>NW_022111320.1:17510912-17520611 GCF_000313985.2 Echinops telfairi | reverse complement strand
ACTATCCAGAGTATTGACAGATAGATGTGTCTGGAGCTCACAGAACCATGGGGATTGCGGGTATCAATTTGAGAGTTTGTATTGAAATGGTGGAAGTGAAAATGGTTGCCAAAGAAGAAAATACTGTGTGAGAAGAGAAAATGGCCAAGGAAACTCTAGAAGAACCTTTCTATCAAGGATAAACAGAAGACACCAGCCTTTGAGGTGAAAATAAAGGCAGAAATTGAAAGGAACACGGAGAGTTTGATTGATTTGATTGGAGACTGCAAGTGGGAGATGTTTCAGGCCCGAGATTTCTCTCCGTTATTCTACCCATGTCCTTCTAGTTCTCTTCCTGATTGCATTACACCTTTGGGGCCGCAGGACCAAACAGCCAATCTCCTTTTGCTTTTAAACACTACCCATCCTCACCCCCACCATTGAGTCGATTCCCTCTCATAATGACCCTACCCAGATAAAGCAACACTGTCACGTGGGCTCCCCAAGGCCGGACATCTTCACGGAAGCAGATGGCCACGTCTTCCTCCTGTCGAGGGGCTGGCAGACGGCAGCAGCTGAGTATCTCTTCACCACTGTGAAGCCAGAGCTCCTTTCTGAAACACTAGGCCTGATGAAGGATTGAGTGGGTGGTAGAATGGCTGAGACACAAAGCAAAGGTTTTTATTTATTTATGGATTTCCCTTTTTCGTATAATGATGGGTTATAACTTTACCTAACTTCAGGATTTTTTAGGATTCTAGGCCACAAAGATCTCCCAAGAGAGATCTTTCACTCCAGGAAATCACTTTTCCTGTCTTCCTGTTATCTTTTATTTACACACTTGACATTTAAACCGGAACAGAAATGAACAACCCCACTGAGAAAAATATACGTCCATGTTTAGAAGAGCATCCCTGGCTTAACTGCTGTGGTGAACCTCCACAGGTCTGAATTTGATTGACTTGGTCAAATTGCGTTCTACTGCAAGTGGGGAATTTTTTATGTCTGAGGTTGCTGAGTATTTGTCCCACCTGTGGAGCCCAGCATCAGTGAAAGGATACAACCACACATCATCATTGTTAGAGGCCACAAATATTTTTGATAAGGAGGGCTTCTCTCATTCATGGTATACAAACAGCCCTAAGGCTGAGAAAATCAAATCCATGGTCAGATTGCATTTTCTTGCTAGGTGAAGTGCACCTCCCTTGTTAGGCTATTCACAAATGCCAATTTTCTGCAAAAGCCATTCAGCAGCAGCTCCTGAAATGAGTAATATCTTTCTTCTTTGTACCTTGGACAATGAGCCAATGGACTAAAAATCAAAAGAATCTTTCTAGAGAAACAGCAACAATCACAGCAAATAGGAGAGGCTACTGTAGGTGGTGGCACCTCTCCAGAGCACTAATTTCAGGGCCAAACCCCTTTGGGGGCTTCCAATGTGTTGTGCCAGGGATCGTGTTAACTCCTCTTGTGTTTGCACTATACAAAACCTACCAGGCTCCTACACAATCTCATTCTATGTATGCTACATTTCCTAAGCTTTTTTTTTTTCCAATTGTAAATAGTCCCCTCCTGATCCACCCAACCCCCAACCAAACTCATTCTATGTATGCTACATTTCCTAAGCTTTTTTTTTTTTCAATTGTAAATAGTCCCCTCCTGATCCACCCAACCCCCAACCAAACTCGCTGTTCTTGAGATTCTTCAAACTCACGAATCAATGGCAGCGGAGTAGGCTGGCCCTGCATCACAACCAATCGTTGTGTTGGGTGTGACCTTGATGGAAGCAAATCATCAGGTCTTGCTTCCATGGCATCGATGGGTGGGTTCACACTGCCAACCTTTAGGTTAGTAGCTGAACTACTTGTACCATCCACGGTTGTGATCTACTCCTGGCCTCCTTTAAACCTGGGGTCCACAGCTGACCAGAGAGATCCAGATGCGGTCTGAACAGAGCAGAAGGCAGCAGGACTCATGGTTTCTATGGTCTGAACACTACATATCTTTTCTGCACAAACGTTGATAGGCCTACCTAATCAGCAAATAACTTTTGTCTGCTCCTAACATGTCTTACAGCACCATCTGTGTCATCCACCCATACTGCCTTAAGAAAAATGGAAAAGTCAGAGGACTTCTATTCCAGAGGGCTGGAATAAATTTGGGGCGGGGGAACTTTCTGTCTTAAGAGCTAGAGACAGAGCTCACATGGGTGAGCAATGGTAGCACTCTTCAGATGCAGGGAAAGGCAAATGTAGGAAAAGAAGGAGTTAGGACTGTGGTGTAGGAGTTTGGAAGAGAGTGGAATCAAGAGTGAGTTGAACAAGAGGAAAAATAGAACCAGACTCAAAACCAACAGAGTCTTCCCAAGCGCATTCTTTTGCTAGAGATTCCAGGGAATACTCTAAGCTTGACAGGATCCATTTAATGAAAGGTTCCCAACAAAATCAGAAGCATTTATAAATTTCATCTTCTGAGAACACTAAATGAAGAGGACTATATAAAATAATACTAAATATTAAATACACTCAAAAATAAAATATTGGGGCCTACTATGGATTGAAATGTGTCTCCAAACAATTGTGTATTGAATGCCTGGCCTTGATACTACTAGGATGTGACACTGTTTGGAAATATGGTTTGGTTGTGGTTCTGTTAAGGAGATCATTCCAGTCTAGGGTGGATCCTAAACCTAATTACTTCTGAGTTGTTCAGAAGACTAGAATAAAGACACCACGTGAGGATCATCTGCAAGCCAAGGGATACTGACGAACCAAGAAATGCCCAGGAAGGCCTCAATGCAACCAAGAACCCGATTTGGGGTTTTTGCACTCAGAACTGTGAGAAAATAATGTTTTGCTTTTTAAAGTCACGTACCTCTCGTATATCTGTCACGTAGTACTAAGTAATAAAGACAGATCTCAAGTAGAACGAATGGTCATTAGTGCTATTCACAAATTATATCTAGCTTTCGTTTTCTGGGCACACTGCTCACCACCCCCTTTGCAATTAGGCGTGGTCATGTGATCAGCTTCAGCCAATGATTTGTGACAGGAAACATTGCAAGCCAATGCCCAGTGTGCCCCGCGCTCTTCCCACTACTGCGAGTCTGTGGAAGCATGTGTGGAGATGCCGCTTTTACCAACTTGAGTTCCGGAGACTTTATAATAAGTGAAGCCCTCCTTCTTCAGATCTGCTTTTGACATAGAACATTGGTGAGTTCTAGAAGTTGGGACAACAGGCATAACTTGAAAATGGATGGTTATCCTACTGGAATCTCAATTTGGATGAAGCCACTGCGATTTGGGAGTCAGTTGTTAATTACTGCAGCCTAACCCAGTCTATCCTGGCTGCTGCCTGATAGCATATGACAATAACTAGCAATAACATTCCCAAAAGGTCAAGGAGTGAATCATGTCGTTCTCACCATAACCTTGCAAGGTTGTATGTGGGTTCCGACATCTAGTCCTACAGTGAGGTCAGCCCTCTTGGTGCTGACAAATGAGTAGCCTGAATCTGGAGCTTGGCTTCCAAAGAGAAGCTCTCTTCTTCACATCTCGCCCCCAAATACTTGCATCCAAGTTGAAAACTAGAATTGCATGGACAGACTAGTTTCAGTCCTACCTGTGCTGCCCAGTATGGCCTCTGCTTAAGGCTCTAGAACCAAGTTTTCCTCACAGCTCAGCTTCAGAGCCAAATTCAGCTAAAGAAGGTCTGAGAAGGCCAGCAGAGTAGAAAGAAGCAATATGCTTGCCTTTCAATTAAATGGACACTTTCCCCTCAGGCTGGTCTCTGCTCCCTGCTTACTCTCTCATTGTCCAACATTTTCCCTGGATGACAACAGGTTTTGTGCCGCCCAGGAAATGACCAAGTGAAAAGCAGACGTGAATATTAAGATATTGGCTGAGATCATTTCTCAACCTTCCCCAACATAGTCATAAACTTGGTCTACACCTTTGCTATTGCCTAGGTCCAATTTACGTCCAGTCCCAGGATGCATATAACCCTAACGTCCACTGTCCTCAAGTCAATTCCAACTCACTGCAACCCTGTCAAATGGAGTGGAACAGACCCACAGGGTTTCCACGGCTGTGCCTCTGACAGAATTAGACTGTTTCACCTTTCTCCCACAGAGCACTTAGTGGGTGTGAACCGATGACTTTGGGACGTAGTAGAAGAGTGATTTGACTACTGAACCACCAAAGCTCCTCAGGGAGAGCCCACCCAGGTATATGTAGAAAACAAGAAAAGGAAGGAAGAGCTTATAACATCTGCTCTTGCTAATAGAGGCGGAATATCTTTAGCCTTTCTTTTGTGATTAAATAAGTCAAGGGGAAAGGACAGGTACGCTCTAAATAAAATGCAAATCAAAGAATTACAATATGTAGTGATGGGCATAGTCAGCACCCAGATTCTGGTTTGTTTATTTGTTTTTAAATACTTTTATTGGGGGCTCTGACATCTCTTATCACAATCCATACACTCCTCCAGTGTGTCAAGCACATTTGCACAAATGCCGCCATCATCATTTTCAAAGCATTCTCTTCCCACTTGAGTCCCTGATATCAGCTCCCCATTTCTTCCCCCTCCCTCCCCTGCCTGCCCTCCCTCATGAACCCTTGATAAGTTATAGACTTTTTTCCCCATATCTTACATCATCCTCTGTCACCCCTCACCCACTTTTCTGTTATTTGTCTCCCTGGGAAAGGGTTCTAGATTGATCCTCTGTGGGGGGAGGTCAGATGCACAGGCATTCCCCCCCTGAGGGCAATCAGTTGCCAAACTGCAGTGGGCCCTGCTCCCTGGGGTGGGCCTGCTCCCAGCCTATGGGGACAATGGGCAGGCTCCTGTAGGAGGGGTTTACAACCTACTGATAATGGTCTCTATCAGTTGGGCCAGGGACAAGCCAAACCGGCTCTGTCCCTCCTCTTCCTATTGCATGTATGTCCCTAGACCACCCCTTCTCATTACTGTGTAACCTATAGTGCAGCCCCTCCCTGTGACGTATGTCTCTACCTGTAATTAATGGGCTGGCATGCCCCCAAAAGGTATAAAGGCGTGGTTCAGCGAGAGAGACACTCTCCTTGCTGCTCACTCCCTGGTCACTCCCCTCTCTTCCCCCTCTCCCTTGTTCCCTTGCCCTCCTTCCCTTCCCCCTCTCTCCACGTGGACCACCAAGCTGGGCTGTGGTGAGCAATGCTACCATGTAATGTGTCTGTCTGTATTATTGTAATATCTCTCATGCTCTCGATGACTTTAATATAATACTTATATATCTCAACCATACAATTGTGCATTACTGAACCCGTGGGTAGTATTATTAGTATTAGTAGCAGTGGGGGGGGGGCCGGGCACCCCACTCCCCCACGCCATTTTAATTTAGTACTACAATCCTCGTGATCAGTTCCCCCTTTCTCCCCCCACCCTCCCCTAATCCTCATGGTATCTCTACTCTCCTTGTTGGTCCTGAGAAGTTTATCTATCCTGGATTCCCTGTGTTGTGAGCTCTTGTCTGTAGCAGTGTGCATGTTCTGGTCTAACCCGATTTGTAAGGTAGAATTGAGGTTATGATAGTGGGTGAAGGAAGCACCAAAGAACTAGAGGAAAGTTGTGTGTTTCATCGGTGCTATACTGCCCCCTGACTGGCTCATCTCTTCCCTGTGACCCCTCTGTGAGGGGATGTCCAATTGTGGACAGATGGGCATTGGGTCTCCACTCCATGCCCCCCAACCCCACCCCTTCACCTTGGGTATGGTTCTATTCTGGATCTTAGATGACTGATACCTGATCCCATTGACACCTCATGATCACATGATCGCTGAAGACAAAGCAGGAGCGTAAAGAAATGTGGTGAAGAAAGCTGATGGTGCCTGGCTATCAAAAGATATAGCGTCTGGGATCCTAAAGGCTTGAAGATAAACAAGCGGCCACATAGCTCAGAAGCAACAAAGCCCACAAGGAAGAATCAGATTCAGGTTTCTAATGCCACTGCTCCTTAAAGGGGACCAAGACTCACTGGAGAAAAGGCTGATTCTAGGACTGGGGAGAGGAAATGACAAGATGAACCTAGAGTATTTGGTAATACCAATACATAGGGAAGTGCTCAAAAAGCAAAGGGGATGGGGAGGGAAGGCCTATCAAAGGTAATTTGGAGCCAATATGAACGAGCTCTTAATGATCAAAATTAGAACACTTTGGAAAAGAAAATTAAAATGTAGCATCAGATTATAATCATGAGTCCATACTGATATAAATGTTTGAATAAATGGAAAGGAAGGAAAACTTTCCTTTCAGAAGAAAACTATTTGATATTTGCAAACATCCTCCCAGCCCCACCTCATTAGAAACTAGCTCGGAGCTCTGGTGGCGTAGTGGATTACATACTGGGCCCCTAACCACGAAGTCCGCAGTTGGAACTCACCAGCTACTCCATAGCAGGAAAGCGAGGCTGTCTCCCATCAGAAAGGTTTATAGCCTCAGAAACCCGAGCATGCAGTTAGACCCTGATCTATGGGGACACTACAAGTCAGAATGGACTCATTGGCCATTTATTTTCATTTCATTTTAAAATGTTTTAGGCCTAGATAAACTAAACACACCCAAGAGGAAGTTTAACTTAGTGACTTGCTTCTAAAGACAAAAACAACCTGACAAATATTGCTTGACAAACGTTAGTGTCAACAGTGGTGCCATGGAGATATCATGTGATGTAGTGGTTACTCATTGGGCTGCGATCCGCATGGTTGGCAGTTTGAAACCACCAGCAGCTCCTTGGGAGAAAGACTGGGCTTTCGACCCCCAGCATACTGTCACAGTCTTGGAAACCGATGGGGGTCCTGGGGTCAGCACTGACTCCATGGCCTTGAGTTGGGTTATTTGCTCTGAAGGGAGGAGAAAGGCATGTGACCTCGGGTATTCTACTTAGAAACCCGGAAATCCAGTTTAATCGTGAAAAAGTCTCAGACAAATCCAAATCGGAAGACATTTCACAAGACGCCTTGCCAGTACCCCTTGAAGACTGCCAAGATCACCACAAAAGGAAAAGGAGAGAGGGAGAAACTGTCACAGACCAGAGGAGATTGACAGAGAGAGAGAGAGAAAGAGAGAGAGAGAGAGATCCCATTATAGACTAGAAACCGGGACAGAAATTGTTCATGAATGGACAGCCTGGGGAAATCTGAATCTAGTCCACAGAGCAGTGCATGGTGACATGTGGATGATAACTTGTAAGTTTTGACAGATGTCCCGTGGTAATGTAAAATGTTAGCAATGGGTACATGGAATGAGGGCCGTGTGAGGGCTCTCCGTACCATTTCATTGGGAGCTAATACAGATATCTTATCATCCCATAGTTCAATCACATCAAGCGGTATTGTACAATTGCAACCACAATTGGTCAAAAAACATTCTCCTTGAACTTCTTGATATCCGCTCCCCTTTATATGCAACCACCCCTCACCCCATTGTAACCTCCAGGACCCTTACTCTACTTGCTGTCTTGATAGGTTCATTTGGGCTTCATAGACCGAAAAAACAGAAAAACATAACCCTCAAATATAAGAGGGTTATCCCCAGTGACAAAATACAACTGAGATAAACCCCAATATAAAAACAAACAAACAAAACCCCACAGAAAATGTTGAAAACCAGATTAGGCCCAATGTGCACCAGAGGGGTGAATCAACTGACAAGGTTTAAACCACTCAAGTCAGGTTTATCATTTTGACCCCTGTCATCATCTCTCTAATGCTCTCTGCTTGGTAACCAGTTTCTTCCCATCCCTCTATTATGGATCCAGGGGAATAATGAGAAGCTTATTTCCTGCGTAGATCTTACAAATGTTACCGTGGGTTTCTACTGTCATCCATAGCCCTCTGCAAACCAAAATCTCACAATACCCTCCTTCAGCTTCGGATTATATGATTTACAATCCTTCCGTCACTGCTGTTGGTGTGCTTCTTCCATGTGGTTTTTAATAGCGCAAACTTTCTGTCAATCTGTAATTGTTTTGAAAGAAAACCTTTCTGTTCACAATTCTACGCTGGAAGGTTCCATGCTGTTGCACGCAGGCTCACTATGTGTTGGAAGGGACCTGACGGCACCTAGCAACAGCAGCAGCAGCGTCTCCGGGTTGCTATGAGTCCACCGACTCTGTGATAGTGAGTTTGGAGAGGCCTTTGACTGCCTACAGAGACGAGAAAGACATCTTCCTGAAAGGGCTAGACAAGGGAAGAGTGTGCGCGAGAGTGGTGTCCTTCTGGAAGCTTTGACCAAAGCCCAGGGGAGAAATGATGACTTGAACTAGCTGGCAGCAGAGGAGGCAGTGGGGATAACACACTGAGGGACGACATCTACTGATGGATTGGACATGGGGAAGTAGAGGAAAGACAGAAATCAAAGTTCTAGGATTTTAGCTTCCATCACTGGTGTTGCCATGAACGGAATTGGGGGACTTGAGATTTAGTTGGTATAGAGGTAGGGGGAACCCATATTTCTGAGCACCCATCCTCAGAGTGACCTTCGGCCCAGGGTTAGGTGACCGAGTTCTGGCTGTCCTTTGTGCCCGCCTCATGGGGGCCAAGGGATTCTGTTTTCTCAGAGTCTGTTTCTTTTCTTTTTAAAAATCACATTCTAGAGACTGGAGATTCTGGAATTTCTTGCCAAATGTCCCTGAACATAGCCGCACATCTTCTATGAGTCATCTTCTCCCAAAGGGTGGACTGTGTTACTTTATAAGCACTCTAGACCCTTGAGGTGGCCAGGGGGTTCAAGGGGGTGGGGGAGCTGTTTTCAAGGCTCATATAGGGCAAGTTTGAGCAGGTAAGCTAAGGTATCTACATGCAGGCGGTTCCTTGTGGTATGCATGAAGTCAGGCATGGGAAGAGACCAGTGGGCGGTCTGCTGGGATTGGAAGCCAGGACCTAGCTGTGCCCTGCCACCAGGCTCTACTGGGGTAGTGGGTAACTCTGAAAATGTCAAGAATTTTAGAGCGGAACGTGACCTTATGAAAGCATACTTATGAAAGTAGAAGGATAGAACATATTAATGGTTAGTTGATATGCAGCGTTTCAGTATTTAGATATATATGTGCGGGTCTCCATTGGTATCTGGTCTTGAGCCCTACATAGATGTGTAGGCAAAGGCACACAGGTAAGCTGCACTAGAGGTACAGCTTAGAACTTCCCCCAAGTGTTTCCAAGACTGCAATGCTTTATGGGAGTAGAAAGATGCACTGTTCCCCTGTGGATCAGTCAGCTGGTGTTTCTAACGGCTGGCCCTTTCTTGCCTGCTCTGCAGTGTGTATGGCTTAGAGAAGGGGTGCAGGGGCCCAATTCAGTACGATGACTGGCTCAGCACGATAGGCTTAGTAAAACACTCATTCCCATCCATCTGTCCACACACCCTGGTCCAGGGCAGGGACTGTTATCTAAGTGAAGACATAAGCTTGGATTTCTGTACAGAAAATTCCTATTTTAGAATAATTTAAGGGTTAGCTTAAACCGTGTAGAAAAAGGTGCTCACGGCCCAGAGTTGTAGTCTGTATGGAGGGAAGCAACGAAGACCACTACTCAGATTTTAGGAAAGCACAGGCATGCTTCTGTTCTGCTTGTCAGGGAAGGGCTCTGGCTACAGATAGGTTTGTAAGCCAGGACTCTCAACCCCGTGTATCCCACTTAGCATATTAAGCCTCATCTTTTTACATGGGTTCTGTTATGAACCCGG
>NW_022111320.1:17495445-17510285 GCF_000313985.2 Echinops telfairi | reverse complement strand
AGTGAGACAGTGAGACAGTGAGAGTGAGACAGTGCGTGAGTGAGACCGGTTAGTGGTTTAAAGCTTCCAATTCGTCCTGTTTTTTCACTGCTAGTCTCCACCAGCACACGGAGATCAGAGCACCAGGAGAAGTAAGGCATCCTTTCTCTTTAGCACAGTCATTCACATTCAGGTCTCACCCAACCCATGGATTTTGATTTACTTGATCTAGGCTAGGGAGTATTCTAGGAACCCTGGTGGTGTCGTGGTTACTAGTTGGCCTTGCGATCCACAAGGTCTGCAGTTCAAAGCCACCAGCATTCCCTGCAGGACACTTGTAAACAGCTACAGTCTCAGAAACTCACAGGGGCAAGTCTACCCTGTCCTATGGTGGCAATGAGGGTTATCCCTACCACCCCCAGCTGTATTCTAGGCACCAGGAGATTTTAAAGCTCTCTATTGATGTTCTAAGGGAGCACCGGTGCGCGTAGTGGGTTACGCGTCAGACTGGTAAGCACAGGATCAGCAGTTCGAAATCACCAAGGAGCTGTTCCACAGGAGAATGATGAGTCATTCTACTCTCAAGGGGTAGTTCTATCCTGTCCCGTAGGATTACGATGAGTTGGGATCAACTAGATAGCAGTGTGGTTGGGGAAGCATTGGATGGCCAATCTCAAAGACTGCAGCTCACACTCACCAGCCGCTCTCAGGGAACCTTGACGAGCAGTCCTCGGTTGCCCTTCAGGGTCACTGTCAGTCGGAATCACCTCCTGCATGGTGGGTGAGCTTTGTAATGTGGATGTAACTCCAATTGCCATCGAGTTGTCTCTGCCTCACAGGCACCCTCAAGAGCAGGTAGAGCTGCTTCCTAGGGTTTCCGAGGCTGTAAATCTTCACCAGATGGGGCATCTTTTCTCTCAGAGCAGCTTGTGGGTTCGAACTGCTGACCTTGCAGTTAGCAGCCCAACAGGTCCCCTACTAAGCCACCAAGAGATCATGTTTGGTAAAGTAGGTGTGCCAAAAAGAGAAAGCTCTTCAACGAGAAGGACTGGCCCGTTAGCCGCAACAATGGGCTCAAACAGAACAAGTAGGAGGATGGAGCAGGTCTGGGCCGTGCTCTCTTCAGGTGTACACAGGGTTGCTATGAGTTGGAACCAACCTGATGGCACCTAACAATCACAACAACAAGCTTAACTCCAAGCATTGGATTGCTAACTGCAGGACTGGAGGTTCAAAGCTACCAGCTTTTCCTGGGGAGAAAATGAGGCTTTCTGCTCCAGCAAAGATTTTCAGCCTCAGAAACTCTCTCTAGCGGTCACGATGAAATTGGAAACTATTTTATGGCAGTGGGTTTGGGTTTCAGGTCACCGCGGTGTGCAGCCAGGGTCAAGAATCATGGTTCTAATCTCCACTTCTCTTCCTACCTGCCACACCTAGGAAACGTGTTGTGGTTTAAGCCAACTTTCCCCAAACTACTCTGTTATTGGCCCTCTACACCGGGAGACACTCCCTTGAGCAACCTGGGAAAATCTGTGCTGCTAGCAGTAATGGCAAATTGCCTGATTGCGGGTTCAACGGGCCCTTGAGACTATCATCCCTTGTGACTATCAATACCAGTTTGGCATCAGTGAAAACTCAATATGCACCTAGCTTCCTCCTCTGAAGGCAGGTACTTTACTCACCTAAACCATTTCATCATTTGTAAAACATAACCCCTGGCAATGACTTGTATCAAGACTGAAAAATGTTTAAGGATTTTAAATTGCAAAATTATAATACTTATTCTTGGTAATTATTGGGCTTTTCATTTACACTGAGGGATTTTTTTGTTGTTGCTATGATTCAGAAAGTACTCGGTTTGTTTGCTTTCCCAGAGAGGAGGGCAGGCACTCTGAGAGGTGGACTCAGCTCTCTGACCTCATAGCTTGCCCCACAGGCTAAGGAAGCATCACTGCGGTGGAGCTTGGGAACCTCAGAGAGACTCACAGCCCTGATGCTGACAGTACATCCTTGCTGGGGCCCCGGCCTTCCCTCTCACCCTGAAAAGGACACTTTCTTGTTGTCCTCAGCCACCTGGCGCCACCCTCCTGCTCAGTGAAACAAAGTGCTGCCCCATTCTGTTGCAGACCAGACAGCTATGGCCCATAGGACTCCCCTGGCTGATGTTCAGCAATAGACACCACCCCCCCCGGGTTTTCACCCCAGTCTATCTTAGTCTGGATGCTCTGCTGAAAGGTGCTCAGCATCCTGACAGCACACAGGCCTCTGCTGACAGACAGGCATTGCTGTGCCATAGGTGCCTCCGTTAGAACTTGAACCTGAGTCTCCTGCATGGACGGCGATTTTACCACTGAACCACCATGGCCCCCAGCTAACTCTTTGCTAAAAGGAATCAGGAAGTAACATAGAAGAACATGGGGAAAGTGTGTGAATGGAATGGCGCTGATGAGTCTGCTTCTACAAGGCAAACAAAGACACTAACTGGAGGGTGTGTGTGTGTGTGTGTATGTGTTCGGAACCAGACAGAACTGGAGTCATTGCAATTGTAATACAAGACCATTCAAAGGACTATTTTTCAATTTAAAATGGCATCCATTCTTTGATTAACTGGAGAGTGAGAACCAAGTCATTTTCCACTTCGCTGGTAATCAGTCAATATTTTTACACCAAAGAAGAGCTGCTTTCATCTTTTTCATTTACCTAAATGCAATTCTTAATTGATTAGTGTTTAAAACTGTAAAGTGTTCAAACAGAGGTATTAGGAGGACATCTCTCATTTAGCTCTGAACAGTGTCTTCTCAAGAATATGTGGGCCCAGGAAGGAAATCATTCAACAGGGCAGACAGGTCGCCGGTCCTAGGGTGGGGGCTGTTTCCTCTATTCTCTGCTGTAGTAAGAGCCTGGCATTTGTTGTAGTAAGAGCCCGACAACCAAAGAGGATTCTGTCAGAAACCTTCTGGAGGGGGAAAGATGTGAAGCAAGGTCAAGAGACAGAAACAAAGGGCAAAGGAGAACATTAGCACATCCCTATCAAAGGCAAATAGAGACTCAGGTTTTCATTATAAGAAGCTCTAGTGGCATCATGAGTTATGCATTGAGCTGCTAATCATAAAGTCAGCAGTTCGAACCCACCAGCTGCCCATGGGAGAAAGATAAAGTTGTCTATCTCTGTAAAGATCTAAAATCTTGGCACCGAAGGGGCAGTTCCACTCTGCTGTATACAGTCACTATGAGTCTTAATCAACTCACTGGCAGTTTCTGGAGGTTTTCAGGTTAGTAAATCATTCAAGAAGCTGGATTATATGACGAAGAACAAAGCATCAGGATTAGAGGAAGACTCGTTAACAACTTTTGATATCCAAATGACATAACCTTGCAGACTTGAAGCCCTGACTGCGGAGGATCAAAGACTGCAGCCTTGAGTATGGAGAGCACCTCAACATAAAGGAACGAAACTCCTTAATTGGGCCAATGTGACATCATGATAAACAGAAACGACTGAAGTGGTCCAGGATTTCACTTTACTTGTATAAGCAATCAATGCTCACAGAAGCAGCAGTCAAGTAGTCAAACAATATATTGCAATGGACAGATCTGCTGGAAAATACCACTTAAAAGTGCCAATGAGAAAACAATACAAAATAGTCACTCTGAGGACAGTCAGGTGTGCCTAACCTAAACCATATTTTCAGTCCTTTCATATGCACGAAAGTTGGATGATGAATAGGCAAGACCACAAAAGAATGGGTGCCTTTGGCTTACGGTGATGGTGAAGACTATGGAGCACATCCTGGGCTGCCAGACAAATGAGCAAATCTGTCTTGGAAACAGTGCAGAATGCGCCTTAGACATGAGAATGGTAAGGTTTCATCTCATATACTTTGAGCATGCTATCAGGAGTAACCAGTTCTTGGAGAAGCACATCGGGCTTGGGAGAGGGTCCAAGAAAAGGAGGAAGACCCTCAAAGAGATGAATTGACACAGAGGTGGCAACAATGGGCTCAAATGTAGCAACGGCTGTGAGGACGACGCCAGGCCAGGTCGTTCTGATTCTGGTTGACACTGGATACACACACGCACCCACATGAGTCAGATCCACTCTGTGCCACTGAACACCACCACCACCAACCAAAACTGGCTTTTATGGAGGATCATTTGAGGATATCTATCAAAATGGAGACGTCCTCGGGCGGTGTCAACTGTTACTACACTCAGCTGCTAACTGAACATTTAGAAGTTTGAATCTACTCAGAGGGGCCTGGCAATCTACTTTTTAAAAAGCTCAGCCATTGAAAACCCTTTGGAGGCCAATTCTACTCTGACACACCCCATCGAAATGAGCCAGACAGCAACGTTTCCTTTTCTTTTTTAATCTACGCATGCCTTATGCATAATAATTCCACATAGGGATTCATTCAAAGATGCTTTCTCACATGCAAAATGTGCATGTGGAGGGTATTCATTTCAGAGTGCCTCTGAACAAAGGCTTGGATGCAAACAGAAAGTCCATCAATAGGAGGTGGGTTAAATACAAAGATACATAGTGAAAGGAAGTCTCCTCCCTCGCCCTGTCACAACAGTCACTCAGTACCCCTCATAGCATGCAATGTCTGCTGCCAGGTTGTGTTAGTCAGGGTTGACTAGAGAAACAAATTCAGAGACACTAGATATGTATAAGAAAGAGTTTTATATAAAGAGTAATTGTATATTGAGAAAACATCCCAGTCCAGTCCTGATCAATCCATAAGTCCGTTATTAGCCCATATGTCCAATACCAATCTATAAATTCCTCTTCAGACTCATACAGCACATGCAATGATGCTTAATGCCGGAAGATCACAGGCCAGTGGGTGGAAAGTCTGGTGGATCCAGTAGCAGTGGAAGCATCTCAGCAATGGCGTGGGTCTCCACGTGGCTTCTCCAGCTCCAGGGCTCTGGCTCCATCAGTGTAGCTCCATGTATCTTCTCATCAGAAATGTGAAGCAGAGAAAGTGTGTCTGGCCTCCAGTGAGCTGTTTATCTCTGTCACGCCTCCAAATGAGGTCACCAAGCTGTGACCTGATTTACAGGCTAACCTCCACCCCTTCACTCTTAATAGTCTCAAGTTGACAACAGATTATGTAATTAGCAGGCAGGTTCTTTACCAGACAGAAATATTATAGAATTATATGCAGACATAAACATACACATATATGTAATTATTACACACATACTTTCTATACAAACATCTGCACCATTGTGTACTTTCTTTTCACACTTAACAATATACTTTGAAGATCCTTCCACTTCAGAGAGTGGCCTTGTGTTAATGGCCACACACTATTGATACATGTGCTATACATTTACTTCACCTGTGTCCTATTGATGGGCATTTTGTGTCTTCTGAATTTTGTATTATGTGTGTGTCCTGTATGGGGAAAAATGTTTTAAAAGTATTCTAGGGAGTCTATAGCCTTTAACTGAGACTTTACAGAAGTAAAATAACAAGCCTTCAGTCACTAGATCAAAAATGATGAAGCTGGGATTTGACTCCAGGTCAGTCTGACTCCCACGTCCACATGCTCTCTGCACACTGCCCTGTTTGTTGCCTGTTTCCCCTTCCGGGCCCTCAAATCATGAAACCCCGGGACTGAAATGGGCTCATCTGAACGGGCTCACTTCCCAGCTTCCATATGATTGTCCTTACTTCTCCCTGAAAAAGACATGCTTGTATAGAAGCAGTAAACAAATTGAAGGAGACTATTTTCATTTTCTCATTTCAATATCTAACAGATGGTTTTTATCCAGTGAGGTTTCTTTTTAATGTTTTGTAGAAAACTAAACCCATGAATGATCCATGTGAGGAAATGTTGAGACTTGTGCATACTCATTGAAAGAAGCCAAACCAGTCTTGCCTGGTGCAACTTCCAAGGGCGACATGCTCTTCGTTGAGCCTTCAGAGGACAGGCACAGCGTTTAGTGTCAAATTAAATGTTTACTCTCAAGTTCACGGATCAGGGCCAGGCCACACCATAAAGCAGGGGAAATGAACCGGGACTTTTCTTTTTCTTCCCCCCGCCTTGAATCCAACTGATAGTGGTAGGCTGTCAGTGCTAGAAAAAAGAAGTACAAAAGACCGTGGGGTCATGCTGGGCGGGTTTTGTGTCAAGTTGCCTGGGCCAGGATTTTCAGTAGTTGGGCAGTTGAGGTCTCCCTCATGATGCAATGTAACATAATGCCATCAACTCTATAATGGGATCTGCCATGAGCAGCAAGCGGTTGTGGGAAGATGAGGGTGGAGTGCTAGCCTTTCAATCAGGTCACAGCCCTCATGCAAATGGAAGAACATCTTTGGGGGTGGGACCTATTCCTATATAAATTGATGCTATGCAGAAAATAGCTCTCTTCTTGCTGGTCCAGATGTTGCATTTGTCTCATGGACCACTAATTCTTTGGGCTTGAGCCAATGGCCCACCATATTGCCTGCAGACTTTGGGAACTATCAGCAGCTTGCCTGTTAAGCTTGGATTCATTAGACTGCAACGGTGTGTGTGGCCTGTTGACCTTGGATTCATTTGCCTCTGCCTCCACCAGCCTGTGACCTTCTTGCTTCCAGGCTCATCTTCCTGCTCCTTGATTCATTGGCCCCAGCAGCTACATGGATCTGGAAAAACCTCCAACTTAATATCTCACCTACAGATTTGAACCAGACTCTGGATATATATTCACTGGTATTGCATCTCTAGGACGCAGCCTAACACAATGGGTATCTACTCCAGAACCTAAGGGAGTACAGAATGAAATGATGAAATCTTAGTAGGAGTTAGCTAGGCCAACAAGACCAAACAAGGCCATCTAAGTACAGAGAGCAGGGAAGGGCCAGAGTTACAAGAGACTCGCCAATTAGAAGACCAGGTTGAAATGCAGCATGGCTGGAGTATGGAATGCGAGGGTCAGGACACGATGAGAACGAATGTGGGTGGAGAATTGAGCAGATAATAAAAAGGATGTTAAGTCATCTACTTCCTCTATGACTGATTCCTGGGTCTGACACTCATTTACTATGATCTATCCATGCATCCCCTCGGTGCACCCATCTATCCATCCCTCCATCCATCTGTCTCCCATATAACACTGCAGTGGCTCTCAACTTTGTCTATTCATTAGGAACATATAAGGGGGCTTCAAAATTTTTGTGGGGAAATGGAATGAAAAGATAACAGAATTGTAGGAAAATCATATCGCCCTATCCAGGCTGCATCCCAGATAATTAAATTAGAATCTCTGGGGATGGTACCCTGGCATCACTTTTTTTTTTAAACTCACTTAAAGACGCCACTGTACAACCATGCTTGAAATAGTGTGCTGGTTTACCCCCCTGTCAGGCTGACTCTCCTTTTACTCCTTGCACTCTGGATTCCCTAACCTATCTCTAGGACCTGCCTAGGATGGGGCATCTCAGTGCAGGCAACCAAAGACCTACAGAACATCAACAGGAGCCAGCTGAACACCATGGGTGCCTACTCCGGAGCCTGAGGGAGTGCAGGATGAAATGATGCCTGCAAATTACAAATAGTGCTCCTTCCTCAGGATGTATTGCTTCATTCTGTCTGAAATTGTCCTAATATTATATACTGATTATGGTAGAATAGAATCTGCCCATCTGTTAGGAAAATGTTGTCACAAATATGCAAATGGATGCCGTCAGCAATGTGCGTGGAGGTCCCTTATATATGGCGGCTTTGAACCGTGCACCACCTGTGAAATCACATGTGAGGTCACTATTCTTCGTCAGAGAAGATGGATAACTCCAACCTCCTTACCCCCCAAGCTGAGCCTGGCCAACCTACTTTTTGACTCTTGTCTGGTCAGGATAATCCACGAATAAATAAGAGGACTCTATTTTCCAAAGCATCTGCATTTCTGATTTATTACATGAAAAGGGGGCATAAAAGGCATAGCAATTGAATCCCATTTAGCTCTTTATTTAACAAGTAATCTTCATCGAAGATAATTGTGTGCATCAACCCTGGAAAAATCTGAGAAGGGTGACTGCAAGTCTCTAACTGTCTGTCTGCCAGCCTCCAGCTCTGCTTCCCAGTCACCACAGGCTGGAGCGTGTGGGCCCCGCCCTGCTGCCTACGTCTAGTGGACTCCTTGCAGTTGGCCAGCCTTCGATGACTAAGACGGGTCTGACTGGGAAACAGGTGCGCGAGCCCCAGCTTCATGAGTCTCTCTGCATGGCCGCTCATGCACAGAGGAGGCTGAGGGAGGAGGATGAGCCAGCCACTGCCATCTCTTTCTTTCCTATCCCTTGGCAGGCATGCCATGCTGCCCCTGCCATGAAGGGCCCCGGTGTCCCTGATGGCTGGGGTTAGGGGAGAACAGACAGATCAGGGGGATGGTTCCAGACACCCACATGGAGGGTCCCTCTGGTGGGCAGGAGGAAGGGAAATACATCTTCAGATGAGGAGGCGTCCTGCTAAGCTGGGCAACACCATCCGTGAACTCAGAGATCATCTTCCCACCAGCGCAGGAGAAAACAAGGGCTCGTGATCAATGAATGACTCAGCAACCGGTAAACGTCAAACTAATCCCTGTTCCCAAACAGCTGTCATTCAAGGGAGGGAGAGGGGAGGATGTGGCTAAGCCCCCACCCTTCAAGAACTATTTGCCCAAAGACCTCTAGGGATACAGTGATGAGTCTTATCCAGAAAGATAAGATTCTACTCCCATTGAGATGACTGATTCAACTGGGCTGTGTGATCGTGGGCAAGTCACCCTTTCACCTGGCACCCCTGCGTGCTCATGGGTGGGATGAGATTGTGAACTAATTGACCTCCAGTCCCTCCCAAATCTAGAAGCAGAGTGCCTGAGCACTGCCTCTCAGGGCTCTGCCTTCTGCTCACCGCAGGACCGGCAGCAAGTTACTCATCTGTTCTATGCCAGATGGGGACAAAAACGCTACCTACTTCATATGGGACCAGGTCTTGACACACAGAACATGCTTCATAAATGTTGTACTACAATGGAAGCCACCCAGGAGAGCAGGGAACTTGCCGGTGTCAATCACTGCTGTGGTCTAAGGGATGACAACAAGACACTCTGGCACCAAGTAGGAGTTCAATAAAGATTTGCCAGAAGAGTGAACAAATGAATAAACATCCTCACCTGACGGCCTTGCCGTAACTGGATCTGCTCTCCCTCCCTCCACCAGTCTTACCATTGTGAAGTTAGGATTGTCCAGCTCTCAGTGTTTTTTCTGTGGTGTAAAGTGTCTCAAATAAGAATAAGATACTTATTTGAGTAAATAAAAAAATAATAAAATAAAATAAAATACTCAAATAAGTATAAGATATGTAAATATTACACACGCACACACCACTTAGTTACTGTAATGGATGGCGTTTTTTCAACATGAAGGTAACAACATTTTGGGTCCCACCACTCTTCCAGCATCTTGCCTTTACCCCACCAAGAGATGGCATCTAAACCCCTCCACCTGAATGGTGTACAGGCTTTTGTGACTGCCTCCACTCACAGAGTGTGGTAGATGGGATGCCACGTGACTTCCAGGACCAGGTCACATAAAGCTATAGAGCTTCTGCCAAGCTCTCTTGGAACACACTCAGCTAGGAACCCTGAGGCACAGAGTAAGAAATACAAGGCTGCCGCATTGTGAGCAAGCCCAAGTCAGTCCACATGGAGCAAGGCCAAGAAAATGTCCTGCGACTGTATGCAGAGAAAGAGAGGCAGGACACCTTTCATCTGCTCCAGGACCCATCTCCCCCTGTTCTGGTTCTAGTCTCTGGCGGATTGCAACGTCATGAGAGACCCTGAGTCGGAGCTACCCTGCTGAGCTGTCTCCAGATTCATGAGAGATCATACAGGATGGGTTTTCTCTAGGGTCACTGTATAGGGGTCATCTGTCGTGCAGCTGTAGGTAAGCTGAAGTGTGATGTATACAGTCCACCTCTCTCCAGTCCCAAATGGTGTCTTGGTCCTTGAGAATGTGAAGCTCTTTCAAGTTCACACACAACTTGCCCATCCTCTTGGGCATTTCCCTCCCAGACCTACACCAGAAGCTCAGGCTCCCACCAGCGCCACTCAAGACTCATGAATTCTGGTCTTGGCACCTAACATTGCTGGCTCTTGTCAGGTTCAAAGGAACTGCTCACCCTTCAGCAAAGACTCTGATGTCTCGCTTTGCTTCCAGTAAGTTGTAGGAGGCTCAAAAGCCCTTTCCCACTGGATCTTTCTTGAGAGGTTCCGCATTTCCTTCCCTCTCCCATCCTTTATCTCTATCTCCCATAATTCTCCAGATGACAGTAACGCCCATGTCTTCATTTTTGGTCGCTAATGCTTGACAGATTATAAAAGTGAACAGTTGCAAATCTTATATCCACACTGATAGCATAATATTTAGTTGGTGCCAAAACTAAAGGCTGCATTTCTCATGATGAGGGGCTATTTATCAGAATGAAAATTCAGAGTGCATATTTATACACAATAGAAGAATAATTGTACTTTGGGTAATTATTTACAAGGAAGTAATAGAGGAGCTGTTCACAGAAACTTCATTTGGCGCTCAGATAACTCCTGGACAGGCATTTGGGTTTGTAGTATTAATTTTTATTAACCGAATGAGAAGCATGAGACTCCGAGCTGCAAAATGACAAGTGAGTGAACATAGGTGGGAGATATTTCTGGTTTCTAATGGAGCTTTGGATCCAAAACCATTTTTCTTAGGTAACGTTATTTGTTGTATAATAAACTTACAGGCCCTGGCTTCTCGGATAGATGTAAGGCATGGCCGCTCTCCTGAGACAGAAAAGAAATTACAAATAAAACAAGCTCACGTTGGACATGGCCATCTTGGATGCCTGAGAAAGAGCTCTCCAGAACTTGAGAACAAGAAGTCAGACAGGATAGCGCTGACTTACCAGAGGGACAACTCCAGTCAGACTCCTCCCAGTGTGCATTGAGGAAGCCCAGAATCTGGAGACAGAAATCTCCTTGATTCATTCATGTTTCTGCCGGTGTGACAATCGCTCTCTTTCAAAAGAGCAGTTTATTGCAAACCTCAATGGAGGTTTACCCAGCAGTTTAGGATCCCACTCAATAATTTCTATCAAAATTGGTCAGTGACATTGGCTACAGTTTTCACAAGATATGAATGCGTTCATAATGGTCCCTGTTCAGAAGCTTCATTGAGATTCCAACGCTATGCTTCACTACTCTATGACCCAAACTAGGAAGGTCTCCAAGGCTGGATTGCTGCTTGTGCAAAATAAAACACTAGTGTCCATTCTTTAAAGTATGTAAAGAAGAATGGAAAGATACGGTTTGAACACAAACATATGTATGAATGTAATAATAGCACTGTATCCCCAATAGTTAACATGTCAATACAGCCCGATTGCTCATCAGGAAAATGTGGCATCTACACGGGATACAGTATTATTCTTCCGTAAAAGATATTGAAGTTCTGAACAACATACATGCTACAACACAGATGAACCATGAAACCATTATGTTACGCGAAAGTAGCCAGACACAAACAGCACAGATGGCATTAATCCACATCTAGGAAATATCCAGCATTTGGCAAATCCATAGCTATAAAACCCGCATTCGTGGTTTGCAGGGGCTGGGAGAGAGGGAAGGAAGGAGTAGTCACTCACAGAGTTAGGGCTGTCCTTTCAGAGTGATGGAAATGTTCTAAAACTACATAGAACAAAACAAAACCCACTGCCATCAAGCAGATCCTGACTCATCGTATCCCTGGCTGTGGCTTCCGAATCTGTAAACCTTCATGAGAGCAGACAACACGTCTTTCTCCCATGGAGTGGCTGGTGGATTTGAACCACCAGCCTTGTCGGCAGTCGACCAATACTTTCCTCACAATGCCACCAGAAGCTCCATACAAAACTAGATGTGTGGATCGTTATACAACAGAATGAATGTTTTAAATGCCACTGCATTGTGCATTTTAAATTGGTTGATGTGGTGAGTTTTATGTTATGTGTATTTCACCATGATTTTAAAAAGCATGTGAAGCACCCAGCACAGTTCCCAGCACTTCAATAAACGGCATTTCTCAGTCTGCCTTCACAGGTCCTACAGAATGGAGGAGAGCTCCTGGTGAATGTCATTTAGCAAATGAAACTTGCGTCTGCGAACTCCGCGGCAAGAGAGTCTAGGAATTATTCTACTAAAGACGATGTCAGCTAAAGGCTCATCAATAATATCTAGCGCATAAGGGATTCTGCCCATTGAATGACCTTATCAGCAAATTCACAGCCTAATACAGTGGTTTTCAACCCAACTGTCTCATCAGTAGGCTTGGAATGGAGGCCGGCATCTGACCTTTTAGAATCTCTACAGATAACTGTCGAGGGAGACCCTCAAGAAGATGGATTAACACTGATGGAGTCAAACGTAAGGGCAGTGTGAGAAGGGCACGGGACCTGGTGGGGCTTCGCTCTGTTGTACACAGGGTCACTATGAGCAGGGCCAATGACAGGGCCCCTGACAACCATGACAGCAGATGACGCCACAGCCAGGGCTGGAGCTCAGGCCTAGAATGCGGGCCAGGACACACACACCAGGATAAGAAATGAGACCGTAAAGAGCACATTTACACAAGCTCCAAATAAGTCTGGAGAACGTCCAACTTCCTGTTGGTTAAGAATGGGGTGGAGGGGTTGCATGGGGTAGGTTTAGCAGCGAGGGCATCTGTGCCATGGAGAATGGATACCAGTTGATAGGGCAAATACTGCTCCATCAGCGAACATGAACTGAGCTAAGCTCTGGAAGGAGAGCTCGATGTAACCCTCCCATCAGCAGCAGACTCACACGATCAGAAAGAATAGGATCTGGAGTCTTAAAGGATTGTCTTCGAACAAGCAGCCATCTAAGCGAGGCATCAACTGAGTCCACATGCATGAAGCACACCAGCCTGCGTGATCCAAGAATTGTAAATAATAAAATCCAAATACAAAGGAGGGAATGGTATCCGAGCTTAAATTGTAAACATCTGGTTTACCGAAGCTTCCGGATGATGGTGAAAGTCCAAAATCAATTTTCAGAGTCCACAAATGGATCAACTCTCCGGTGAATCCCTTCTGACCACAGTTGAGATATGGGAATTAGCCTGGTTATCAGACAGAGGGCATTGTAAGGTCGATGATGGCAGAAACAGGTTAAAATGTAATAGCTTATCATTGATCTCCCTTTTGATCCATTGTACAGTTGTTTCAATAAAAAAATAAGTGGAGGGGAAATATATGTGGATTAAGCCTCTGATGAATTCCCTCTAACCACAGACCAGGGAAATAACAGCCCTGCTATCGTGCAGAATGAATGGAGAGAAAACTGTTACAGGTGCAGTGAGGGTAAAATTGAATCCCTCATCACTTGGTCTCCCTTTTGACCCAGCTTACATTAGTGCGAGTTTTTAATGCTATCTGCTTTCTTTTGGATTGAGGTTTTTCTGTTGTTAGTGTTGTTGTTTTCTTTTTGTGTGTTTTTCTGTATATGAAATTCAGGATAGGCAAATCTACAGACAGTAACTGGATTAATGATGCCTTGGGGATAAAGCAGGAGAAGTTGGGCGGAAATAGGGAACTAATAATGATGAGTACAAGAATGAAGAAAATGTCCTAAAATTGATTGTGGTGATGATTGCCCAACTCTCCTTAATATGATTGAACTATTGAATTGTATAGTTTGTGAATTACATGTGTTTCTCTTTTTTTCAAGTTGATAAAAGAAAAGGAATATTACCTATCAGAGATTTGGCTTCATTTCCTAGGGTGTGACTGGGACAGGTGTACTTTGCACATGTGCCCCTCATTTAAATTTCTGTAATAGATCAGGTAGCCACCGGTAAGTGTTGGCCTGAAAGCCATTTATTAGTGAGAGCCCCGTGCATTGCTCAGCTACCATAAAATTCTCACCACCAGACACTCAGCTTATAAGCCATTCTACTTGAGAATCCTTTCAGAGCAAGGAAACCTATTCCTCATCCAATAAGGCATCCCAGGGTGGTGCCAATGGTCAACATAGTTAGCTAGAAACCAAAATGTTCACCATGAAAGGCCACCTAGAGGCATTGCAGAAGAAAGGCCCGGTGATCTACCTACAAATCAGGTATTGCAAGTCCAACAGGACCCAGCCCTCCTCTGACACACACCCAGGAGTCATTGTGATGGCAGCCGGTTTCCCGTCTCCACTGTGCTTAATTGCAATCAAAATTCTACTGTTGACTTTTGTTCCTATGGAAACCATCATAAAAAAAATGTTTGTAATTATTTTGCAACACTGCTATTGAATAGCATTTATAGTACATCATGTTCCAGATCAGATTTTAGCTATCCAAGTTCCATGTGGAATTCAGTACCAGGAAGCAGTGTGTTTCTCCAGGTAAACATGTAAGTTCACACGGCAAGCTCGTCTTTGTTGAGCAAGGAGGAAGAAGGTTGAACATTTTGCATTTCTTTGTCAGACAACTCAGAGGATGGTTAGTTAGTCTTACATCTCTTGAATTTCTGCTTTGAGACTTGGCCCTGCTCTCTGTGTTTCTGCTTTCTCTTTCACTTTGAAATTGATTTTTAGTTTGCTAACTGTGGCTAAACGCCATTTTATTACAAACGGCCTAAAATTCCATTGGAAAAGAAGTAGAGTAGCCAAGAGAGTGGGTCTGGAAACCACATTTCCTAGGTCTACACCCCCCTCTACACCGAGGTTCTTCTTCAGCTGAGAAGTGGCGACAATATTAGTATGTGCCTGTAGGTCTGCTATCAAAGATCAAATGATTGATGCACGCACATAACATGCTTGGGGCAATGCATATAAAGGGTTCATTCACTAAAAGTCAG
>NW_022111320.1:17492716-17494192 GCF_000313985.2 Echinops telfairi | reverse complement strand
ATGATTATTGGGTGCCAGACACTTCTGGGTGCTAAGGATGGGGCACACGATCACAAACATCTCTCCCTCGTGGAGCCTCCATTGTCCACTGGAAGGAGACAGAGGCTAGCCAACCCCAATCTGAAGGGAGGCATAGTTGCACAGTGAAGAGCTCCAACTGCTTGGGTTTGACACCCTCTGCTGTTGACATCTCTGTGTACCCTGGGCAAGCCAGGTGACCCTCCACGCCTCAGAATCCTCAGGAGGAAAATGGAAACCATAGGACGAATCGCCAGGGGAGCCAATAACAGTGAGCACCAGACAGAAGAAACTATTCTGAAATGGATTGTGATGATGTGTGTACAACTCTTTTTAATATGACTGAAACTTCTACATTGTACGATAGGTGAATTATACATGTCAATAAGACAGTTAAAAAAAAGATGAATAATAACCTCAGAGGGTTGGTGTGAAGACCAAGTCAGTGGGGTAACATGTTACGAGGAGTGGCGGGCACAGAGAAAACACTGAGCCGTTAGTCATCAATGTACAGGATGCTGTGTTCCTCAAAGGCTGGAAACGTGAAGTGTTCATGCTGCCTCCCATTTTGACGGGGCCACCGGGGACCTGACAGCTTGTACTCCATCGGTGGTGACAAACTGCTGCCTAATTGTTTGGGCCTGCAGCCCATCCCTCAGGCCCAGGAGGAAGGAGGAGGGATAGTGTAGGCTTACTTAGGAGACATTTGGAGGATAACTGAGGTCACCATCAGCAGGTCCAGAGAAGACGGCTCTGTGTGTGCCATGGAGAGTGATGGCAGGATGGCTTGATGGCTTAATGTAAGCAATGGTGCTGCACGGTGAGCTCCCGAAGGTGGCATGTGAAGTTGTTGGGTCATGGTTTAGCAAAAGCTCCTACAAGTTCGCTTGAGGTGTGAAAGTCAGTTTCTGACTCATAGGTTGGGGGCTATCGGATGGCCTCATTCTGATGAAGGTGGAGAGGAATGAACAAGGAGAAGATCGTGTCCCACAGACAAAAGCTCAGGAGACCTTCACGACTTGCTCTCATCTCCATTCCCAGAGCACAGTCTGAAGTGGTGTGAGGGTGCAAAGTTGGAAGATGCCCTTGGCAGAACTTAGGACATCTGTGTTGCCTAATACAAGGGTCATGAGCTACCTACGCGTGCTGAGAACTTGACAAATGGCCACTCCTGATTGAGATGTGCAGTGAGTGTACACACTGGCTTCCGATGACTCACTATGAAAACAAACAAACAACAAAAGATGTGCATGGCTCACTGATCGGTGGCACTCTCTAAGACCATAGCCTTTAGTCATTTTTCAGGTCGGGAACGGAATTTTCAGCCAAACCATAGATGGGTTGGCCTGTAACGGAAACAGTACCACTAGGGATGTATGGAGACCTTAAGACCCAAGCACAATGTTGAGAAGAGTTAGGGAAGAAAGTGGAACGGAAGCAAGAGACCCAGGGAAGAGG
>NW_022111320.1:17489925-17491389 GCF_000313985.2 Echinops telfairi | reverse complement strand
ATGGGTACTGCCAAACCTCCTGTAATGCACAGGACACTTCCCACAAGCGAGAATCATCTGACTCCAAACGTCCACAGTGTCAAGGTTGAGAAACCTTGTGTAGATCCTTATATGACTCATTGTGCCTGGGGCATATGAAACAATAGGTGCTCAATAAGGGATAAAAGATGGGTTGAATGAATAAATTTTAAATATTAAAGTCACCTGTCTGCCTTGAATGCTTCAGACACATTTTTTTTAAAAAGTCATAGAGCTGTGCCACAGGACAAGTGTGGTCCTGTGCCAGCCACACAATTGTTGCTAGGTTTGAATCTCTTGTTGCAGGAAGTAACAGCTTTTAATCAGATGTTCTTAACTTGCTTTTGGTTATACTCAACAGATACTTAATACTCATGAAACATGCATTTATTAGATAATGTGCACCAGGCACTTGCTAGGGCTAGGGAGGCAGTGGGGGTGGGATGCAAAGATGCCAAAGACATGAGGTTCCTCTCCTCAAGGATGTAGAAGTCTCCTAAGGGACTCAGTCTGACAACAAAGAGACTATTAAGATATTAAGAGCAATGAGAAGATAAGGCTGCAGTGCTCATCAGCTCAGGGCAGAAGCATCATTCGAGAGTGTGTTAGTCTGGGTTGACCAGAGAAACAAATTGATAGACACTCATAAGTGTGTAAGAGAGAACTTTATATCAAAGAGCAATTGTACATTAAGAAAACACCCCAGCCCAGGCCAGGTCATGTCTATAAGTCCGATATTAGCCCATATGTCCGATACCAGTCTGTGAATTCCTCTTTAGACTCATGCAACACATGCAATGATGCCGAGTGCAGGAAGATCATGAGGCAGTGGTTGGAAAGTATTGTGGATCCAGTGGTGTTGGAAGCATCTTAGTGCTGGTGTGGGTCTCCACGTGACTTCTTCAGCTCCAGGGCTCTGGCTTCCATCAGCATGACTCCATGGGGTTTGTCAACAGGAATGTCTTACAAGGAGATGAAGCAGAGGGAGAGAATGTATCTGGCCTCCAGTGAGCTATTCATTTCTGTCCTGCCTCCAAATGAGGTCATCAAGCTGCAACCTGATTGGCAGGCTAGACTCCACCCCTTCACAAGCAAGAGGCTTGTTGGAGTAGACCCTAGCACCTCTGTCAAGTCAGCCGTTGTAGGATTCGCTAACCTGCGTGATGTTAACAGTGAGTGTCAGAAGGCCCATCCCTTAACTCTGGCCATCCTATTATTTAGTTTATTCAATGTTTGACCAGCAAATTAGTTATTTGGGGCCATTAAATAAGTTCCAACTCACAGCAACCCTGTCTACAATGAAACCGGAAACGTGCTGGTCTTACACTTTCCCCATCATCATTTTTATGCTTGCGCCGTGGTTCCAGCCACTAGGGCATGGAGGCTCCTCTGACTTTTGTTGACCAAGATTGATGTTTCCTTAGGGACTGGTCTCTCCTAATAATG
>NW_022111320.1:17480982-17482137 GCF_000313985.2 Echinops telfairi | reverse complement strand
CTTCAGCAACTCTGCAGTCAACAGCAACCTGCGGAGGCTCTTCTGACATCTATTGGAATCTTGTTTCTTCCCTGTCTTTTTGATGATCTTGGCCTTTCTCTGTGTCATCCCACAGACCATTAGTGCTCAATAAGTCAAATCTATTTTTGAGATGGTCTCTAAGCTCATGTTAATTATACCAAGGTCATACTTGGCTCTTGTGGACTTGTTTGAGCTTTCTTTACCTTCACCGTGTACTGAAATTAATGGTCGGTTTCACAATTGGCCTTTGGCCTTGTTCTAACAGTCTATATGGTGATGATGAGTTTACTCATTGTCTCTCTTCACAAACGTAGCAGATTTTATTCCTGTGTACTCCATTTGGTGGGGTCTATGTGCACATTCACTGTTTATATTGTCAAAAAATATTTTTTCAATAAATAAATCATTGGTCTTTCAGATTTTTATTATGTGATCTTTAGTGTTGCATCTATAACCAAGGCCTTTGTTGTCCTATGGAATCTTCTTTATTCCATTTCTCACACCTCAGTTGGAACAAGTTTATTGCATGTTTGATCAATTCCAGACAGCAGAAGTTGCCAAAAATCTGAAATTTCTCCATTTTTGGCATTAGTGTTTGGTTCATCAATTTGAATAGTGATCATGTCAATTTGTTTATTTGTGGGCATATTGATATTATCCTATCACTGACAGCATCATACTTAGGAACAACTCTTGAAGTGTCCTTCATTGGGCCTCCACTCAAGCAGTTACTCAATGCAAGAACACGTTGTTCTATTAAATTGGCATTATAGGTTGCACACCTTCCTGACACGATTGCTGAAGAAACAGGTGAACATAAGCAAATGTGGTGAAAAAGCTGATGGTGCCCGGCTACCTAAAGATATAGCATCTGGGGTCTTAAAGGCTTGAAGACAAATAAGCAGCCATCTAGCTGAGAAACATCAAAGCCCACATGAAAGAAGCACACCAGCCTGTGTGACCACGAGCTGTCAAAGGGAGCAGGTATCAAGCACCAAAGAACCAACAATCATATCATTGTAAAGGTGAGTGAGTGCAGAGTAGAGACTCAAAGCCCATCAGTAGGCAACGGGACATCCCCTTACTGAAGGGCTGTGGAGAGGAGATGAACCAATCAGGGTGCAGGTAGCAATG
>NW_022111320.1:17477838-17478957 GCF_000313985.2 Echinops telfairi | reverse complement strand
TTCACATCAACGTGATTCCCTGTTCTGGGTCTTCGATGCCTGATACCTGATCTGATCGCCACCCCACAATCACACAGGCTGGTGAAGCATAAGCCTTTCAGTTAGCAGCCAAGCACTTCGTTGTGGCGCCACCAGGGATCTTTCTTTGCCTGGTAGCCACATAACATCAACTCTCAGTGAAGATAAGACCACCAGGCAGGCATATCTTTAATCAATATCCTGATAAAATAGGCACCACTGGATCGTTAACAATATGGCTGCGTACGTCTCTGCTAAATGTTCCTTTAATGCTTTCATGCCCTTTAGTATGCCAGCTAGTGCTTCCCTGCAGGCATCCTTTCATTTTCCTCAATTCTCTCATTTAAGGCAAAGCGTCTGCATGCCCTACTCTAATTTCCAGAGAGCTTACAAAAGCAGTTTACCTCCATAGAGATTAAACCAGAACAAAGATGATGCTTCAGGACAAATGAGTCAGATCTAGCCCTTGGACTTGTTTCCTTATGTTCTGTTCTGCTGGCTATACACGGAATGGATTTTGTCTCACAGCTGGTCCTGGAAGCCAATACCCAGGGACATTGTGCTTCTGAGTAGGTCACAAGACTAGAGTAGTAATGTTTGCCAAACTCCTCCCAGCTGGGAGATTCCAAGTCCCAAAAATGGTCAAGGTGGAGAAGACCTGCAGGTCATCTAAGCCCCCTTCTTTATTTTACACAGAAGAAAACCGAGGTCTAAAAAGGTCAAGTGCCTTCTCCAAGGTCAACATCTAATTAGTATGTGCTTGTCTGTGTTAGGAGCCTAGGTGGGAGATTTATTTACACGGTTGGGCTGCAGACTACAAGGCCAGCAGTTTAAAACCACCAGCCACTCTGTAGGAAAAAGATGAGCCTTTCTACTCCCATGAAAACAATGGGACCAGAAGTTCTGGGGGGACATGGGAGAGGAGGAAGTGGCGGGGGGAGGAAGTGGGTATTAACAAACCCAGGGACAAGGGAACAACAAGTGATGCAAAATTGATGGTAACGAGGGTGTAGTAGGCCTGGTAGTGCTTGATCAAGGGCAACATAACCGAGAAGAATTACTAAAACCCAAATGAAGGCTGAGCATGATAGTGGGACAAGA
>NW_022111320.1:17475272-17476886 GCF_000313985.2 Echinops telfairi | reverse complement strand
GGTTTGTGAGGGAGGAGGGCTAGGGAGGGAGGGGGGAAATGAGGAGCTGATACCAAGGACTCAAGTAGAAAGAAAATGTTTTGAGCATGATGATGGCAGCTAATGTACAAATGTGCTGGACACAATGGGTGGATGGATTGTGATAAGAGTTGTACGAGCCCCCAATAAAATGATTTAAAAAAGAAAAAACCCAAACAATTCAACAAGTCCTCAAACAGGCGAACTGTATTCAGAAGCTGATGTAGCGCAGAGAAGAGAACATCACCTGAACCGTGGCTGGAAGCAGAGAAAACCACGCAGGACCTTGCTGTGTTTCACTGACTCGGCAAAGGCATCTGACTGTGTGGATCAGCACGCACTGTGGACAGCCTCGAGAAAAGTGGGAATTCCAGGACACTTCATTGAGTTCCTGCAGAACCTGTACATGGAGGCTGGCATTCAAACAGAAGCAAACACGCTGCACGCTTTAAAATCAGGAAAGGTGTGCCTGATATTTGCATGCTTTCACTATATTTATGAAATCTCTATGCCGAGCAAAAAATTGAGAAGCTGGGTGAGAAGAAGAAGAACGGAGGATGGGGATCTGAGAGAGATACGCTAATAGCTCTTCATATGGAGACGACGCAAGCTTGCTTACCAAATGCAAAGAGGGCTGGCTTGAAGCACTCACTGAGGGCGATCAAACAAAATCATTTTCGGTATGGATTACACCTCAATGTAAAGAAAACAAAATTCTTCACAACCGGACCAATAGGCAATACCATGCTAAACGTGTGCACCCTCCAGGGACTCCCCAACATTTGTGGTCGCTGTTGTGGGTCACTGGATCCATTCCATCTCACGGTGACTCCGCGTGACATCAGGGTTTCACGTAGACCTGACTAGGCTATCCGTTTACTGGAGCACATCACCTAGTGGGCTTGAACTGCCAGCCTTGCAGTTAGCAGTCAAGCACTCCCAGGGTTCTTGCCAAAACATTGACCAGCTAGAAACACGGAGTAGCTGGCATTTGTAAAGTCCCCCTCGATCACCTTCAGACCTAAGTGGAGCCTGGCCAGTCTGAGGTCAGGGCGGAGCTTCCAGAAGGTTGTTACACAAACCGTACTGGTGTGAAGGAAGGAGGACCACTTACCTCTTCCTCACGGTGGGGGAGAGGGGATGGCTCTTGCTGTGTTCTTTGTCCAAGGTGCTGCTGGTTGCCATGGAGTTGAACTTGGCCCAAGGTGAAGCCATTGGGCAGGTAGAGCCACCCCATGGAGTTTTCAAAGTGGCGACCTTTTGAAAACAGATCACTCGGCCTGTTTTCCCAGGCACCCGTGGGTGGGAACTGGCAACCATGTGGCTAGTGGTTGAGCGATTAACATTTACGCCAACCAGTAAGCCATTCATTTGTATGTGGGTCCTAGCAGTATAGGTGAGGAACCAGGGGTGGGGGCTGGGGAGGAGAGAGTGGCTCGTCTTACAGGTAGACAATGGCTGAAAGGCACCACCCAGGCCTCCTTTCTCGTGGAACACACCTGAAAGTTTTCCCAACCACTTTTCTTTTTCTCATTAAACATTTGTTTTTATTTTTGCAGTTTTATTGACATATTAGTCATATATCATACAAGTCAA
>NW_022111320.1:17472175-17473925 GCF_000313985.2 Echinops telfairi | reverse complement strand
GCAACCTCCGTTCTGAGGGATTCAGACAAGCTAAACGGCCAGCACCGAGAGAGAAAGGCCCTGGCCCAGGTGGACGGGCAGAGCGGCTGCACCTATGGTCTCCAGCACAGGGACAACTGTGAGGGTGGCTTCCTTCTGTCGTGTCCTTGGCGATGGGTTGGAACAGACTTGGTAGCACCTCACAACCGCAATTGGAGCACGTCTCGGTCCACTTCCAGTCAAACGCTGGCAATTTGAAGCGACCCAGTGGCTCCGTGGAAGAAAGGCCCAGCAAACTGCTTCCATGAGGATTTGTTGTTGATGGTGAGTGTGGGTGCTAGAACAGAGTAGAACTCTCCCAGGGTCTTCCTGAGACTAACAGCTCAATGGAAACAGACTACCAGCTCTTTTCCCTCCTGGAGTCGCTGGTGGATTCGAACAGCTGATGTTGCTGTGAGCAGTCAAGCACGCAACCCGGGCACCAAGCAGAGCCCCTTCTGTGAAGATGACAGTCAACACCAAGGGTGTCAAACTGGTGGCCCACGGGCCGCATGCGGCCCCCGAGGTGATTTTTTTGTGGCCTGCAATGCTCTGAAATAAAATGAAAATAGAAAAAATTGTTATGAAGGAAAAAGCGCTTAGGGGAGATGGAGGCAATACTGTACACACAATTCCCTCGTTAACCCTTTAACTTCTGAAGACGAGTAAACACGGGGCCCAGTGCCTTTCCTGGGGGCCTGTGCACATGTCTAAACACGCTGACTCAGTTCTGGCGACGTTTGGAAGTGATATGTCTGCCACTCTCAGTGTCATATAATGTAAACAGATCCCAATAGCAAAAAGGTTAAAAAGAGCACTCTGGGTTGTGCTGTTATGAATCATACCTAGCGGCAGCGCGCGTTAACATTTTTAGAGGGAAGCCATTATGATTGTCAGCTGTCCAACATTTTGTGTTTTTTATTAGTTATGTTGTTATATTTTCCGGTCACAACATAAGAGGTAAGTGAAAACTAGTAGGAGGAAAGCCCTGCCAAGTTTTGGGTAAAAAAGAATAATTTTAGTTTTATAAATACATTAAATAAAATAAATGTTTAAATGAAAGCAATTATATAGTGTTTTATTTATCTTATCCATATTCCCGAATCCTTACTTCAAAATATAAATTTGACAAAATTTGTAAATGTGATAATGGCCCACCTGAATCTTGCCTGTTGCACCAAATGGCCCGTGTTTTAATTGAGTTTGACACCCCTGGTCAAGACAATCCTGTGGAGTGGCTCTCTTCTGTGACACATGGCATTATCATATGTTTGAATCAACTCAGTTGGAACATATTTGCTTTTGTTTTTGTTTGTTTGTTTGATTCGAATAAGAATAGCCTGGCTAATGTCAGATGGATCTTGTCTAAAAGTCGTGAATAACAGAAAGATGTTTACTTGCATTTTACTGACCATACAAAGGTATTTGAATGTGTGCATCATAACAAACTATGGATAACATTGAGAAGAATGTGGATTCTAGAACATTTCACTGTGCTTATGTGGAACCTGTACATAAATCAAGAGGAGGTTATGCAAACAGAATCAGGGAATACTGCTTGGTTTAAAATCAGGAAAGGTGTACATCGGGGCATATCCTCTCACCATATTTATTTAATATGCATGCTGAGAAGCTGTATTGTATGAAGAAGAATGCCACATCAAGATTGGAGGATGGCTTATTTAACAACCTGTAATATACACATGGCACAATCTTACTTACTGAAGACAGG
>NW_022111320.1:17469287-17471146 GCF_000313985.2 Echinops telfairi | reverse complement strand
GTGGGATGGGGTAAGATATGATAAAATAATAATAAATTGTAAATTATCGGGGGTTCAGGGGGGAGCAGGGAAAATGAGCTGAAACCAGGGGCTCAAGTGGAAAGTGGGTGTCGTAAGAATGATGAAGTCAACATATGTACTAAAGTGCTGGACACAGATGACGTATGTACAGATTGTAATGAGTTGTATGAGCCCCTAATAAAATGATTTTTTTTTTAAAAAAAGAAAAGAGCATTCTTAGGTTTTGCACTCAAATGGCTTGCTTTAGTGAACACTAAAGCAAGGAGAAGGGTGGAAAGACTGTGGTACTAGTACATCAAAAATCCTGGGGGGCAGAGTTGAAACAGTGAGACTTTGCTGAACACGTCCTGTGGATGTGAAGCTTCCTTGATTGAAATCAGCTGGGCAGAGGGGGCATTGGGGTCTTGTGTCTCAGAAACTTCCACTGCAGCTCGGTGGTGTCACTGTTGAGGGGAGCCAGGAAGGAGGTCTCAGTGCAGGGATGGCCTCTATCAGGTGGCCTACACAGGTCTGAGATGGGAACTAGAATAGTCATCCCCCAACAGGGTCACACGGGTCTTGGGGGTGTGAATCTCCTCTGTCATGGAGCAGAAGAGAGGGAGAAAGGGGCACCAGCCTGGGGCCACAGGCAGGGGTCACATGCCCTGAGCATCCCTCTGATAATCTAAGTGCCTTTGGTAATAGCACGTTTTCCAAATAAACATGGTCGCTGGGACCTCCCATGGTGAGAATCCTCTACCGGAATCAATGTGGAGAGAAGCAGGCAGCACGGGTCAGTAGGTGACATGATACAGAACAGTTATGGAATGAAGAGAGAGGTGGTCTAAGCATGGCGTGTATGGTCTTAACGAAAAACTTACCTCCTCACACAACACGCTTTACCCAGCCCTACAACAAAGACTATTGTTGCCTCAGCCTTTTTGAAGCCTCACCTGGGCCCCGTGCCATCCTGGAGAGTGGAGCAGGCTTGGGGGCCCTTCACATTGGCCCAACCTAGAGAGCCAATCAATTCTGGGAAACTCTGTAAGGATGAATGTCTTTGCCTCCATCTGCCCCCAGATGATCTAACTTCAGCCACTTCGCCACTGGAAACGTTCTTCTAAAACTTTCTTTCCTGTTCAGCCTGACTGCCTGTTTCCTGGCCCACTACGGGACAATCGCTGGCACTCATTTTCCATAGGGTTGGATGTCCAGCTGATACCCAGGCATGTCCACAACACATCAGGTTCATACAGAAAAAAGATTTTCTTGTGGAAACGACAGCCCCTCGACTAAAACCAGGCGACCAAACTCAAAGTCATTGCCATTGAATCAATTCCAAATCGTAGCGACCCTTTAGGAGAGGGCGAAACTGCCGCTGTGGGTTTCTAAGACTCTTTATGGGAGTAGAAAGCCCCATCTTTCTCCTTTGGAGCAACTGATGGTTTTGAACTGCCCATCTTGCAGTTAGCAGCCCAATTTGTAACCACTCTGCTACCAGGGCTCCTTGACTGGGAGACAAACTCCTTTATATGCCAGAGGCCAGCTCTTTAAAGGACTCTGGAAAGTGCAGATTGCTAATGAGCTTGGCTACTAAGTGGATTCATATCCTCTCCAGGATACCTGGAAAGAAAAGCCTGGTATTCTACTTCTGAAAAATTAGCCACTGGAAGCCCTGGGGAAATATGCTTCCCTGACATACAAACTAGGGGGGTGGGTAGGGGGAGGCGAGGGGTGGGGGGAGCGGGAGGGGCAGAGAACCAGCAACTTGTTAAAAATCATCTTTTCGGAGACTAAACCAAGATGCAGCCTGTTAAAGAGCAGAAGACCAAGATTTAATTTCGCAGACTGATCTGATG
>NW_022111320.1:17466744-17468273 GCF_000313985.2 Echinops telfairi | reverse complement strand
GTTGTCACCTCGGCTCGCACATGGCGTGGCCCTGTGCACAACAGAGTGAAACCGTGCCTGGTCCTGCGCCGCGTCAATGATGGCTGTGTGCTCGAGCCCACTGCTGCAGCCACTGGACGTCTTGTGTGGCCACTCATTTTATCGGACGTATTATGTAGGGTTTTAATTGGCCGTTTTTCAGAAGTAAATCACTAGGCTGTCTCAGTCTGGAAGTGCCACTGAAACATGGCCACCATGGATGGCCCTGCTAGTATTTGAGACCCCAGTGGCATAACTCCCAACGTCATGACAACATACAAGCTACCACAGAACAGCATACTGTCCGGTGGTGGCACCTGAGACGATTTGGAGTAAAAGAGGCATTTCCTTGATTCCTATGCCAGGGAAGCTCAGGTAGGTCTCTCTGACTATAGATAAGATGCTTCTCCATTCCCTGTGCAACACCCTTTCAGGCCACGCAGAACACCTTTAAGCTACACTCAACAAGTTGGTTAACTCTCATGGCAATTATCATTGCCTGGATAGTCACGACCATTAATTATGGATATCTGATCTGACATGAAGTTCCTTCATAGTACTTGTTCCTAGTATTTTCCATTCATATAGCATAAGAGGACGGGGCCAAAGAGATGTGTATGTAGTACCCCCCACATATATACCTATATAATCAACAACCTTACCAAACCCCATAACCATTGAGTTCATTCCGATGGCTCTATAGGACAGAGGAGAACTGTCCCATAGGATTGCCAAGAATGGAAAATATGGTCTTGCTAATAGATATGATGCCCAAAATCACAAGGTAGAATTTTTCAAGACTAGTGCCTTATTCATTGCAAATACATTTTTTTCAACAACATAAACAGAAACTGCTGCACATGTGGACAGGGACCCTGGTGGTAAAGTGGGTTGAGCATTGGGCTGCTAACCTCCACATCGGAGGATCAAGCCCACCAGCCACTCCACAGGAAAAAGATAAAGTTGTCTGTCCCCAAAAAGATTTGCCGTCTTGGAAATCCTATGAATGTAATTTGCTCTGCCCTTTGGGGTCACTATGAATTGGAGTCAACAGGGAAGCAGCAGTCAAGAAATCAAATGATACATTGCATTGAGCTAATTGGCTGGAAAAGACCGCTTTCAGATGTTTTTGGTTTTTTTTAAATCAAAGATAGCACTTTGAGGACTAAGCTGACCTAAGCCATAGTGTTTTCCATTGTCCACAGGCATGCCAAATCTGGACAGTGAATAGGGAAGGTGTTTTCAGTTAGCTCATGCTGTTACAGCCGGAATGCCACAGATGCATGGCATTAACAGAGATTTACTCTCACACCGTTTAGGAGGTTAGTTCAAATCCGGGGCATTTGTTCTAGGCTTCCTCTCTCCGGAATAGGATCCTCATCTCCTTCTAACAGCTGTAGGGCCAGTGTTCCTTGGAGTTCTGTGTGTATCTTGACGTCAGTGCTGCCCTGGGTCTAGGAGGTTCTCAGCACAAGCAACATGGGTGCAAGACTTGCATTTTGCTCCTGGCT
>NW_022111320.1:17464964-17465831 GCF_000313985.2 Echinops telfairi | reverse complement strand
AAAAGGCACCGAGGGAGCAAACCAAGTCTCGGGTTGGCCATTCAGATCTGAGTCCCTGGTGGGGCACCCTAGAAGGGCACAGGGTTACACCGTTTAGCATTTCAAGATATTGCTGTCTGCTCATTCAAAGGAAAGAACAGCTCCACGTTCAAGATTCAGCACGTCTCTCAGATGGATGGATTTCATCAAACCATTTCCCCCAAGTGACCTCCAGCTGCATTTTCTAATATGCAGCCGCCCACCCACAGCTCAGACCTGGCAACTGAGACTCTCACTGTCAGCGACTAGCTGGGGCTTTCCTGAGCACTGGGGCCACCACTGCTTGTTACAGGGGGAAATAAAGAACACGGTAATTACCCCAGGGGGAGATGCAGTTGTAGCTCAAAAACACGGTGTTAACTAGGAATTACTGAAGGATTAGGAATCCATAGCTGGATCGAGCAATTATAGGTCTGCAATTTCACATTAAATTGCTTCTAGAAAGGCGGGGCTGTGGGGCTGCAAGAAACTGCAAAGGAAATTCAATTTACCTTGAAAATAATTAGCGAGATGCACAGACCCGGAGATGGAAAATGTCTTGGAAATTAATTATTGCTGCTCACATCTAGCCAGTCTCTTTTAGCAGGAAGGGCTACCTGTAGATGGAGATTCCACCCCTCTGAGTTGTGCCGAATGAAGTGACTGGATTTGGATCTGAAACCAGCTTGAATGCAGCATAATAGGGGGAACCCACAACGTACCAGGCCCTGCTCCGTGGGCGAGCCAAGCTTCAGGATGCACAGGGAAGAGAGAAACTGGGAAGCAATCTGGGAACAGAACAAGGAAGTCCGAGTCACAGGCTTTCACGGCTCACTGCCTCCCCGTGGA
>NW_022111320.1:17459043-17462607 GCF_000313985.2 Echinops telfairi | reverse complement strand
TCTGTTATGTTTGAGGAAAAAACATGAAAGGTGTATCCAAAATAACAAAACACAGTGAGTCTCCCCTCCTCCCTCCCCCCTGCCCCGCCCCTCAACATAAGTAGCATCATCTACAAGGATGTTTGTTTTCTGTGGACTCTGCTGATTCACCAAGGATTCCAGGATTGCTAAGGAGTGTTTTCACTTCCCATTTACAAACAGAATACATTAAGAAATGAGTCAGCCCTCCGTGTGGTTTTCCATTGAACCAACCCCCATGTGTGGATGAGCTGAGCAGGTTTTCCACGGCCGAAAGGGGCGGCTTGACCTTTTCCGTTTCACAAGTCCTGAAAAGCAGCCAACATATTTCCTCTTTTCACATGACCAGCCCTGTGCCATCTGTTGAAACAGAGCAACCAAATTGCCTGGCTTTCCTCAGAACGCTCTCCCAAACCTCTTCTCTCTCCCATCTCCTCCACTCCCTCTTTCCCTCACGCCTCCTCCACAGCCTTGTCCGTGCGTTCCTTCCAGGTAGAGAAAATGCATCGGAAGGCGGCACATTGATGAGCTAACCTTCCACTCCCTGCGCTTTCCCCTATCCTGCCACACGCCCAGAGAGTAGGAAGCAAACTTTAGCCTGAAAGGAATGATAAGCTCAAATACGACAGGCAAAGACTTCCGACCTGGTCATATTCAAACACAAGGCGACATCCATGAGGCCCCGGGACCAGTCCGTCCACAGGTCCACGGGCAGAGGACATAACGAGACACACATACCGACCAGCACAGGGGCGATGTTCAGCCTCGTGGACTCACCCGCTCATTTCTTAAATGCTCATTTACTGAGCCCCTACCATGCGCCAGCCGCCACACATGATGCTGGGGAGACAAAGATGAACAAGGCGCAGGTCGCTTCTCACGGGGCTCCCAATTGAGCAAGACAGACAGCCTGCAGCTAAGCAGCACAGACAGGCTGTCGTGCTGAGAGGAGTCTACGCAGTTAAGACGGCTGCATGTTCAGGGGAGGCAGGGTGCCTGTCCAGCACAGAGCGCACCATCACAAGGGAAACAAGGACCCAGCAAGTGCTGTTTTCCACGAAGCAATTAGCAGTTACTTTTAATAATAGTACTTAGTGTTGTAAAGTCTATAGTGAGTGGGGCGGATGCTGTCACGGTGTCTCTTGTAGTAAGCATGGCCCTCGTCTTTCTAGGCTTCCGTATTCAGGAAAAGCTATCTGCAGTCAGAGGTGTCAATGTCAGATCCCGTTGTTATGCAGCATAACAAAAAGTTGGGATTGTCTGAAGCACCTGCAGAGCTGTTAAGAGCATCCTAGCACACCCACTGCCTGAACATTCTGTTGCCAGCAGAAAGGCTTACAATGGAGTAACTGGGCGTGGGGGTGGGGGTGGAAATTATGTATGTATCAGAGTGCCTGGGTGGTGAAAAGTCTTAAGGTACACGATGCTAACCAAACTATTCAAGGTTCCGTTCCACGTAAAGGTGCCTCGGAAGAAAGGCCAGGAGGTCTAATCATAAAAAGAAAAGCAGCCCTTCTCCAAGGACCACTGTTCTATTCCGACACATACCGTGTCAACGGGGCTCAGAACCAACATGACATCAGCTAGCTAAACACCAAATCACACGTATTGTAAGATTCTGCACCAAATGGAAAACAACAACCCAAAATGACCCTGGTCAGGAATACATGAAAATACAGTGAGCATGTCCATCTTTTTTCTTCTCTTTTTAATATTCCATGCACGTTTAATGGTATGCTTTTTAGAATAAAAAGTCAAATTTGTACAAAATGAATATTCAGCAACAGCACCAAAATGCTACCCATGCCGTGTTAGCAGCAGTTCTCCACTAGCTCGATTTCAAAGAGCGGATGAGCCGCACCACAACTCTCTCTCTCTCAACAGTGGGCAATCTTGGCCAAGCCTCTGTTTTCCCTTGTACCCCTTTCAGAGGGTAAAAGAAATGGGTTAACTTCTCTCCAAAGCTCCTTCTGGCCCTGCCATCTATGAACCCTGACACCCCAGAAAGAAGGCCAGGGGCCTCTAGTCACTGAGATCACCAACAGGCCGGGAGGCACTTCTTCATCAAAGTGAGGGCGAAATGCCATGCTGAGAGGAGAGGACCTGGATGCCCACGCATTTGTCTTGGCAGACAGTTCTCAGAAAAGATTGCACAGAGCCTTTGCCCACTGAATTCATAGCGTGTTCCGGCTCTCCTCTTTACAATCAGCCCTGACAGAAGAGCAAGCATGATCGATTATGTAATACAGATGCTGGTCTATTTTTATTCAGTCAATTGGGGGCAGTGCTTTACGTGTAGAATCTGGCTTTCTTCGTGCCAATAAAAGCTGGTCTCTCTACGTTATAGCCTCCCCAGCCCCACCCCTGCCCCAACTCTATCTTTTATACAGTCTTGCATGATGCGGCATACTTTGAAGCTCTACTGATACAATCTCCCAAACAAAAGGAGAGCCTGCATAACAGACCTCAGGGTCCTGGTGGTGCGGTGGTTACCAGCTGGGCTGTGGCGTTCTACTCCTGTAACCAGGGGAAGTCTCAGGGACTCACAGGGCAGTTCTACCCTTCCTGTAGTGGGTTTAGCCTGTTAACTGCAAAGTCTGCAGTCTTTCTACTCCTATAAAGAGAACTTAAAAGGGTCAGTTCTACCCTGCCCTCCAAGTTCTACCCTGTCACTATGCATTGACTTTATGGCAGCGAGTATGGCAAGTGCGGTCATTTATGAACAGCCTGTGGGGAGGGCCTTATGTGTAAATTAACGTGACCAGCCGCCAGCCTAAAGGCTGGAGAGTGGTGTTCCCCTGGAGGTGAAGGCCCGATGATCTACGTCTTCAAAGCAGCCATCGAAAGCCCTGCGGAGCCCAGTGCCACTCTGACACACGCTGGGTTGCTATATTGGCAATGGCTGGGTCGTGCTGTGTTGTGATTTCCCTTCATGGCAGGGGAAAGGGCAGCTGAATAGGGTATGTCTTAACATTCGCAAGCTTCGGGGCCCAGAAGTACTTTCTGTTTATTTTTCCAGTTAAAGAGATTTTTCAGCACTGGATTGATCTTTTCGTAGGAACCAGAGTCAACAAGTCATCTCTTGAATGGAATGAGGCCCGACAGGTTTCCTCTTGATTAAAGAAGCTGATCAGCGATAGGAGATTGGAAAGAAACCTGGAATGCCTTGTATTTTATGAGTGGTTTTGAGTGATTCAATTGCCTCACCTTTGAAATGGAAGGTATAGATTTAATGCTTTCCAAAATCTCTTCCAGTTCTTACTTTGCAACCCAACGATAGAGGGTGTATAGCTACAAGCAATGCCCCCAAATTGTTGTTGATAGGTGCTATACGTAGTTGGCTCCAACAGAGTGAGATGTCGCCCAGTCCCCTGACACTTTTCTAATTGTTCTTGTTACAGCCCATTGTTGCAGCCACCATGGCAATCTGTTTTGCTGAGGGTCCCACACACCTGGCCGACCTTTGATTTATCAAGCAGGTTGCCCTTCTCGAGGAACTGGTCCCTCCTGATAACACGAAACCCTGCCATCCTTGCTTCAAAGGAG
>NW_022111320.1:17456715-17457914 GCF_000313985.2 Echinops telfairi | reverse complement strand
TCTACAGTCTGTGAACTTGAAGAACCTCTCCCACACTGCTCTCTTCCTCTTCGAAGCTACCAGGTGAGAAAGGAAGGCAGGAGACATAGTGAAAAGGTGTTGTTTTTTTAATGTCCCTCCAGGATTTCCCTCAAAATGGAGAGATCTGTTAAGAAAACAAACACACACTACAAATTCTCATGTGGCTGGCTGTTCCACCAGTGGGAGCCTGACTTCTGTTCATGGCTGAGCGTGCCTGGGAAGGGACGAGGCCCACTGCTGGGCCCTCTTCTACCCACGAACTAACTACCCAGGGACTCAGAGTCTCATTCAGCCCTCGGCGTTGACAACTCCACTTACATGCTTCCTAAGGCATTGTTTACTCTAATATCCAGAAGAGAACCCTTGGATTCCTTCCTTGCACTTCCAGAACTGTTGCTCCACCAGACTCCTGGATGCCATCACCGATAACTCTCCCTCCCCAGTCCTCACAGCCGTCTCAGCTGTAGGTTCTGTCTCTGCTGCCCACCATCACCTAACAGGGAGCACATTAACAACCTCCTAATTACTCTCTCTGCAGGAGCTCTGATGGCATAGTGGTGGCACATTGGGCTGCAAACCTCAATGTCAACAGTTCAAAACCACCAGCCGCTCCATGGGAGAAAGGGCTTTCCCGCCAAGAGCTGCAGTCTGGTAAACTCACAAGGGTAGTTCTACTATGTCCTGCAGGGTCACTTTGAGTTGGAATCGACTCAATTACAGTGTGTTTGGTCTCAGTTTGAAACTACCCTCTCTGGGTTCATTCTTGCCCTTTTTTGCAATCTATTTTCCACACAGCAGTCCAAGGTCCTTCTTAAAATATAAATTATATCATTCACCCACGAAAATTGTCACCTGACTTCCCATTGTACGTAGGATAAAACCCAGATTTCTTGCCACAGTGTCCAGAGCAGGCATGGGGCAGTGCCTCCCTCCTCTCGAGCCTCCCCTGTCACCCAGGGCTGCACTCCCTGGGCCCACCATCCTCAGAGCCTTCGCCCTGCTGAGTCCTGTGCCTGAAGTGCTCCTCGTTGTCCCTGGTCCTGCTGCAAGTTTCCGTGTCAATGGGACGACTCAGTGATGTGTCTTTGAGAACTTCTCTAAAGGGTGCCCCATTTTCATTTCTCTCTGTGATAATGTTTCTTACCCCAAACCATACTCCAAACTCACTACTGTTGAGT
>NW_022111320.1:17451580-17454665 GCF_000313985.2 Echinops telfairi | reverse complement strand
TGGGTACTCCCTTGGGACTTCCTTGCTCTGCTCCCCTTGCTGTTCTGTTGCACGCCCTTAGTGTTTTACCTCGGTGTGGTGGGATCAGATCGGGTGCAATTCCCACACTGTGTCTCGAGTGTTGTCCCCTGTAGGGTTATGAGTCAGTGAGGGATGTTGTGACTTGTAGTGGGGCCAGCCATAAGGTCCTGTCTGTGCATTGGCTGCTCTGAGCAGGGATATCGTCCTCAAGGCTTGGTGGGCCAGGGTGTGCTCCACTCTCTCTTCCTCCCCCTGATCAGACATGTCCCTCTCCCTGAGCTGTAGCTTCAGTAGTGTCCTCTGAAGTAAATTCTTGAGGGGGTGGGGGCTGTCCTAAATTTTTTATTTGATGGTGGCAGGAATCCTGGGTATTTGGTCTTCTATGTATTTCACATCTAATACACATCTCTGTGCTAAGTTGATTAGTTAGTTAAACAAGGGCATTAGTTAATCCTACTTTATGGCTACTTGTTTGGAAAGCCATCTGATTTACCTAATCACCCTCCATGGAGCCCTGGTGGTATAGTGGTTATGTGTTGGGCTGCTAACCTCAAGGTCAGCAGTTTGAAACCACCAGGTGTTCCACAGGAGAAAGACAAATCTTTCTACTCCTGTAAAGAGTTACAGTTTCGGAAACCCACAGGGGGAGTTCTTCCCTGTGCTATAGGGTCACTTTCAGTCAGCACTGACTTCATGGCTCTGAGTTCGGGGTTTGTGGTTTTTACCTCACCCCTCCACACTCATAAATAGGGCTGAAGCTTCAGGAAAGGGGGAAAAGAATCTATGGCTTTATTTCCTGAAATTACCCTTCAAATCAATAGACAATTTGAGAAAGGCATTGAAACAGTTTCCTGTTTGACATTTCTCTCCAGATTTTAGAATATTAATTTCAGTCATTTCAGTGAACTTCTCTCCATTTATAGTCAATAGCATTTATGTGTATCATTAGATATGTATCAGATTGATTTTCTTGTAATTTTTATTTAATTAGAGTACAGGGCATACTGTTGTCTATTTTTTTTAATGAGCGGAAACAATACATCAACTAGATGGAATATTATGATGCCACCATAGAAAATTACTAATATGTAAACATTGCAGTAAATAACAATGCTCATGATTCACTTTCAGGCACCAGAGCAAATACGTAATCCCTCTGATTTGTAATTACAGCCACTCGGGCATGTATACATCTGAGCAATTACTAATAGGGAACAGCAAAGTTTTAGAAAAACACAAAACTTCTTTGGTTTTCTAGTCCTATAAGTTAAAAAAATTATCTTTGGAGCAGTGCCCAATAATAAGCACACAAGAACTCAGAAAGAAGGTGGGCTCAGCATGTGAGTGCTGGTGTGTACCTGCAGTTATTGGAATGGCCGCAGGTATGTGGGAATGAGTCTAAAATGGTTTCATCCTTTGTGTACTTAGATTGCCTGAAAACGGTGCCCTTTCATCTGGTGATGCATGCAGGTCAGCGTTGGCCCGATACCTGCAAGATCCCAGATCTAAACTCACCAGCGCTCCCCAGGAGAAAGATGAGGCTGTCTGCTCCTATAAAGACTGACAACCTTGTAAACCATATTAAGTACTTTGAATTGGAATTGGCTTGATGGCAGCAGGTTTGGCTTGGCTTTGGTTTTGGTTTATTTATTACCTATGGCCTCAGTGCCTGCTCATATCCTTTACTCAGCTATTTCTATCAGGAAGTGACAATGAGAATTAGCTCCTTTAAAATGTATTATCCCTATTTGTACTTGGTGTGGCCATCTGTAGGGATGTGTGTGGGCCAACACAATAGATGACAAAGAATGAGATGGTTTGCATGTTCTACAAGGATCAATTCCCAATATGTGTTGTTCATTTTTAAGTAGAATATGCCTACATTATCTGTAACAGATATGTGTGCATGTATGCCCCCTAAAAAGTGCATGGGAAAATTCCATTATCTTTGAATCACACTTTTCCACAAACTTTTTTGCAGTCCTCTCATGTATCTAGTGTTGTCCTGGAAAAATCTGCTGCATGAGACGTCCATAAGGGATGACAGAGCGAAGATGTCACCACATTTTCAGACCCCTCATGTGCTTGTAGACAGTGAGCAACGAAAAGGAAGACCAAAGAAGAATTGATGCCTTTGAATTACAATCCTGGCAAACAATATTGAAAGTAGTGTCAACTGCCAAAAGAGCCCAGGAATCTGTCTTTAGAAGCAATGATGGGAAGACTTTGTCTCACCTACTTTGGCCAGGTTGGCAGGAGATGCCAGTCCCTGGCGAAGGACATCATGCTTGGTAAAGCAGAGAGTCGGTGGGAATGAGGAAGACCCTGGACAAGGCTGGCTGACACAGTGGCTGCAACAATGGGCTCGGGCATAACAGCAATTATGAAGCTAGTACAGAACCTCACAGTGTTTCATTCTGTTGTACTTAGGGTCACTTTGAGTGGGAACTGATCCAACACGCCTAACAACTGATGCAACAACAACATCAACAACAACAATAACTGCGTGTGTATGTATACACACATATACAAAGGGTCATCAAAAGTCCATGGGAAAATGGAATTAAATGATAATGGAATTTCTCTACAAACTTTTTGAAGCCCCTTCCTATGTCTGTGTATGTCACTGGTTTGTATACTTACTCTAGCCTACTAACTAAAAAGTTGTTGTTTTATATCCACCCAGCAGCAATGGGGGGAGGGGGGTCCTGTCGATTAGCTTCCATAAGATGACAGCCAAAATGGCCCAATAGAGTCAGTTCTACTAGGAAGCATCTGGAGTCACCATGAGTTGAAATATACTTAACCACAATGGGTGTGGCTTTGGTTGGGGGGTAGTGCAAAAAGTGACTGCTAACTGAAAGGTTAGAAGTTTGAATCCACCCAAAAGAAAGTCCTGTAGAGGAAAGAAGCAGGAGGCAAAGGGCATTTATAGAGGCCTACATACAGGCAAGTACATATGTAATTATATATAATGAGAGGGGAATAGAACGATGTACTCATATCTATATGTTAAGAATTAAGGTTGCAGATGGACATTGGGCCTCAATTCAAGTACTCCCTT
>NW_022111320.1:17435987-17451117 GCF_000313985.2 Echinops telfairi | reverse complement strand
TCCTTCACCCCACTATCATGACCTGAATTCTACCTTACAAATTGGATTAGACCAGAGCATGACACTGTTAGGGGAGGGTGGGGGGAAAGGGAGAACTGATCACAAGGATCAATCTAGAACCCCCTCCCAGGGGAGTGAACAACGGAAAAGTGGGTGAGGAGTAATGGACGATGATGTAAGATATGGAAAAAATAATCTATAACTTATCAAGGGTTCGTGAGGGAGGGCAGGCGGGGGAGGGAGAGGGAAGAAATGGGGAGCTGATATCAGGGGCTCAAATGGGAAGACAATGCTTTGAAAATGATGATGGCAGCATATGTGTAAATGTCCTTGACACATTGGAGGAATGTATGGATTGTGATAAGAGATGTAAGAGCCCCCAATAAGGGTATTAAAAAAAAAAGAAAGAAAATCCTGACAATTTCTTCTCAAAACACTCAGCCATTGAAAACAGCATTGGAGCACCGTTCTACTGACACGCAGGGGGCACTTATAGGTCGGAATTGACTGAACCACAACTGTATTTGATTTGAAGTTTTAAAACGTATATATGTATACACACATATCAACTTATGCATGTGCTTAAGCACAGATCTGTCTGGAAAGATAGATATGGTGGCATAAGCAATACATTCTTCTAAGGCGTAGGACAGGAAATAGGGGACTGAGGTAGAAGGGAAGCTCACTGTTCACCATATAATTTGTCGTCTGTACAAAATATACACCATGAGTGTGTACACTCTAGTCAAACAGATGCTTAGAGCATTGTTAATGGAGGCAGAGTTGTTCACAACAAATGAAACTAAACCCTGTGTTAAGCAGCCCAATGCCTAACCCATTACACCACCAGAGCCTGGACACCCCTATGGGGCAGTTCAGGGCCTGGACACCCCTATGGGGAAGTTCTACTCTGTCCCATGGCGTGACTCGATCCGAGGGCACTGAGCAACAACAACGAGGAGACTGCAGCTTCCATGTCTGGGAAGGAGTTCTCTAGGCTCCCCCAGCAGGTCATTGGCTCCGTGGTGCTGTTTTCCTCCTAAACTCTCTTTGAGCCACCATGAATTATGTTCAAATTGCTTGTGAATAAAAATGTAAGTGTATATGTGAAAAATGGACTGCGTGTGGTTGTTAGGAAGCTGTAAGAGGGAACGGCGTGTCAAGCGTTCGTGTGAGGTATGATGAGGCAGGGGTGTATTTGAGACATCCAGATGTCCCTCTCCTGGAGGGATTTTCAACCGAGCCAGTGAACTACAAGCCACATGTGCTTGACAAAGAAAACTAAAGGCAGCGCGCAATTAGACGCCGAGGCGAGTGGTAATATAGACAGCAATGAGCCGAGAGTGTCTCAAGCAGTGGCGAATGTCCAGTTACCACCTCTCACTAGGAAAATAGCCACCAGGAAAGTGTGAGGAGTGGAGCCCTTGCCACAGTCCCGGCACACAGGCAAGGGTCTGTCCGCATTTGCTTGGGCGATTCAATCATTTCATCCCATTGTCATACGTGGACATAGCGCTAAAGCAACGTCCAGCTCAATCAATTTAGTTGGGGCGGCGGGGGTGGGCGTAGGGGAGCATTATTCTGCCTGTTGTTTGGAACTATCAAGCCAAGCAAATATTTGATGGTTAGAATATTCTGTGTGGGCATGAGGCCCATCACATAAACAAAACAAAAACTGCGCCCTCCAGGAGGAGGTATTAGGATACACCACCATCCCAACTAACCACCTCAGGCAGCGAATATTGAGGGAGCACCCCTATGATGGGACTCTTTAGAACAAATCCACGTTCTCTGTCCCATGGAGTGCTCTGTCGATGGGAACCGCATGTTAGCTTAGTGCCTTACCCATTAGGGTAACCTCCTGACCTGCCGTCCTTCCTCACCCACTCCTTCCCAATGTCTCTTCTTAGTCTTTCTCTCCTCATTGCGTCTGCTTTGGTGCACCTTGTCTGTCCATAGGAAAAGAGTAGCACATGACTTAGAACCACGCCAATATCACTTCCTCCTGAGCATCCCAGGCCCATCAGTGCCCCTCCATGCAATGGTAAGACTATTTTGTGACCACTCAATAATATGTTGTTCTGTTCAACCTGGTCCATGGGGGTTGGGGGTCTGGATTAGACACCACGGGTGAAAGCATTTTAGAACCAGCAATGGCCTCATCTAAGGTCACTTACTCCTCCAGTGTGGTCACAGTTGGAGAAAACAAACAAACCAAAAGGATCCGTGGAGGCTGGTCAGTTGGACACGTCTCCTGAGAGCCGGAAAGTGCTGACACAGAGAAGATGCTTTTGTTCCAGTAACTGGTGAAGGGAAGGGGCTCGATGGACAGGCAGGCTCATCAGTAAGCAGATCTGAAGCAAGCACACGTGTCGAAGAGAAATGAGTCCTTTAGCTTGTTGTAAACTGCCTCTTCATCTGACTTCTCCATTTTCTATTAGCGAAAGGCCTGTTTTGTAGGCCTGCCAACGGGATCCATAGGAAACAAATCAAAATGGTGTTTGTGGGCTCTGGATTCTCGGAAAACCAAAAGAGGCTCCAGAAACGGAAGCACCAATCAGTTCCAATATGATCAGTCGCTCGAAACGGCACAATGGCTCCAAGGCAGTTTGAGGGAACAGCAGCACGGAGCTAAAGGCCTGCTGGGGGAGCTTGGAGAACTCCTTCCCAGACATGGAAGCTGCAGGCCCCTCATTGCTGTTGTTCGGTGCCCTCGGATCGATTCTGCTCCTAGTCACACCATGGGACAGGCTAGAACTGCCCCATAGGGGTTTCTAGGTTTAATGTACTGGGTTGAAGTGTCGGGCTGCTAACCACAGGATGGACAGTTCAAAGCCATTGGCCATCCCGTGGAAGGAAGATGAGACTGCCTGCTCCCATAAAGAGGTGCAGTCTCAAAAATTTCAAATCGGGTCACTACAAGTTAGAATGGACTCCATAGCAGTGAGTTTGGGGTTTTGTTTGGTTAAAAGAAAATAGTTAAAAATACACCAGACCCCTCTGGTGGACAATCTGCGCTCCTTACCCAGACTGTAGCTGGTCTTGCTGTGGTTGTTGATTTGTGACTGGGGAGGCCTGAGGTGTGACAGGTTAGAACTGCCGCCCCCCGAGGGATTTTGTGACTGCTGTCTTTACAGAAGTCGACTACCAGGTCTGTTTCTTCCCAGTGCCGCTGGATGGCTTCAAACTGCCATGTGCTCCAAGCACATTTTGTGCCACCTAGCACAGGTGTCTTTTCCCCCACTGACCCTGCCAGTCCCTTTGGTCTCTATGCCCAGCCTGGTTTCCATCGGAACACCTATTCTTTTGGCGCTAGAGGACTTCAGGCATTTCCTCCCCCTCCAGGGAAGTATTCATTTCCAACCTGGAATGGGGGCTCCCCAGTTCGTCCCGGGTGGCGAAGAGAGCCAGGAATGGAACGCTGGCTGTTTCTCCTAGGGTGCGTGCCAGCCTGCAGCAGCGCCTGCTGGGCCGAGGTGATGGAGCATCTGCAGGGGGCGGGCCACATGGAGCCCCCACTGTGCTCACTGCACCCCACCTGCTCCTGCTGAAGTGCTTCCAGAAGGGTGAGGCTGGCACTCTCTGGGGGAGATCTGGAGCGTCAGTCCTAGCGTGTGGTTCCTTACATTCACAGTCAGGCAGCCTCCTCTGGGCAGGCCAGGCTTACCTGGAACGGTTCTCCTGGTTTGCAGTGGGCATGCGTGAGGGGGGATGGACAGAGGAGGAAGGAGTGCACCGGAGGTACAGACATTGTAGTGAAGCCCTTGTTCTCCTTTCTGAGAAGTGGGGAGTTCAGAGGGAAAGTGCAGGGGCTGAGTCACATGCCTGGGTTTGAATCCTGTTTCAGCCACAGCGTCCATCAGCTTGAGCTAAGTTATGCTGTCATAACAAACAGCCCCAAATCTTAGCAGACTGACAAAAGTGTACTTCGTGCTCAGCCATCTCTTGTGGGCAGCTGCTGCAGTTTCAACTCAGGACCCCAGGCTAAAGGAGCAGACCCACCTGGGACTTGACTCTTGTGGCTTTCAGAGTTTCTGCCCACGACCCTTCCATTCACATTTCATTGGTCAAAGAAGTCACGTGGCCGTGCCTGACACCAGTGGATCTGGGATGCTTCACCCAATCCCAGGTCAGGACAGAAAATACGCGGAACGACAGTACAACTTAGCACAGCCATTTACAATCGTATGCCCGCTGGTGAGTGATGGAGCTGAGAGTAATGGTGTGGACATGGAAACCCTGAGAGGGGGATCCAATAAATGGGGATTTAAAAATAAGTATAAGATCTGACATCTCCCTTTGCCATCAGGTTGACACTCATTCATAAAGACACTTTAAAGCAGAGTAGACTGCCCTGGACTGGAATATTCCCAGAAGCAGACGGCCACACCCTTCTTCCAGAGAACGCCTGGTGCCCCGCTGGGCGGACTTTGGGCTGCCAGCGGAGCACTTCACCGCTGCACCACCAGGGCTTCTTGTCGGACACCTCAGAACTCAAGCTCACTGCCGTCGACTCGATGGCACAGCGACCCTAGAAGACAGGGTAGAACTGCCTTTGTGAGCTTCCTAGACAGTAAGCTTTTCATGGGAGTAGAAAGCCCCATCTTTCTGCCGCGGAGCAGCTGGAGGTTTCAAACGGATGAGCCTGCAGTTTAGCAGCCCAGTGCTGACAGTAGGAACTAAAACAGTTGGTCTGCACTCATACTTCATAGGCCCAGGCTTCCAGTCCAAGAAATTCTCATCCCTTCAGAACTGACTGTTCGAATACAGTCGCTCCCTCTTTTTTTTTCCTTTTTAGTATCTCCCTCTTGTCTGCTGGGATATTTTCCCAGACCCCCAGTGGATGCCTGAAATTATGGATAGTACTGATGCATACATAAATATATTTATAATCTGTATCTATCTATTTTAATTATTTTATTGGGGGCTCATACAACTCATATCACAATCCATACACTGTATATATATTTATATCTACACCACCACCTATACCTATCGCTATCTCTATATCATCTATATTGACATAGACATCTCTATATTATGTTTTTCCTATACAGGTATATGTTGCTTAGCGTCCACCAAACATTCTATGATATAGTGATTTAGACATTATGTGACCTTAGGGAAGCCTGCTACAGGTCTCCCTCATTGCTGCTGCTGCTGGAGCTGCTGGCAAAGGCTAGGGGAACAGGCGGCAACAGTGGCAGCGGTTGAGTGGGTGCAGAGCAAACAGAAGGGAGCGAGGAGGGAGGGAGCTGTGTCCTGCAGTACCTTCTATTCTACCCACCTGAGCAGCAAGAGCATTCCGGGCCCCAGAGCCCCTGCCATCGCCACCCCCAGCTCACCAGCCCAAACCCAAGAGCCTGTGCCACAGCCATGCCTTCTGCCTCATCTGCCTATATCCTATCTGTCATCTGGTGCTGCAGGAGTCTGAGTTTGGGGCCTTTAAATCCATGAGGAGGAAATCATAAACAAAAGGAGAGCTGCAATTCCTTTAAAATATAAATAAGCAAACTCTTCTTATTGTACCATGGATGTGTATGCAGTTGGACATTGTCCAAATGGACGTTAAGCAGGGCATACCTGTGCTTGCATGATTAGGATGAAGTTTAATGTATAAGTTAGGCACGGGAAAAAGTAAACAACATGACAAAATGAAGTAAGGGTTCCTCAAACACAAGCACTGCGATCCCAAGACAGTCAACAATTCTGGAATTCTCCTGGGGAGCCGGGACCATGGAAAGTGAGACTGAAGAGGGGTAATGATGTGTGAGCTACTGTACGCAGATATGCAGGAGTGACAACGCTAATTGCTGCTCTTGGGAAATGGCCCGATTTTAACAATAGCCTTATCATCTGTTCTAACCAGAGCTCTCAATTCCAGACACCATTGGTCTGCTTCCCTGAGAGTCTTCCTTACCTTCTGGGCATACACATTTTTTGTCTGGACCTCATACATTTTCCCTGTGCCAGGCTCTGGACCATTCCCCTCTCAGAGACCAGAGGCGATTACACAGCCCCAGAGCAGATTGTCAATGACTCAGTGCTGAGAAAAATGTTGAAAATGGTTCTACTCGGCCTTTCCCCCAGAATTTCACATCGGTTCTGATGCCTGAAGCCCCACCTTGGCTTCCTACCCAACACCAATGGTTCCAAAGCCTGCCTTGCTTCCACACTGGTCCCAGCGTCAAGGGTCTTGCCTCTGAGTGCCAACCTGATATTTCTTATCTTGCAGTCTTCTCATAAGGTTGAAATGATGCCACAGACATCCACCTGGCGAGAGATTCCTCTTGTGTCTTCCACAGGACCTCTCTGATACCTACTGTCCACCTATCTGGATGGCCACCTCTTCCACCCAGTTGTACACCCTGCTGGTGATTGGCCCACATTCTGAGGGCCTTGCTAACAACTACACTCTAGTACAGCATCCGGTTGGTTGGGGATCCCGCACTCTATAGATGCATGTAGTCACTTCCACCCAAAGCCAGACCTGATTGTATTCCTTATCTAATATCTCTGGGCATCCCACTATGAGACATTCTTCTTCAGTTGCCCCTCCATGTCGTCTTCATGTCAGTCAGCCAGAACAAGGCAACGACACACAAGAGCAACATGCTTTTGTCAGTAGCTACCAGTTGGGAGTCTCTGAATCCTCTGTTAGAGATTGAATTGCATTCTGTCAATAGGTATGTGGAGAGTCCTAACCCTTCAACCTGTAAATACGATCCTGTTTAGGAATGGGGGTTCCTTTTGCTATGCGTGTTATCCTGGGTAGACTAGAGAAACAAATCCAAGGAAACACTCATATGTGTGTAATAAAGAACTTGATATCAAAGAGTAATTGTTTATAAAGAAAACAGCCCAGCCCAGTCCAGATCAACTCCATAAGTCCAATATTAGCCCATGTGTCTGATACCAGTCTATAATTTCCTCTTCAGACTCACGCAACACATTCAATGACACCGAATGTAGGAAGATCACAGGCCAGTGGGTGGAAAGTCTTGTGGATCCAGTGGCAGTGGAACCATCTCAGCACTGGCAGGGGTCTCCATGTGGTTCCTCCAACTCCAGGCCTCTGGTTCCATCAGGAGTCTCCATGTGGCTTGTCATCAGGAAGACAAGCAGAGTGAGGAGTGTGTATCTGGCCTCCAGTGAGCTATTTATCTCTGTGGCACCTCCAAGTGAGGTCAGCAAGCTGTGACCTGATTGACAGGCTAGACTCAACCTCTTCACTCTTAAAAGTCTCAAGTTGACACCAGATTATATAACTACCACATTATGTCAATGTGGTCCTATCAGTGTAAGGTGGGTCCTAAATCTAATCAGTTCTGAGTGATATCTTATAAAAAAGACCAGAGTAGATACAGACACTGGGAGGTAAAGGGACGACACAGACCATATGCAGACCTATCTTTGAGCAAAGGAATGCCAAGAACTGCCAGAAGACACCAGAAACTTCTGATTTGGACTTTTAGACTCCCAAACTCTGAAACAGTGACTTTCTCTACTTTAAGTATCAGTTGTGGTGCTTTTTCTTATTTTGGCAACACTCCATTAAAAAAAGACACCCTCAATGCTTTCATGATGGCTAGGGCTGCAGCAGTTCCCAAGAAAGCCAGAGAGTAAGGAGTATGTATCACTGGTTTTGACATCAACATGCAAAGAAGCGTTGAAGGTGTAGGTGATGGAAGGTCATGCAGGATTGTCAGGGCGGTCATGGGCCACGTAAGGCGATAGGAGAGGAAGCTAGTAACATGCACCACTGGCCAGGCAAAAGGAGGGATTCAAATGTCCTCAGTATTAAAGGTGTGAGGGATGAGGTGAATCAGACACAAATGGACACCACACCCAAGGGACTCTTGAAGATTACCTCTGTAAAGCCACCCCAGCCACAGAGGCTACCTGCATCAAACAGAAACAGATCAAAGCAGAATTTGACAGAGGCATCTCCCTCCCGGACACAAGTGGCTGGTTTCGGAAGAGGACCACTACTTGCACCATCTCTACTTGGCCCTCTATCCCAGAGGATGAAGGGCAGAGGGCAGAATGTGTGCATCTCCCTCCTCTGCTTCCAGCATCCAGGGGTCACATTGCTCAGGGCTGCGGTGCAGGGAGGGGGCAGTATGAGCTTTAATAGACTCTGAAATGGAGCTGGATTCTTAATTAGCAATAATTACAAGAAAGTTATGGAATCCGCCCAACACGTTGTTAAGAAGCAGGAAATAAGGGACTTATCAGAGCATAGCTTAAAGTGGTAATTGGGAAAAATAGAAGTGTTTTGTGCTTATACCTCACTGAGTTGAATTTCTTCAATAAATTATTAAACGTACTTCTGAGTCACTACCTATTTGTCTTTGCTAGATTGAGGACAAGGTTTCTAATTCCAAGAGTGGAGTTCACAGCAGGCTCGTGTCCCTTTCACTGGGGTGAAAGGAGTCCTGGTGGGGTCATGGTGGTGTCATGGCGAAGCATTCGGCGACTTAGTGAAAGGTTGGGGGTGCAAACCCCATCCTGTGGCTCCGCAGGAGAAAAGTAGTAGGTTCGCCACAAAGATAAAGTGAGACGAGGCCAGAGAGAAGGAAAAGAGAAGTTTATTCTGCGCTTCCTGTTTAGATTCACAGGCTCCAGCAATGAGTCAGTGGAGTGGTACTCACCTGTGGCGGAGAGCAAGCTTTAAGCTGGTCAGGAGGGTAAACAATAAAGGGAGTGAGTAGAAGCTGCAGGTGAGCAAACGAGGAAGGGGATAAGAGTTGCAGCTGCAGGGGCTTTAAGTCATCTCTATCCATAAAATTCCGAGGTTGGGTGGTGCCTTGATCATCCCGCCTGATCCGGAGGAGATGGCTCATTGTTCTGGGGCGCTTTGAAGCTGGCTGTCTTGGTCCAATAAGGGCAGGCAGGCTTTTCCTAATGTCCCCCTATGGTACCTGACCCAACAAAAAGATCTGCTCCCATCAGACTACAGGACAAGTAGGCATCTCGGTGGAGCTGTTCTCACTATGAGTCAAGGTTCACTTGGAAGCACACAACAGCGATTCAGGGACCAGAGGTGGATGAGTACAACCTGAGCAAGTAAGTCTGCATTCGACTATCCCTTATTCTGCAGCAGCAGAAGGCTGTGGGTCCCAGCTAAGAGGAGAGGTGGTGTTGGTTTGGGGCACTCAAAGGATGGTGACGCTCAAAGATGGTGAACATTCATGAGCACGTCCCAACAGCCTATGATATCCCAAGGAAACCAGATCTTCTTTCTATCCCAGAGGAAGGTAGTGAGGGCATGGCTCTCAAGCGGTGCCTGGATGGTTGTATCTTTTCCCAAAGACTATCGGAGAGGGACTAAGGGGAGCCCTGACTCAACCAGAAGGCCATGGCCATTTATTTATTTATTAACTCATTAGCGCTTTGTGGTTTTTTGTTTGTTTTCGTGATACTTCAGGTGAAAGTTTACATAGCAAATTCGTTTTCCCAATTATTCTATGGCATGGGTGGTAATCTTCACGTGTCGGCCCTCTCCTGCTATGCCCCCATGATTCCCCATTCACTCAGTTTCCCTGTGCCTTCCTAGCTGCGCATATTTGGTTTGGGGCAAAGGTTACCGTGCCAGTCTTGTGTAGTTGATTATTCAAGGATCACACTCTTCGCCTTGTTCATTCTAAATCCCGTCTAGTCTTGGACTACCAAATGACCTCTAGGAATGTCTTCCATTCCAAGGTAGAATATTTTCTCAGGTGAGTAGTCTCAGAGGTTCTTCTACTTTCTTTCTGGCCTGTAAGTCTGGTCTTCTTGTTTGTTTGTGTTTTTACGTTTTTAGTTTTGTTCTTCTTTTTTAAAAAAGATCCACTCAAACTGAAACTCCTCTATTGTAGTCTTCGCCAGAGAGGTCAGTAATGGCAGCTGGGCACCCCTCATACTTCTGGTCTCAGGCGAGAGAAGGCTTTGTTTCATGTGGGTCATTAGTCTTTTGGCTTAATTGTTTCCTTGAGTTTTTGTTTTTCTTTCTTCTCTTATATTCCAGACTACTTGCAAGCTTTTAAGATCCTAGCTATGGTTCACCAGACTATGATAGAGAACATTATCTTTATGAACTATTTTGCCAATGGACTTATATGTCTCCTGAGGTCCTTAGCCTTCATTTTCAATGGTTCCATCTCAATGTCTAAGTATTTCTTTAACTATATCCCCTATATACTCTGACATATATTAAAATATTTCAAAATATATAGAAACATCCACCACACACATACACACATACACACTCATATATGACCTTCTTCACCTATTGGCAGATATATTTACCTATGTAGCTCCTCTCAAATTATCACTAGTTATTGCTGCTGTTGAAGGACTGTTTATGGCATTAATGGAGTTGTCCTTTTTTTCTTGCATACTTCTCTGTTGCCTTGGTTACATTGTGCTGTCTTGTTCCACATTTATTGTTTCTCCCTTCACCACCAAAATTAACTCTTGTCTACTGTCTAGTTAGTGCTTCTCTCCCCCTCCACCTCCTCCATAGCCATTAACAAAATGTTTCTTTCTGCATGTAAACCTATTTTTGACTTTTTATTACAGTGATCTCATGCAATATTTGTCCTTTTTGTGTCTGACATCTTTCCCTTAGCATAATGTCCTCCAGACTCATCTATGTTTGAGATATTAGACAGATTCATCAATATTCATGATGTATAGTATTCCATTGCATATATGCATGTTCCACAGTTTATGGATAGATAGAATATTTCCATCTGTGGCAGTTACATAACCTCCTGTCAACTTGAGTGAAGGGGTGTAGTTTAACCTGTCAACCAGGTCATACGCAATGAGGCCTCTGTGTGGGCATGAAATTCTCCTGAGGATTCTGGGAACTCCTGTCTTCCTCCCTGGAGGTGGGACACACTCTTCTCTCTCTGCTTCACTTTCCTGTTGACAAGCCACATGGAGCCATGATGATGGCAGTCAGAGCCCTGGAGATGCTTCCACCACCACTGGACCCATGGGACTTTCCACTCAACACCCTGTGATCTTCCTGCACTCAGCATCATTGCATGTACTGCGTGAGTCTGAAGAGGAATTCACAGGCTAATATCAGACTTATGGATTTGATCTGGACTGGGCTGGGATATTTTCTTAATATACAATTATTCTTAGATATAAAACTCGCACTTACACACACATGAATGTCTCTGGATTTGGTTCTCTTGTCGACCCAGAAATTGGACTGCTAATTGAAAGGCTTTGGTGGATCAAACCCCAGCCATTCCTCTGGAGACAGATGAGGCTGTCTGTTCTCTAAATGAAGCTGCCTAGGGTTACCTTGACCAAACACAAGTGGGTGGTTTCACAGAACAAGAATGTACTGTTTCACAGGTTTAGAGGCTAAAGGTCTTTCTCTGGAGCCGCCTCTCTTGTGGAGACTAGTGGATGCTCTCTGCCAGCTCTAGGAAGAGCTCTTTCAGCATCTACTGCCCTGAACATTCCTTGATTTTTTAAAAAAATTATTGACACATAATTCACATATCATACACTTTAATAGTTCACTCATATTAAAAAGAGTTGTATAATCACCACCACGATCGATTTTAGGACATTGCTTCTTCTTTGTTCTCATTGTTCCCCATTTCCTCCCAACCTCCCCTGACATACCCTTAGGAAACTATTAATTCAGTTACTGTCGCCATAGATTTTTCCTATCTTAGATTTCATATGCAGAAAAACATACCATAAAAAAAACCCAAAACAGACAACTCAACAATGACAGTAAAACAGAGTAAAGCTTCACACAAAGAGAAAGCAGAAAATATTACAAACAAATATACATTAGCAAGGTGTCACATTTTAACGTAAATATATCTGCAGTAATCCACTCTACAATGTGCTATGTCTGATAACTGGCCATTTCCATCCATGGTCCGTAGTCAGAGGGAGCCCTGCACAAAGGATCCAGGGCTTCACTGCCATCCCCAGCCTTCACAAAAGTAGGTGTCCAGAACGGCAGCTCTGATACCATTCCCTCCTCCAGATTTGTATTTTATTGTTTACAGTCCTTGGATCATACAGGCTGATGTGCTTCTTCTGTGTGGACGTAACTGGCAACTCACTTAGATTGCCGCTTGTTTTAAGACAAGCCTACGAATCCACAGATGCAATTTTTTTCTAATCATTTTATTACGGGGTCCTACAACTCTTATCACAATCCATACACACATCAATTGTGTAAAGCACATTTGTACATTCATTGCCCTCATCATTCTCAAAGCATTTCCTCTCCACTTAAGCCCCCCCGGCATTAGGTCGTCATCTTTCCTCTCCCTCCCTGCTCCCCCCTCTCATGAGCCCTTGATAATTTATAAATTATTATTTTGTCATATCTTGCCCTGTCCGACATCTCCCTTCACCCACTTTTCGGTTGTCTGTACCCCAGGGAGGAGGTCGCATACAGTTCCTTGTAATCGGTTCCCTCCTTCCAACCCACTCTCCCTCTACCCTCCCAGTATCGCCACTCTCACCACTGGTCCTAAAGGGATCATCCACCCTGGATTCCCTGTATTTCCAGTTCCTATCTGTGACAGTGTACTTCCTCTGGTCTAGCCAGACTTGCAAGGTAGAATTCGTATCATGATAGTGGGAGCAGGGAGGAAACATTTAGGAACTAGAGGAAAGCTGTATTTTTCATCGTTGCTACATTGCACCCTGAATGGCTCATCTCCTCCCCGAGATCCCTCTGCAAGGGGGTCTCCAGTGGCCTGCTAATGGGCTTTGGGTCTCCACTCCGCACTCCCCCCATCATTCACTATGTTAAGATTTTTTGTTCTGATGATGCCGTATACCTGATCGCTTCGACACCTCGTGGTTGCATAAGCTGGTGTGCTTCTTCCATGTGGGCTTTGTTGCTCCAGATGCAATTCTTTCTGATAATCTGGCACCAACTGCTTTCTTCACCAAACTTTGCTATGCATCCATATTTTCAGTGATACTTTCAGAGGGCAAGTTTGAGCAAGGCAATGTAGAAAGAAAGAACTAATTGTTCTTAGATTAGGGCTACAATTTGAATGTGATCTCCAATCAATTCAAATATCTATGTTTATATATATATGTGCCTGTTTCACTTTAGAGATATCATTATTATTTTGGTAGAGAACATTATAAATAATCTCCATGGGACCTATGGTAATACTATTGATATCATCATTGATTTCTCCAATGGTATTGAATTTAGACCACTATTAAGAAAAGGAAAGTATACTATGTATATATGACTTTTTTAGAACAAAATACATGGATTTTTTTTTATTTGTACAGATTAATGACTTAGGTGACTGGACTGCATTATTTGATTTTGAAACATAGTTTCTTCAACCTGGTTGTGTTTTCTCTTTTTAGAAGACACTACTGGGTAAAAGGGATTCGGTTTAAGATCCACCCTACTCCAATATGATCTCATTAACACATCAAAAGACAAAGCCCTATTCCTAACAGGGTAATATTTGTAGATGTACGAGTTATTATTTTAATATATTTGGGGGGGATACAGAATGCTATGCAGAACAGGAGAATATTGCTGGTGGCACAGATTTGTAAGAGAATATCAGGAGGTCATTTGTTATCGTGTTAAATCTGAGATTTCTGTTAGTCATCCAAGGACCCCTATGTGGTCCAAATGATGTTTGCTTGACTGCTAACCAGAAGATTTGCAGGTCAAACCCAGTTGAACCATGGAAGAAAAGACTTAGTGAAGTGTTTTATTAAGTCCAGAAAACCCAATGGAGCAGTTTGACTTTCTAACACACGGAGCCTCCAGGACTCAGAATCCGTTTGACAGCACCTAGCAGTAACCCTAAATGTCCAGGTAGAGCTGTTGGGTTGGCCGCTGGATGTATGAGTCTAGCATTTAAGAGAAATGTCTGGGCTGAAGATATAAAGTTGGAATCCGTGGTCATAAGAACATTGAAAGCACCACAGACTGCCAAACGAACCAAGAAGTCTATCTTGGAAGAAGTACAGCCAGAATACTCCCCCAAATGGTGAGATTTTTGTCTCACGCACCTTGGACATGTTATCAGGAGAGACTAGTCCGTAGAGAAAGGCATCGTGCTGGGTAAAGTACAGGAGCAAAGCCAGATAAGAGGTAGACCTTTGACAGGAAGAAGTGACACAGCGGCTGCAACAACGGGCTCAAACAGAAGAACAATTGTGAGGATGGCACAGGAGTGGAGCGGTGTTTTGTTCTGTTGTACCCAGGGTCAAGATGAATTGGAATTGACCCAAGGCACCTAACGACAACAACAACAACAACAACAACAACGAATGGTTCAAACACCTGAAACTAGTTTAGACCACCCAAAGAATAAGTATAGACAGAAAAGAGAACAAAGGATTCTGCACTGGGATACTCAGACGATAAGAGATTGGGGAAAAGAGAAATCAACAAAGGAGATAGAGACCAGGAAGTAGGATAACCAGAAGTGTATTTGTGAACATCTAATAACCATCTGTAGAATTACAGATATACATACACACAGAAGGAAAAGAAACAAAGGAATATACAGAGTTTGCTCATTTCCATAGTCAGTCTCCCTGATTAATCTCAAGCTACCAATGTGGCAATGCTTATGAAATTCCTGAAAATTTCACATTTGGCTCTTGCTTGTCCTTATGAACCAATTCCACCACACCACTGATACAACCAAGAGTGTGAGCTATGCCAGTAACCTAACCAAGGGACGAATATTTAGGAAGGAAGGGGGGGAGGGAGTCAGTGACTAGGTCAAATACTTTTGATAGTTCAAATTAAAGCTACAATCCTACCACATTAATACATTTTAAAATAGCGCTAGAACGTATAGCAATTAGATTGGTCCTCAGTAGTCTTTCCCTTCTGGTCATCACCCTCTTTGTAATCCCATCCCCTTGGATGTCGGCTGGCCTAGTGACACCTCCAACAAATGCAATATGGTAGACGCGCTACAGTGTCACTCTGTGAGTAGGTTACATATGATTGGGATTTCCATCTTATTAGATTTTTTTTTCTGTCTCTGGCTTTGATAAAGCACACTGCCACGCTGGACAGGTCTACAGAGAAAAGGACTAAGAGTGGCCTCTGGCCAAGAACCAACAGGAAACTGAGCCCCCCCCCACACAC
>NW_022111320.1:17409162-17433938 GCF_000313985.2 Echinops telfairi | reverse complement strand
CCTATCTTTATAAAATTATTAGTAATCTGGGTTTGTCTCTCTAGAGAACCCTGTCTAACACATTCCCCCAAAACAGAAAAAGGGCATGTTACAAGGTAGCACTAGCTTTTCATAGCCAGTTAATTCCACTTCCCAGAAACTTCCAACTGTAAATTTAAAACTTGGTCAACAGAGTGACTGAAATATCTTTCCTCTGTGCAGTTCTCTGGAATCATATAAATTCAAGGGATGTAGTATTTACTAGATATGCTAATCAGAAATGCATATTGAAAATCGCGTGTTTTTGTAATTAATGAAAAATTATTGTTATTATTTGATAGGTAAAATAATTTGAGATAATTGAGGATCCCAGGATGGATAGGATTTGTGATGGGAGACCTGCCAAGAAGCATTGATATAAAAGTTGTGGTCACTGAGAGATGCAGTGGAAAATTGAGACTCTTACTAAATCCATATCATATCAAATAGACTGAAGATGACACTTTAAAGCCACATTTGAAAGTTTACCTTAAGATTAATTTTTATTGTAATAGTACATTTTTTTTAAAAATCAAGCAGTAGAGGAGAAAAGGACAACAAAATTACTGAGTTCCATAGCTCTTCAATAACCACATGAACCATTCATGAATATTATTCCAAACATCTCTTTTACCACATAGAAGAAAAGTGAAAAGTTGAGTGGATAAATGAATAAATTAAATAAATGTAGATTTTTAAGTTTATGATGATGGAATTACTCAGTATATGTTGTTTTCTTTAAAGTAATTACAGATTAATGGAACATAAAAATGAATGAAGGGAGAGGCACTGTGCCTCCAAATTAGTGGTTTTCATTTCATTGCAAAGTTTAAAGACTATGAAATATAGTCATAGGTTTGTGCTGTGCTGTTGACAATGTTCCACAGAATTGCCTTTTCTTTACGGTTCCAGGTAATATTGTCCAAAAGAGAAATTGCATGAGTTTTGAGAGTCGGGAAAGAAGAAACAATCATAATACTCTGATATGCATTGTGTGAATTTCACTATACCATATGTGTCCTGTTGTTACAGTGATTATGATAAACATGTCATTGTTCTTGTTAGTGCCACCAAGTTGGGGCTGGCCCATAGCGACTCTCTGCACAACAGAGTGAACACTGCACAGGCCCGCCCCATCCTCACAATTGCTCCTAATGCCTGAGCCCATTGTTACAGCCACAGCGCCAATCCATCTCGTTGAGAGCCTTCCTCCTTTTTGCTGCCCCTCCGCTTTACCAAGCATGATGTCCTTCTCCAGGGAAGTGTGTCTCTGAAAATATGTCCAAAGTATGTAAAATGAAGTCTTGCCATCTTGCCTACAAGGAGTATTCTGGCCATACTTCTTCCAAGACAGACTTGTTTGTCCTTTTAGCAGTGAATTGTACTTTCGATATTTGTCTCCAGCGCCACAATTCAAATACATCAGTTTTTCCTTGGTCTTCTATATTTAGTGGCCAACTTTCACACGCATACCAGGCCATGGAAAATAACATGGCACATTTTAGTCCTCCAAGTAACATCTTTCAGGAAACAGACAAGTTCATCTTTGACCAACCAGTCTTAGGGTTTGCAGCGCAATGGCTAGCCCACAGGGACACCAGGGCTCTTGCTGTTCTCATTGTTGCTAGATGATGCGGAGCCAGTTCCGGCTCATATCATGACTTGACGTTCAACAGAATGATATGCTGCATGGTCCTGCGCCATCCTCCCTATTTTTGTCATGTCCGAGCCCATTGTTGTAGCCATCATGTCAATACGTCTTGTTGATGATGGACACTCTCTTTCACTTTACCAAGCATAATGTCCTTTTCCAGGGACGGGTCTCTGCTGCTGACACATCCAATATGGAAGGTGAAGTTGGCCATCCTTGGCTCTAATTAGGGAGCATTCTGACTGTACTTCTTTCAAGACAGATTTGTTTGTTCTTTTGGCAGGCCATGGTACTTTCAATATTCTTCATCAGCACCATAATTCAAATGCATTGATTCTTCTTTGGTCTTCCTTATTCAACATTCAACTTTAACGTGCATATGAAGTGACTGAAAATACTCTGGCTTGGATCAGCCACACCTTAGTCCTCAGAGTAACAGCCTTACTTCTCAACACTTTAAAGAGGTCTTGTGCAGCAGGTTTACCCAAAGTAATGCACCCTTTGATCTCTTAACCGACGGCTGCTTCCCTGACCATTGATTGTGAGTTCAAGCAGCATGAAATAGTTAACAACTTTAATATTTTCTCCACTTATCCTGTTATCCCCTGTTGGTCAAGCTAGAGAGGATTTTGGGTCTCCTTACATTAAGTTGCGATCCATAGTGAAGGCTGCAATCATTGATCCTATAGGACATTGTAAAACTGTTCCTGCGAGTTGCCTACTCTTTAGGTTTTTTTCTCTCTAGGGAAGAGTCTCATCTTTCTCCCACAGAAAGGTTGGTCATTTGGAATGGCTGGCCTTATGGTTAATCACCTAACAAGTAACCACCATGACACCAGGGGTCCAAGCTGTACCCATTAAAATGGCAAAAATTAATAGACTGATAATAACTAATACTATAAAAATGTGGAGTAAATGAAATTGCCATATACTCATACCACTAGTGGGAATTCAAATTAATAAAACCACACTGGATAGTTATTGGTATTATTTGCCAACTTTGAAAATATACACATTTTTCCATTTTATTGGGAGCTCTTACAATTATTTTTTTCCCTCCCTCTTCTCCCCCCTCTTATAGTTATTATAACAATTCATAGTTCAATTAGATGAAGCATGATTGTACAATTGCTGCCACCATCATCTTCAAAACATTTTCTTCTTGCACCCTTTGAAATCAGCTCCTGTTTATCCCCGCCACTTTATCCCCACCCTACCCCCCAAGAACCCTTGTTGTTATATGAAATATTATTGTTGTTTCTTTTCTTTTCTTTTTGTTGTATCTTATACCATCCAATGTATCCGTTCACCTACTATTCTGTTGTTAGTTCCCTCAAGTGAGGTTATATAATCATCATTGCTACCAGTTCCCCTCCCTCTTTCTGTATCCTCAAGGAATCATTACTCCCATTACTATTTCTGAAGGTTTATCTTGATTTCATGCATTGAACGATCTTAATTATACAAATAATTATTATACATTATTATACAAATTATACATACACAAGTCTAAAGTGAGTAATGAAGTAAAACTAAGACCATAATAGTAGAGGGAGGAAATATTAAAGAACTAGAGGATGGTTATGTGTTTCAACAGTGCTATACTGAACCCTGGATATATCATCCCATCCGTGTGGCCATTCTGTCCAATTCTCTTACGGGTGGTCTCTGGGTCTCCACTTTGCCTGTGCTCCTTCATGTCAATTTGGTTGCTTGCTTTTGAACTTCTGAGACCTAGTCTCGTCGACACCTCATGATCACACAGACTAATGTGCTTCTTCCATGGGGACTTTGTTGCTTTCCTGCTAGGTGACCACTTGTTTATTTCAAGCCTTTAAGACCCCAGACACTATATCTTTTAATAGCCAGGCACCATCAGCTTACTTCACCACATTTCCTTATGCAACCATTTTGTCTTCAGCGTTCATGTCAGGAAGGTGAGTATCATACATTGCCACATTATTAGAATGAACCATTCTTATACTGAGGTAAGATTAAAGTGGAGGCCCAAAGTCCATCTGCATAGATATATATGTGTGTGTATACAAATATCCCTATTTTTATATATTTACATATATACATATCGATATTTATACCTATATATAATTTTTCTTTATACTTCTTTCCTCAATTTCTTTTTTCTTTCCTCCTGACCCACTATCATTTACCTTCACTGCTCAGTAATCACTCTCGGATACATTTCTATTGATCAAACATGACCAGGAATGTTACCCCCTCATCACCATCACTTTTAGTGATGCTATTCCCCTGTCCCTGTCATTATTTGCTCATCACTGTCCCCCCACCACCACCTTCTCCTCTCCCAACCCTTCCCCCACAACCTTTGTCCCATTGCTGTCTCCTTGGGATTATTTATCCTGCCTATCTTGTAAAGATAGACACCAAAAGAGAAAGGAAAAAGGAAAAAAAACATGCAAATGGTTCATGTCTAATTACTTTCCTGATCCTGAGTCAATGAGTATACCTCTGTTAAATAGTGAGCAGACCCTGATACAATCCGTTGGTCTAATCCCCTTTTCTTTCAGGGATCCATCTCCCAGGATCCACTTACCTAACAGCACTTAAACCCTTTTAGTCTTCAGCATTTGTGTCCAAGGGGTGCACCTTCTGCAAGACCCCATTCCTCTTCCTGCAGTCAGGCCTGGAGTAGTCTAGTGTCCCACCCCCACCCCATTATATCTTTAACTTTCAGTGGGCCCCCTTGTGAATATCCCCCAACCTGTTCAGATGAGGTGCCAAGTACTGGCCCTGAGACTGATGTCTGCTACCGAGAGTCCTCAGGGACTTTGTGTGTTTGCTCCCATTGCTGGTATGTTGTACTCCCCTCTTGGTTTGCCCCCATGTGGGCTGGTCATGCCAGCCACCCTCCCTGAACTGTACCTTCAATGTTGTCCTCTGTAGCACTGTCATCTAGGGAGGGGACATCATGTCTGGCTTGAGGTGGCCCTGCAGTCCTCTCTGTGGACCAGCTGCTTGGAGCAGGAACGTTGCCCTCAAGGCTTGCCACACTACACCAGAATGAGGTTCTCTCTCTCTTCCTCCCTCCCTCCCTTTCCTGTGGAGACATAAACAATACCCTCCCCTTGGGTGGGTTAGTGCCCTGTTCCCCCATAACCATCTTTTTTTTCTTCCCTCAACCCTCTGTCTGTGGACTATAAAGGAATGGTTGGGGGCGGGGGGAAGAGGGGAATGTCTTTCCACATGGTAGCTATCTGCGCCTTAAAATTTTTTTTTTGCTTTTTTTTTTATGAAGTATGCATCATGGTGTTTGGCCTGGCTCTTGCCTGAGTACCTGGTCCTCAGGTCCAGGAACTGTGCAATATGTACATTTCCCCCTATGCCTGTTCTGTTGTTTGACCTTACCTCAGTGGATTCATGGGAAATATTGTGTCAAATCTCTTGAAGACTCATTGCCTAACTCTCCTAGCATCTTTTTCCCCACTAAGAATAAGGGAGAGATAAAGGCACTCAGAATCTCTATGAGGCTGCTTTGGCTCATAACAAAGGACAATGGCCCCTGATTCTCTACGCACACAACACTGTCAATACAAAACATTTTTAGAGAGAACAGTAATATGTAAGCTTAACTACTGTCATTTATGGGGCACCTACTCTCTGTCAGGAAATGTATTGGCTCTTTACACATGTTAAGCCTATAAATCCCCACTACCCTTCCACAAATTAAGTATCTTACTCCACTTTATAGATTATTAAACCAATGTTCAGAGACTTAATTTCCCCCAAGTGCCCAAGCTACAAAGAAATGAGCTTAACTCTTGTTTGGTTTTTTCACTTCACGGTGCTGCTTCCACAATGGTCTTAGGAAAAAAAGAACAAAAACTGGTCCTAGATCTAGAAGGCATATAATTCGGGGATCACAAGCAGTCCCAGTTCGAAACATTATTTTTTTGAAATGTGTTTCCCAGAATTGGTGCGTTTATAAAGATGGCCTTGATCACAGCCCTAACAGCTGCATCAGGAAAAGTGGGACAACGAGCAGCTGCTGTAGGGCATGTTTCCCAGACACCCATCCCCACTGCCCACACATGCCCATGGCAGTTGGTGCCTGAGGACACGGGGGCAGAGAGCACCTCCACACAATGTGCTGCCCCCACACTAGTGTGGTGAGTTTTCCCAGGAGCCAGTGAATCATGAAAGGCATTCGGCAATGAAGGGCCTGAGCTGGCTCTCAGTGCTCCCGCTGCTCATCAACACATCCATCTCTCTGTACAGAATGGAGCCCGCCCACTCACTGCCCCGTCTGCCTACTAGATAAATCTCATCGTTTTGTCCCTAGTTTTAGAAATCGACACTGTTTATAAGCAATCTCCTTTACCCACTCAGAAATGTTTGCTTCAGCACCAAGGACAGTGGTCATTGGTTTCCTCAGTGCGTGGCTGGCAGATGCTTACCCTTCTAAAGTCTATTCCAACTTTAAAGAAAATTCCTTCCGTGGATGAGAGCAACTTACAAATATTGCCTGGGCATTGGCCATTCCTGCCAGATTGATCAATCTCTACACGGTTTTCAGACCCGCTCATGAAATGAAAGTCATCAATACAAAGGGTTGTTGTTGTTCTGGGCAACACTTGCCCCGGTAAATAAACTGTCATCGTTTAGAGTAAGCTCCTGAAAGGCAGCGACTGATCTTTTTTCCTGTTTATGCCTAGTAACTACACATAGTGACGAGCACACAGTTCACAAATGAGTGTTCAACGAATGAGCCAAAGTCCAGGAATGAGCCTAAATAAAACCGAGTCTAAAATCAAGGGTGAAATGTTACTACCATGAACTCAGTCATCCTTTGACTTCATCCCAAACCACAAGCCTTCTTCCTTCAGACCACCAACTTAAACTGAAATAAGAACCCCAAACCAATTATTTGTATGTATCCAAACCTATAATCTAAGCATAGCTGGAGAGGTGGGCCAAGTAAAGCTTCCTGGGTCAGAAGTTATCGTTGGATAATCTCACTGTTGACTACCCAAATGAAAAAGTAAATCAGAGGAAGAAAAATATAAGCAGAAATGTTCAGGGGGAAAAAATGCCTGGAGATGGTCCAAAGCCAAAAGACCACAGGCAGGGATTGAAACCAGTACAGAGTAACGACTCAAAGTGAGGCAGATGAAAGTGAGAGAAAACGTAAGTGGATGCCATTATTGTTTAACATGAAGCCATAAAGAAGAATCATACTCCATTTGAAAATGCTGTCCATCAAGAAAGTTTAAGAGAAACTAAATATAAATTAATATAGTTTTCCAGAGGAAAAAATCACAAATAACCTCTGGCATAAACACAGACAACTTCTAATCAAAGCACTTAGTCATGTCTGCTATCACCGAGTAGCTCCAGAACATACATGAACAGTGGTTCACATTGAACATGATTTAAGGTATTTTAAGGACTCTTCACTTAATTTTATAACAGCTCAAGTGCTTCACACCCAGATGATGAATTTTGATACAGATTTTGCAGAATAGAGGAATTCCATTCATGTTTTTTAGCAAATCACTCTTTCATGCATGCTCTTATGTTTCAACCATTTATCTATGAAAGGAATAAGAAGCATAATTATTAAATTCAATAGGAATTACATTTCATAAAGAGTCTCCACTAGAATTAAACAATTTAGGCTATGGGCATATAGATGTTCATACATTGGGGTGGCCAGAAGTCACCATAGTGATGTGAATTTTACTGAAAAAATTATTTTCCACAGATGATTAAAGATGAACATTTGAGAAATGTGTTCTACTGCTAACAACAGAAAACAAAATAAGAGGGACTTCAAGAATGTATCATTATTTTCTGCACATAAAAGAAAGTAGCAGGTAGTGACCTAAGGATGGGCTTGCAGCTCCACAGTAATACAGGACACATGATCCTTCTACCTTTCTGCTGCAACATCTCTAGTGTGATAGTTAGGTCTGTAGTCAACTTCACTGGGCCAGGATTCTCAGTGGCTTGGGTAATTGAGTAATTCTGCAGGATGTAACCTAATTAACTTAATGTAATCAACTCCATAATGAGATTTGCTGAGAGTAGCGAAGTAGTTGAAATAAGATTAGGGTTGAGTACAACCCCCTTACTCAGGTCACAACCCTGATGCTATTGAAAGGAAGCTTCATAAGGAGGCACAGTGTGGCCTACTTCCTATATAAGTGTACAATAAGGGAAAGCTTGCTTGCTTTGGGTTGGATCTGGATCCTGCACCTGATTCATCTACCTCTAGTTCTTTGGACTTGAGCCAGTGGCCTGCCATATTGCCTGCCAACCACAAATCATCAGCAACCCGATGTCGTCTGACCTGCCAACTTTGGATTCATTTGTCACAGCAATCATAATCCTGACTGCTGACATTGGATTCATCTGTCTTTCCAGTCTAATATCAGGCTGTGATGTGCCTGCCAATCTTGAGTTCACCATCCCCTGAAGCTACACAAGTTAAGAGAAGCCTCCAGCTTAGTATCTGACCCATGTGAGTCAGATACTGACTGTGTGAGTCATTTTCTTGAGTTAAATTTCTCTCATATGCCATATATCCTTCTGTATAAGCCGGAGTTTTCAGCATGTTGTCTGATGCAGTTTTTGTGGTAAAATTAGGTGCCTCGGCAAATATTCGGGTCAGTTTATACTCGAGTATATACAGTGTGTATACACACACACACACACACACACACACACACACACGCATGTGTTATGCCCTTTGCTTCTATAAAGAACCCAGCCTAAAACACTTAGCACATAGTTACCCTGTACTCAAGAGCACTTCACCTTCTCTGATGGTGGCTTGAGCACTAGTGACGACATCTATGTTAAAGGCAAGAAAGACCAAAAACTATTTATTCACCCTTAATGTTAATTCCCAAAATGCATCTTAGAGAAAATTAGACTAAGAAGTGTAAACTTTAGCTGGCAATTTTCTAACCAGAATTTAAAAATTAGGTACTATTACTAAGGAAGAAGAAGATTGGTATTAAGTATGTGAACAGACCTCATTATTTGGATAAGTTAAATGAAGCTCCGATTGGCTAACAGACTTTCCTAACTACATACAGCAGGTAACAGAAGATCCTACACTACTGTCATGACCCTCGTTCCATTTTCTCTTGTGCTTTCCTTCTAGAAGCCGGATCTTCTTCGGGTATTCGCTCCTCTCACATCCGCCCTCTTGTGAGAGAAGCTATCCACACAACTAACCATTGTAGTGGGCTTAGTTGGTTTGAAGGGCTTTCCATCTCCCTGGCTAAGATAGATTCATGGCTGGATACATGCTGTGTAAACTGGGTCAGTTAGATGGCAAGAGAATTTTCTCAAGGCTTTTGGTAAAGCTATGTCTCCATTCACTAGAAGGACATCTCCAGAAGCAATACCTTATCTCTGTGTGTGTGTTTCTTATTACTAGGCAATAAGTCTAATTCTAGCTCAATCCTCTTTACCAGGATAAAGTTCCCACATAGGGAAGAGAGAAGAACCCAGAAAGTGGCAAATTACCTGGTGGTCTTCTCTGCCTCTGGATTCCAGGTGAGTTTTTCTTAATTCTTAAGACATTTGCATTGGATGGTTGTTATTGTTGTCAGTTTGTCTGCCACACGTAGTTTGATGATGGCCCCTGCTTTTTTGCCTCTGGTCCTGAAAGACTCCTTTTCTTTATGCATCGAAGGCACACTATTAACATCCTAGGGCCTAACGGCATTCTAAAAATAACATAAAAATATCTCATAGGGACTCATCACTGTTTAATTGAATTTAGGCTAACCCCAAAGATATTTCCATATTTAGTTGTCCACCAAAGTAAATATAATTAAGTTTCCCATTTTCTTGGATTTCATAGAAAACCGTGTTTCCTTGCTCCTTATCACAGTAAGGGTCACAGTGTGGCTTCTCTACTTCAACAATCATGTCAGCTTTGCTGCTGGGCCCAGGGCCAGCGGTTCTTGATTTCCCATGGCTTTGGGTTGAATACATTCTTCCATGTGTCTGATTTCCAGCTCCTGTAGCACATCAGCTGTCTCCTTCAATTGTTACTTCATGGTGCATATCGAAGGCAGCAACCTTCTCAGCTGGAATGGAGGCTGCTACATTTGCTCCAGGGAGAGTTTCCATCACAAATGCAATTGTCGTTGAGTGAACATGCCAGGATCAAAGTCCACCAACAGATTAACGTCCATCAGTGATGGGCTTTTTAGGATTTATACACAAGCTGCCTTTACTGATGGCTGTTGACATATCTAACAATATTTGTCAATCCAAGGGCTTATCATAATTGGACATTTTAAAACTATTTTTGTTGTGCTAAGTATTCTTATGAGTAACAGTTAAATAGCAAACCAAACAGGCCATTAGGGACTATAAGCAGATGTGTCAACAAATGCTCAAATATTGATTAGAGGATGGTGAATGAATTTTAGCCAGTTGCTGGACATTGGCTGTGACAGCATATGTATAAATAGCTAATATTGCCTACAGTTAAAGTTGTTAGACTAAGGTTACATCAAGGTTTAATAAAACTTTTGGTGTAATAATAGTAAATAAAGGAAGAACATTAACAAATTTGTTCAAAACAGACATCCTTGCATTGCACTTAGCAATGCTATAGCTACCTGTATAAAAGGATGTAGTTTACTTAAACTTAAAACTAGTCACATTGGGGCAATAAGTATTAATAAATTTACTACAGGCTATTTTCTGAGAATAAGATTCTCAGAACCCAATCTGGGCTTTTTTATTCACAGCACACACTACATATGTGAGTAGGAAAATAAAATGCTGAAGCTTAAAAGCAATTCAGCAATCATCTAGTGAAACTCATTTAGTTTCATAAATTAGGGGTGTAAAAAAGTTGAAGTTAGGAAGATTAAGTGATTTGCCCAAGGTTGGCAAGATACTGACCTAGAATTGATGCCTAGACTAGACGAAGACTTAGAATCGATGCCTTCATTTTCTGGCCGATGATATTTCTACTAAACCAGAGTATTGGGTAATTTTTTTATTGTTTATAAAGGGTTGCAGCCATTCTTAAACATAAACTTCCATTCATCTGTAAGGTAATTGCATCTTTTATTACATAGCAAAGAATTTCCAATTGGAGTAAAGTTTCTGTACCATTTTCAGGTCAAGAAGCAAAGAGCACAAATTTACTCTATAAAAATGTCTAACGACAGTATAGCATTTGGGTCATATACACAGATTTCAAAGAAATCAAATAAAACAAAATATACTTATGACCAAAGCTGTGTTACTCCGCTTATGTCTGATGATTCGGAAGGTACTTCTATATACCTCACTCACTGCCATCGAGTCAATGCTGAGTCACAGCGACCCTCTGTCCGTTTCCAAGACAGTGACTGTTTACCGAAGTACAAAGTCCAGTCTTTCTCCCTCAGGGCTGCAAGTGGTTTTGAACTGCAGACCATGTGGATCACAGAAAGGGGACCCACAATTCTTTTCCAAAATATATTCACTAGATCTATCAATTGACATATTAATAACTAAACAAATCACTAGCTGTTTGTAGTCTATATTCAAATCACTCTGGTAATAGAAATGAATTTGAAAGCATAGAGGCAAGTAGGTTAAGACAATTAAAGGTTCAGAAATCATGGTCTAGCTTTAAATACTTTATTGACATCTCCAAATTATTTTTCCCTGGGATTGAGCATATAAGTAATTATTTTTAAAATGTTCAGGAACGTCTGTGGCTTAGGAAAGCAAACTTCAAAGAGAAGGTCTTCCATCTACCTACTGTAAATGTCCTGGTTACTTCAGGTCAGAGGGGGAGTTACCATTTAGCAAGCAGTCACTGTATGCCAGGCACCATTTGGCACTGTACTGTCAGTAACTTATGTAACTATCCCCCAATTACTATGAGGTCAGTGTTATTGCATTCCTCAAATGAATAAGCCAAGATTCAAAGAGATGAATGATTGGTGCTAAGATACATGGCAAACTGGAGTCTATTGCCAAACCCATGCTTTTTCACCTCTGGATATTCCAAGGGGAATAACTACAATAGCACTTTATACTGCAGATGATAATTTCTCCCCATATGACATTGTCCTAGGATACCGAAATGTTTCTAAAAATAATTCCTTTGATCATAGAGACATCCAGCTGGTCTTTCTCCAGCTAGTCCAATGTCATGGTTTCCTGTGCTCAGCACCATATATCTAAAGCCACTGTTGCTACCTTTTTTTTTTTTTGCAACTTGAGGGTAGGGACAGAACATTTTCCAAAGCAAACCGGCTGCTCAGAGTGACTACGCTGAAAAGTCTGTTCCTCATTCAATGATGCCAGGCAGGGAACAAATAGTAACAGCTTACATTTGCATTATAAACTAGAAAATAGTAGTCAGTTCATTATATCTTCTTTGATTACGACAACCTTGTGGGGAGATAGGGTAAACAGTATCCCCATGTATTCAATGAAAGAGATTGACTTTCAGATATGGGACTTGCTCCAAGATGGCTGACATGGGATATGGCATCGACCTACCTTAAACACCGAGCCCCCGATCTAGCACTCTTTCTGTCACTCCCAAGCTTGCTTCCTACAAATGGCTCACATATATCTGAAATCCTTTGTGTAATTCCAGTAAATAAATAATATCTCAAAAGAGATAAGGAAAGAGAGAGAAAACACAGTAATTTAAGCTTACCCCAGTGAGCATTTGTTGAAGTTGCCTTCCCCCATGTCCGACTTCCATGCCTTGGTAACCACCCACTTTACTCAGCTCACATGTGCTTAGGAAGAAAGTTATCCCGGGAATGGCTTCTGGAGATGGAATGGTAAATAGCATAATCAAAACATCTAGTTGGAACTTTTCAAATGACCTAACCCAGGACAATAAGACTGAGAGAAGGAAAAGCATGTTCTCTCCTTCTTGGAACACATGTGGTGTAGACCCTGACCTGGAACTGTTGCAGCCATCGTAATCAACACCTTGCAAAGAACTCATTCTTTACAGCTATGTTGAGCCACAGAATCAAGAAAATATTGAGTTGTGCTCTAGATAGTATGTACTCACCCTTGTCCTCAAACTATCTAAGGTTGACTTAGGGTTATAACCATGGATGCTGCTGTAGTTTGGTGTTGCTGAATTGGTTCCCACTCACAGCGACTCAATGGGCAATTGAAGAAAGCATGACCTGGTCCTATGCCATCCTGACCAACCTTGCTATGAGTATATTTGACCCCACTGTTGTAGCCACTGTGTCAATCCATTCCATTGACAGTCCTCTTCTTCCCCGATTCTCTAATTTGCCAAGCATGATGTATTTGCCCAGGGATGGTCTATCCTGATAACATATCCGAAGTACGTGAGATGCTGCCCTACCATTCTTACTCCCAAGGAGCATTCTGGCTGTACTTCTTCCAAGACAGATACATTTGTTATTCTGGCAGTTCGTGATACATTCAATATTCTTTTTATTTTATTCTTTTATTCAATATTCCATTTATTATGCATTGCCTGGCTTTCACATTCATATGAAGTGATTAAAAATACTATGCTTGGGTCAGGGAAATCTTAGTCATCAAAATGACCTCTTGGCTTCCTAACACTTTAAAGAGGTCTCTTGCAGATGGTACAGAAAAAAGAGGTCCATGCTGCAATGAAGGCATTGGCAAGACTCAAGGCTCTGGGAATTGATGAAATACTGGTCAGATCTCTCAACAAAACTGGATGTGCTCAATGAACTACACCAAGAAATTTTGGAAGTCAGATGCCTGGCCAACCACATAGAAGAGATTCATATTGCATTTATTTCTGTTCCAAAGAAAGTTGACCTACCTGATATGGAAATTATAAACACTATTATTACATAACTCACAAGTAAAATGTCGCTGAAGACAAGCCAGAAATGACTGAAGCAGCACACTAACAGGCAGTTGCCATCAACTTAAGCCAGATTGAGAAGAGCAAGTAGAAAAGGGGCTATCATTGCTGATGTCAGATGGATAGTGACAGAAAGTAAAGAATACCAGAAAGATGTTAGCTTGGATTTTGTTGATATGCAAAGGCATTTAACAGTGGAAATCCGAACAATTTATAAATAACATTGAGAAAACTGGAAATTCTGGAAACTTCATTGTGCTCACGCAGAATCTGTACCTGGACCAAGAGGCAGTCATTCAAACTGTGTGGTTTAAAATCAGGAAAAATATACCTCAGGCCTGTATCCTTTGACCATATTTCTTCAATCTAGATACCAAGCAAATAATCCTACAAACAACCATATGAAGAAAAATGCATCCATATTGGAAAAGGACTCATGAATAAACTGTGCTAGGCAGATGACTTAACCTTGTTTGCTGAAAGTGGAGAGCACCTGAGGAACTTACTGAGAAGATCAAAGACCACAGTCTTTCGTATGGATTACATCTCCACAGAAAGAAAATAAACGCCTCCCACTGGACCAATCAACATCACAATAAGTATCCAAAATGTTGAAGTTGTCAAGGATTTCATTTTACTTGGATCTATCATCATCACTCCACCACTTGTCTATCGGTTTGTCATACTGTGGTGGCTTGTGTGTTGCAGTGATACCGGAGGCTATGTCACAGGTATTTCAAATACCAGCAGATTCACCCAAAATGAAGAGGTTTCAACAGAGCTTCCAAATCGAGACGATGAAAAAGGAATAAGCTGTCCACTTCTGAGGAACTAGCCACTGATAATGGTATGCATAGCATCCAAACACTGTCAGACACTGAACATCTCATGAGAGAAGCAGAACATTCTCAGATAGTGCCCGAAGATGAGTCCTTTGAATGGGAAGCTACTCAAAATAAGACTGAGGGAGAGCTGACTTCTCAAAGGAGAGTCGACCATAGCGATGTGGGTGGAGTAAAGTCTTCAGGACCTTTATTTGCTGATGAAGCGTGACTCAAAATGAGAAGAAACAGCTGTAAAAATCTACTCATCATCAGAACTTGGAGTATCTGAAGTATGAATCTAGGAAATTGGAAATCATTGAAAATGAAATGGAATGCCTAAAGATCAACATTTTGTGAGCTGAAACAGTACTGATATCTGCCATTTTGAATAAAAAAATTATATCATTATTATGTCTTTAATGTCAAATTCAAGAGGAATGGTGTCACCTTTATTGTCAAAAAAGACATTTCAAAATCAATCTTGAAGTACAGTGCTGTCTGTGATAGGATAATATCCATGTGAATACAAGGAAATAAAATTAATACAATTTTATTCAAATATATGCACCTTCCACTAAAGCTAGTGATAAGGAACTTGAAGAATTATATCAATGTCTTCAGCTGGAAATTGATCAAACATGCAATCATGATGTATTGATAATTATTGGTGATTAGAATAAAAAAGTTGGAAACAAAAAGGAAGGAATACTCATTGGAAAATAAGACCTTGGTGCTGTAAATGAAGCTGGAGACCACATGAAGGAATTTTGCAAGACCAACAGCTTCTTCATCCAAAGACCATTTTTCAACAACACAAAAAGTGACTGTGCATGTGGACTTTTCCAGATGGAATACACATAAATAAAACTGACTACATCTGTGGGAAGAGACCATGGAGAAGCTAGATCTCAGCAGCTTCAACCAGGCCAGGGGATGACTGTGGAACAGATCATCAATTACTCATATGTAAGTTCAGGTTGAAGCTGAAGAAAATTAAAACAAGTCCACTACAGCCCAAATAGGACCTTGAGTATATTCCTCCTGAATTCTGAGAACATCTCAAGAATAGATTTGATACATTGAACACTCATGACAGAAGACCTGGTGAGCTGTGGGGAGACATCAAGAACATCATACATGAAGAAAGCAACAGGTCACTGAAAAGATACCAAAGAAAGATCCGAGTGAGTGTTGAAAGAGACTTTGAAACTTGCTCTTAATAATAGCGGAGCTAAGGCAAATGGAAGAAATGGTGATGTTAAATAGCTGACCATAAAATTTCAAAGGGTAGATCAAGAAGACAAAGTAAAATATTATAACTCAATGTGCAAATACCTAGAGTTAGAAAACCAAAAAGGAAGAATGTGCTCAAAATATCTTAAAATTCAAGCCTTGAGTTGAAATATTGAAAGGTTCGATGGGCAAAATATTGAATGATGCAGGAAGCATCCACAGAAAATGGAAAGAATAAACAGAGTGGCTGTACCAAAAGGAACTAGTTGACACCCATCCATTTCAAGAAGTAGTGTAAGAGCAAAACCCAATGGTGCTGAAGGAAGACGTTCAAGCTGTGATGAAAGCATTAGCCAAAAACAAGGCTCTAGGAATTGATGGAAAACCAATAGAAATGTTTCAACAAGCTGATAAAACACTGAAAGCACTCACTCTTTTACTCCAAGACCTTTGGAAAACAACTACTTGGCTAACTGACCAGAAAAGATCAATATTTGGACCCATTTCAAAGAAAAGTGTCCTGACAGAATGCACAAATTATAGAACAATATCACTGATGATCACAAGTACATTTTTACTGAAGATCGTCCAACAATGTTTGCAGCAATACGTTGACAGGGAGCTGCCAGAAATTCAGGCTGGATTCAGAAGGGCTATCATTGCTGATTCAGCTAGAACTTGCCTGAAAGCAAAGAATACCAGAAAGATATTCACTGTGTTTTATTGCCTATGCCAAGGCTTTCAACGGTGTGAACTATAACAAACAATGGATAATCCTGAGAAAAATAGACATTCCCAAACACTTAATTGTGCTTATGTGGACTTGTACATGGATCAAGGGGCAGTTGTACAAACCCTCCCAAAATTGAAAAACAAACAAATTCACTGCCATCGAGTTGAGGCTGATTCATAGTAGCCCCATAGGGCAGATTGGAACCGCCCCTGTGGGTTTTTGAGGTCGTAACTGTTGGCAGGAGTAGAGAGCCCCGTCTTGCTCCTGTGGGGTTACTGGTAGTTTTGAACTGTGGACTTTGGGGATGACAGTTAAACATGTAACCTCTAAGCTACCAGACTAATCAGGGAATACTGCATGGTTTAAAATCAGGAAAGGTGTGCTTCAGAGTTATATCTTCTCACTATACTTATTCCATCTGTGTGCTGAGAAAATAATCAGAGAAGATGGAGGCTATAAAGAAGAATGTGGCATCAGGATTGCAAGAAAAGTTATTAGCAACCTGCAATATGTAGATGACACACTTTCTTTGCTGAAAGTAAGAAGGACTTACTGTACTGACTGATAAAGATCAAGGACTGCAGTCTTCAGTACGGATCACAACTCAATGTAAAGAAGACCAAAAGTCCTCACAACTGGACCAACGGGCCACACCATGGGAGAAGAAGAAAAGACTGACATTGTCAAGGACTTGTCTTGCTTGGATCCACAATAAATGCTCATGGAAGAGCAGACAAGAGATCAAATGACACATTGCAATCTGCTGCACAAGACCTCTTTAACTGTTGAAGAGCAAGGTAGGTTATTACTTTGATGACTAAGGTGAGCCTGACCTGAGCCATGGTATTTTCAATCACCTCATATGCATGTGAAAATTGTACAGTGAGCAAGGGAGACCAAAGAAGAATCAATGTGCTTGAATTATGACGCTAGCAGAGAATATTGAAGGTACTATGGACTGCCAAAAGAACAAACAAATCTGTCTTGGAAGAAGTACAGCCAAAATGCTTCTTAGAGGCAAAGATGGTGAGGCTTTGCCTAAGGTACATGTTATCAGGAGAGACCAGTCCCTGGAGAAGGACATCCTTAGTAAAGTAGTGGGACAGTGAAGAAGAAGATCCTCAACAAGATGGATTGATCTACTGGCTTCAACAATGTGCTCAAACATAGGAACATCTGTGGGGATGGCCCAGGACCGGGCCATGTTTCATTCTGCTGTGCATCAGGTCACTATGCAGTCATATTGAGGACTAACATGTGCTTGATCTAAACCATGGTATTCTCAATGATTTCACCTGCATTTGAAATCTTGATCATAAATAAGGGAAATCAAAGAGAAACTGATACCTTTGAATTGTGATGCTTATGGTTAATTATGAAGAAGGATATTGAATATGCCTTGGATTACCAGAAGAGTTAACAACTCTGTCTTGGACGAAATGCACACATAATGTTCCTCAGGAGCTACGATGGCAAGCCTTCCTCTTGGCACTTTGGGCACGTTATCATGAGGGACCAGTTCCTAAAGTAGAAGTAGAGCATCCTACTTGGTAAAGCAGGCATTTTACCAAGTACTTTGTCAGGACAAAGAGAAGCTTCGAAGAGATGGAATGACACAGTGGCTGCAAGAATGGGCTCAAACACAATGATTGTGAGGATGGCACAAAGCGCGGTGTTTTATTCTGTTGCACCTACGTATGCTATGAATCAGAACTGACTCAACGGCACCTAACCACAACTGCAAGGGGGAAGTGAATTACCCAGTTTTCAGCAGCAGCTCGCACAGAGCCACCCTTGTGCCACCCCTCTTAAGCATGAGTGACTCAGAGCCAGGTCTATTGTTTTCTGACAACTAGGAACTACTTGCCTGTCTTCATCTTTGAAACAGTATTTTTTTTCCCTGCTAATTTCTCCTGGCAGTAAAATAAAAGGATTGCACCAACACAGAATGAATTAGCACCCTTAATATCTTCATTAAGGGTTTTTGAGCCCAGCCAGGTGAAAGGGGGCTGAGAATTGGCCATGACATTTTGGCAACTAATGACAAGAAGATTGATGTACGGTAGCTGAGGTCATTAAAAATTGGCTTCAGTTTATGGCATTGTAAGAGCTAATGAGATGGTATGTGGGGATGGGTTGATATCATGTAAAGCAATGAATAAATGCAAAATACACTATTAAGAATTCTAATCATTATTATAATGGACAATATGGTAGTTTTCTGGGTGTCAACAATCAGGCAATGTGTGATTTGTCTTTATTTAGAAATAACTATTGGGGTCATACCCAAGACAATGACTATTAATATGAAATTATTTGAGCTTCAGATGACTTGGCACTTCATTTCCCCAGTCGCATTCTACTCAATAATAGTCCTAAGGAAAATGGATTCTGTGCTCAAGAAGTTTGGGCAAAGCTCCGGTGTTTTCACCTGCCTTTTTCCTCCATCTTCTGGTAATAGACTCTCATGCCCATTCCCAGTCCATGTGGTTTTGACCTCACCTCCCCAAACTATAATAGGCTCAGGGTGCAAACCAGCAAATTATCATAGTCCATTTCCCTGAAGTGAATAATTGTTTAAGGAATGAGTAAAGGACCCCAATGAGCACAGTACCGGTGGGCTGGCTTGTGTGCTGGCGCTATGGGAAGATAAGTCCTCCCTTTCCCTCTGCAGTTGTTAAACTATCAAAAAGTTGGGCTGGAGTCACTGGTGGTCATGTGGCACCACTGGAAGAGAACTTGCTGGAGTGAAGAGAATTCAGAAACAGGGGATGGAGGCAGAACAGGGGATGGAGGCAGACAGCACTGGGATCAAGCTACGTCTGAAGTCCTTGACTTTCAGAAGGCCATTCCCTAGGCAAAATGAAGAGGTCAGGTTATTCCCTGACTGACCGCTGCAGTGTAAACTATAACAAGGCTGGACAAATACCAATTGCCCCTCAATAGTCTGCCTACTACGAAGAAGCTCAAAAGAACTAGGTGTTTGTCTCTGCCAAAGGTGCAAGCCAGAGTCCACTTTTTTAACAACAACAACAACAACAGTATCTACTTATTCTGGCCTTTGAAAACTCAGCTAGCCAGCATGCCCCATGAAGCCTTCACGCACTCTCCTTCCTCCTCCCCATCCCTCTCTTGGCAGGAGGAGCATCCATTTGGACCGGCCCATTACTACCTAGAGAATAAACTATTCACAGACTCAAGTTCCATAATAAGGAAGATCGTGTTTAAGGGTCTTTCCATTGGCTGTGACTGTTAACGCTGCATTTTGTGTCAACCAACCAGAAGTTTCTTCTTACAAGTGCCCAGATCCTCGAAACTCGGCTCTGTGAAAACGTCCTTTGCTGTACTACTTTAGTGAATCCTTACAAAGCGTTTCCTGATCCTAGATTATTTTGTTCCTTCAACAAACTCGACTTTTTTCTTTCTTTTTTCTATTGATAATTTTATTAGGAGCTCTTAGATATCGTATATCGTAGCATTAGATAGATATTGTAACAATTCGTGTTTCAATCAGATCAAGCATAACTGTGCAAATGCTAACACCATCAGTTTTATACATTTTCTTTCTTCTTGAGCCCCTTGATATCAGCTCCCTTTTGTCCCTTCCCTCCGCCACCCTACCCCTCAAGAACCCTTATTATTATATTATATGTTATTATATGTTACTATATGCCATATCCTGCACCACCCCATGTATCTGTTCACCTGCTATTCTATTATTCGTTCCCCTCCAGTGGGGTTATACCATCATCATTGCTATCAGCTCCCCTCCCCCTCCCTTCCTGTACTCTCAGGGAATCATTAGTCCTGCTGCTGTTTCTGAAAGGTTATCTATCTTGGCTTTCATGCATCAAGTGCTCTTAGTTGTACAAATGAACGTATGCGTGTCTGAAAGATTAATGAGGTAAACAAAGACCATAATAGTAAGGGGAGAAAATACTGCTCCCTAGATTTATCATCCCTTTTGTGTGGCCCTTCTGTGAGGGACTGTCCAATTATCTTACAGGTGGGTTTGGGGTCTCCACTTTGTTCACACTCCTTTCCATCAATTTGATTGCTTGGTTATGAACTTCTAATACCTCTTCTCATCAACAGCTCATGATCACACAGGCAGGTGTGCTTCTTACATGTGGGCTTAGTTGATTCCCTGCTACATGGCTGCTTGTTTAACTTCAAGTCTTTAAGATTCCTGACACAATACAATTTAATAGCCAGGCACCATCAGCTTTCTTCACCACATTTGCTTATGCACTCATTTTGTCTTCAGCAATCATGTCGGTAAGGAAGGTGAGGATCATACAGTACCACATTATTAGAACAAGCCTTTACTGAGGTAAGATTTAAGTAGAGGCCCAAAATCCATTTGCTTCCTTGTTGTATTTACATATATATAGAAAAATACACCTATCTTTATGTATTTATAAATTTACAACCAGGGCACTAATACACCCAGGGAGATGATATTGTTTATATCTCCACAGGAAAGGGAGAAAGATTAGAACTCATTCTGGTGTGCCGATCTTTGAGGGCGATGTCCCTGCTCGAAGCAGCTTCTTGACAAAGATGGCCTCAGCTGGAAACATGACATCCCACCCTGGCCTTCAAAGACAGCACAACAGGAAGGCAGCACTGAAGATGCAGTTCAGAGAGATCAGCCGGTCTGACCCACCCACATGGGGGCAAACCAAGAAGTGAGTGCAACAGATTAGCAATGGGAGCAAAGCCACAGAGTCCCTGAGGAATCCTGATTGTCGACTTCTGACTCGAAAGTAGCGCTTGGCACCTTATCTGAACTGGTTGGAGGATATTCACAAGGGACCACACTGAAAGTAGAGGTGTAATGGGGAGGGCCCTAGATTGCTCCATTTAAAAGGAAAGGGGATTGGACTGATGCATTATAACGGGACCTTTTATCTATTTAACAAATAAATACTCATCTCCTCTGGGTCAGGGAAACAGTGAGACTTGGAACTATTTGTCTTCTTCTTCTTTCTTTCTTTTGGTGTCTATCTATACAAGATAGGCAGGATAAGCAATCCCAAGTGGATAGCAACAGGACTGATGGTCCCAGGGGAACATGGGAGGAGAGAAGGCAGTGGGGATGAAGCAGTGAGCCAACAACAACAGGGACAAGGGAAGAACAAGGGATCTAAAATTGACAGTGAAGAGGGGCTAGCATTTCTGGTTGTGTTTGATCAGCTGAAATGTATCTGAGAAGAATTACTGAGAGGGGAACAATGGGTAAACATGATAGTAGTGGGGCAGGAGGAAAGAAGAAGAAAGTAATAATTATAGATATAGATATTTACTTTTGTGTTAGTCTGGGTAGACTAGAGAAACAAATCCACAGAAACATATGTATATAAGAGAGAGTTTTATATAAAAGGTAAGGGTACATTAAGAAAGCATCTCAACCCAGTCCAGTCCAAGCCCATAAGTCCGACATTAGCCCAGATGTCCAACACTGATCTACAAAGTCCTCCTCAAACTCACAAAACACACACAATGACGCCGAATGCAGGAGGAAAGCCAAATCAGTGAGCGTGTAAGCATCTCAGCGCTGGCAGGGGTCTCCACGCTGCTGCTCCAGCATCCAGGGCTGCATCAGGGTAGGTCCATGTGGCTTCTCCTCAGGGATGTCTCACAGGACATGCCAGCTGAGGCAAGGAACAAGCTGGTCTGACAATCAGAGAACAAGAGACCAGAGAACAAGAAAGGTGAGGCTCATCGAGCCATTTATCTCTCCGCCCTTCAATGAATCCCACATGTATTTATCTGCCAGGTTGGTACAATAAAACTTAACTACCTTAGCTTTATTTTTAACAGAAGCTCCAGTTTGCCACTTGACACTAGTGTTCATTTATACACACCGCCCTATGGCCAACCCACAACCCAGGAGGAATAGCTCAGCCTGTTACACAGCTCAGAGGTCTAGGTAGTGCTCATCTGCTTGTTTCCTCTCACCGGAACCTTCCAGCTTGGCGACCATGCACATGGTAGGCTCTCAGGAACAATCTGTTTAATATCTGTGGAATTCAATTTCCAACAGGACAGCACTTCTAAAGTTCTCTCTTGAGCACTCTAGCACATCAGATTCTACTGTTAACTTGGTCATCTGGGGTTTATTCTGACTTAAGTAATTAACCACTGAAGGCGCCCTGGTGACACAGTGGTTATTCAAAGGTCAGCAGCTCAACCCCACCAGCTGCTCCCTTGGAGTAAGTATGACAGGTTGCTTCCTTAAAGATTTACAACCTTGGAGACCTTGGGGGGCGGTGGCGGGGTGTCTGTGTGTGGGGAGCATTCTATTCCATCCTTTAGGCTGGTTATGGATCAGAACCAAGCAGAGGGCAAGGGGTTTCTTTTGTTTTTTAATTTGCCGACACTTGCCTGAGATTGTTGACTCACCTGAACAGTGTCTGCCACAGAGTTAGGACCCAATAGACAAAAGCTATTATCCTTTCCATTTTAAAAGTCTCTAGTCTTCTTGATAGCCTTTAAATCACCCGAAACCATGTTCTTAACTGGCCTTTTCTCTATTTTGTTCAAATAAGTATCTCCTTCAATAATCGTCTTAAATGCAACCACGAGGTGTCGAAGGGATCAGGTGTAAGGCATCATCAGAACAAAAAATCTTACCATAGTGAATGATGGGGGGAGTGCGGAGTGGGGACCCAAAGCCCATTAGCAGGCCACTGGAGATCCCCTTGCAGAGGGGTCTCCGGGAGGAGATGAGCCAGTCAGGGTGCGATGTAACAATGATGAGAAATACAACTTTCCTCTAGTTCCTAAATGTTTCCTCCCCGCTCCCACTACCATGACTCGAATTCCATCTTGCAAGTCTGGCTAGACCAGAGGAGGTACACTGGCACAGATAGGAACTGAAAATACAGGGAATCCAGGACGGATGAGCCCTATAGGACCAGTGGTGTGAGTGGCAAAACAGGGAGGGTAAAGGGAGAATGGGTAGGAAAGAGGGAACTGATTACATGGAACTGTGTGTGACCTCCTCCCTGGGGGACAGACAACCGAAAAGTGGGTGAAGGGAGACGTCGGACAGGGGAAGATATGAGAAAATACCCATTTATAAACTATCAAGGGCTCATGCGGGAGGGGGGAGCGGGAAGGAAGGGGAAAAATGAGGACCTAATGTCGGGGGTTTAAATGGAGAGAAAATGTTTTAAGGAACGATGTACAAATGCGCTTTACACAATTGATGTGTGTATGGATTGGGATAACAGTTGCATGAGCCCCTAATAAAATGTTAAAAAAAAAATCGTCTTAAACTACTAGCCTTAGTTTGTTCAGGGGAAATTTCAGGTCAAAGTAATCGTTTCTGTTGGAGACAGTATACAGTGTAGAGAGGAAATGATGGTTGTAAAAATTAAGTGAGTCAAGGAAGCAGGCAATGACCACAGACTGCAGAAACAATGTCTTGTGGGGAGCGCAGCAGATTCGAACAGGAGGAGGACAGGCGATGCGGCACGGTAAGATGACAAGTGAAATAGAAAGTCTGCCTCGGTGGCTTCTTCCACCTGAAAGACTGGGTTCGACTGGCTTTAAAAAGCCACGCACCGCAACAACACTCATAACCACTAGGTGAGCCGAGACAGCGGTTCCAGCACTCACTTCGGAGCTGAACTAAGAAAAGAGGAGTTGTGCGCATGCCCAACTACTCATGCTCAGGGTCCCAGACACGCCGGCTACAAACCCCACTTTGACATTTTAGACTCCAACTTGGCCCACACGGGCAAAGGGACCAGGGAAATGTTTATAAAAACAATAGGACTGCTTAGGGTCCAAAAGAGAACCCATCTTGGATATAATGTAAGAAGAACCTTTTTGAGTCTTAAAAGAGACAATGCCAATACAAACGCACATCATTCGGACGAGGGAATGGCACCCAAGGGTGCGTTGAGATGCTGGGCTTTAAAAAGAACACGGAGAGCAAAGGAAACTGTCACAAAAGCATGATCCGTGGCAGATCGACACAGCACGATTACAGGTGGGACCACAGAAGCAGAACGGGACCATGGTTTGGACGCCTACATTGTTAGAGAGGAGGGCTTCCAAAATTGGCCCAGCGCCTCCCAACCAAGGCAGTCAGGAAGAAAATGATAGGGCATGACTCCGGACTCTGCAGCCCTGGTACAGTGACCTCCATCAGGGGCACACACAGGCAGGCCCATTAGAGAGAAAGACTGACCTTCCCTGAACTGGCCAGAGAGGGATGGAGTCAGTCCACTCTCCAAGGCATTCTGCCTGAGGAGAAGACCATCTCCATCCTTGGTGAATGATCGGAGAGCATCCACTGGAGTCTTAATGGATGTGGGGACTCTGCTCATGGATTTTGAGCTGTCACTGCTATTCATACCCTTTTGTAAACCAGGGTGCTCAGAATGTAAGCTCTAATACACTGCACAAACTCCCCCAATCAGAAACCTTGCCTCAAGAAACACA
>NW_022111320.1:17403038-17408586 GCF_000313985.2 Echinops telfairi | reverse complement strand
TATACATATATACATATATGGGTGTGTATGTATATATATACATATATATATATAGTTTTCTTTTGCTTGACTTCACAATGAGTGATTTTTATTGACTGGACATAATCTCAAAGGAGGGACTCTGAAGGAACCCTGTGGGGGATAAATACTAAGAGTGCTGGAGCACTGTCTTGGGTTTAGAGTTTCCCGGCACCTTTAAGATTTCTGCATAGTACAGAGCCCAGAGCATGCTCTCTTTTCTGACAATGGTTTTTCTGAGAAGGAAGACTTCTTACCCAGGGGAAGTCATAATTTCAGCTCAAACCAAATTGCATTCTAGTTGCTTTGGTGTATACTACCTTTCATTAGTTCCAAGAATACTTTTAAATAATGTAATTTCCCAACTTATTTTTGTTATAGGTACTACCAACCATTATCTTTCCAATATACCCTGGGTGAAAAGTAGATTATATTTCAGGTCTATCATCAGTACTATATCGCACCCTGGCTGGCTCGTCCCTTCCTTGTGGCCCTTTTGTGAGGGGATGTCCAATTGTCTACAGATGGGTTTTGGATCCCACCCCAGACCTCACCCCTCATTCGCATCCATCTGATTGCTTTTTCTGGGTCTTCTGATGCCAGATACCTGATCCCGTCGACACCTCATGATCACACAGGCTGGTGTGCTTCTTCCCTCGTAACTGATTCTTGACTAAGATAACAGACCTACAAAAGCCATTTATTTGATGAGCTCAGAGAGCCTGCTGCTATGATGCCTCCTGTAGGTATCTCCTGAAGGTCTCTATTCTTCAATAGATGCCTTAACAGAATTCTGACTTTCTAGTATTTTCTAGTCTGATATCCAAGAATAACTCACATGTTTCATATCTCTGGAGGATATGTTAGCTGGACAGAACCAAGCAAAAGGGAAATGGGTGGCAACGGAAGGAGAAGGTAACCATCAAAGGATTCCTAAAACAAGAGAAAGTGGAAGCCCACTCCTCCGTGTACTGCGAAGGAAGGTGAAGGGCAAATAAGACGTGTTTCCTTATCCATGGAAGAGACGGGGATAGTGAGAATGTGTGTATGGGCTAGGGAAGACAGGATGGTTGCGACCCCCACAAGGGTTGAATTGAACACTGGTTTCAGAGGTAGGGGCAGCCTGGTAACAAGGGCACATCATGCACTTTGGGATGCAGGAGTAGTTCACTACAGAAAGTCAGCCAAAAGCAGAAGATCTATCAGAAAGTCAGTCAGCGGTGGAAGGTCCACCATTATCCTGATTTTGAAAAAACTAGTTCTTCATTCTCCTAGGCCCTTGACTAGCTGGGGGCCTTTTGGGGCTCCCCACCTGTGTTAGTCTGGGTAAACTAGAAAAACAAATCCACGGACACACAGATGTGTATAAGGAAAAGGTTTATATACAAGAGGAATTGAACATTAAGAAAACATCCCAACCCAGTCCAGTGCAAGGCCATAAGTCTAATATTAGCCCATATGTCTGATACCAATCTATAAAGTCCTCTTCAGACTCATGAAACACATGCAATGGATCCAAATGCAGGACGATCACAAGCCAGTGGGTAGAAAGTCTTTGGATCCAGTGGCGTTGTAAGCATCTCAGTGCTGGCAGGGGTCTCCATGTGGCTTCTCCGGCTTCAGAGGTCTGGTTGCATCTATGTGGCTTGTCCGACTCTGGACACTAGGGTAGTTCCATGTGTCTTATCAGCCGCAATGTCTCCCAGGGAGTCAACAGAGAGAGACAGTGTCTCCTGCCTCCAAGAAGGCAGTCCCGGAATTCTCAGGAGGCCATGCCCACACAGAAGCCTCATTGGCTATGATCTGATTGACATGTTAGACTCCACCCCTATTCTCTTAATCCTCAAATTGACAAACGATTATCTATCTACCACACCACCTAAGTACCTCTCTCAATAAACCTCTCCTCTGCGTCTGGTCTGAAGGCTCCCTCATCCGTATCCAAGAGAGGAGAGGCTCAAGAACTTGAGCCTCATAAGGGCAATGAATGTACAATTGTGCTTTACACAATTGATGTATGGATGGATTGTGATAAGAGTTGTAGGAGCCCCTAAATAAAACGATTTTAATAAAAGAACTTGAGCCTCCTCCCGATAACAGTGATTTTAAAACAAAATACACAATCTGGATCTCTTTTTAATGGAATTCTCAAGCTATTCAGCACTGCTCCCACATAAGTCACTCAAAGCCAGAGGGCCACATCCCTTCTCAGAGTAGAGCAAACATTCTACTGTTTTTCTCTTCACACCAACCCTATTGCAGGATGAGGACTCCTATCTACTGACAACATTAGCATGTATGAGATGATCCAGGAGGTTCTATACCCTCTTTTTTTTTTCAGTATTCATTTTGTAAAGACTCCGGACCATTAAAGCTACTTACAGAATTCAAAGGAGAGGGGCACTTGCTTGCTAAACCAGCCATTGTAGGCATCTGTTCTGGACAAAACAATTACAGTCTTTAAGCTATTGTGAGATGGGATTAAGTCTGCCTCGTTTCCCATTATAGTTTCTGATGATACATTAATTGGTAGAAATGTTTCCAATACTGAAGGTCGTGAAAAGAGGAACAACTGATTCAGCCAAAGTATGGAGCTTGGCATGCAGGCAGTGTAGGGAGAGGCATGCCACTGGGTGGTTTGAACCTTTAAGTTTGTATTTGAGTACAAAGCATTTGCCCCATCCAGGAACCTTGGACAAAGCAAGTTATTGCCATTGCTTATCAGGGACAAGTAAAGAGAGCTATCATATTTCTTATAGGTGAAATATGTACCTCCTGTTTGATCATCATCTTGACAGAGACTTGAGCCTTTATTGAATACACCCCTGTAAACACAGATCACTCACACTCTCAAAAACTCACTGCCGTTGTGTCAACGCTGACTCCTAGTGAGCCCACTGTGGGTGTCTGAGTCTGTGATTGTTTACTACTGGAGTAGAAAGCCCAGTCTTTCTCCCTCAGAGCCACTGGTGGTTTTGAACTGCAGACTATGAGGATCACAGCCCAACTTGTAACCGTGACACCACCAGAGCACCACACAGATCACAGCAAGATAAAATTCCATGTGTCTCATCTAGAACAGCACAGGGCTTGACTGGGTGATGAAAGGCTAGGCCTACAGGCCTATACGATCAGATTCGAGAGAGTAGGAAGTTGGCTTCTGTTTCAGAACTTCATCCGAGAGGTCATGCTTCGTGATCCAGAATCTCATTGGAAGCTGCCCAAATCACAGAGTCAGAGGAAGCCAGAGTCAAAGCTGGAGCTTGGAAAAAATCAGTCCATCTGAAGACAGGCTGCAAAGAATGAGTGTTCAGGTGCACTGACTGAACTTCCAAGGAGAGCATGCTCATTCTTGCCTTGAGCTATCTTAAAGGGACTGTTGATGCCTGCTGCAAAGGCAAGGACGATGAAACACTATAACACGTAGTGCAAGAAAAGGGGACAGCCAAGCTGTGAGCATTCTCTCCTTTGATGTTCTGAAGACAGACAGACATCTGTGGTCTAGGATGGAGACCTGCCCCAGCTGGGCCTCGGGGAGATAAACTCTGGAATTTCATTTCCTTTTCTGAGTTGTCTTATAATTTTCACCTAAGGTGCTGGAACCCTTTGGAAAGTCTCTGGTCCTCTTAAGAGTTTCAAGAAATGAGGAAATGGAATGCAGGAGTCTCGTTTTCTAAAAGTCATTGACTTAAACAGGAGAAATCTGATACACAGCAGGTGAGCACCTATCTTTAAAAGGCTGACAATAAAATGATCACTGTTTTACATGATAGATGTTTACTCCAGGCTAGTGATTTGCCTGCCCATCTCCTGAAGGGAATCTGCTGTTGGTAATTGACCCACTACCAATGTAATCCATTATCCACTTGGTGGCAATAGCTTGGGCTGTGGGGACTGGAGCAAACTGACAATCCCATTAGAATGAGTTTCATCCCTCGCCCTGCAATTCTCTCCTGTGGTTATTGACATTTTTGCTTTGTATTCAAACTGCTGCTGTGGCTGCTGCCCCGGCAGCCATTGCTTCTGTTAACAATATGACCTTTCTTACATGTGTTGAAGAGAAAAACGCCAAACCCTTTCAAAGATATTTTGGAAGAGGATTTGTTCTAGAAAAGAAAACATGCAAATGGTGGAAAGCACCAGCTCATACAAATGCAGACCGTGACTCTGAAAGAAAAGGACGCGCGGAGCGCTAACACGGGAATGGCGGCACAGGCACGATTGGCCAGTTATCAGTTAAGGCCACAGACGTGAGAATTCAGTGAAGTGGGGCAGAGGCCGCACTTGGAGATGGGATATAGGGACTGGTGACAGGAGTTAATGACCGTGGTTTGTGCGAGCACGCTTTTATACTTTCTTAGCTTTTAAAGACACGTCTTAACTGTGCAGACAGCTCTGCCATGGCCGATGAACGTTGTACTATGACTAGCCCTCATTGTTTTCTTAAACAGGATTCAGTCACTTATGTTTTTTAGTATGTACAAGTGAACATCCCATGTATTTAAGTCCAAAAGCTTTCCCATAGATGACTATTCTCCTTATCTCAATAGTATTGTAAATTCTACACCACTGGCTAGTTTAATAGTACTATTATTAGAATTGCCAAAGACCCCATAGAGCAGTGGTTCTCAACCTGTGGGTCGTGACCCCATTGGGGGTTGAATGACCCTTTCACAGGGGTTGTCTGATTCATAACAGTAGCAAAATTACAGTTATGAAGCAGCAATGAAAATTTTATGGTTGAGGGGTCACCACAACATAAAGAACTGTATTAAAGGGTAGCGGCATTAGGAAGGTTAAGAACCACTGCCATAGAGGCTACTTACATTATCTCTCAAAAAAGCAAATCAGCTGTCACTGAAGTGGAGCAGGATATAGCATAATGTTGGATATATGAATGGATTTTGAGCTTACATTTAACTGCAAACCCTAACCTAAGAACAATCAGTTTTTAGGGTGTAGCCCTGTTTTAAACCCTCATGAAGGGATCGCTGAAGATATGGGTGCTATTGCAAAGTGTGGTGAAGGAAACAGGTGGTGTCTGGCCATCAGAAAGAATATTATCTGGGGTCTTAAAACAAGCAGCCATCGAAGTGAGATGTTAGCTAAGCCCACACAGAAGAAACACACCAGCCTGTGTGATCCAAGGACTGTGAATCATAATTCAAAATCATCAGAGGGAATTCAGTAAATCTTAAATTCTGAGCACTTGGTTTGCAGAAGACTATGGATAACAGTGAATACCCCAAGACTATTTTATCAGACTCCTCACCTCACAGGAATTAAGCTTCATTGAATTTCCTCAAACCAGATAATGAATCAATGCAGACAGAGTTAGGTTAAATTTTAACATTTTCACATTTGTTTTCCCTTTTAGCCCAGTTTTAATTTGTTCTAGTTTTTGTTATTTTCTGCTTTCTTTTGAATTGGGGTTTTTCTGTGTGTTACTTCGTTATTGTTGTTGGGTTTGTTTTTTGTTTGCTTGGTTGTTTGGTTGTTTTGGGTGTGATTTTCTTGATATGAAATCCAC
>NW_022111320.1:17401598-17402528 GCF_000313985.2 Echinops telfairi | reverse complement strand
GCCAGGGCTAAGCATTTGGCTGCTAACCAGAAGGGTGGAGGTTTGAACCTCCACAGGAGAAAGAGGTGGCAGCCTGCTTCTGAAAAGATCACATCCTTCAAACCCAATGGACGGGTCTCCACTGTTGGTATGAGTCAGAGCTGACTCCCTGGCAGTGCATTGAGGACTCGGCAGTAAATGTGGTCTATAACTGCACTGTAAGAAAATAGTTCCTCTTCTTATTGTCTTTCAATCTTTTTGATTACTTCACAGAGAAAGTTTCCGTTTGAGGTGACTATGTCTTTAACACTTCTCTTGTTGTTGGTAGTTGCCATAGGGACTCTTCTGACTTAAAGTAACACCGCCCGTGCAGAATAGAACTACTCTATGGCAGCTTACTACCAGGCCTGTATGCTGAGGCACCTCTGGATGGGTTCAAATAGCTCAACCTGTAGGCTCGTAGTTAAGGGATTAACCATTGGTGCCTCCAAGGACTCCACACAACCTCTTTAACAGCTGCTATGTTTCTTAAACAAGGAAAAACCAAGACTTAGTTCCTGGGCAAGCAATACTATTTACCCTGAATATAGTAGCATTGCTTTATTTTTGTGGTATTCATTTAAATGGTAATGGATGGCATTTATAACAACTGATATGAGTTTTTCATTTATGGTAGGGATAGAATCTTGTATAAAATTTAATGTGTTTAAAGGAAAAATAACCATACATAGGAAGACGTGTTGGCACTCGTATATCCCTCCACATCAAGGGATTTGATTGTTTTGTTGACACTGATGGTGTCTGTGTTATTCTGGTAGACTAGAGAAACAAATTCATAGACACTCGTGTATAAGAAAGGGCTTTATATGCAAGAACAATTGAGGAAGCATCCCAGCCCAGTCCAGATCAAGTCCATAAGTCCAATATTAGCCCATATGTCTGATACCAATC
>NW_022111320.1:17396431-17401498 GCF_000313985.2 Echinops telfairi | reverse complement strand
TAACTCCTCCAGCTCCAGGGCTCTGGCTGCATCAACGTAGCTCTATCAGGCTCATTGATATTAATGTCTCTCAGGGTGTGAGCGTGTATCCTGCCTCCAGGGAACTATTTATCTCCTTAGTGCCTCCAAATGAGGTCATCAAGATACTACCTGACTGACAGGCTAAACCCCATCCCTTCACTCTTAATTCTCTCACATTGACAACAGATTACTCTATAACTACCACAGTGTCTCTTCACTAACTACACAACTTTATTCCCTCTGCATATTCCCTTTATTCCCTCTTCCTGAAAAGTTGCTGTATACAACTATAAATTTGAGAGAAATGAACTGAGCATGCTCAAATCAGTATTTCCCTTCATCCTCTTAGAATTAAAATGCCCACAGGACAATTACTCCGAGATAATTAGCTCATAAATCCCCAAGCCAATTGGTAGACTCCTAAGAGCAGATAGCTTATTGAATCGATCTGAATGTGTGCTTATGAAATTCTAGATCCTGCTTGTAAGTCTTCTAATCTCCAACCACCCTGGCCACCTTTGGAGGGCTCTGGGATCATCTCTAACTTGTCTGTAGCACTCGTTGACCTGGTAGCTTTTAAATCTGCTCAAAGGTAAAAGTCAGGGCATTGATGAACTTGGAATACTTCTAGACCAAACCACCAGGCGCGTGTCATCATAAGTCATGAAACAAAAACAGGTTATTATTTTTAAGGCCAATTCTTTCATGACCATCATCTTCCAAGGTCAATAATGAAAGATTTTAGTGATTAACTTGCCAATGGCACAGACTTTTTGCAAAAGACCTTAAGGAAGAGGATGCTGTTGCTCCTTCCTTACAGAATCTAGCTTCCGTGCCTGGGTGCTTTCATTTGCTGATGTCAATTCTCCACCACTCAGCTGAGTAGGCCCCTTGGCTCCTTGCTATCTGACTCTTTAATTTTCTTCATTGCTCTTATGTCTATGTCTTAGTTTATTTGTTTATGATCTAATTCCCTCCACTAAACTGTAAGCTTGAGGAGAGGAGGAACATTTCCAGTATTGTCCGTAGTTGTGACCCAGTGTCTAGAACACGGTAAATTAAAAACTCTGCCCTTCCACATTCCAGTTGTAGAAACATGACACAAAGATGTGTATTTTCAAGATCGAATTAGCAGTCACTCTGTAGCATCATTTTTTTAACTGGGAGACTCAGCTATATACCAATTGTTGCTGCTGGCATGTTGCTAAATGCTTGACTGTATTTTTGTTTGCTGTTGTTCTATGTGTTGGTTCTTTATAATACTTTGCCTGCAGCTGGAAAGAGCTTGTGATGCTTTAGAATAATGGTGACAAACACCAGGTAAAAGATAAGAGCTTATAAATAAGGGAGGAGGATCCAAGGGAAAAAAATCTTACCAAGAAATAACATGTTAGCTTTCTATACCAATGTATACAAAACTCAGTTCCCCAAGATCTCCTTTCTGCCTTTTGCTGGTAATGCTAACGTGTGCATTCAAAACCGGTTGCATTTTTAAATTCAGTTCAAAGTCCTGGAATAATTTCTTTTGAAACTGCCCACAATTTTAGGAAATTTGTACTCATCCAATTAACTGTGCTCTTAAAAGCACCAGCGTTAGAGCCATATGAAATTATGTGGTGCTCATTCTTCCCTGTCTCATATTTCCTGATGACCTCACAGAGAGGTTGAAATCAGAAGCCACAGTTTACGGAGACCAGATTTCTTTTTCTTAAGTGGCTTGTGTAGGAGTTTGGTCGGTACTTTCTAAACCTTTGTTTACTTACATATAGGGAAGGCTAGACCAACAATTTCTAGAGAATATCAAAGGGAAATAGACTAGCAAATTGAACTGGAATCTACTTAAGGGTGGAGCGAGTTCCTGTTTTGTGTGAAGGTTTCATTGTTTCCTTAGGAGTGGACTAGGAATTTATATAATCACTCAAGCTGCTAAGGAATAGCTAGTTATTGCCTCTGGATTTGTTCTTTGAAATCAAACGAAGGGAAAATGATGAACACAAGTAAATTGTGCCTAGAAAAGCTAGAATAGTCTAAAGCTTGCTATCCTGAAACACTGGCACAACCTTGGCCCAGGGATTAAATACTTAGATCCCAGTAGAGTTGTGTTCTGAAGATGAAAGGCCAGAAAAAAATCTGGTGTATTCTACCCTTGAAATTCATCACAGAAAAGAGTGAAGCAGAATACAAGTTCTCAAACCCTTCCTTGAATTCACTTCCTGAATTAAACACACACAGGCAGACTTACAGAAACACATGAACAATTTAGTGGCTGTGCATTCCATGACAAACTCTCTTCCTTCGCCTCCGTGATACATCTAGAATAGAGTCCAGAGTCTCTTCCATCCATAGTCTTGACAGCGCGATTTCTCTGCATGATCCCATTTGGGTTTTACAACACACTCATGGAGGAGGTAGACATTCTATTCCCAATGTAAAGATGATGCTCTCACAGTTTAAATAATTTGCCAAAGATTTAAATAAACAGTTTAAATAATTTGCCAAAGATTTAAATAAACAGTTTAAATACTTTGCCAAAGATCATACACTAGCTAGCTGAACAGGCATTTCGATTCCAACCTTCTGATTCTTTAATCCTGTTTTCCCTGTAACATTTTACAGCTTCCCAGGGATCCTAGGAGGTCTGATCTCCCCAGCAGGACTATCCAGACAGCTTAAATCATGGGATGCCTCAAAGACTCCAAGTCTGGATGCCCGATCCAATGTGGTAATGAGTCTGAGCTAGGTGTATTTGCCAAGACTATTCTCTCACTTGTATGGGGAGAACACAGCGCCCCTGAGACTAAGAGTAGGCCCGAGTCCAAGAGCTACTTTTAACAGCTCCACTCTTTGTAGGGTGTGCTAATCGGCCTGTAGTCTCAACAAACCGAAAAGCCAAACCCACTGCCATAGAATGGGCTCCAACTCAGAGCCACGCTCTAGGACAGAGTAGAGCAATTAGGGTTCTGAGGCTGTCAATCTGGACAGGAACCGACACTCTCATCCTCCCTCCAACCCTCTGGTCGGCAGCCCAATGCTTAACCCACTAAGCCACGTTGGCTCCTTTTCTTTAAAAAACGGCTAATTAACTTGTTCCTAAGGGCATTACATTTTATTGGTTCTAATGCGTTTTGAGGAAATGAACCAAAGGTGTATTAAGCCATGCAGGTAACTTCCATCTAAATCAAACGACTGAATGCAATCAAGAATTCTTTCACTGGTGAGGTCAGACCAACCCACTTGGGTTGAAACTATCTAGTCTCTATCCTTTTTTAGACACACCATGGTTCTGTAACACACAGCTTAAAGGAGCCCAAGCAAAAGAGAAACATGTGCCTCTCCTTTGTCATCCGGATAGATCCTCTGTCTCGCCTGACTGCACAGAAAACTCCTCTCAAGGTTACAAAGAACACCTCAGTCCTACAGTCACACCTTGTATCCTTCATGTTTTCTGAAATCCATCTTAAGAGAGGCAAAGGAAAGAGGATGCTCCCTTGAGTAGACGACCCACTAAGCAAAGTTAGCATGGACCTACAGGTGCTTTTCTACGAATCCATAGCCCAAATCTTCACCTTTTTTTCATCACGTCAAAAATCATGCTTCTGTGTTTAGCATCTATTTCTCTCCAACACCACGGCATCAGCACCTTCTTAGGATCAAAGTCTCTTCAAATTGCTAACCTCTGACAGGGACAGAGTATGTATGCCCTGAACAGTTTCACATCTTCATTCACTGCAAATTAGTGAGGACACACTCTTGTGAAATTGTTCCCTCCAGATGAGTAAATAAGCACAACCAAGCCTGTGCTTACCTTGCCTATTGGGTAATCTGTCCTGGTCTCATGCATTGAGTGTCATCCGGAGCTGTATCTCTCCCAGGGACCTCCTCCCCTACCAGTCCATATACTCTTTATGATCAGGAGTGCTCATCGAATAATGGGTGATCAATGTTTCTGTAAATCCTGTAGATGTAATATGTCTGAGCTTATAGGAATGCTAACAACAAACCTGTTGGTAAATTCTTTCTACATTGAATTACAACGTTATTAGTTATTGAGCAGAAGCCTTTTAAAATGTCTCTCCTTTTCCTTTAATCACTACTTCATTCTCAAAAAAGCTATTGATATAAGTTCACAAATGCTAATTACCACCATGTTGTAGCTAAAACACCAGAGAATGTGACAAAATCAGCAACTATAAAAATACTGGCAACAAACACACCGGCCGCCTGCTGTAGAGCCGCAGAAACACAATCCTCGGAGTGTCATTGAAATCGGTAATAGTGACAGCTCAGACTTGAACACGTTAGAACTAGATTCCAAAAGTCAATCCGCATGAAGAGTTAGCCTTGTAGGGATGTTAATACCTGGTAAGCTGGGCTTCCGAAAAATGTTTTTCTATTATAACTAACGACACGGGGTATTTTTATAACAAACAACACATTTCTGCGCGAAAATTTCATAGTCATTTGGCATCACCCCTCTGACAGTGGCACCTGGCGCACACCACACCCCCGCAGGCCCCTAGGGACGCCCCTGGAAGCTTCCAGTGGTCATCAAGCAGGTCTGGGGGGCCGCTTTGTTCCTGGCGGAGCCGGCAGAGGCGGGGCACGGCGCTGGCAGCGGCCTTTCTGGCACTTTGACCCTGCAGAGTGCTGCGCTGGGCGCTGCTTTCTCCGGGCAGGGAGCTGCCCCAGGCCCAGCCAGGCACCCTGCAGCCCACGGTGCTGGGACCACAGAGCCTCAAGGCTCACAAGGCCAGAGGGGAGCCGAGTGACAGACAGTGCGGAACACCGGAGTATGCAGAAGGAAGAAGGGGTGGGGGGGCGGGGGGGCGGGGGGGCCTCTGGTGAAAGGCTTCCGCTCACTATTGCGAGGGGCTGGGCCGGCCACGTGACTCCGGGAGGCGGAGCCTGGGGAGCTGGAGGGGAGGGCGGGGTGGGGGCCGGCGATCTGAATAATTGAGGAGCTGTTCGGCTGGAACGGCTGTCTCCTGCCTTCCATTGCCGTCGCCACCCGCACCCCAGCCCGCCGGGAGACGGACGGAGCCGGGC
>NW_022111320.1:17384579-17395974 GCF_000313985.2 Echinops telfairi | reverse complement strand
AGCTCTCGGAAAAGCACCGATGCTCTTCCGGCCCGCGCGGCCCGCAGGGAGGCGGGAGTAACGTCTGCTCTTTTGCCCAAGAGCAAACTCTTCACAGGACTCCAGCTGAGCCTTGCTCCCTGCCAGGCCGGCGCTCCCCAGGGGTTTCGGTCCCCAGAGAGGTGACACACTGGGGCGCGGGGAGGACGTGACAGGAGAGGTAGGGAAGCTCCCTGCGCATAGGAGGCGCCCTGGAAGAGGGCTCTGGCCCGCACGACTACACCCCATCGCCCATCGGAGCCTCTCCCTCTTCCATTCCAAGGACCCCGGCTTCCCAGGAATCCAGAGGGCCTGGTGAGGCAGCACGTTCACTTGGGACGCAAACGTGGCCAACCTCTGTTGCCCTCCTGAGTCACCCTGCCTCCCCTACCCAAAGGCGCGTTTCTTTCATGGCTCTTCGGTAATAAAGTCGAAGTGGAATGACCAGAGTGGGTAAGGCGGGCGGAGATAGAAAGATGCATTCTGTAGCTGCAAGGACTCTCGCCTGCGTGCTCCGGGGACCCCTCCCTCCCCACACCTGTGCGAAGCTATGTCCGTTGATGTCTAGAGCCGCGGGAATGGCGGGGTTGCTTACTGTGATGATGTCCACAGGATGAAAACCCTCTTCCTCTGGGCGAATTGGACCGAGAGCGCGCCAAGGGTAACCCAGGGCTAGGCGGGAACCTGGACCAAATAGCTGACGAAGGGACCAGACGCTGTCCCTGGTGCTGAAAGTTCTCCAAGTCTTGGAACGAAACCCGCGGGGGAACTATCGGCTCCCTGCTAGCCAGCAATTTCCCCCTGAGCAGCCAATGCTTTAAAGCCACTTAAAAGGAGTCTGGTGAGAACAGAGAGAGACCCGGAGGAATTGTTCAACGGGGTCTTCCCGCTGGCTCCGTTTGAGAGGAGTCTCCGTACTCCTGAGTGGAGGAGCGATAGCAGGGTCACTACAGGATCTGGGTTTGCTAACTTCGGGTGGGGACGATGAGACGGGTGGTGGCTCCCTGCGCAGAGTCTTCCCGGCAGCAGTGGTAAAAAGAAGTTAGATATCCTATTCTGATCAACATTTCTGTGGCTTTCAGGAACCCGGGAATTGCAATATGACACAAAACCCAACTCCTAGTTATAGCCTCTTCTCTCCTCACATCCTCCTTTTCCCATCGCTCCTTGTTGTGTGAATTCCTCTAGATAGGTAGCAGTCTCTATGCAGCTAGGTTTGTTTCTTTTATTTGTCTTTCATGTGATGGGTAAAATGGGAGAGAGGATTAAGTCAATGTCGGGGCGGGGGGCAAGTTAAGAGAATATTAACTGAACACCTACTATCTTCTCGATAACATAATCTCATTTAAACTTCGTGATTGCTGAAGCACCACACAAATAAGGAAAGTGAGGTGGGGGATCTGGAATCCAGAGCTTGGATTCAAAGTCAAGTCTGCTTAACTCCAAAGTCCAAGTTATTTTCATGCTCCCATTTCAGAATGAAGCTTTGGATAACTGTTATTGGACAATATAATAGGAGAGTGGTAAAAGAAAGGATTGGCTCTCTTTGATGAGCGATACTCCCTTTTCCAAATCTTTCTTCTTTAAAGTGCTCTCCCACCCACTGTCACTCACGCCCACCCTCCCAAGTGCTTCTATTCACATTGCTTGAGATATCACTATTCAAACTTCAGGATTGCGGAAGCTGGCTAAAGGGTTAAACCAGCGAGCTTTCCTGAAAAAGCAGTAGGAATTTAAGAATTCCAGAGAGCTATACCCTACATGTGCTTTCATATCTAGAGTTATACTATCGACTATTAGGGCTGTTATCACCTTAGAAACGATTCTACACTCTCCTCTTACGAGAGGGAGAACTGGGGGACCAGAAAATAGGCAGGAATTAGACTAAGTCATCTGACTAATGAGCTAGGATTAGAATCCAGTTAACTTGAGTCACTACCCACCTGGTGCCTCAAATGCTCTTCTATACTGCTGCCTTTAATTTTCTTAAACGAGGACCTATGTGTCAGTGAACTACACTCAGTATTATACAACAAATACATAAAACACAAGCAGTCTTCTTAGCTACTTTTTATTCTTATTCTTTCCCTTCTAAACTCATTACAGGAATGCCATCTGACCTCACACACCTGAGTGATAAGCTCAATAACAAATCTCCCTATGGTAGCAATTCACAAATGGGGGTGGCAACTTGTGTTTGCACTGTCTATATATATGATCTCTTCAATGAGAATAATGATCGGTTCCCAAAAGAATTTTTCCATATATATATATGACTTAGAGACTTAGAACAAGTCTCTTAAAAGATATAGGCAGATATAAGTGATAGTTAGAAATGCTGATGATATCTATCAAATGCACACCACATATCAGTCCTTCCATGACTTATCTTATTAAATCATCACAGTAATTCTGTCAAGTAGCTCCTTTTATTAGAGATAGGCCTGGAGTTCTAATTAATTCTAACATTAAAAGCAGAACCCAAAGTTCACCTCCCACCCCCTCAGTTCTTTTCTAATCCATAGTAAAATCTCATGAACCTTCACTAAAAGCATTTTGTATGCTATCCCTAGTAATTGCATATGGGGACACTAGTTGACCAATGACATATAATTCTCACCTTCCATTCGGGTGACCCAGGCTCGATGCCCAACCAAGGAATCGCATGCTTAGTTAGCTACTCAGTGAAAATCTGCATTTTGCTGTAATGGCAAACTGTTTACAGTAGAGCTTCCACATGAAGACAACCCTGTGGGTCACAATGGCCCCATCATGAGTTTCATGGGAATGGCAATCAATAATGGGGATGGTGCTCGACCAGGTTCCATTCTGTTCAGTTTTACATGGGGTCACCGTGAGTTGGGCCAATTCTAGAGCCACTAGCAATAACAATAATTGCACTGCCAAGGAGAACATTTCTTCAAAAGCAGATTTCGCTCCAATATGTAGGGTTGAGAGATTCACATTTCATTCTAACAGCACTATTCTTCTCTGTTGTCTTTTAGTTTTCACCACAACATAACCTTGGTTTGTTATCTTTTACTTAAAGATCCTACATACCTTCTAACTGCCTAGCACCAACATTCTCCTCCAAAACCCTTCTAAAATCAAGTAAGGCACAACTCAATGAAAACACAACTTTTGTCCCGCCCTCATGGTGTGGGCTGTAGCTGGAGAGAGCCCTGAGAACCAAAATCTTAAATTGTCTACGTCAGCGGTGCTCAACCTGTGGGCGGCAGACCCTTTCACAGGGTCATCCGATTCATAACAGTAGCAAAATGACAATTACGAACTACCAATGAAAATAATTTTATGGTTGGGTGATCACCACAACATGAGGAACTGCATTAGGAAAGTTGAGAACCACTGGTCTAGCTTATAGTAACCACGACCCATGTGCGGCTAATGAAATTTTAGCTAAAAGAAAAAATGTAGTACTAACCACATTTCAAGTGCTCCACAATCATGTGTGCCCTTATTGGGCAATGCAGTTACAAAACATCGCTGTTTCAGAATGTCTAAAAACATTCTTTGGGCAACCGAAGACTAGGAATTGGATAGGAGAAGGGAGGACTTGGGACTCAGCTTCAAAATTGCAGCAGAGAAGAAAGAAAATAGCCACAAGTTCCCAGGACATTCCCAGCAGCCCAAAGATGCTCAGGATACCAGAGCTAGCAAGGTGGGCTCATATCTCACTGAAGGTGCTGTTGACATTTTGAATGTGCTTCATAAGGATTCCATTTAAAATGTCTCATGAATGGAGCTTGCGACTTCTTGACTTCCAAATTAGAAATAACCTCAAAATTCTTATTCAGAATTCAAGCTCATGTATGTGTTATGCATGTGCATATGTATGTTTGTGGTGGTTTCAAAAAGTTCGTGGCAAATTCCCATTACTTTTTCTATTCCATTTTTCCACTAACTTTTTGAAGTTACGTGTGTGTGTATGTGTGTATCTTGTCTTAGTAAATATGATGATCTCATCTGCAAAATGATAATAGGAACTCTTGTCATGCCTATCTCAACAGGCTATTGTGAAAATCAGATTCTAATTATAAGAAAGTACTTTGTAAGGAGCATGGTTCAATCTTTCATGCGGCTATTGGATAGTCACTATGCAAAGAAGGCACTTTAAAGTGAATTCATTTTTTAAGGCGAATGCATTTTTTAATGCTTTTCATTCCTACTATGAATGCATTTTGCTTTTGTTCTTATTTATTAACTTTGGTTATGAACATTTCTGGTTGGTCAGGTTGGCCATTGCTCAGGTCAGTTAATTTAAATACTCTGAGTTTTGGGGGTGAGGGGTCTATGTGTGTGTGATTCAGCCTATTGGATGTTGAATGTTTCCTTCCTGAGACTGAAAAAAAAGGTTGAAACTAGTGAAGTCTTGATAGTTCAAAACAACTCTTACCATTGGATGAGTAGTTTTAAATCAATCACCAACAAGTATCCTACCAGAGTTAGAGGTGCCTGGAGATGAAAGAAAATGCATTATGGATATTTCTGATATCATGAATCAATGAAAGGAGAAAATAATTCTCATTGATGCATTGTATAAAGTTAAAGGTAATTAATTTCACTATTGATATTGTATTATGGAGCCTGACCTTTAGGTGTCTCTACCCTCCATTGACTAAACTAAAATTTGTTGAGGCTATAAATAAAACCATAAGCAGCTAAGTAACATTTATTCCCAAGCCTAGCATCGACCACCTGCTCCTACACCTTCGTTTATGGTGTACATACACCACCGCCTCATGCAGAAAGACGAGGCTCTCTACCCCTTTAAAGAGGTGCAGTCTGGGAAACTCACAGGGACAGGTCTACCCAGTTCTCTAGGGTCACTAAGACTTAGAATTGACTTGATGACATTGAATTTGCTTTCTTAGAGGTGAGTTTGTTATTTTGGGGGGGCGAAGGGGTGACTAAGTGGGTTAGGAAATGAAGGAAATGTAGCCATACCTTCTATAATGGTTCAACCTTTTGAGACTAAAATGTTTTCCTCGTGCAGTGCAAACACTGGCACAGTGCTCAGGCATTTTAGAGGAAACTTTTTCTTCAGAACATCCCAATTCTCAATTGTATATGGTTGTTAGTCCCCCAGAAAACTCAGGGAGTTAAGTCTCCTCTCTTTTTGGCAAAACACCTGAGAAGTCGGGCTGAGTGTAACCAAGGGCACAGGATCCTCTCTGGTTCCAGCATCTCTGGCAGATTTCCTTTCTTAAGGCCTGGGCTACAGCCCAGATGGTAGCTTGTTAAATTGCTGTGCCAGAGAAACAGCCGAGACAGAATGTCGGGCCCTGATTTTGGTTAAGCATGTCATTTTCAGGGCTGCGCTGCATATGGAGTTATATTATTGCTGGAAAAATCAGTGAAGGGTCAGTTCCAGCCTCGAGTAGATTGTGCCAAGTCTAATAACAAATTATGTAATATAATTGTAAGTGATTCGTATTTTATTTAATATTTTAAAATAATTAAAAACAACTTTATTAAAAATAAATAATTGTGTTGGAAATCATGTTTATTCACATCAGGTAATGTGTTTATTTCTTGGAAGGTCCAGGATTTTGGACATGGGAAAATGCGTTAGTTTGGAGTTGAAACATATTGAATTTCTGACTTTGGCCTGAAGCGTTCTCTGGTTTTATATCCCAAAAAATAAGGAAAGCTGATCAATGTATGTTTGAAACACATGTTTCTAGTATGCAGTAATTCACTCCATCAATCATGTAATTGAGGAGTTTCCTATTGTGGCACAGAAATGCAGTGGTTAGAGTGTTCCTAACGCCTATGGGTGCTCAATAACCATTGGTTGAATTCAGGCCATTGCTCAGGACAGTCCATGCCATATGTAGAATCATCTAGCCAATGCCCTCCATCAATAAATCAGTATTCCCTCCGGCATTTTAGATTAATAAATCAAGAGATCAACACAGAACACCAAATCGTACCTTGCCAAAACACTCCTAGTCCCAATATGTAGCAATGGCCAAGACAGCCTGCTCCGTAAAATTGTGTCTTGTTGCCTCCCTCCCCTCCATCTCATTGGAACAAGGGCCTTGCATTTCTTTGGGATGAGGCAACTTCTTACACTTGACATTTAAATGGAGTTGTGCACTATCTTCTATTTTTATGTTAAAGAGATGCATAGCTCTTTGAAAAAAGTGAACATTTGGTTGGCTTCCAAGCTTGTGGCAGGCAAAGGCTATTGTTCCTAAATTCAGAAGAAGCTTACCTTAGAACAAAAGCACAGATATTAATAAGAGGAGAGCTGGTGGTATCACAGTCTGATAAGTCATAGAATATCATCCCTTCTCTGGGATAATTGGGCATCTCTTTAAGACTTTTAGCTGACAAAAATGAAAGAAAAACAGATCACTCTATTCCAGCAGGCCAAGAAGCACATGCTTGGAATTCACTGATTCTCATTTGTCAAAGGCAAACAATCCTAACCCAATAAAATGTCTTACAAATGAGCAAGCTGGTTTCCCTGATCTGTTCCTTTTCTTATTTTTTTGTTTGTTTATTTTTTAAATAATTAGTACTTTTTTAATTGCACCCAGGTGCTTATGTGTTTTACTGAACACATTATGTGGCCGTCATAATTGAAAATGCTTAATTGTTCACTAGCGATGATATTGATACAAAATATGATTAGGACAATATTTTGCATGATCACACAAACTCTAATCTCTGACTTTACAGAGACAATGAAACTGAGAATATTCGTAGTAATGGTAGAGGCCCCACATCTGTCGGGCCCAAACCTTTAAATCTCCTTCCTTTTTCTCAGCCTACTGCTCTTTCCATTGGTCATGAGACCTTGGAAGAATGTGACTAGTTAGAAAGCATTTTTCTCTGTTGTTTCATCAATCATTTTAGCTTCTTCTCCCAAGTTTTTACCGGGCTACCAGCAATTGGAAAGCAAATGTTTGGATTTCAGATTTTTGTCATCTGAAAGTAGACATTTCTTGGATGGATCTCTAAGCCAGAAGAAAATCATTCAAGTTCCAGAATGACTTTCTTCTATTGCAAGCCCTTGGGCAAGATTTTCAATCTTCTTGTCTTCATCATCCCCTTCAATAAAATATGAGATGTGGATTAAATAGCATCCCATGTTCTACACACTATAGTATTTGATGATTCTATGAAATAGGTCCAATGGCTCGAATAATTTATATTCTGTATCACTTACCACAAATAATTCAAAATAAATCAAAATTCTTAATGTTTGCATGATTATTTATTGGACATTCTGACATTTCATGCTAGAACTTCACTCAGTAGCAATAATGACAACCACAATGGTGATAATGATAGTTAATGTTTATTTCCATCTACTACAACCTTATAAGGTTGATAATTTTATGATCCCTATTCTACAGATTAGAAACTTGGATCCCCTAATTGGTATTAACCTTCCCCAAATCAGACAGCTAAGTTTTGCTCTTCACCACCATAATATACTGCTTCTTTTAAAACTACGAGCCTCTGAGATAACTGATGTGCATTTGTAACTTTCCCACTTCACCTCCATTTTCTGGCTAGAAGCACAGTGGAGAGGGTGCAAAGGACTCAGGTCTTTGATTCTAATGAAGCCATATAGGGGTCTGCATTGTCTTCCTGCATGATAGCGCTCACGTCTTTGCAATCGATGCCTTTAAACAACTAGTTCACTGTTTCAGCATTCAACCGTGGTGCTCTTCAGGCTGTTCCATTCCATGAAGACCACCTCCTGCCATCTTCCCCTGCCCTTCCCCTGGAAATACGGCCAGGCTACGCTGCCAGAAATGGATGGATGCTATTATAGGATCTAGTATCTTCTAGTCAGCCTACCCTAATTTCACTATTCTGTGGACTCTTCTGATTTGGGCTCCAGAATTTGGCAGTGAAAACCCAGACAATTTGAGAAAGAGAGAGAGAGAGAGTCTACAGAGTGCTATTTCCTGGTGCCATTCCTTGGGTAAATGTAAAACTAAAACTTTCAAAATCGTGTTGTGAAATTCATTTTATTCTCATTAAACCTACCTCACTAAATTAGTCATCAATGTAATACACCACAGTGTCCTATTTCACTGCAGATTTTAATGGGTGTTAAATCTGCTAATGGGTATCCTGGACTCATTTTAATCCAGCACTTAATATAGCATGTCTAATCATGTCTCCCATGGAGCGGCTTCTGAGTTTGAACCACAGGTCTTGTGGTTTGCAGTCCAAAGCTTCTCCATCCACACTGTTCCATCAATGCCAAAGCCAGTTACAGAATGCACGACTGCTTCATCTTCTTTCATTGTCTAGGTACTTTGGGGGGAAGGGATGTGATCTAGGAGTCAGAAAACCTCAATTTCAGTCTCCCATCTTTAAAAAGTACTAACTGTGAGACTCAAGCAACACCACTAAACTTCTTGAAGACTCGGTTCCTTTATATTGATAATGGAATAATAATCTTCCCCTTCTGTCACAAGAACGGACAATGAGATAGGTTCCTTGTAAATCATAAAACCTGGGAACAACTAACTCCACCGAGGAAATTGCAATTGAACTGTGCCTTAGCGACTATGTAATGTTTTCCCAGATCAGTGAATGAAAGGACAGGCTATTCTAGAAAGGGGACAGCATAAGCAAAGCTGGCAGTATGGATGGAAGCAGCATGCATGCAGGGTGGTGTGATTAGATAGAGGCTTGGCTGGGAATGATGAGAGATTATATTTGGAAGAACATTAAAGAACTTTGAATGTATCTGGCAGGGGCTGGCTGCGGGGACAAATCCTTGTGCAACCTGGAGTCTGTCTTTTGTCCTTTGAAAGCTGTTTGAGGGATAACACTGAATTCATGACTGGTTGGTGGAAGACTCCAGAATCATTGAGTCAAATCTAACAGCTAGGAGGGACCTTAGAAATCATCTTAGCCTTTTTCTCTCCCTATGTTTTACAATGAAGTAATTAAAATCCAGAGATGTTAAGTCACTTGCCCAAAGCCAGCCAGCAAATTATTGGCAGTGCAAAGACATTTTACCCTGCTCTTTTCCACACTTATAAATGTTACTCATGATTTGAGCATAATTCAATGCAGCACTGAGTGTGATTATTAAACATGTATGAGACTCTCCAGTTTTCCACCGCTTACTATTAAGATGTAGTTCCTTCGTTACAACCAGAAGATAGATAAGATTCTGGCCTGCATCTACATGAAAGTCCCCCCTACACACACACACACACACACACACACACACACACACACACACGAAATAGAGGGCAATACCATACCCAACACATGGGCATGCCATCTTTTTCCCACCTCCCACCGCCCTGCCCTCTCTTCCCACTGCCAGAGATAATAAAGGCACTGCCTGAACAGAAGGCATCCTACTCTCAGGTGGGTCTGTAAATAATATGCTGCTCATGTTTGCGTATAAGTGATCACAGCCTCTCTATTTTCTAGATGAAGGAGCCTGCAGAAAGATGAAGTTGCCCGTGCAGAGAGCACATCAGAGATAAGATTTCAGACTCCAGCGCACCGGCCCTCTTTGTTAACAAGGTTGAATTTTTCATCCCTCTGCACACTCCTAATCATTTATCCAGGCTTATAGTCTTATATTTCACCTCATAGACAAGTTCGTCTGCACATTTGGGTTCTGAAACCACGATTCCTTGCTTCCTGTGTGTCCTCTGGCTCCCTCCCTTCCCTCTCTTGCCCTGCTCTGGGCTACACATTCATCCAACCCAATCTCATGCACATCCAATGGACATTTGAAAGAGACTGGTCATTTTACCAAGTGGGAACTGAGACCCAGGGAGAAGCCACTTTCCCAGGACTACACAGCTAAAAGCAAGACTGTGACTAAGTCTCTCTCACTCCGTCCAGTGGTTTTTTCCTCTACACCCAACTGTTACTTTTTCGGAATAGGTATCATGCGGTTTTCCTACTCCAAGCACCTCCCTTCCTTGCACAAGTCCTTAAGAATAGATGGCAAGGACTGCATTGTTGGGTCAGAGACTTAGTCTAAGGTCTGAATGTCCACAACGTGTTATCTCGTCTTGGTCCAGCTACCATATTAGGATGGCTCTATCGACACCTGGTTTAGAACAGTCTCTTGGGAGTTGGGGGATCAGAGGTTAGTGAGTTTAAATCCACCAGCTACTCAAGGGGAGAAAGATGAGGCTTTCTGCTTCAGTAAAGATTTGCAGCATTGGAATAGTGTTCAAGAGGGTCGCTATGAGTTGGAATCAATTCAGTGGCAGTGCATTTGATTTGTGGTTTTGACTAAGAGTGGCCTGGCACGGGACAACTAAGCTGTTTCCCCAACTCCCAAGCGACTTAGTTCTAAACCAGATGTCGATATAGCCATCTGCAGTGAGAAAATGCTTGTGTATTTCATCCAAGACTACTCCCCGGACTTAAGACAGCAAGGGAGCCAAAGAGTGAGCGAAGAGAGCCAGTGGGGGTGAATGGAGCGATCCAGTCTGTGTCCTGGGGTGCGCCTTCTAGGCTGTGGCAGACCAGAGACCTTACCCCTTCCCCCCATTCTCACCTCAGGCACCTTTCAGGTTACCCTTCAAACAGAGGATCTTGATCCTGTTTCCTTGGAGTGGAGAAAATTTGGCAGATTCTTTCAGTAGGAGATAAGAGAGTTTATCTCTCGTCTTCTGTTAGGAATGACATCAGACATGTTATAACTATATAACTCGTATCCTGACTTACATGGTAGACTCCTCTAGGGAGTGCAGGTGGATGCCCTGGATTAGCCACCAATGGTCAGCAAACCATCCCAGATGCTTTGGGTTTTCCAATTGGGTTATTTCTGTAAGGAGGCAATCTCCTGTACTTGGTGCTGATTCTGTTGATCCCACTTCAGCGGGGACCGTGCTCTGACCTTGCTCTGAATGCACCTGTGTCTGGTTTATCCTTGTCAGTAATCTCCGTGTGGGGACCCTGCCATTTGAAACTGTCTCTGTTAGTCATAGAAAACATCCCCGGGGTGACCATGACTCATCTCCAGAATGCCAAAGGAATCAGGAGAAAGGCTTTTCTTAAAAACCAGACAGCATTGTTGCCTTTGAACGAAGCCAAACAACCCTTCTCCCTAGTTCTCGTTTCCCCTGACCTGACTGGTTCTCCTGTCCTAAGGAGGCGCCCACGACATGGGCAGTTTGGGATTCACTTTAAGCTCTCCCCCAGTCACACAGACGTTGACACACTTTCTCTTCCTGCACAGCACACAGGGAGCAAGCAGCGGGTAGCGACGCTTGTATTAGAAAGAAATTCCTAATACAGATGGCTAAAATATGCCACTCTAGAATTTAACTGTCAGAACAGAGGGGAGACTTCAATATTCCAATGTGATCTTCATGACTAGCCTTCTTTTCTGCTCCCG
>NW_022111320.1:17382588-17383670 GCF_000313985.2 Echinops telfairi | reverse complement strand
AGGTTACCTTCTGCTCTTTGTGCATAGCAGTCAAAATTTAAATTCGTTTGCTGCAGCAACAAATTAAGGACATTTTCACAAACTGAGGAATAAACGGATATGCCAAAAGAGGGAAAAAAATCTAAGAAGAGCTTGCCATGTGAGCAATATGCCGTCAGCTCTTTGCTTGTGTCATTTCGTGAAGTCGAGGATTATTAACGTCTTACCTTAGGGTCAATTCCCACTCCTACTAGCCCGCTAGACGGATCAGAATTCCCCATGGGGTTCCAGGGCCATCACCTCTCACAGAGGCCGACTGCCACGTCGTTCTCCCGCAGCTCATGAATCTGAACTGCAGACAGCTGCTGAATTAGATCGCAAGATAATAGCACTTCTGATAATAATAACAATAGCTCACATTTACTGAATCCCATAAAGTAGACATTATTATCCCCCTTTGCAGAGGAGGAGGATCAACGCTAAAATGACTTCCGCAAGGTCTCAGAGTCAAGGAGGGGTAGGGTCAAGATGAAAATGCTGTGCTATCGGACACCAGAGTTGTCCCTTTCCTGTTCCCACACATTTGAAACCTCTAGGGAACATGCCCATCCCAGTGCATCTGGTCTGAGTGGATGGATGTGGGAATCCGCATCCCTGGCCTTAGAACAGGACTAGACCTAGACCTCCAAAGAGTTTGTGTGGGCCTTCAGACAAACCACCTCTCTTCTAAGCCTCAGTTAGTCCATCTAAGAAAGGGAGAGATAATAGATCTGGATTCATTTTGTTGTTCAGTTGTCAATTAAGCTACTGGGGGCTGAAACCACAATGCAGAGCCCAGATTAGGAGCCATTAATGAAAGGAGCTGCCATCAAAATAAAATCATTGTCAAGTCCCAAGTCCCCAAGGCACTTGGAGGATGGCATTCAAGAGTAGCTGTGGGTGTCCATTTATCTTTTGATCACTGAAGTGACTGAAATTCCTTTCATGTAACTCTTGAATAAACAAAATTACAGGCCCACCTGACTGACATCATTCATGTTCCTACTTAAGTAAGACAGCAAAGTCCCCGAATGCTCAAGGTTCCTGTGAGTGGTTGCGGAAGA
>NW_022111320.1:17369733-17382488 GCF_000313985.2 Echinops telfairi | reverse complement strand
CATCAAACATCTAACATACATATAAATGAAAACACACTGAGTCCAATTGTATCTGATATATCATACATGAACAAAGGAAAGATATTCAATAAGCACATATAAAGAAAATACACTGACAATTACAAACCTCACTTTTGCAATTGATAACATGGTCGTAACTGATAGGGATAGGTAGAACTACCTTCTTCTACTACCCATTCTGTATTACTTTTGCCCTCAGCAAGCACCTCAGCTGGCTGTGGTTTTTGCCTAGTGGGGTGACCCAGACCTGCATTCCTGAGGAGTCTGGGTCAGGCATCATTTGGAAAGTCATTTTGTTGTTTGGTTTAAGAAAATCCTCCATTTTAATCTTGCTTACAGTCTGGAAGTATATTAAAGAAATGCTCAGTGAGGGAGTGAAAAAGAAAATTAAGTAACAAATTTTTAAAGGAAAGAAATTATATTCTTTTTCAAGTAGCTGGCTTTTAGAAGGGAGGGGTGGCGTGGCGATGGTGACCCGGGGCATTGACTGAGCAGAGAGAAGTGCAGCCTCAGCTCCCAGCATCCAGCTCCCAGCCCTTTCCCTCAGCAAAGCCTTTGCCAGTGCCTTCAGCCTTGCAAGTGAAATGCACATCACACACGCAAGTAAACAGTTGGCTCTTCCTCCGCTCCAAAGCATCCCATTTGTCCCCAATTCTCAGAAGTCACTTTCAAGAGTCATCACCACGAAGCCATAAACTCATGGATCCCAGTGGTACCAAGTCGAAAGGCCTCGTTTGTATACAGAAAATCATTTGGACCTTTTAGGTGATTTCTCTTCTGAAGACTAAGCCATCATGCCTTTCATGAGCAATTGAAAGCTGTCAGCCTGGACTCACAACTCAACTTGTACGTCGGGCCAACTGCTGGTGAAGACACAGGATGATGCGGGTTATTAAGTGCAATGCGGAAGGTGTGATTCAAGTCAATTCTGATGCATAGTGACCCCACCTGGTCCTGCCCCGTCCTCACAATCGTTCTTATGTCGGAGCCCGTTGTGGCAGCAACTGTGTCCATCCATCTTGTCACGGACCTTGCTTTATGTTTTTTATCATTATTCATTGGGAGTTCATACATGTATCATATCGTTCCACAGTTCAACCACGCCAAGCAGTATCGTACAATTGCTACTACAATCAGTTTCCAAACATGATTTGATATTTTCTCCTTTTCACTCCCTACCCCCCGGAACCTTATTCTACTTGCTGTCCCTAGAGGCTCATCACTCCTGAGTTTCATTTACCGAAAAGCAGAAAAACATACAACACAACTTCAAGAAGGCTTCCTGTAATTAATACCCCCTCTTAAAACCTCCGCCCGAGCACCTCTGTCTTATTCCTCCTCCTCACCTAGCAACACTTGCTTCAAACATTATAGTAACGATCTGAGGATTGGCTTCTTTTTTTTAATGAATTATAAGGTGAACCTCACAAAATTGACCTGGGGCTCCCGTCAGCTGCTTGCAGCTTTCATTACAATCTCAAGCACAATGGGTATAAAAAGAGGGAAACTCATCTCCTGGCTCTTGAATGCCGAGCTATAAGGAGATTATGCTTTTTGTTTTTAAAAATCATTATACTGGGGGCTCTTAGAGTTCTTATAACATACCATATATCAATTGTATCAAGAATTTTATCAAGCATATTAGTACATATGTTGCCATCATCATTTTCTAAACATTTTCTTTCTATTTGAGCCCTTGGTATCAGTTCCTCTTTTTTCCCTCCCTCCCCACCCATCCCACCCTTGTGACCCCTTGATAAATTATAAATTATTATTGGGTTCGTATTTTACACTGGCCACTGTCTCCCTTCCCCCACGTTTTTGTTGTTCATTCCCCCCTGAGAGGTGTGTGGGGAGGGATTGTGTGTCTATCATTGTGATCAGTTCCCTTCCCCTTCTCCCGCAACCTTCCCACCTACCCTCCTAGTTTCACTACCCCCATTTCTGTTCCTGAGGGTTTTATCTGACCTGGATTCCATGTGTCCTGACCTCTTATCTGTACCAGTTCACATACTCCGGTCTAGCCAGAACTGAAAGGCAGGATTGGGGTCATGATAATGTGGGGTGAGGAAATCTCAAAGAACCAGAGGAATATTGTGTGCTTCATCGGTTCTATACCGTGACCTCGCTGACTCACCCCTTCCTTGTGACCCTGCTGTGAGGAGATATCCTATTGTCTACAGATGGGGTTGGGGTCTCTGCTCCAACCCCCCTCTTCCTCAATGTTTTACTTTTGTTTTGTTTTTGAGTCTTCTGGTATCTGTTACTTGATTCCATCGACACTTCATGATCACACAGGCTGGTGTGCTACTTCCACGTGGACTTGTTGCTTCTCTGCTAGTTGGGTGCTTGTTTAACTTTAAGCCTTTAAGACCCCAGACACTATATCTTTTGTTAGCCAGGCACCATCAGCTTTCTTCACCACGTTTGCTTATGCACCCATTTTGTCTTCAGTGATCATGCCGGCAAGGTGAGCATCACAGAATACCAGATTGTAAGAACAAAGTGCTCTTGCATTGAGAGAGAACTTGAGCAGGGGCCCAAAGTCCATCCACTTCCTCAATGTGTTGCCATATAAATATATGTACTTAGGCCAATACCCCTATTTTTATGAATTAATAGCGTTACATAAGTATATACCTATGGTTATACCTCTATCCATGGCTTTGCTTCCTAGATCTTGCCTCTGTTTCCTTTTACCTTCCAAGATTACGTTTCAAACTATGGTCAGTGAGAGTCAGCAAAGGTTTCAGAGGAGTTGTGACCAGAAGAGGAACAAGATGTTTTGGCAGCAGTGATGAGCGGCCTGGATGAGAGAGACAAGGAAATGGGTGTATCGTAGCTGTAAATTCAGGGCCATTGTTGATATTTCTTGACGTGTGTTGAACCCTGTTCCCCAGCCTTTGTTTGAGAAGACCTTTTCTGTAACACAAGTCTAGATCTGGTAGACAGCGAGTGTGCCTTTTCCCTTTGGGCTCACACACCTGGCCTTACTGACAACCCTCTTTCCCACCCAACTGGCAGGAGTCACCCAACTGACGGAGGGATTGGTGGTGAAGGGAAGAGGAACAGAGAAGGGTGAAAATCAGATGGGCTGTGCCTGTCAGGAACTCGACATGAAACCAAGGAAAACACTGTGGGGCAGTGGTACTTAGGGCTGTGGTTATAGCCCAGCTTCTATTCAAGCTTTGTGAGCCTTAACCCTCACAAGTCTCTTGCTTCTCTGGAGTCCATGGATATGCCCATATTATAGGCTGTTTGCCTCAAAGTTGGAGGTTTAAGTCTACTGTATTAGTCTGGGTACTTTGGAGAAACAAATCCACAGGAACTCATGTATAAGAGAGAGTGTGATATAAAGGTTAAGTGCGCATCAAGAAAACATCCCAACCCAGTGTTGCCCAAGCCCACAAGTCCGACATTAACCCATTAACCCATATGTCCAACCCCACTCCCCAAAGTCCTCCTCCATCTCACAAAACAGCTGCAATGATGCCGACTACAGGAGGAAAGCCGAGTCAGTGAATGTGTGAGCATCTCAGCACTGGCAGGGGTGTCCACTCAGGTGCTCCAGCACCCAGGGCTGCATCAGGGTAGGCCCATGTGGCTTCTCCTCAGGGATGTCTCTCAGGAAGTGAGCCTTGCCAGCTGAAGCAGGGAACTGGCTAAGGCAGCTGTACCCTGGTGCGACCATCAGAAAGCAAGAGACCCGAGAACTAGAAAGGTGAGGCTCATCGAGCCATTTATCCCTCCGCCCTTCAATTAACCCACATGTGTTTCTCGGCCAAGTTGGCACAATAAACTAATTACCTCATCTACCCAGAAGTGCCTTGGAAGGCAAGACTGCTGACCTAGGTCCACACATGCTGGCCATTAAAGACCCTGTGGATAAAAGAGTTCTTCTCTGGCGCACACGGGGTCACCAGGCATCAAGGCCAACTTGACAGCAACTGGTTCATTGGCCGTCAGGCCTAAGTTTCTTCATCAGTCAGACACAGGAGCAAGCACAAATGATCGCCACGGTTCTTTCCAGCTTGAAAATGTGTAGCAGCAGCAAGTTATTAATTAAAGATGCATCTCATGGATCGTATTCAATTTAATTCCAGGATGGACCACTGTACAAATTGCCAAAGCTCCTGATGGCTTGCTTTCTTCAGTGTATTTTCTGCCCTCGGTGTCTTGTGTTTTTCCATTACTTTTTGATGCAGCATATCCCCCCTCTTCCATTTTTCCCCTTCCTGTTTCTCATGACAGCAAGCCTGCTTCAGATGAACAAGAAGCTGAGGTCATCTGTTTATTCAAGGCCAAGCCCTACAGTTCTTTCTGTGGGGACTCTCAGGCTGGCACCAGCAAGCAGGAGAATCTGGGCTTAATTTCCCTTCTAACTTATCTTCAATCACACCTTTTCTCTGCCAGAAGAGCACTGGGGTAGTAATGGGTTACGTATTGGCTGTTCCAAGCCAGTGGTTAAAATTCACTAGCTGCTCTGTGGGAAAAAGATAAGGCTGTATGCTCCCCCAAAATATTTACAGTCAAGGAAACCCTACGTAGGTCTGCTATGAGTTGGAATCAATTCGATGGCAATAGATTTGGTTCTTGGATTTTTTTTTTTTCTCTGCCAAGCTTTGGGCTCCCAGATGTGGTAGGAGCAACTACTTATCTTACGGTCTGCAGACCAAGCCATGTTATTGTCTCACGGTCTTTTCCTAGGAAAAAGAAAGAGGTAGAAGGTGTTGGAAAATAACCACTAGGCTCGCACCTCACACATGGACAGGCATCACCCCTAGCCTCCTATCTGCTACCGCCTATATTGGACCTTGACCTGCTCAAATTCGGCAAGTCTGTGGAGCCATGATAGCTTCACACCCAAGGGACGGGTGTTGAACCCTGGCTCCAACTTAGTCCCTTACCACCTCATCCCCTGAGTTAGTAGAGCATTTGAGAACCAACCCTACCTTGTCTTGCCCATCTTGGCTTCAGCTGAGCTTAGAGAGTCTCTCCCCTACCTTGTTACCTACTCCACCCCACGCCCCGCCCAAGGCTCCTGACACTCCTTGGTCTCCCCTGCCCGGGGCCAGCCTGTCCTCTCTCACTATGCCCACAGATGAGTCAAGGGCCTCGAATCTACTTTTTCCCCCATCCCCAAAGTCCAAAGAGGCTGAGATTCCCAGGGTTTTGTAAACATATCCAGTTTATTAAATTGGTGTGTGTTTTTAAATAAAAAACTTTACAAAATAAAGCACTTGATTCTCAAGAAATTCCTATCAGGAACCTGAATTTATATATACCCCAAAGCTGTACAGATGAAGAAAACCCTGGCTGCCGCATGCAAGTACGTATTAAACGTAGAGGCACCAGTGGATATACTCCTATCACCTGGATTAATAACATCCTGTTTTATCATCCACTATGAAGCAGTCAGTTAACATACACGTACACTCATGAGGACACTCATCCTACAAGTTGGGTAGATCAACCCCGTTTTTAGATGAGGAAGCAGAAAGCCAAACTGCTTGTAATCGGTCGGTAGAACACACACACAGGCCTGTCTGACCCAGGCTTCAATGAAGGTTACATTGTCCCTGCAAAAGGGAAAAGTATTAAAACTTAAACTTCATAATAAAATAAAATGAAAACCAATGAACTGGAGGCAGAACCTGGGTCCTGGGACTATGGCTTTGAGCACATCTTATGGCCTTCTTTCATTTCATTGTCTTTGAAATGAGAGGGTTGGATTCAATGATTTCTTCCTGCTTCAGCACCTCAGACTGCTTTCTGGTCCTTGGATGCCTCCTCCACAGGGGCCAGCAAGTAAGATCTTGCTTCAGCACCACAGATCTCAAGCGACAGGAAGTGCCACTTCAGAGGCTCTGGACATGACTCAGAAAAGAATTCTGTTCTCCAGAGAGAAGCCTATCATTTCTGTGGCTGTGATTACCCACTGGCCAGTGGCTGGCGTAGGTAACACTCACCGCTGTTCATTCTGCCACCACTCCTCAGTGCTGACGACATCGGAGAGAGGCTCTGTGCTCAATATTGGTCCCCCACATGCTTAAAGGGATAGTGACTCATAAATTAAATGGAGAGCAAAGATAATTATTATAAACCCACACATACCTCTCAGAAGAAAGCCCTTCATAAAAACATATGAACAGTAGAGAGAGTTGGAATGATTTCCTGGCAAGGATTCTTCAGAAAGTGACTCGCCAGGACTCCTACCAACACTGTAGGCTTTAGTCTACCCGAGACCGACTTTGAGGGAGATGAGGTAATCATTCGAATGGTTGGAACATCGATGCTGACTCTGTCCTCCATGGCCATCGAGTCGATTCAGACTCATAGTGACCTCATAGACTGATGTAGAACTGCCCCTGTGGGTAGGCGATCAATCTTTATGCAAGGTCAGAAAAAAAACACCCACTGCCACCGAGTCAGTGCCGACTCACAGAAACCCTATGGAACAGGATAGAATGGCCCCTGTGAGTTGCCAAGACTGCATCTGTTTCCAGGAGTAGAAAGTCCCATCTTTCTCATGCTGAGCAGCTGGTGATTTCGAACCACGGACCTTTCAGATCACAGTCCAACCGTACCCATTATGCCACCATGAGCAGAAAGCCTCATCTCGTTCCCCTGGAGCAACTGGAGGATTCAAACTGCTCACCTTGTGGTCAGCAGCCACTTGTGTCTCACGAGGCCCTCAGGGCCCCTTATGCCGACTGAATGCAAATTGGAAACCAAGAGGGGACAGTGTTCACCAGAAAGTATGATATTCCACTGGCAGTGTTTGCCTTACACACTCCTTTAGATCTTTGCAGTAGAATGTCCTGCAGTTTGCCGAGCTGCTGTCAGACATCTTTGGTGTGGTAAGAGGCCATGGGTGTGATCGGGCAGGGGAACTGGGTGCACATGGGGTGGAGGGGCGATGGAGGCACTGGGTAAAAAAGCCATACTTGTGTTTAGGAAGACATCATGGGGGCAACTATTGATGTCAAAAAAAACAAAAAAAGATGTTGGTAGAAGGAAAAAAAGGGCAGAAGGGAAAATGGCATCTGATCATTCCTAATCAATAGGTGTCCGAAAATGAAGCTTTGTCTGTGCCATCTACAATCTCAGTGAAGGTCTCTTCAGCCAGCATGTCACCATGAGTCACAATGAACTTGAAAGTCACTGGTTTAATTGTTTGTTTAGTCAGCTCGTTAACTACTAAATGGGGTTTGTCAAGTGAAAGCCTTCTTGTAACAAGGACAGTGACCAGACAATGGCCAGATAAAGAATGTTTCCGAGAGGAACGCAGGAACTGTTGGTACTGTTCTCTGTGGCTTACCACGCCCTAGCGCATTAAAAATCGCACATTATCAGCAACATCCTACGGCTTCCCTTTCGGCGTCCATGCCACTTTTCCACGTGACCTTTTTTTTCATTTAATTCTCATCAGACTCCTGTGGGGTAAATGGGACCGATATATTATTTACACTTTACAGATAAGGAAACCGGTCCAGAAAGGTTTGTATGAAAACATAATTTTCTAAGACATATCATTGTGGTTAGATGTCATTTGCATGCCTGTGAGAAGGTTGAAGGTACCACGGCTGTGTCAGATGCAACACAAATTAGTCTAAACCCTGGGTTTCAGACTCCTCGTCTGATATTCTCTTCTTTAGCATCTAATTGGAAGTGGGGGCCTGGCAACCCCCCCAACCACATCAGCTTAAGTGGAAAATAGCTTACATATTTTTTATGAAGACACTCACAGAAGTTGCCAGACAGAGGTGTGGATCAGTTAGCAAATATTTGTTGCAAGAAACATATTCTATAATAACCCTAATGAAGAGTCTGAGCGTCGGATCAACAAGACTCACATAATGTGAGAATCCCAGAGGCAAATGTAACATATAAACTGGGTCAGGGGTACCCATGAGGCATGTGAAGAAAAAATATACAAAACCACTCTGAAAGGACGCTTCCGTAACACAGGTCATGGAGAATACGTCCAGAGAAAGCAGGTCCCATAGCAGGTGAGCTCACAATAAAAACGCATTCAAAGAAATACTTCCCCATTAGTCAGAATAAGCAAACCCCAAGAACTAGAGGTTAGCGAAAAACACTTAAATAAATGAGTTAAAATAATTAAAGAGCCAAAGAAAAGAGAGATGGGGTGGGGTGGGGTCACAAAGAAGAACAAGGCCTCATAAGGAAAGAACAAACCAATTTGAGAAGGAAACGATAGTACTTTGGGAAACAAAAAATATACAATCATTGAAGTTTACAGCTTAGATTGAAATATTGTACAAAGTTGGAGAAATAATTAGTAAAATGAAAGGTTTTAAACAAATGCACAGGATTGTCCCCACCCACCTCCCCCCACACACAAAAAACTCACTGCCATAGACTTGATTTTAACTCAAATCTTGAATTGCACCCTATTGAACAGGGTAGAACTGCCCCTATGGGTTTCTGAGATGGTAAATCTTTATAGGAGTAGAAAGCCTCATCTTTCTCCCTTGTACCAACTGGTGGTTTCAAACTGCTGACTTTGCAGTTAGCAGCCCAATGCATAGCCACAGTGCCACCAGGGCCCCTGAATAGGGTGCTATAGAGAACAATAAAGAGCTACACCTAGGAGAGCATTATAAAGAGATGAGAGGAATGGACTGAGAAGGCCCAACATTTATCTAATAGGCATTTCAAAGGAAACAACAGCGAAAATGTCTGGGCAGCAATGTTTGGAAACATCACGTCCAAAATTTGTCCCGAGTTCCACGAAGATGTGAATTCTCAGATTTAAAGGTAACCACCAGTCCTGAGCAAGATAAATAACAATAAGCTCATACCTAGACACATGTAAGCAGACTTCAGAATCCCAAAGATAAAGGGAAACATCCTAAGTGTGCATGTTGTTGTTGTTGTTGTTGTTGTTGTTAGGTGCCATCAAGTCAGCTCCGTCCCATAGCAACCCCGTGCACAACAGAACGAAACACTGCCTGGTCCTGAGCCTCCTCCTCACAATTGCTCCTATGTCTGGGCCACTGATGCAGCCTTGCTTCTTCCAATGCAGAGCAGTCTGTCCTTTTAGCAGGCCATGGTACTTTCATCTTCTTCTTTGGCACCACAACTCAAATTTATTGATTCTTCTACAGTCTTCCTTATTTCCTGTCCAACTTCCATATGCATGGGACGCAATGGAGAACACCATGGCTTGGGTCAGGCACACCTTAGTCCTCAGAGTAACTTCCTGGCTCTTCAATACTCTAAAGGGGTCTTGTGCAGCAGATTTACCTAAAGCAATGCATCTTTTGATCTCTTAACTGCTGCTTCCATGAGCATGAATTGTGGATCCAAGTAAGACAAAATCCTTGACAACTTCAACCTTTTTCCATTTATCATGATGTTACCTATTGGTTCAGTTGTGAGGATTCTGGTCTTCCTTACATTGAGTTGTGATTTATACTGAAGGCTACACTCCTTAATCTTCATTAGCAAGTGCTTCAACTCCTCCTTGCTTTCAGCTAGCAAAAGTGTGTCATCTGCATTCCACCGTTAATAAGCCTTCCTCCAATCCTGATGCCACATTCTTCTTCCTATAATTCAGCTTCTCTGACATTTTGTTCATCATATTGATTGAATAAGAAGGGTGAGAGTATACAACTCTGACTCATACCTTTCCTGATTTTAAAACATGCAGTATTTCCTTGTTCTATTTGCACAAAAGCCTCTTGATACGTGTACAAGTTCTAAATGAGCACAATGAAGCGTTCCAGAATTCCCATCCTTCTAACTCTTGTCGACAGTTTAGTAGAGTCCACACAGTTGAGTGTCTTTGCACAGCCAGTGAAACACAAGTAAACATCTTCCTGGTATTCTCTGCTTTGAGCCAATATCCATCTGACGTCAGCAATGATACCCTCTGTTCTATGCCCGCTTCTGAATCCGGCCTGAACTTTTCTGGCCTGATTCAGAAGTGTACATAGTGAAGATTAAAAGATTAATTTGAAAAAAACAGAATCTCACCACACTTCTCTAAAACAATGAAAGTCCAGTAGACAATGGAATAGTATGTTCAAATGCTGAAGTAAAATAACAGTCAATTATTTTATATCCACAAAGAGTAAGGCTGAAATAAAGGCATATTCTGATTGCTAATCATTCAGAAACTCTTAATGAAAGAACAGCTAAATAGTATACTTTTGGAAGCATCATAGTGAATCCAAAAGTGTAATGAGCAAATAAGCAAATTGGGAAACATTTAATAAATCCGAAGAGGCATCAACTGCTTAAAAAATAAATAAAAGATATGACGAAAGTAAGCACAGACTAAAAAGAGATAAGACTAAAATAGTGGGGTCACCATAATATTGAAAATGGGAAAAATTACAGAGGCAAAAGCAATTAAAGGCACTTATTCTGCTGGTACAAAAGATCTTACCTTCAGATTTTAAGCCAATATCTTAAGTTTGCCAACAAAAATAGATTGTGTAGCAATAAAATCAATCTGGGGAGAAATGTAATCGGTCCTATAGAAATAGAGGCAGTGTATGGGAGGCAAATAAAAGGCATTTAAGATACACAACACAAAATAGAGTAAAAATAAATCTACATCTATTAGCAATTCATTAAGTATGAACAAATTAGATGTGTTGATTTTCCGGTTTTAGATGGATTCTTACTGTTTTATTTATAAGGGTCAAGAAAATAAAATCTCACTTCCGTCAAGTCAACTCCAACTAATTCCAGTTCCAAACCCACGTGTAGGATTTGTGAGGCTGTAGATCGTTCCAGGAGCAGACAACGTCATCTGTAGCTCACGGAGGAGCTGGTGGGTCTACTGCCCACTTCGGTGGTTAGCAATCCCATGCGTACCTGACGGCACCACCTGGGCTGCCTTTAAAAGGGGTTCTCAAAAAAATAGGTACAATAAGGTGGAAAGTAAATATATACAACATGTCTCAATTAGGAAGACTATTACAGCACTATCAATATCACTTAAAACAGTTTTAAGTTAAAAACATGCTTATTCAATAAAAATGATAACAGTATAATGATAAAAGGAAAAGTTTACCAGGATGAGATAATAATCCTCAACCTGTGTACTCCTAAAACATAGCTTCCAAAGACATAAAACAGAGTTTGTCAAAATAAAAAGTCTCACGTGTGCAAATCTAAACTTTGAGATGCAAGTATCCTACAACAAAATAAGGCTGTCTTAAACTAACCACACACAGAGAGAACAAAACAGCAAATCCCAGGGAAAAATATCATTAAATTGGACTCCATTCAAATGAAAGGCATTTGCACAATAAAATCTAGTATATCTCTAAAGCAGGCCAAAGATTTGTTATAGGAGTTTAGTAGGAATTATGTATAAAATCTTAGAATGCAGTGTAACTGTTAGAATAGGAAGCGGGCATAGTTGTCATAAAATTCACTTCTTTCCTTTGATATGTCAGAATGAAAGATAATTTTGGAGAACCGACAGATACTTCTTTTTATAGATCAATACTGCACAGTTAAATATATGAGTGTGTGTACATACACACACATATTGTGTACATCTATTACAGAGCCCAACGAAAATTTATTTTCTTGTTGTCTTGGTTTTCAGGCCTGTTCCCAGGGTGATGTGGAGCATTAATTCAGAGCATTGAATGGAATAGACCATATCAGCTCTAGTTCCTTTGATACGGTGTTCCACTATACTTCCAGCTATTAAGTTATACAAATTTATCACCTTACCTTTAATTCGGAGAAAAATTCAGACCCACACATTATAGGATAAGACAGAAAAGGTAAGAAATGTTTTAAAAACAATTAGATATTAAGGGACTTGCAAGGGAAGCTGTATATGGATGGTAGCTACTTGGTTACATATTGAGCTGCCAATCATAAGGGCAATTATTTGAACCCACCAATCACTTGGCAGCTTTGAAAAGATTGAAAGGTTTGGAACCCAAAGGGGCGGTTCTTCTCTGCCCTATAGGGTCACTATGAGTTAGAATCGATTAGATGGCAGCAAGTTTTCCTTTCTGGTATCCGAGGTGGTGCAATGTGTACAGAGACACTAAGTGGAATACCGTGAAGCCAGGACACAGCTTGAGCAGGTGAAACAAAAAAAGAAGGTTGTAAAGGCACACACATGGAACGTGTGAGGGCAATTTTGAATGTCGAAAATGTTAAGACTTCATAATGATTTTGAAGACCTAAATTTTTCTTCTTCAAATTATGCAGTCAATTTGAGAACACATTTTGATATATTGAAGTCAATGTAAATCATGTTAAATGTTTCAGAGGTGAGGTTGACACCAAGCTGCTTCTTCTTTTTATTGGGGATTCTTACAACTCTTATCACAGTCCATCCATCCATCCATTGTGTCGAGCATATTTGGACATATGCTGCCATCATCATTTAAAAAACATTTTCTTTCTACTTGAGCCCTTGTATCAGGTCATTTTCCCCTTCCCCCACCCTCCCTCATGCACCCTTGATAATTTATTCTAAAAAATGTTCATGTCTTACACTAACCACTGTCTCTCTTCACCCACTTTCCTGTCCATCCCCCTGGGAGGGGGTTATATGTTGATCACTGTAATCGATTCCCCCTTTCTACCCCACCCTACTTTTACCCTCTTGGTATCGCTACTCTCATTATTAGTCCTGAGGGGTTTATCTGTCCTGGATTCCCTGTGTTTCCAGCTCTTATCTGTACCAGTGTACATGCTCTGGTCTAGTCAGATTTGTAAGG
>NW_022111320.1:17366136-17368104 GCF_000313985.2 Echinops telfairi | reverse complement strand
TCAGCGGTTGTGTCGGGAAGGTGAGCATCATAGAATGCCAATTTACTAGAAGAAAGTATTCTTGTGTTGAGGGAGTACTTGAGTGAGACCCCCTTTCTCTTGAAGAGCGGGGGTGGGCTCAAATAGCTGATCTGCAGTGAGCAGTCAGCCACAGAACCCCTATGTCATCAGGGCCCTTATTTATTGTACAGTGACTCTTATTTCTGGCCCTCTTTTAAGATAACAAATTAACAGTTTCTAATAAAGGTGGAATGATACTTGGGGAAAATTCCAAGTTCATGTAATTTGCACAGTTTAAATATATCTTTGGATCAAAGGACACCATGTGAAGTATAGCTTGATCTAAGTGTGTATTATAGCTTGACCTAAGTATGTATTATAGCACAACCTATTTTAAACAAAATGTGCACTGCCTCTCTCTCAGGCTCACTAACACTACATGAGGAGATCCTGATATTTTTTTATTTTTTTTTTATGGGTGAGCAAAATGAACAGTGGGACCTGGTATGTGTTCTTTATCTCAAAAACTAGAGCCAAGAGGGCGTAACTGGTATTATTCTTTTGGATCAGCAGGTCAAATATACCCATAAACAAGTCTAACATTTAAGGCACTCAAATGTGGGTTGACCAGTATTGCATATTCTGTAACTTTTGTATTATCTATTTTATGCATTCCAGACCTATGGGGAAAGTGGTTACATATATGCCGGAAACACTTGAGTTGGAACTGACAACAGTAACAACAGCAGCACGTTCATGGCAAATAGTAACAAGAGCAGACAGTGACTCAGTATGCAACTTTCTCAACAATAGAAGATAATCCTGAGCATAATTGACAAGTGCTTTTCATTTCAAGTGAAAAAGATCTGCTCTGTTAATTTGCTTGATTTATAACATTTTTAAATTTAATGGTGAGCTGTTTGACAGTAGTATGTGACAGCATTTGTTTTGCTGTGATTTCAAATGTTTCAAACTCTCCTCGTATATTATGTCCATACTCTGTTATTTCGCAAAAAATAATTGATCAAAATAATTGATCACTTATTTTCTATCACTTATTAAGTTTATTAACACTTCACATCATTGCTTTAGACATCTACGATGGGTTGGCCTTTGCTGCATTACCATATTTTCAGATGTGACCTGCTGAGAATGGATGAAACGGAAAAACAAGTTCAAGGAAACCCCAAATGTTTCCATTTCATGGGGCTCAACCACTTCATGTCCTCCTCAAAATGACCATCCATATCCACCTATTATTAAAACGACAGCAACAAGTAACAAAATGGCTTCTCATACTGACATGCATCATTGATGTGTGTTCTCAGTTCATGAGTTACACCCAAATGACGTCTTTGGCTTACACACGGCAACACGCGGTTTCTGTGAATTGAACTGTTACCATTTTATCAATCAGTTGCATCAATCACTGAATCTATCCATAGCAAAATAAGAATGAAGTCATTTAGGACTGACTACTTTTCAAACAAAACTATATTCAGAGCTGAGTGATGGAAAATAATCACTCCCTCATAATTTTTTTGCCCAACTATCAAAATATATAGCATCTGGGAGTCTTACAGGCTTGAAGACAAACAAACGGCCATCTAGCTGAGAAGCAACAAAGTCCACATGGAAGTCCAGCCTGTGTGATCATGAGGTGTCGATGGGATCAGGTATCGGTCATCAAAGACGCAGAAGAAAAAATCATATCAATGTGAATGAGGGGGAATGCAGAGTGGAGACCCAAAGCCCATCTGTAGACAAGTGTACATCCCTGTACTGATGGGTCACAAGGAAGAGATGAGCCAGTCAGGGTGTAATATAGCACCGATGAAACATGCAACTTTCCTCTAGTTCTTTAATGCTCTCCACCCCACCCCCAACTATCATGATCCCAATTCTGTCACACAAATCCAGCTAGACCAGAGCATATACATGGGTACAGATAATAGCTGGAAACACAGG
>NW_022111320.1:17363436-17365604 GCF_000313985.2 Echinops telfairi | reverse complement strand
AAAGTAGGGGCTGTCTTTCTGTTATTCATAGTGTCTGCAGATGTGAAAATTTCAGATTCTCAAATAGTTTCATTTTCTACACCATTATTATCATTATTATTTTCATTATTTCATTAGAGAGAGGAATGGCTGCTGAATTTGGAACAAATGGTTTTATTCCGTTTGCTGTGAGTACGGTAATTTTGGCACTAGCATTACTACTGCAATTTTATTCATTATATGTGAAAAAGGAAATTAATTTTGGTATTGTATTTAGGGATTCACAAATCCTTTTCTTTTATGTGAGCTTTCATTTTTGCATTCCATTTGGTTGCCATGGTGTAAATGTGTCCCTTTTTAAATTTGGTTCTACCATAGCAAATAAATTCAAATAATTGAAAATAAATAAATGCTACTTTAAAAGTAAAATTTATCAAATTAAAATTATATTTAAATTTGAACAGTAACCCAAAAAAAAAATCTCTGTTTGAAAATGAGTAAGTGAAAAATTGCTTTGAAGCATTTAATTTTGTGCTTCAGGCCTGATATAGCCCAAACAAATAGTACTTATGAGGAAGTTGGCAAGAATTCCTTGTGCTTGTCTTCTGATGTTTATTGGGCCCTTGCATATCTCCATGGGTGTTGTCCTGAAATAATCGTTTAAAATTTGCACACTCACTTACCATCCTTTGATACTATGTCTTCACAGTTCATTGGGTTATGGCTGACCCTCAATGGAGGCAAGAGCGAACGCAAAGAGCATAATACAAACGCAAAGGCATCCCTGACCATCAAACAGCCTATGCAGGGCTCTCGCACACCCTGACCAGCCCAGTGTTATTGCTGTTTGGTTCTTCGGAGCCTCTACATACCCTGCCTCACTAACCCCAGGTGTGTTGTAATGGAAGAAAATTCCTTTTCCACATTGCTTGGTTCTGATGGATAACAGTCTGCCAGGACAGTGTGGTGGCAAAGACTAAGCTAAGCCCTCCCACATCTGAAATGTAGTGGACAGAACGTGGTTGTTTAATTTGGTTGTGAATTACACATTGTCCTACTGGACACTAGAGTCCTACTTAATGCCAGCCACTACATGTCCTTCCACATCCCAGAGAAAGGAAGAGAGAGAGAGAGAGAGAGAGAGAGAGAGAGAGGAGGGTCCCTCTATTGGCGCGCTAATCTACTTGATTGTTTCTTAAACCAGCTGTTGGAGTTTGTAAAATGTCACAAAATCAATGGCATCCAATTAGAAACAGATTAATCGATATCCCTTTCTTGGATGATATGAACCAGTGGTCAGGGAAGATAAAAAAATACTTACCACCGAAGAGAAATGCATAAGAAATTATTCTGTGGATGCTCTACCTCTTGCATAAAATGAGTTATTCAAAAGCTAATGTAACCGTCGGTTTGATAATGTGGTAGGTTATAGTCTCTTGTCCCACTTTCTAAAGTTTCTATAATGAGAGTTAATCACATCATTTCTGTAGGAACACAAATTTTCAGGAGAAGGCGTATGATTGTATTGTTGAAATCAATTAGTGTTTCTTCTTGTTAAGAAGATATATCCTTTCATGTACCCAGAACACAATCTTAATAGTCGCTTAGCAACAATCACCAACCACTAAGAGAGAGAAGAATTACAACCTGTATTTTCCCCTGAATAAACTAAAAAGTTGGGACAACCCTTAGAAGCCATCCATGTGCTGTTTAAATAGATCTTTATCAGTATTGATAGTAGAGGCCTGTTCGTTAGTAATTATGTGGGAAATCAGTTTAGAATCACTGTCATTTATGGATTTTATGAAATGAGCAGTCATGCACTGGGACTCCTACAGAAACCTCCCCAGCCAGTGGCTCAGCGAGGCACTAACTAGCATGAAAATAAGCAGCTCACATTCTTTCGTCAAGCAGGGCCACACACAGGAAGACCTATTTATAACAGATCTAAACACTATTATAACAGGAAGGAATTACCACCCTTTCTGCTTAGGTGTAAGGGGAAACTTAAACAGCCATTCTTCTATCCTAACCTTGTATTTATAGGCAGGAAAAAAGGCCAGCCATTGAAATCCAACTTGGTAATTCTCCAGTCAGCGTGACGCTGTAGGAAAAACATCATGTTCAACTCTGTCATTTGACATTTTTCATGGGAAGTGGGTGTGCTTCCCATTGAATTGCAGCCACAC
>NW_022111320.1:17360661-17362866 GCF_000313985.2 Echinops telfairi | reverse complement strand
CATTGAAGTTGTTCTCTGTTTTGTCATTGTTGTTGGGTTTTGTTGGCTTGTTTCTTAATATGACTGACCTATTAAATGTGTGAATTATATGCCAATAAAACTATATATATATATATACATACATACATACATACATACATACATACATACATACATATTACCCTACCCAGCAAAAGAAAACAAAAACCAACCTCAGTGATGGGATCAATTCTGACTTATTCTGTATGACAGATTAGAGCTTCCCCCTTTGGGTAATAAACTTTAAATCTTTATAGAAGATAACCTCACCTCTCTCCCACAGAGCAGCTGGTGGATTCAAACTACTGACCTTATCATTGGCAGCTCAATGAATAATGCACTAAGCCCCAGGACTCCTTGACTTTAATGTGGGAATACTGAGATATCCTCTTCCTCCTTATCCCAGTGGGTAGTAACAACCCAATTGCTTCCCGGAAGTCTGGACCAATCAGCCCAAAGAGTACAGTGATTCCCTTCCTTGCCTTTTGATGCAGAGGGGAACAAAAGTATTCCGTGGAAAACCCAGGACTAGAATTCAGGGCTCGGCTCTCAAGAATAATGGTAAACTGCATGGACTGCTGCTACCAGAAATCCTGCATTTTCTAAGCACTCTGCATGGAGCATCTAGTCCTTACAGTAACACTTTTTGGGAAAGTGCTATTTTATCTTCGTGTTTCAAAAGAAGAAATAATCATACAAAGATATTGAAAACTAGAGTAACGCAGCTGGTGCCTAACAGAGCTGGGGTTTCGATCAAGGCAGCTATGTACAAGAGCGTCCACCCCTAGCTACTCACTGAGACTGCTTCCTTCCTGTCCCCATCTCATGAACCAATCACCTTTCCCTACACTGAATGGGAGCAACTGAAAATGAGATCCTTGCAGGGAGAGGCCTCATCCCCAGCGCAGCACAATCAAGAGTTTGTTGAGAGTTTTGTGAATGAGACTCACCTCCTCTGGATACCAAAATTAAGCAACTGTTCCTAAAATCAATACAGAATTGCCTAATTTAGAGGCAGTTGTAAATGAAAGTCCCTTGACAATTTCCTGAACCAAATTCCTGGTATTTTAAATAATAATAGGGTTGATTTAGAGGTTGGGTTACAGGTTGTTTTTCCAGTTCTTAAGTAGATGCTACTTCTTGGAGACTGTCTAGGTTTATGGAATGTACACAGGTCTGCAGAAAGTTCAGGAAATGCAGGACTAAAGTACCATATACTCAGTACTCCACCCCCACCCCCCCGCCCCCCCTCACCCTGCGTGCGCACATACACAGCCTTCTATTACTAACATCTTGCACGTTTGTTAGAAATGATCAAATTCTGATACATAAGAATTTGTGTATCAAAAATAGAGACCTTAACTAAGGTCCCTATTTTACATTAAGGTTCTTTCTTTGTGTTGTATACTCCTGTGAGTATGACACATGACCCTTGATGTCATGTGGCCACCATATCAGAGCATACAAAATAGTAGCCCTTCCCTGAAATTGCCTTGAGTTCTCCCCTTCCTTCATCACCCCTAATGGTTTTATTGTCTCTATAGTTTTACCTTTTCCTGAATATTATATAGTTGAAGTCACCCTTCAGGCCTGGAACTGAACTCACCACCTCACCCCACCCCCCACTACTACCCCAACCCAGCCCATTGCCCTGTAGATCAATTGTTAGCCAAGGAATAGACAAGGCTTGCCTATAAAATGAACAGTAATAACACTAGGACGGCATGCTCCTTAGAAGAATCAATCATTTGAGATCAGAAAGGCAACATTTGCCCAAGGAAAAAGTTCAGAAGGTAGGAAGGGTTAGGAAAGAAGAAGGAATGAAATTGGGAAATAGTGGGATAAGTGATGTTAACATTATGGGTATTATAATCAATGAAACAAAATGTATATGAATTGTTGAACAAAAAAAACTGATTTGCTCTGTATATCATCACCCAACTCACACAAAATGTTTGTTTAAAAATTCACCAACCTAAAACAAAGATTATGTGTTAGTCCGGGTGGACTAGAGAAACAAATTCATAGGCACACATATGTGTATAAGAAAGAGGTTTATATTCAAGAGCAATTGAACATGGAGAAAACATCCAGTCCAGATCAAGTCCATAACCCCAATATTAGCCCATATATCTGATAGCAATCGATAAAGTCCTCTTCGGACTCACGGAACACATGCAATGACGC
>NW_022111320.1:17347333-17353184 GCF_000313985.2 Echinops telfairi | reverse complement strand
TGTTTCATATCATCTTCACAGCAACCCTGTAAGATAGGGGCTACTATCATCCCCAATTTACACATGAGAAATTAAGACTTGAGGAAAGAAGCTGCCCAAGTGTACACAGCCAGTGATAGTAGACAGACTGCTAACACTAGAATGCACTTCAATATCTGAAACGTAAAATCGGTGTGCTAATTCCGTCCTTTTGAACTCTTCTTCCAAATCCTCTTATCAGTTTGTTAATATAAAGGCCCATGTTGAAGACCCCTCCCCACCTCAGCTGTTCAACAGTGACACTCAAAGAAGGCAGGTTCCAAAGGAGGTGTCAGGGGAGCCCAGGCAAGCTCCTTACAACAGTCTTGCCCTTTCCTCTCCGAAATACAAACCAGGAAGGATCTAGCCAGTGCCTGACGAGCAAGCACATAAGGTACATGCTGCCTGACCCAGGCCCTCTTCACGAGCACTCTCTTCTGCTCAGGGGTACCTCCCTCTCCCCATCCAGCTCTTAGGCTCAACAGGCAACGTAACTGCTGCCATGATGTAGCTTTTGAGAAAGTGGGCTCCAAGCCCCAAAGGGTGATCTTACCAATGAACCCCCACAAAAATTCAAAGACCAAACTCATTGCCATTGGGTTGACTTCAGCTCATGGTGACATTATAGGACAGGGTAGAACTGCCACTGTGGGTTCTGAGGACAGTACCTTTGGCAAGGATAGAAAGCTTCATCTTTCCCCTGAGGGAAACTGGTGGGTTTCAAACTACTGGCCTTGTGGTCAGCAGCCCAAAGTTGACCCCACAGCATTACCAAAGATCCTTGATTAGGACCAAGATACAGATGCAAAAGAAAGGAGCTCCCTAAGAGAACCGATCATTCTCACACACACTATCAAAACCAAGCGATCATTCATTCCTACGAGCAATTCCAGTTTTCTCTCCTCTAGTTTTTCCAAAGCAGCTTAGCTGTTTAAGGAAATCTGTTGGCACTTTTGGTTAGGCATTGAGCTGGTAACCACAAAGTCAGCAGTTCAAACCCACCAGTCGCTCCACTGAAGAAAGCTATGTAGTCATGGAAACTCCATATCGGGTCACTAAGAGTCAGAATCGACTCAATGGCAGTGTTTTGGTTTGTTGTGTGTGTATATGACTTTTTTTACAAAGATTGTGGTGGGGGCTGGGGACAGCCTCATGGAATATATTTCAGTGTGAACTTAGATCTTGAAATAATTCATTTTAAGAATCAATGAATTCACGTCCTTCAGTGTGCCTGTGTCTGTCTGTGGTAAGCAAAAATCAATATATCGTTTCTCTAGATTTTGAGGGGAATGTCTAAATAGGCTCTGCGTCTAGATTCAGTGATCAAAAATACACACACAGAAAACAGACTGATGTGCTGACTTGCTCTCCACTCGGCAGATGTTGAGAATGAAGGCAACTGCCTGCCTCACAGAGTACCCACTGGCATGGCGTCCGGTCTAAGGTGTAACAGCTTGGTAGGACAGAGCAGAACTGCTCTATAGGGTTCTGGAGATTGTCACTCTTAATGAAAGCAGATTGTGTCATCGGTCTCCCCTGGTGCAGTTGGTGGGTTTGAACTGCCAACCTTTCAGTTACCAACTCAAGGCTTAACCCCTGCACCACAAGCCTCCTTCCCCAAAGAAAAGCTCTGTCATGCCAATCTTTTGTATGGTCATCCATGGCATACAATGCCCCGGGGATTTAGCAAAATGAACATTATAACTATCACAAAATTCTACAATTACAAGGATCTCTGCACAGATCATTTAGTCTTCCTAGCACTCCTGAAAATGGGCATTATTAACACAGTTTACAGGAGAAGCCATGAAATCCAGAGAGGGGAAATCTCAAGGTCACAGAGAGGAGAAACTGACGCAAAGGTGAGCAAACTCCTTGGACTTCCTTCTTCTCCCAGAGTATGTCCTGACAGCTAGATCCCAGTGCTTGTACAAGGTCACCCTGTGCTGTGTGGAACATTAGATATTCATACAAGAAAAGAGATGATAATCACAAATATTTGTCAACATCATATCTTAGCTATAGACCACTTTCTAAGGTCTAGGTCTGAAAAGCGTTTGAATGGCCTTCCTAAAAGTTGCGACACTTCACCATTTCATTGTAACCAAAGAAGAAACTGAGGCCAGAGTGAACCAAACCAAAATCCAAACCCACCACTCTTTGCGTTGAGACCCTATGTAGGGTTTCCAAGACTGCCAACCATTGTGCGAGCACACAACCTCATCTTTCTCCCATGGAACAGCTGGTGGATTTGAACTGCCTCCCTTGGAGTTCGCAGCCCAAAGCCTCTAATAACACTACTACAGTAATGAATCACCTTTTAAATTTTTATTCTAAATCATTTTATTGAGGACTCTTACAGCTCTTATAGCCTTCCACACATCAATTGTATCAAGCATGCTTGTACATATGTTGCCATAATCATTTCCAAAACATTTTCTACTTGAGCCCTTGGTATAAGCTCCTCTTTTTACCCCCTCCCTCGTGAAGCACCTTTTAATTAAACAGCATTATCAGGGAAAGAATTGTGTGCCAGTGTGTACGAGGTAGACACATATATCAATACAATACACAGAAAAATGTTAGGATACTATCTTCTAGCAAGTTCTTCACACAAACCACCAAAATGTGGGCAAGGATTGATGCGTGGCATGCAAGTTCACTGCAGCATCATTTATCAAAGTGAAAATTGGATGGAAACCCAAATGATCAACGTTACCAACAATAGAAGGGTGACAACATCAGTGCTGGCACACGTTTGCGATAGAATATTGAGCAGCCATTCAAGTCACATTTTCTAATAAAGCCTGTCATGCAATCAAAGTGAAAACAGTTAAATACAATATTCTATATACGGGTTCAGTGTCATTTTAAATCATTTGCACTAAGGTGTCAGCAGTTACTAATTCCAGATAGTGGTGTATGGGTGATTACCCTTTTCTTTTTACGTTTGCTGTATTTCCCGGGCTGTCTGCTATGAAAGAGCTAAACAAACAATACTCTCTTAAAGTGCTCCGTGACTTCTATGCAATGACTTTCCCCTGGAGCCGTTGGGTAAGCACAGGATTGCTAACTGAAAGGTCGGCCGGCCAAACCCACCAGCTGCTCCTTGGGAACAGGAGGACGCTGTCTGTTCCTATAAAAGTTTTGGTCCTCAGAAACCCTAGGAGGAGTTTCCCTCTGGACAAGAGGGCGGGGAGTCTGACGCTAGTTGTCCTGGAATCAACTCAATGGCAATGAGTTAGAGCCAGCTGAGAATTATGGGAACATAAAGCTGGAAAGTAGGACTGGGGCAAATGATCCGATAAGGGTCTACACTTCATTCTTCTTCTTCTTTGTTATTAAAAAATCATTTTATTGGGGGCTCTTACAGCTATTATAACAATCCATACATCAATTGTATCAAGCATATTTGTACATACGTTGCCATCATTATTTTCTAAACATTTACTTTCTATTGAGCCCTTGGTATCAGCTCCTCTCCCCGCCCCCTTTCCACCCTTGTGACCGCTTGATAAATTATAAATTAATATTATTTTCATATCTTACACAGACTGCTGTCTCCCTTCCGCCCAGGGTTTCTGTTGTTCTTCCCCCTGGAGGGGGTGTGTGCGGTTATGTGTCGATCATTGTGATCCGTTCTCTCTTCCTCCCCTCCTCTCCCCATGTTCCCCTGCCCTCCTGGTATTGTTACTTCCATTTCTGTTCCTGGATTCAGTATGGTGATCTCTTATCTCTTATCTGTACCTGGGCACATACTCCGGGGCTGAGGAAGCCTCAGGGAAACAGAGGACTATTGTGTTTCATCAGTGCTTTACTGCTCCCTGGTTGATTCATCCCTTCCCTTGACCCTTCTGTGAAGGGATGTCCCATCGTCTCCAGGTGGGTTTGGGTGTCTGCTCGGACCCCCCTGGTTCTTCTTGCTCCTGGGAACTGCTGAAGGTTTCTGAGCACAGAGATAACCTCAAGGGTGGTTGTGTGTGGAAACCAGGGAGAGCCAGCCATCAGGAGAGGAGAGGAACGACTGAATGAACGTTAGTGACAGCATGGCTGTGCCGTGGCCACTGAACATTGTACCCAATAAATGCAAGTAGATATCAAGTCGAAAATGTAGAATTAGTAAGACTGAAAAGAATCATTTCTCCTTAAGCCTCAGGAGGCAGGGGCTGCCATGTGAGTCGGAGTTCATCTTATGCTGGTCATTGGAATTGCATTACTGACGTCATGCCTGCGCACCGGGAGCTGTAATACAATCAATACTGCCCCCCCTCGCCCGCCCCCCCCCGCCGGCACAGTCCCCAGATGGAGCAGGCTGGCAGCGCCCGTCCTTCTTGTTTTCCCCGCTGCCTTTTGTTTGTTTTCCTGCTAGCTCTGCCATTTGCAGTTTCCCCTCACAGCTGGCTCCATAGTCACACCAAGAGGGGTTAAAAATACTGGCGGGAAACGGGGTTCCTGGAAGCGGGTCCACAGACTGAAACCCAGGGGATGGACGGGGCTGTTTTCACTGGGATATCTTTCCTACGATTAAAAACAAACAAACCTCCCATTTATTCATTTGGGAAAGACACAAAGCTAGTCAAAAACGTCAAACAAAAATAAAGATGATTGCCCCCCCAAAAAAATGAAAAATAAAGATGGTTTAGCAATTGCTGGGCGGTAGATGGAGTCTGGTTAGTGGAAGCGGTTTTCAATGCGTCGAGTCACCGGGGGACGCTGTGAGTCAGAAACCGACTGGACAGAACAGAGCAATAGCGCACCCAGGGGCCCGCAGTGAGCCCACCCAGCAGCTCTGTGGGGGTGGGGAGTGGGGAGGTTTGCTGGACTGCTCTGAGCCCGTGCGAGAGTATTTTCTATTTTATTTTTGGTCCTTATTGACTATTATCTTAAAGATCATTTTGGGGGGGCTCTCACGGTGCTTATAACAATCCATCCATCAGTTGTATTAAGCATATTTGTCCATATGTTGCCATCGTTATTTGCTAAACATTTACTTTCTATTTGAAGCCTTGGTATCAGTTCCTCTTTTTTCCCCCTCCCTGCCCCCCTCCCACCCTTGTGATTCCTTGATAATTTATAAATCATGATTATTTTCATGTCATACACCTACCTCAGTCTCCCTTCCCCCTACGGGTTCTGATGTTTCTCCTGCTAGGGGGGTAGGGATGGTGTTGCTTATGTGTCCATCACTGTGATCGGTCCCCCCTTCCTCCCCACCTCTCCCTACCTTCCCTCTACCCTCAGGGTATCGCTACCCCCATTTCTGTTGCTGAGGGGTTCCTCTGACCCAGATTCCATGTGTCCTGAGCTCTTATCCGGCCCAGTGTCCATGCTCTGGTCTAGCCAGAGGGTGAAAGGCAGGACTGGGGTCATGAGAGTGGGGCTTGAGGAGGCCTCAGGAACCCGAGGACATTGTGTGTTTCTCGATGGGGCACTTCTGCCCGGTCACATGTGGCCGGTGGTGCCATGAGTTGGAATCCACTCGGTGGCAGCAGGTTTGGTTTGGGGGTACCGGAGGTGTGGCAGGAGGGTCGATGACCATGGGAGTTTCTCGTGCCAGTTTGCAAACAAATCCCCAGTAGGTGTCACTTCAGACAAACTCATGCTTTTCACCTGCACTTTGACTCCTGTAAGTTCCTAGTGCCTCCTTGTCTCCGCATCGCCTCTTCTCTCGCCAGAAGCCACATTTTCATCCTCTGTGACCACATCACAGAGGGGGTTGTGTCTTACATGGCTTCTTTCCTTAGCGAGGTGCCCTGGTGGTGCTGTAGGCGAGGTATACTAACCACAAGGTCAACAGTTCAAACCCCTCAGCTACTCCTTGGGAGAAGGATGC
>NW_022111320.1:17343604-17346450 GCF_000313985.2 Echinops telfairi | reverse complement strand
GTTTAGTTTTTTTTATTATCTATGTTCTCAAATAAAGACATGCATGCTATGTCAGACAAGTGTGTGTTATATAGTCCGTGCAGCCAACCAATGTCTTGGGGAAATCAAACAAGCAAGCCTCGTAAGGGGTGAAGAGCACATGGTAGTAAGGCCGACTTCAGACGTACTGCAGGTCCCGCTCCAGAGCACCGCGATAAGCAAGTCACAGGACTCTTCTGGTTTGCTGGTGCATATGAAAGTTGTGTTTGCACTGACCATAGTCCAGACCCGTGCAGTAGCATTATGGGAAAATATTGAGAGAATTACCAAAATGTCACACGGAGATACAAAGTGACACATGTTATTGGAAAGGTGATACCAAGAGATTTGCCACAATCCTTGAATTTGTTAAAAAAACAAAAAACCCACGGTATCTGTGGGGTAAAATACAATGAAGTCTGCCTACAGGAAGGGTTCACTGTTTAACCAAAATGTATGGAATCCAGCAAAGTCCTGGACAGCCTGCTCAGGACTGAGGCTGAGGTAGGGGTACCATGATGAACAACGCAAGATGAACACTCAGGTCGGAGGCTGAGGAGAATCCAGTTCTTGAACCTCAGAGTGATGAATGCCACGATAGGGTCTCTCCAAAAGGTACTTCGGGTGCTCAAGTCAGGGCACCACCTACTGAAGAGACCAGCTAGGCTTCCCAAGAACCTAACGGCTGGAGGAGGGCCCAGTGGAGAGGCAGTGCACATGGACGCCAGGGATGGCAAGAAGGGGTCCCGAGTAAGATCAAGTGCAGTATTGCAGGAGGATATTTGGATGGTAAAGGAACTGATGGGCCAAGTTCAAAAGTTCGACCTTCATCTCACACTGATTAAGGAACCATTGAAGCTTCTAAGCCAAGAGTGGCCTGGAGAGATTCGAGGTGAGCCATGTGGGAGGTGGGCTACAGAAGGCATGGACTGCAAAGGGCGCAAAAAGTAACTTTGAGGAAGTGATCTTACTGCTTTCTGGAGCAGGTGTTTTAGAAACTTAGGGGATATTTTATATTGCTAAAATGGCTGGGGGCACACTGACAGGAAGTTGGTAAAGACTAAAATGCAGGAGGTCTTAACATACCAGCACAGTCTCACAGGAGGACTTGCAAACAGTGTGACCTTTGAAATGGAATGTTCCCCTAGAGAGTTATTTAGGGGACAACATAATCATAACTGTCTGATTCCAGAATATAATTCCAATTTACCTATGAACATAAAATATGTTTGCATAGATTTTGTATAAGCTAGAAACTAGATCAGTGAAATAGAATTTGGGAGTCCCAAAGTAAACCCTTACGTGTGGGAAATTGGTTTTTAACAAAGTTGCCAAGGCTGTTCAATAGAGAGAGAATAGTGCTTTCCATGAATGATGGCTGAACATCCACATAAACAAAATAAAACGACCCTGTGTCAATTTCCTAGGGCCACTATAATAAGGTACCACAAACTAGATGGCTTAAAACAACTCAGCTCTATTTTCTCACAATTCTGGAGGATGGAAATCTAAGATCGGGATGCTGGCAGGTCATGCTCTCTCTCTAATGGGAATCCCCTTCCTTGCCTCTCCCTGGATTCTCCTGGTTGCCCACAGTCCTGGGCATTCCTCGACTTGCAGTCTTATCACTCCAACTTCTGTCATTTCCTTCTTCTTCACATGGCCCACGTTCCCCTTGTTTGTGTCTCTCTGTCTGCCAATTTCTCTCTCCTTATAGAAACAGCTCATTGGATTAGGGTCCACTTGATTACAACCGAAAAAAACTTTCACTCCTTAGTAAAGTCACATTCCCAGGCACTAGGGGTTCAGACTTGGACATACCTTCCTGGGGGACACAATTCAATCCACAAAATCCTGTCCTCTGGTCCCTTAAATTTTATGTGTTCCCACCTGCAAAATATTCACCTCCCAAAAGACTTAGCCCATTCCATCATCAACTCTAATCTACAAAATCCCATCTACATATTATCAACGCAAAAGTTAGACACGTTATCGTGTAAATCAGGTCCGGGTGAGACTCTGGGTATTATCTTTGCTGAGGCAAAATTCTTCTTTGCCTAGAAACCAGAAAGTCAGTTATTTGCTTCCTTTGGTGGGACAAGCAGAGAGAGACATTCCCATTTCAAAAGGGAGAAGATGGAAAGAATAAATCACGTTCAAAAATCAGGGGAAGAACCTCCCTTAGGTCCCAACACCTGAAACTAGTAGCCCTCTGTGACTGAATGTATCGTCCTCTAGTCCAGAGGAGAGGTTGTCGTCCCAGCCTCTAGGTCCCTAACTCTGGCCTCTCTGGTTTCTGTCTCTTTGACCCTGCCCTCAGAATCATTCTTCCTCCATTCAAGCTTTTCTTTGTTCCTTACAGTTCAGGGAGGCAGTGTTGCCACTGATAGAACATTCTCAAAGCTGGGTAGTTCTTCTATAGATACCAAGGGGACCCTCGCTATTAGAAAAGAGGATTTGCCAGTCCTCCGAGATAACCCTAACTCTAATCCTGACTTCTGCTGAGTGAGTGATTAGGTTCGTAAGTTGACTGCGTCACCTCCTTAGCAAGCGGCTGTCCATTCACACCTTTGATGACCTCTTCAGGCCTTATTTTCCCACCTTTAGAAATGTGGATAAGCTGAAAAATTCCCCAGTATCAGAATCTGGTTCCTTTTTCTGACAGTTCCTTCCTAAATGTATTTTTTTCCTCTAGGATTTTATAGGAACTCTAAGGAGAAAGCAGGTCACCTCCACAACCTTTTCCTTGGAAATTCTCAAGTTCAACATATCACCGGGGGTGGGGGTGGGTGGGGGCTTCTCTGGAAATAAGCTCATTGTTAGGTAGA
>NW_022111320.1:17339835-17343504 GCF_000313985.2 Echinops telfairi | reverse complement strand
GGGGGGGGTGGGATCACAATTCAACCCACAAAAGATACCCCCCCTACTTCACACCATGTATGACAATTAATACAGAATGGATCTCGGCCCTATATGTAGGGGTTAGAACTCTCAGCAGGAAAGGTAGGCATAACTCTTCATGACCTCAGATTAGGTCATGGTTTCTTACATAATGACACAAAACACATAAATGATCAAAGAAAGAAAGAGATACATCAAAACTTTAAAACTTTTGTGTTGCAAAGGGTATCATCAAGAAAGCAAAAAGATAAGCCGTAGAATGGGAGAAGATATTTATGAATCATATCTCTGATAAAGAGTTCGTATCCAGACTATATACAGAACTCTCACAAGTTAACGATAAAAAAACAACCCAGTTTACAAATGAGCAGAGGATTTGAGTGACACTGCTTCCCCAAAGAGGGCATCCAAATGACCAATGTGCACATGTAAAGATGTCCGTCGCTATTATTCGTTAAGGAAATGCATATTGAAACTGCAATGAAAAACTACTCTATAGCCACTCGGATGGTCATAATAAAAACAGACAGACAGTAACAACAGGTGGTGAGGGTCTGGTACAAAACGGAAACTGCATAGATTGCTGGTGAGAATGGAAAATGGTGCGGCCTCTTTGGAACATTTGGCAGTTTCTCAAAATGTTAAGTGTGGAATTGTCTTATGGCCCCGTAACTCTACTCTGATGTATATGTCCAGGAGAAATGAAAACGTACCTACACAGAAACTTGTTCACATCAGGTACCAGACATCAAAGAACAAAAGAATCATATCATTGGCAATGAGGGGGATGCAGAGTGGAGACGGAAAGGCCAGCTGTTGGCAACTGGGCATCCTCTTTACAGAAGGGTCGCGGGGAGGAGACGAGCAAGTCAGGGCTCAGTGTAGCAACGGTGAAACATACAACTCTCCTGTAGTTCCTAAATCCTTCTCCCCCCACCCCCACCTCCCCACTATCATGATCCCAATTCTACCTTACAACTCCGGCTACACCAGAGGATGTACACTGGTGCAGATAGGAACTGGAAACACAGGGAATCCAGGACAGATGAACCCCTCAGGACCAGTGGTGAGAGTGGCAATACCAGGAGGGTGGAGGGAAGGTGGGGTAGAAAGAGGGAACCAATTACAAGGATCTACATATAACCCCCTCCCTGGGGGATGGCCGACAGAAAAGTGAGTGAAGGGAGACATTGGTCAGTGTAAGACATGGAAAAAAATAATTTATAAATTATCAAGCGTTTGTGAAGGAGTAGGGAGCGGGGATGGAGGGGTAAAATGAGGAGCTGATACCAAGAGCTCAAGTAGAAAGAAAATGTTTTGAGCATAAGAGCAACTAATGTACAAGTGTGCTTGACACGATGGATGGATGGATGGATGGATTGTGATAAGAGTTGTACGAGCCCCCATTAAAATGATTTTAAAAAGAAAGAAACTTGTTCACAAATGTTCATTGTAACACTACTCCAAATAACCCCCAATTGTATAGCCTGACAACGAAGCAAATAGGGCTCATCTAGACAACGGAGCATCGTTGGGCCACGGAGAGAAATGGAGTTCTGGTGTGTGCTAAAACACGGATGTACCTTGGAAACAATGCGCAGTGAGAAAAGTCAGACACCAGTGTCCATGTAGCCCATGATTGCCTTTCTGTGTAGTGTTCAGACAAGGAAAATCTGTAGAAAGAGAAAATGCATCAGCGGTTTCCAGGAACTTGGGAAGGAGGTTGAAAAATAATTATCAATGGGTAGGGGTTTCATTGGGGAGGTGAGTTCAAATGTTCTGAGATCAGATATTGGTGGTGGGTGTACAGTTCTGTGAACATACTTTAAAAAACACTGGATTATAGCCTTTAAATGGGTGGATTTTGTGGTATGTGAATTAGATCTCAATGTAAGATTGTTATATGTTGAATCTTTCAGAAAAACAGCTCACTTACAAATCTAGAGAGGATAGTATAGAATTTAGTTTGGAAGTTTACAAGTTATTCACCATTTCAAAAAGATCACCTCACCAAGTCCTTTGGCTTTGGTAGTTGAATTGCTGGCGCCCACAGCTGCATCGTTTGCGGCTGCTGAGAACAATGATTCGTCAATGGAAATTTGAAGGTATCATCACATTTTGCTTGAGCATTTACTGCAATTTGAAGAGCACTTTACTATCAATTAATTGCCCTTTATATCTTTATATGATCAATTACCTTTCGGTTCTTCATAGTGATTTTTCATAATGTTTATAGGTTAGTTATGTTATCTATGAATACCATGTCATGATAGATATGGGTGTAATGTCCCACTATATATTGTAATGCAATGTGTGCTACTAAAAAGTAGCAATGAGGCTAATAGAATTAAAGACCATTGACCTCTTCGCAAACTCATTACACACTCACATCCCCAGCCACAAATCAGGTACAATCTCCATCATATCCTCTCTCTGCCATCTGGTCAATTCCGACTCACAGCCCCTGGATAGGCCAGGGTAGTGCTGCACATGTGGGTTTATGAGACTCTCACTATCTATGGGAAGCATCTCGTGATTTCAAACTGCTGGCCTTGCAGTTAGCAGCCCAGCGAGCGCCCGCTATACCACCAGGGCTCCCAGTCTTTGGCATTTCCCTAAAGTCAAGACTTGCCCCATCAGCTCTGCCTTTGAACTAATAACATTTCCTTATAAAGAATTTAAATTGCTTTCTTGTCTTCTTAGAGTCCCCACACTTCTATGAGTTTGAGGGATGGTGATGTTTCGCTAACTGATAGAGTTAAGTTTCGCCTCTGCTCACATTTCACACACACACACACACACACACACATCATGGAGGTGGCCAGGGAATGATCGCTTTTATTTAAAGAATGATGTCCTCATGTCACTTGCTCAAGCAAAGTGCCTCTCTCAGGACATGAGGTAGACACAACCATTAGCTCTTATAATTTCTGAGATCGTAGTAAGTGTCACATTAGGGACATTGGGACAAATGGCCTCTGCTTGGGCTGAGCAGAGCAGCTGTAGAGGAGCAGCCTGGAGTGGTGGCAGGGGACAGCTCTGGGACTCAGAAGGCCAGGATCCAACCCTGGGCTCCTGCTGTGCTGTAATTGAACAAGTCACGGAATCCCTCCAAGCCTCTCTCTTTTCATTTATACAGTGAAGACATTAATACCTGTGCTTCCTGACATATGGTAACTGAACAGCACGATGCTGACAAAGTGCCTGATCAGATAGTCCCATTCTCCTCTATCCGGGGCCTCTGTGAGTTGGCACTGACTCGATGGCAGTGGATTGGGGCTCAGTTTGGTCTCGTTCTATCCCGAGTGGCCCCTACTTGCCAGCAGCCCCTGTGTGCCTCCCAAGGAGGTCATGGCTCTCCAAACAGACACCAGCTCTCCCCTCATGGAATGCAGGCACGAGAAGGGAGACAGGCTCTCAAGAAGTAAGTCCAAGATTAATTCACCAAGTTCAGTAAGTGCTCCAAAGGAGGCCTGCGGGGTGCTATAAAAGCTTATAGTGGTGGGATGGGATTTAAAATTATCTTGAGCTTCTCTGCGTAAGTCAAATTCAAGGTGAGGCCTGAAGGGTCGGTGGGAGAAGCCGAAGCAGCAGTCCAGGGATCTAGCCTGGTGATTTTCACTAGTATACCAATGCCTGGGCTCCACA
>NW_022111320.1:17335627-17339190 GCF_000313985.2 Echinops telfairi | reverse complement strand
GTGATTGGTTTGGAGGCCTGGCATAAGGAGCCTAGTGACTTAAGCATCAGACTACTAAATTTAAGGTCAGCAGTTCGAATCAGGAAAGGCCGTGGTCTTCCAGAAGGATATGCAGTCTCAGAAACTCTGCAGGGCAGTCCTGCTCTGACCTAGAGGGGTGCTGTCAGCTGAAGCAAATCCATTGGACAGCAGTGGGCTTGGGACCTTGCACCCAGAGACATGGATTCAGTAGCTCTGGGGAGGAGGCAGGGAGCTGTGTTTGCGCTTTTGATATTTTCTTTTTAAATCATTTTATTGGGAGCTCTTACAGCTCTTATTGTTTTGCTTTTGTTTTCTTCTGTTATGTTTTGCTTTGTCTTATTTGTGTGCTCATTACTGTCTCGGCATGTCTATCTCAATAAGCTAGGCGGGACAACCCGCGCTTTGGATTTTTCACGGTTTTCTGTTTCCCCGGTGATTCCGGTGTCCAGCCTCGTCTGGGGACAATGAGGAGGGGAAGAGCGAAACACACAGAAGGGCCTGTTCGTGTGGAGGCCCGAGAGGTGGAGGAGGGGAGAGCCTGGCCACTCCAGGTGGGAGGAGTTTCTGCTTTCTCTTTCAGATCTCTGTAAACTTATTTCCAATGGATCTCTTGTTTATGGAAGCTAGAGTTTCGTTTTACACATTTACAAATCCATCCCACTCGTGAGACCGCCTCTTGACCAGGAGAGAGCGGCGGAAGAGCAGAAGAGGAGCGGCAGGTGGCCAGGAAGCATCGCCCCTCCCTCCCCCACCCCCGCCCCAGCACACTGGAGTCCCCTTCGCATTGGAATCACCTGGGAGCCTTCCACCTTCACGGATACCAAATGCCCAACTCAGTCCAGTGGAAAATAAGCCTCTTGGGAATGAAAAGGGCCATGATTCCACATCCTTGTTCGCAGATGTTTCTCATGTGGAGCAGGTTGAAAATCCCGGGAAGGCAAGCCTGAAAGGCCAGGGGCTCCGTGCACCGTCCCTAGCATACTGTGTCCTCCGTGTGCGACAGCTTCCACCCTTGAAACCAGCTCCAGTCCAGCCTGAAGGGGAGGGGAGAGGCTGCTCCCAACTACCTTCTAAAGCTAGCTGTCCACCAGCAGGAAGGACTGCCCCTCCGATTGCTTTTTAAGGGGGAGCACCAGGGAACACACCTGGTTTGACAGTGAGATGTCTCCAGGAGGCGGTTTGGGTGTCCATGGTTGGGGACAATGATGTCATGCCTTGATAAATGATACAGTCCCTCAACCGCCTCTCCTCTGCTCACAGCCCCATGTGAACTCACTCCCTCTAAGTGGCTCAGGCACAATGGGAACCCTCATTCCCTGCTGGTGTGGTGGATTGCACAAGCCCAGCCAGCTGGCTCTCCTGACACAGGTCATCAGTTGTGCCCTGCCAAGCTCAAGGTCTGCTGCAGTGGGACAGGAAGCATTCTAGCAGACCCAGGCCCAAAAGTCTCCCCACCCAACCAAGGTGTCCGACCCAGTCTCTTTTCTCAGCTGCTTTCTGACAGACTCCCACTTTCCAGGTCAATGGAAATACTGGCCCTAATCCCCCATCCCCGGGTAACATTAGACTTGGCCTCCAACTGCCAGGGAAATGAGTGAGCCTTTGTCTGCAGATAAGATAGCAGTCGCCTCTCTGCAATCAGATAGGCAGGTGGAGCGAACAGAATTTCTTCTCTTCTCATGCCAAAAAGGATTGCCTGCGTGCTTTATATACCAATATTTGAATTCCACATTTCTTTTTCTAACTGAGTTCTGTTTCCTCAGTTCATGCCCAGTGGGTAAAGTGAGATTTCCTGTCCAGCCAAGTGCTGTGTCAGTAACAAGGGTGCAATGAGACATTACTGGTTAAACAAAGCACTGTATTTGGCTCCCTGTGGTTAGTGTAATATTGACTCATGAATATTGCTTCATCAACTGTGCTTAAGAAAAATGAGCTATCCCCTAAACCATAAGTAATCACATATGTCGTTAATAATATTAGTCATGTGAACCCCTAAATGAAAGGTGTAGAGATTTTTGTTGTTTGGTTTTTTTGATGGAGGGGAAGACAGATCATTCATTCCAATTAAATCACAAAGTTTCAGGTAGCTATAATTTTAGTTAGTGCTTTTAGCCAGAGGCCATTTGGATTATACAGCACATACGCAGCATCAGTGATGGAAGAATCAGAGTTGAGTGAACGGAGAATAATCAAAAAGACAAAAACAAGAAGTGAATGCTTTGTGGTAAACCCAGGAGGATGTTGAGAATGAGCGCACCACCTACAGTTGGGTTTACCTGCCATTGCCCCGGCCCACGCCTTCAGCAAGATGTTCTGTCACAAAACGCTGTTCTACTGTTACCTCATTAATACAAAAGGAAGGGACACAGAAACCCTTAGATAAGAGTGAAGGAGAAAAGATAGGCCTCCAGGTCCTAGTTGGGAAGAGACAAGAGTCAGGGAGTCGCCGAGAGGAGGAATCATTAAGGGGCCAGAGCCTGTGGCTTAGAGGCTGGTGTGCTGGTGCTTCTATCCAGCTTCGGCTGTCGTTGCTGTTCGTAGATTCTGTCAGCTGGTTCTGATCCATGGAGACCCTGTGTGCAACAGAACAAAAGGCCACCAGGTCTTGCGCCATCCTCACAGCTGTGCTTATGTTGGAGCCACTGTGTCGGTCCATCTTGCTGAGGGTCTTCCTCTTTTTTGCTGCTCCTCTATTTTACCAAGCTCAATGTCCTTCTCCAGGGACTGGTCTCTCCTGGTAACATATCCAAAGTATGTGAGACAGAGTCTTGCCATCCTTGCCTCTAGGGATCATCTGGCTGTACTTCTTCCAAGACAGGTCTGTTTGTTCTATTGGCAGTCCATGGTGCTTGCCATAGGGGTCACCAGCACCGTGAATTCAAATGCATTGATTTTGCCTCAGTCTTCCTTATGCAGTGTCCAACTTCCACCTGCATATGAAGCAATGGGATATGCCATGGCTTGGTCAGGTGCAACTTAGTCCTCAAAGTATCATCCTTGCATGCCAACATTTTACTGAGGTCTTGTGCAGCAGGTTGACCTAATGCAGGTGTCAGAGCCTCTGATAAATGCCCTAGTTGCCTAGACACGCCGCATCCTCTTCTGCAAAGCAGGCCACCATTCTGATTGTTATTTCTGAAGATATTAACTGCAGACTCAGTGGTTGTGCTTACCAGTGTAATAGCCTCTCGCCGCATGTGGCTATTTTAATTGACATTAAATACATTTGAAAATCTGTTGCTCATTTGTACTAGTCACTGTAATGATCACAGAAAGGTCTGCAGGACAGTGCTGTTCTTTAAGAGCTACACTCTAGCCCCAGACATTCCAATCCCAGCTCTACTCTTACAGCTGTGTCACTTGGAACAAATACCTTCACCTCTCCGAATTTCCTCATCATCAACTTGGTAGTAATTAAAAATAGTTGCCCCCCACCCTCTCTCCAGGGGGACAAACAACAGAAACCTTGGGGGAAGGGAGACCGCGGTCGGTGTAAGATATGAAAATAATAATGATTTATAATTTATCAAGGGGTCATGAGG
>NW_022111320.1:17302178-17333072 GCF_000313985.2 Echinops telfairi | reverse complement strand
CTTATGGACTTGATCTGGACTGGGCTGGGATGTTTTCTCATATTCAATTGCTCTTGTATATAGAGCTCTTTCTTATACACATGTGAGTGTCGATGAATTTGTTTCTCTAGCCTACCTGGACTAACACAGTCCCTTAACTTCTTGCAACAGAGTTTCGCAGTAAGTCAATGAGACCCAGAATTTTAAATAACAGAGTTTAAAATAAGAGGGTTTTCAGCCCTGTGATATGTCCTGAAGAGAGAGCACCGCTTTGTACTTGGAGATTTGGGGACAACTGAATAGAATAGGGGCCCTGGTCAGACACAAACCACAGGCAGGAAGGACATAGACTCTCAGTTCTCACCTTTCAGAGTTACCCTCAGACAGGCAGAGCAAAGTAAGGCTTCTCACCACCAGGATCTGAAAACAGAGGTTCATTTGTTGGGATCCACTTTAGGGTGTCAAAATGTGAAATGCAGTTTAGTCCATCCCTCTCTACCACCCTCTGAGCTCTAGGGAGACGGTGAGCTCATAGACCGGGGGGCCTTGAGCTCATGGATCGCACTGATGCACACCGCTGTAAATTGAGCTCTTTTGGGACTGACATAGGCATCGCTCAGCTTCACTTTGGGAGGAAGCATGTAAAAATAAACTTATATTTGAGCTGGGGTCTTCTCAGGGTGGGGTGGGCGGTGTAGAGGATGCCATCAGAGGCACCAAGGCAAGGGACTTTACACCTTCAACCTAAACTGCAAATCTCAGAGAAGAAGACAGGTCAGCTCCAAGCATAAGCCAGGTACAAAGATGGCCCAAGAGTCCAGATCAAGCTGAAAGTTCATAAACCAGATATCTGACTCTGTACCTCAAGGATTATTATTCTTTTTGATGACTATCAAGCAGCTTCTTTTATTTCTTTTCCATGCTGAAATGAAGAACATTGAAATAGCCTCTTTCCTCTTTCTAAGAGCCCTGGTGACATAGTAGGTCATGCATTAGGCTAAAACTGCAAGGTTAGCAGTTCAAAGCCACCAGCGCTCTAATGGAAGAAGATGAAGCTTTCTGCTCCCACAGCATTACAGTCGCAAATACCCATGGGCAGTCTACTCTGTCCTGTAGGGTTGCTGTGGATAAGAATCAACTGGAGGGAAGTGAGCTTTGTCTTATTCTCCCCCTTCTAGGCCATTCCTTCTGCGAAGACATTTCCAGAATCATGACAAAGTGATTTGACTCGCACCATCCAATACATATTGACCTCTAAATATCGTCATGACATTCCATTTACTATCCATATTAAGGACTGAAACTAGAGCAAAATAGAAATTATCTGGAGTATGTTCTTATTAAGGCCTTTTCAAATCCCATTATCCTGAAGGGCTGTAGTTATTTCATCCTAAAAGAAGTCATGGTCAAGTTTGCCCATGAACACACACTTAATCCCCAGTTCTCGCTGCTGTAACATGTACTGCAAGTCCTTTATTTGAGAACTCATCGTGTTTTGAGATGGACTCACTCTTACAAGCCTTTATTTGAGAAGATAGATAAGCCAGAAAACCAAACCCACTGCCATGGAGTTGATGATGACTCACAGTGACCCTGTAGGACAGAGTGGAACGGGAGTGTCTGGGGCTGTAAATTTTTACAGGAGGGGAAAGTTTCATCTTTTTCCCTCAGAGCAGTTTGTGGTTTCAAACCTTGTTTGCAGTTGCAGCCTAATGCATGACCTACTACGTCACCAGCCCCAGTGTGACTTCTGTGCCACCAGGGCTCCCTGCTTTGGTAAGGAGGACTTGTACAACTGTGTGAAATGCTTTTGACAGCCCAGTGAGGGAGATGAAGCTAAAGTAAGTCCAGTGACCTCTAGCAACATAGGGGCCATGGGTAATTTCAACAGGAGTTTGGGGGTCATGGAAGAATGGAGAAGGCCATCAATGGCAAGATATGAGGGAGTGGAGAGAGCGTGTAGGCCAACTATCTCATGAAGTTTGGATACAAGTGGAACAGAAGTGGGGCGATAAAGAGGTGTGTGGCCTTTGGAGGGGTGCTTTTACAGTATTGTTTTTTTATGATGGATCTGTTGAAAATTGAGTTCTTAACAAACTCCATGAAACTATCAGAATTAGTTTCCTTTCAAGGGGGCCCGGGACGGCGGGGCAGGGATGGTCAGCATTGAAAGAGAGAAAGCCAAGCTATGAAAAACCAAGAGCACAGAACTGAGGTCTTTGCTTCAGGCACAGAATCTATCTTCACAGCATAAATGTTGACCTGAGTTTTTGGTAGCCACCAGGAGAGCCCTGCTCCCAAGATCCCAGTAATTTGAATCAGGAGTGTGTGTTAGTCTGGGTAGACTAGAGAAATAAATTCATAAACATACATAAGTGTATAAGAAAGAACTTTATATACAAGAGCAATTGAATATTGAGAAAACATCCCAGCCCAGTCCAGATCAAGACCCTAAGTCCAATATTACCCCATACATCTGATATCAATCTATAAAGTTCTCTTCTGACTCATGAATCACATGCAATGGTACCGAATGCAGGAAGATCACAGGCCAGTGGGTGGGAAGTCTTGTGGGTCCATTGGCAGCGTAAGCATCTCAGTGCTGGCGGGATCTCCATGTGGCTCCTCCAGCTCCAGACGTCTGGCTCCATCAGCTTTCCTCCATGTGTCTTCTCCACAGGGAAGCCTCTCAGGAAGTGAGCAGAGAGAGGAAATACAGGAGTTCCCAGAATCCTCAGGAAAAGGCCATGCCCACATAGAGGCCTGATTGGCAATACCCTGATTGACAGACTAGACTCCACCTCTCCACACTTAATCCTCAAATTGGCACGGATTATGTAACTACCACAGGAGTGGAAGGCTGACTCTGTGACCAAGTCAGAGTTTTCCTTGGGTCTAGACATTATTACCTCCAGAGCACGTGAGAAAAGAATGAGGACAAGTATGTTGCCTAATCTGATTCCATGGCACGGCCCCTGAAACAGTTTCCCATAATAGAGACACAGAGAAGCATACCTGCAAACACCAAGGATATGCTTCTTGGTCTGTAGTTAAGAGGAGTGAGCGCATTACTCTGGCCTCTTATCTGGTTTTTAATTCATTTTTTCTGATCAGCGCTTTTTTTTTTTTTGCTGACCTACAGAGAAGATGGAAATTTAAATCACTTATAATCCCACCTCCTCTAGTTTTCCAAGTCTAACATTTTAGTGCGTCGTCTTTCAAAGGAAAGAATGAAATCGGATCACACTCTACATATAGTTGTATACCCTTTGTAGTTGTTCTGTGAAAATTGATGCTATCCTGCATCCTTTTCACATCATTCATTATTATTTTAGAACATAGTTTAAATAAATACATACCGTATATACCTGTGTATAAGCCGAGTTTTTCAGCACATTTTTAGTGCAGTTTTTGTGGTAAAATTAGGTGTGTTGGCTGATATTCCGGTCGGCTTATACGCAAGTATATACGGTAATAGATTTATTATTTGAATAATTTATTTAACCATGACCCTATGTTTGTATTGGCACCCGTCTGTCAGTTTATTGTATTGTGGTAGTTCGCATATTACTAAGAAACAAACCAAAAAATGCCACCAGTATTTCGAATACCAGGAGGGCCACCCATGGTGGATAGACTTCAACCGTGCTTACAGACTAAGACGTTATAGGAAGAAAGCCCTGGCAATCTATTCCCAAAAATTAGCCAATGAAACTGTATGGATCACAACCAAATGTTGTCCAATGTAGTGCTGACACTTGAGCTCCCTAGACTGGAAGAACTCAAAATACACTATGACCACAACCAAGAACTCAAGCAGACCAATGACAGCAGGCGGCTCCAGGCTGGGCAATTTCCAGTCTGTTGAACGTGGGGTTGTCCCATATTAGAGCAGACTTAACAGAGACTATATTCGGACATTTGGATTGGCTCTGATTTTTACTGCTAGAAATAACACTTCAGTGGATGCCCTTGAAAATAAATCTATGCGTGTACTGCATTATTTCCACATGATAGAGTGCCTCTTAATAGCCTTAAAACCCTTAATATCAGTTTACACTCCCTTCATCCGCAATGGGGCTCTCTTTCCTTTGTCGTGTTAATAAAATAGCTTCTTTTTCTTTTCCATTTTCCCCGAATACCGGTCATGTTCTTATGTAATTGAATATTTTTATTTGAATTAACAGTTGATTCTTACTGTGCTCTATGAGGAATATACTCTTAACTTAGGAACTTCTTGTTGTTGCTGTTAGTGACCCTGATCCAGTGCACAGCAGAACGAAGCCCCGCCCAGTCCCGTGCCAGCCTCACAAGGGTGCCTATGTTTAAGCCCACTGTTGTGGCCACTGTGTCAATCGATTCTGTTCTTCTTTGCTACCTTTTCTTTACCAAGTATAACATCCTTGTCCAGAGACTGGTCTCTCCTGATAACATATCCAAAGAACCGATAGGCTGGAAACAATTTTTTTAATAAATCACTTTATTGGGGGCTCTTATAGCTCTTCTAACGATCCATACAAATGTACACATTTGTGTATATGTTGCCATCATCATTTTCAAAACATTTTCTTTCTGCTTGAACCCTTAATATCAGCTCCTCTTTTTTTCCCTTCCACCCCTGTGGACCCCTGATAAATTATAAATTATTATTTTCATTTCTTACACCATCCACTGTCTCCCTTTACCCACGTTTCTGTTGTTTGTCCCCCAGTGGTGGGGTGAGGGGCAGGTGGATTAATACTTTGATCATTGTAGTTGGTTCACTGTTTCTCTCCCTTATCCCCCCATCTTCCCCCTACCCTCATGGTATCGCTACTCCCATTACTATTCCTGAGGGGCTTATCTGTCCTGGATTCCGTGTGTTGAGCTCTTATTTGTACCAGTGTACATGTTCCAGTCTAGCCGGATCTGTAAACTAGAACTAGGGTCATGATAGTGGGGGTCGGGGGAAACATTAAAGAACTAGAGGAAAGTTGTATGTTCCGTTGGTGCTATGCTGCACCCTGGCTGACTTGTTCTTTCATTATGACCCTTTTTGTGAAGGAATGTCCGATTTTCTACAGATAGACTTTGGGTCTCCACTCTTACCCCCATCATTTGCATGGATATATTTGTTTGTTTGGGGTTCCTCTGATGCCTGATACTTGATCCTGCCAACTCCTCATGATTACACAGGCTGGTGTGCTTCTTCCATGTGCACTTTGTTGCTTCCCTGCTAGATGATTGCTTGTTTAACTTCATGCCTTTAAGATCCCAGATGCTGTATCTGTTAATGGCTGGGCACCATCAGTTTTCTTCGCCACATTTGCTTAAGCATCCATTTAACTTCAGCAATCGTGTCTGGAAGGTGAGCACCACAAAATCCCAGGTTATTAGAACAAAGTGTTCTTGTGTAGAGGGAGTACTTGAGAGTAGAGACCAAATGTCTGTCTGCTACCTTAATACTTAACCTTTAAATATATGTACATAGACCTAGATCCCTATTGTTACATAGTACGTAATATATTTACATATGTGCAGACCTATATTTATACCTCTATAAATGTCTTTTTACTTTCTTCCTGTTCCACTATCATGTTTGACCTTCATTCAACTCTCAGTACTTTCTCTTGGCTACATTGCACTTAATCAAACCCTATCAGGCATTCTACACACTCCTCACCATTGATTTTAGATCTATTACGGTTCCCTTGTCCCTGGGTTTGTTGGCTCCCCCTCCCTTTCTCCCAGCTCCTCCTCTCCTTTGTGCCCACCCCACTCCCACCCCCTGGAGCCATTGGTCCCATTGTTTTCTCCTCGGGATTAGTTATCCTGCCCATCCTATATGTATAGACATGAGAAACAATAAAGGAGAAAAATAGGTGTGTGGGGGGGACCCTATAAATAGTTCCAGGGCTGTCTGCTGACCCTTCTGAATGTTTTCCAATCAGATCTGGTGAAATGCCATGCCCCGCCCACCAACTCCGAGGTCTATTTTCAGGATTCCTCGGGTACTTAATTGCTTTGCTCCCCTTGCTGCTCTGTTGTGCTCCCTTTGCAAGTCTGGAAACAATTTAACTCAACAGTTTGGAAGCAGGCACTTTCAAGTCGAATAGCATGTAGGTTAGAAAACAATTGAAAAGCCACCAAATGCAATCTGGCAGTCCTCTGTGAGCTACGGCTATCGGTGTTGAAAGATACCCTCCCTCTCCTAGCTTTCAGATCTCCTGACGGAGCGACCTGACTGGAGTCAGGAAAAGAACATGCCAGCAGAGAGGATGCTGTTGTGTTGTGTATCCACTGCATACCCTGAGGGCTGTAGACTCATGAACCTGATACAGGTGCCAGTCTTGATGGGGGCTGTGGGAGCACATGAACTGTGTCCCTACAGGACTAAGCTTATCTTTATTTTCAGAAAGTTCCAAGATTGTCAAAAGTTTCAACTAGTTTCTTAAAAGAAGAAAAATAATAATACGTGAAGCGAGCTAGAAATGAAAGGACGTTGTCTTCTCTCCATACCACACTCAATGGTTTGTGAGGATTTGACTGCTCTGGTTTGAAAGGGTGTCTGTGATCACCTGGAAGTGATACATTGCTTCTGCATCAAAAATTCAACTCTAAACCCAACTCTTGGGTTTCATTTTAATATAACACTGTGGCTGTTTCATTCCGTCTGCCCTTTACAGAATGAACATAAAGGATCACAAACAGACTTGTAGAGACCTTGGTGAGCACGGTGTTTGTTGGCTGGTGCTGTCAAGGAGATTCTGACTTTTGGTGACTCCATGTACAGCAAGCCAGAGCACGACCAGGTCCTGCACCCTTCTCACAGGGGTTAGGTGTGAGCCCATGATTGCAGGCACTCTGTCAGTCCAGCTCACCAAGGGCCTTCCTCGTTTTCCCTGACCCTCGGCTTGACCAAGCATGATGCCTTTTCCAGAGACTAGGCTCTGTGAAGTTTCGTCTTGATTCTAAGAAGTATTCTGGCTGTGCTTCTTCCAAGACTGAGTTGTTTGTGCTTCTGGCAGCGAGTGGTACTTTAAATAGTCCCCCCAGCACACCAAGTCAAACTGGTCTGTGTTCTTCCTTCTTCACGATCCAGCTTTCACTGCACTTGAGGCCCTTGGCAACGCATGACCGAGGACCAGTGCCCCTTAGTCTTCAAGTGGCATCTTTCCTGTTTAATACTTTAAAGAGATCATTTGCATCAGATTCACCCCGCACTGTTTGAGCCATTACAAGATGGCGCTGGACCGCGCCCGCATCGTCAGAGCTAAGCTGTAAACAAGCTTGTTGCGCATGCGCTGCCAGCCGCTCGCTACGCATTATCAAATTGCACCAATCCTGGTAGGACACGTCACCGAGCAGGGTATTTATACCCGGGGTTTTAGGAGCTTGGGGTCTTCCGCAGCTGACCTTGGAGCAAGAGGCAGCTTAAATAAACTTCGCAGATGGCATCTACCAGAAGGGTCCTGACCATTCTTGTCTCGGTCCGTGCTGCGCCGTATCATCCGCGCGCGACACCGCACAATACGAGGTTTCTCTTTTTCAACTACTGCTTCCATTGACTGTGGATGCAAGTGAAATGAAATCCTTGACAAATTCAGTATTTTCTCTGTTTATCATGATGTTCTTTACTGGTCCAGTTGCGAGAATTTCTGTTTTCCTTCATTGAGTTGCAATCCATATGAAGACTGCAGTCTTGATGTTCTTTGGAAGTGCTTCAAGTCCTCCCCACATTTAGCAAGCAAGGATGTATCATATGCATCTTGAAGGTTGCTAATAAGCCTTCCTCCAATCCTGATGCTGCTTCTCTGATTATCTGCTCACCATGCAAATGAATAAACGCAGTGTAAGGATACAACCCTGACACACACCTTTCCTGATTTTAAACTGGGTAGTATTCCCTTGTACTGTTCCACTGACTGCCTCTTGGTCTGTGTCCAAGTTCTGCAGGAACACAATGAAGTATTCTGAAATGCCCATTCTTCTCAATGTTATCCACAGTTTGTAACGATCCATACAGTCAGTGTCTTTGTATAGTCAATAAAACACAAGTAAACAGCTTTTGAGTATTCTCTGATTTCAGCCAAGAGCCATCTTACATTAGCAATGATATCCCTCTGTCCAAGTCTTCTTCTGAATCCAGCTTGAATTCCTCGCAGCTCTTTGTTGATGAACGACTACAGTCATTTAAAAATTATCTTCAGTAAAATGTGCATGTGGTGCTAAGGATATTAATAAGGAGCTATCTTCTAAATTTCTTTGCACGGACTAATCAGTGTTTCCTGTGCTGTATCGGCTGCTGAAACATTTCAGTTGTTATTCTGTCTATTCCTGGCACCTTGTTTTCAATAATGCCTTTAGCAACTTGAACTTCTTCCGTCAATGCCATTAGTTCTGGATCATATGCTACCTCTTGAAATGCTTGAACATTAACCAATTCTTTTTGGTACAATGGCTCTGCCTTCCTTCCATCTTCTTTTGATGCTTCCTGCATCATTCAATATTGTGTCCGTACCAATACCGAACCCCCTGCCAGTGCGTCAATTCTGACTCAGGGTTAACCTATACGATAGAGTAGAACTGCCCCTACCTGTTTCCTGGGCTATTAATCTTTATGGGCACAGAAAGCCTCTTTTTCCCTCCAAGGATTGGATGGGTTGAACCAATGACCTTGTGGTTAGCAGCCCGATGATAGTCCACGACAACACAACATGGGACCCTGGGCTATTGCAGGTAAGGCATAAGGCGCTAACATTTTCTTCATTTCTTTCCGCCTGAGTAATGCTAAGCCTGTCCTTCCTTCAGGGCTTTCTAACTCTTGGTCTTCCCATATTTTATTACAATACTTCACTTTTTCTTCTCCAGCCGCCCTTTGAAAGTTTCTGCTTGGTTCTTTTACTTCATCGTATCATCCATTTACCTGAACTGTGCGACATTGGACAGCAAGTTTGAGAGTCTCTTCCGACATCCACTTTGGTCTTTTCTTTCCTGTCTTTTAAGTGGCCTTTTGTTTCTTTCATGTCTGATGTGCTTGATGCCATTCCACAGTGGTTGTTAGTGTTTGCTGAAGCAAATCTCTTCTGGAGATGTTCTCCAAATTCAGGTGGGATATACTCAAGGTCCTTTTTTGACCCTATGGACTTGTTCTAATTTTCTTCATCTTCCATTTACATCTGAGCAATTATCGATCTGTTCCACAGTTGATGCCTGGCCTTGATTTGGCTGATGATATTGAGCTTTCCCATCGTCTCCTCCCAAAGATGTAGTCAACTTGACTCCTGTGTATCCAATCTGGCAAAGTCCATGTGTATATTTGCCAGTTACATGATTAGAAAATAGGTGTTTGCAATGAATTAGTCATTGGTCTTACAAAATTCTGCCACATGATCTCCAACTTCATTTCCATCACCAAGGTCATATTTTCCCACGTCTGCTCCTTCTGCTTTATTTCCAACTTTTACAATCTAATCACATGCCACAATTAGCAATGCATCTTTATTGTGCTTTCTGTCCATTTTGGACTAAAGAAGTTGACCGGAATTTTTTAATTTCTTCAGCACTAGCTGTAGTGATTGGTGTGTAAAGTCTCTAAGGTTTGTGAATTCATATACAAAGACTATTTAACACCGAAACTACATTTGCAATATATGTCTTAGGATAACTGGGATTGTTATATACTGCTATTGAATCTTATATATTTTATTAAGAAAAACTTTGTGTCCAACACTCTTTTAAGCATTGTGATAGATCCAATAATTTGACAAACTATCAAACAAAAACACTAACCAGTTGCTGCTGAATTGATTCCAACTCACGGTCATTCACGTGTATCACAATAGAGCTCCACTCTGTGGTGTTTCCAATGGCTCGATTTTTGGAAATAGATTATCAGAAAATTTTACCTTGATGCTTCAGGGTAGACTGAAACCTCCAACCGTTAGGTTAGCAGCTAAACCCAGTAACTGCACCATCCAGGCACTCCTTTTGTCACTGTGAATCAGAAAAGGGAGACGCAATTCCAACCTTTAAGGAGCTGGTAGTCTAGAGGAAGAAAACAGACAATACAAGCATAAATAAGTAAATATCAAACAGAGAACAAATGCTCAAAGAAAACAAAATAAGGGAAATAATGCGAGACCAGGGCTACTTTCAGCTCAAGTGATCTGGGAGCTTCCCTCCTGGAGGGGCAGCATATCAGCCGAGAGCAGAGTGAGGAGGAGAGTGCCACACAAAGTTCCCCCCTCACCGGTTCCTGGCAGAGGAAGCAAAGGTAAAGGCCCTAAACTACTGACTGCTTGTGTTTCAAGAATGGAAAGGGGGTCAGCGTGGCTGACCCAATGGGGATGGTGGCAGGAAATTAACTCAGAGATGAAAGTAGACAGCAGATTGTAGAGAAATTCTCGGCCATTCTAAGAAGTTTTCATTTTCATTCAGAAGAGCAGACAAGCGTGTGTCTCTTAGTCATCCTGCAGACTGGAACTGAACTCAGTCTCGTGGCCAGGTTTTTTTTATTTATCATTTTATTGGGAGCTCTTACTGATGTCATAACATTCCATAATTCAAATAGATCATGTATAATTGTTCAATTGCTACTACAATCAGTTTCAAAACTTTTTTTTTTCCTTCTGGAACTCTTTGATATCAGCTCCCCTTTATCTCTTCCCTCCCCTACCCATCCCCCTAGGAGCCCTTGTTGTTATTGTTATATATTATTATTATTAAGATACGGATTAAGATATCCGTATCTTACCACATTCAAATTATCCAATCACCTACAATTCTGTTATTCACTCCCCTTAATAGGGGTTATACAGTCATCATTGCGATCAGCTCCCCTTACCCACTCCCCTTGTCTTCCTTTATCTTCAGGGAATCATTACTCCCATTGCTGTTTCTGAAGGGTCCATCCTGGCATTCCTGCATCAAACGATCTTAACTGTACCCATAACATACAGTATTAATGAGGTGAAACATAAGCCTTGATAGTAAGGGATTAAAGAGCCAGAGAATCAGTTAGGTGCTTCATCAGTGCTATGCCACAGCCTAAATTCCTCATCCCATCATATGGTCCCTCTGTCAGGGCCTGTTCAATTGTCTTGCAGGTGGGTTTTGGGTATCTACTTTGTCCACCCTCCCTCACTTCAATTTGATGGCTTTTTTAAAAATTTCTGATACTTATTCCCCGTTAATACCTCATGATCACACAGACTAGTGTGCTTCTTCCATGTGGGCTTTGTTGCTTCCCTGCTCCATGACTGCTTGTTTGACTACAAGCTTTTAAGACCCCGGACACTATATTTTTCAATAGCCGGGCACCATCAGCTTTCTTCACCACATTTGCTTATGCACCCATTTTGTCTTCAGTGATTGTGTCGGGAAGGTATCATACCTTGCCACATTATTAGAACAAACCATACTTGTGCTTAGGTGAGATTTTAGTGGAAGCCCAAAGTCCATCTGCTTCCTTATTGAATTTACATATATGTACATATATAGACAAATGCACCTATATTTATATAAGTATATTTTTACATATTTATATATCTATATTTATACCTATGTATATAAATTTTTGCATTCTTCTTCTTTCCTTGTTTTCTTTTTTCTTTCCTCCTGCTCCACTATCATGCTTATCCATCATTCACCTCTCAGTAATTCCTCTCAGACACTGTTCAATTGATCAAACACCCCTAGGAACTCTACACCCTCCTCACTGTCCATTATATAACCCTTGCTCTTTCCCTCCTGTCCCTGTCATTGTTGGCTCACCACTCACCCTCACCTACCTCCTCCCCTCCCATCCCCCCCAGAACTGTCGGTCCCATCACTGTCTCCATGGGGTTGCTTATCCTGCCTATCTTATACAGATACCAAAAGAATAAAATAATTAATTAAAATAAAATTTTAATTTTTAAAATAAATAAAAAAGGAGAAAGACCATACAAATAGCTCCAAGTCTAACTGGTATCTTGACCCATCGTAGATTAATATCTCTCTGTTATATAGCAAACCAGATGTGTTCTAATCCCTCTGCCCAATTCCCTTTTCTTTCAGGGTTCCATATCCCAGGACCCGCTGACCTAACAACACTGGTACCCTTTTAGACCCCAGCCGTCCTGTCCAAAAGGCACTCACCCCACAGGTCCCTATTTCTCCTCCTGCAGACAGGGATAGAGTCAGCCCATTACACCGTTAGACTTTCAGGGGGGTGCCCTTGCGAGAAACACCCAACCAGATGGCATGAGTTGCCAAGTACTGCCCCCAGAGTCAGAAGTCTACAATCAGGATTCCTCGGGGACTTCAGGCTTTACTCCATCGCTGGTCTATTGCACTTTCCTCTTGCTTTGCCTCCATGCGTGCATGGCAAACGGGCTGTTCTCCTTGAATTGTATCTTCAGGGCCATCCTCTGTATCTCTAGCTTAGGTCAACCCTGCAGTCATCTCTGGGATCTAGCTGCTCCAAGCAGGAACACCATCCTCAAGGATTGGCACACTGGAATGAGGTCTACTCTCAGTCTCCCTTTCCTGTGGAGACAGAAACCATACCCTTCCATTGGGTAGATTAATGCCCTGCTCCCCTAATGCCATCTTTTTTCTTCCCCCACCCCTCTGTGAGCCTTAAAGACCTATGAGAGGGGTGGGGGAAGATGTCATGGCTCAATTTTCAGTAAAACAATAGACAGGTCTATAAGGTAAACCATAACAGTAGGGACGTACACACACTTTCGATTCATCGACAATTTGAGATTAAAAGGGCAATCTTTACCCAAAGACAAAGTTCAAAAGGGTTAGGAAAGAAGAAAACTTGAAAACAAGAAACGAAGCGAGGAAGTGGGATAAGCGATAGAGCATTGGAGGGATTCCAACCAACGACATGAAACCACATGTACACGAATTGTTGGATGATTTGCTCTGTAGACCTCTACCCAATTCACAATTTTTAAAAATTATTTTCTGTAGAAGTTTGGATTTCCTTTTGCTTACTCTGCAAAACCATTAAGAGAGAACCCCCGGTGTTTAAATATATGCAAGGCAACCTAAGAATACAGTGCGTGATGTTAGGGACTGTGGAGATCAAAGAAAAGAAGGTTCAAGTGGTCAATACACAGTTAATGACAGGTGGGATTTGAGCTGCATGTCAAGGAAACATGAAACACAGATGGGTTCTGGGAAGAAGGTTAGAAACAGCATAAGCAGAGGCTAAGAAGTGGGATATGCCCAAGTCAGTGGGAGTACCCGCCTGTAGCACAGTGGATAGCCACTTCAGTACCACATCTGTCTTCCAGGCAGCCTGGGAGCTCTGGGAGGATGGAGGTTATCTTTAACCCCTTTCTGTGCCTGAATCCTGGACATACAGTGACAAACATTCACTGTGTCCTCTGTAAATATTTGTTCAAATCCTCTGGATTGATTAAAGCAGGTGGCGTGTATTGAGAACAGTAAAAACTAAGAGTAGAGTGGGTCTGGGTGAGGTGAGGCCAGACTTTGTGAAGAGCTAGAGGTACACAAAGCTTAATGAAATAAGAATTCTGTTCATCTGGCAGTTTATTGTTGTATCATATGAAAACATCCATTCTCGAATCTTCCTGGGTCTGCTTGAAATGATTTGAGTTAAAAATGTAGACTGGAATTCTAGAAATTCTCTTTGGGGAGGTCCGTGGAAGGCCCCTCAAGGGCCAGGCAGCCAGACTCCAGAGCAACAGGTCTGGCTATGGGCTAAGGTAGAGGGGATAGAGAAAACAAATAGTTGTTCCAACTATGAGCTCAAACCCCAAAGTACAAAGTCTGTTATCCAAATTGACTGCTTACATTATTGATTGCCAGGGAGCTTCTCAGAGACTCAACTCTGTTTAATGTATCTAGGGAGAGAAGCTGCGGGGATTTATCTACTTAAGCTCTTCCTGAGCAACCCTGGGGGAGCCAGCTGGTTAATAAACAGAGGCATTTGAAGACTCCTGCCAGAGTTGTGCTTCTTTAAAATGAGAGGAGGACAATCCCACCGGTGCCAAGTCATCAGGAAGAGTTTAAGGAACATGAAAGTCACCTTTTTCCCTTCCCTCCCTCGGCTCCTAGGGGAAAATAGATTGAAAAGGGACATAACAACATGTGGTCGTGGTGGAGTAGATTCTGACTGACGGCGACCCTACGGACAGCAGTACAAACCCCTGCCCAGTGCTAAACCATCCTCAGGACTGTCCACATGCACGAGCCCAGTGTGGTAGCCATCGCGCCCCCCAGCTCATGGAGGTCCTCCTCTTTCACCCTGACCCTCTATGGTACCTTACCAGCAGGCTGTCCAGGGACGGGCCTTTCCTGCCTACATGTCCAAAGCATGGGAGATGAAGTCTCACCACCCTCACATCTAAGGAGCCTTTTGGCTGTACTTCTTCCGAGACAAATTTGTCTGTTCTTCTGTCAGTCCAGCACACTTTCACTGTTCTTTGCCAACATCGGAATCCCCCTGCATCCATTCTCCTACGGTCGTCCTTATTCATTTTCCCGCTTTCATGTGCATCTGAGCCAATTGAAAATACCATGGCTCTGGGAAATGCCTGATTTACCATTGGGAATCATCTCGAGCATAGCAGGAGAGCGATGTTATCCAAAGAGAATGTGGACAGCTCTGGTCACCTTTCCTGGCCGGCAGCAGTAGGGGAAGCGCTGGCCTGGAGGTCAGAGTTGGTCACACAGGGTGGCCGTGGCGCGGTCTTATCAGTGCTCCGCTCTGGCGTTTCTTCCCTGAAAGTAGCAAGGTGGCGCGCTCTACCCAAGGGCCTTAGAGATGGTAGTGGACATGAGAGTGCGCTGGTGGGCAAATTCCATTGTCTTCTATTCTATTTTCCCATGAACTTTTGGAAGCCTCATCAGACAGTTTGGGTTGCATTTTTGTTTGATTTAGGGACAGCATTTTTTGAAAGAATGTAGGGGGGGGGAGTGGAGCTGGGGGATTTTAGGGGATTCGGGGTTTTTTTGTTTTTTGTTTTCCAGGAAAAGCGAGTAGAGAGGAGGCAGTGTGCTGTCTCGTATGAAATAAGATGAATGATGAATGAGCTACCTGGAGAAGAATGTTCAGACAGTGAACAATATCTTCCCCAGAGATGCCCACAGCCTAACCTCCCAGAATTGTGACTATGTTACCTGACTGGATAAAAAGAACGTTGAAAGTGTCTTCAACGGGGGTCCCCAAATGGGAAGATTATTCTGCACTCTCCAGATGGGTCTCATGTAACCACAAAGGTCCTCGTAAGAGGAAGGGGGGCGGCGGTCAGGAAGGATAGAAGATGGGTGCTGCTGACTTTAAAGATGGAGAGAGTAAGCACAAACCAGGAAGACAGGTGGCCTCTAGATGCAGGAAAAGGCAAGGAGCTTGAATCTCCCTTACAGCTTGCAAAATAGAGACAGCCCTGTGGACCCCAGCTCACTGCCATCAAGGCCACACTGATTCTTAGCGACCCTCCATGACAGGGTAGAACTGCCCCTGTGAGTTTTTCACTTGGCAAGAGTATAAATTTCATCTTTCTACCTGGAGCGGCTAGGGGGTTTGAACTGCTGGCTGGCCTGTGGTTAATAACCAGATAGGTAACTTCCTCTGCCACGGAGGCTCCTAGTAAGCCAAGAGATGTAAAATACTAAACTTGCATTGTTTTCAGCAAGTCCATTTGCAACCATTTGTTACAGAGCAATAGAAAACTAACCGATGACGTTTTTTCTGGATGATAGATGATGGTGGTTCTCTATTTTGTCAGGGAGCCTTCAGTACAGTCTAGTTCCCAGTCCCACTGGAGTTTGTCATGGATTGAATTGTGTTCCTCAAAAAGATGTGTCAACTTGCCTGGGCCATGAGTCTCAGTGGTTCGGCAGGTGTGCAAGGATGCAATTTGGCAATTACGCAATGCTGTAATCGTGCCCTGTGACGTGATCTCATGTAGTTAGCCCACCAGTTGTGACATGATGAGATGCGACCCAGCACCTTTACTCAGATTACCGCCTGATCCCATGTAAGACATGGGATCACCCCCTTTATTTAATCGTATGAGAAAAAGAACAGAAATGAGCAGGGAAGGAGGGATGTACCGACAACCAAAGAAGGAAAGCCAGCAGTAGAATGAGTCTTTGAACCCAGGGACCCCTGCGCTGAGAACCTCTTAGACCCAGGAGAAGACCCATACCAAGACAAGTGTAAACTTCCAAGAAATACAGGGCCCGGGAATGATGAACGTAGACAATAACTTCCTTTCAGAGCCAACGGAGAGAAAGCCTTTCTCAAGAGCCAATACTCTAATCTCGGGCTTCTAGAGTCTAATTTGTGAAGGACCCATTGCCTGTCTCTTACAGCCCCCCACGGTGGCATTTCTGTTAGAGCGGCATGCATTACCCAACACATGCTGAAATGGGCTCCAGCCCAGACAGAAGCAGCTTGGCTTTTGAAGGCTCAACAACATTCAGATTACATATGTCCCCAAAAGGGCTGGGCTGTCTCATCTCTAACACAAGCATCCTATGATTTGATTATTTCAGAATGGCTCTCAAAGCACATTTGGGGTGGGAAGAGCCAAATTTTTATACCAATCGCCTCTCTAAGGACCATCTCTGAATGCACTTTGCAACCAGCAGTGCGGTGTTAAGAAATTAATCACTATCACCATTTTCACAAGTAACAAAAAGAAATCTATGACAGGCTGTGGTTTACCAGTAGCTAGTCGCAGGGCTGAGCTTCAATGCCTCATCATTCATGGTTCTAGTGTATGTTCACATGGTATGATAATAAACTCTCACTTTCTAAGGTGTGGAAATAATCTACACGTTTTAGAAATTACCTATGGGTTCACCATATTGCCCAATAACTGTTGCACGCAGTGAAATACCAAGGAACTGAGATGCTGGGGAAAGAGGTTCCTGCTAATTAACTTTTCTGACTAACCAAATGTTAGCTAGAAAAAGGAAAAAGCATTGCTGAACCAGGGTTCCTATTCAAAGGTTTCTAAATTAGAATGGCTCACTACCCTACCTTGGTAAGAGGAACATGACAAGCAGAGATTGGCCTGTCTTTGTTAATCACCAAGGTTCTCCCTGTATCTCAGCCATCACTGGTCACCAGCCTGAAGCCCACACTGTAGGGGCTGCTCTCCAGCTGCCTACGCAAGCCTCCTTTCATTTAATCCTCACGACAATCCCACGAGGAGCTATTATAACTCCCATCAAGTGAAAAGCACAACAATAGCCCAGAAATGTTAAGAGACACACCCAGACCCTGCAAGGCACAGCCCAGACCTCAGTGATTTGACTCCACAGCCAGTGGTGTCTAGAGACGCCGTCTGTGCTTGATGGTCTTGAATCCCACCCAGACCCAGGGTCTAACCATGCAGCAGTCAAAGTCCAATCAGGGGACAATCCGTTACAGCTGCTAGTGGACACAGCGCCAACCCCAGACAGCTGTGTGCGTAACAAAACAACACAGTGCCTGTGACAGCCATTCTCACCATTGCTGGATGGGCCCACGGGGCAGCTCCTGTCAACCCGCTCATTGAGGTTTTTGCTCATCCTGTACTTTCTCAAAGCTGGTGCTCGGAGAAGAGTTTAATGAAGAGAACTAGATACAAAGATATGGACAGCGTGTCGAGAAATCACAAGGCCAAGTACGGTTCTGGACTCTAGAGATAGGGGCACCACCCTATGCCTGAAAGGACAAAGGAGGGAAAAGTTGTCAGATCTCTTGAAGACAGTTGGGTTTAGAGTGCTTCTTGGGAGGAGTTATGGTCTCTTGGGGATGGACATGGCCAACTCACAGAGACCCAGCCGAAGGCAGGCTGGGGATAACCCCCGCCTCACACTCCTCCACCCTCCCGTTGGGCAGCCCCGCAGGGGTCACCGAAGCGTTCAGTGGACTTCACGCGTGTCAGCTCCCCCGGGCACAGCCAGTAGACTCAGGAGGAGAGAAGCTGGGAGGGTAAACAGCAGACCCCTGAGCCCCTTGACGCTGCATCTTGCCTAGATCCTGAGAGTCTGTGTCTGATGAGTCATTTCTTTAGGTCGTAGTGGCCACCATGGAGTGAACCACGCAGTAAAAACTCACTAACTACTTTTCTAGGGATTACTTTAGAAGCTAACTGATTTTATGCTATCATTTGTCCCTTCAAAAAGAAGGATATCTCAGTGAAGTCTCCATGGGGCAGGCAGTGGGATGGTTCAGTTCGGTTTTCTTCTATTTTCATTTCAATGGGTTCTGGTTTTGCATAGGTTACAATATGCACAGTGCAGGGCACACAGCCCAAGAGCAGAGAGACCTGAGGGCCCAGGCCTGGGACTTGTAGGAGCAAAGGGTGGAGGTGAGGCTGAGCAGTGATATCTCCCTTGATGGGGACCCTAGAAGAGAGGGGCCGGCCATGTCTCCATGCTGCGCAAGATGATCTCCGAATGAGCCATGACCACAGCACATCCCCACCCCTCGTGCCTCCCACTACGTGGATGCCAGACATTCTCTTGAGAATGTTTGCATGACTTTCTGCTGAATATGTACACAAGTCACATTCTCCATCCCTGGACTGTTGACAGCAGCACTTTTTTCCCAAAGTAGTAGTATTCCCACTCAACCAATAGCAGGTATTCTTAGACTACTCTACTTACTGCCATTGAGTTGATGCCAACTCATAGTGACCCTAGAGAACAGGGTAGCACTGCCCCTGTGGGTTTCTGAGACTGCAACTCTTTATGGGAGTAGAAAGGCCCGTCTTTCTATCTTAGAGTGGCCGGTGGTTTCAAACTACTGGTCCTGCAGTTAGCAATTCAATGTGTAACCAACACCTCACCAGGGCTCCTAGTTATCCTTGTAGGAATTAATAAAAGTAGAAGAAAGAAAGATTTGTTTGTTTCCAAACAAACCAAATTAAGCCGATTTTGCATTGTTTTGCTTTGCCTAATGAGTTCTGGATCAATATCGGGGATTACAATACAACAGTACGTATGGCTTTCATGAAGTAATTGTGGGAGCGCAAGAACTGATTCATCAAAATCTTTTTAAGCTTACACCTCAGGTGTACACACTTCTGCTCATTCAAGAGAAAACAATCTCAAAAGAAAAGCACCACTGTGTTGCTTCATAGTAGGGATTCACTAAGATCAATTACGTTATCATCACAGCTACTCATATTCTCCTTTGTAAGAAGAGTATGCCTACCACCAGGTGACCTATACCAGGTGGCCTTCTATGCCAAGTGACTGACCTCCCTACCTCCCTACCTCCTATGCCAGGTGACCTCCCTACTTCCTGTCGGAGGAGTGTACATACACGCCTTTGGCTTTGGTCACATGACTTACTAGAGCCAGTGTAAAGTAGAGGGAACTACCAGTTTCAATAGGTGCTGAAGAGTTATTTCAAATTTCGGTACTCCCTTGTTCTTGGACTATGCCCAGAGCAAAGCTTATGTCAGAGAAAGACCGCTTCTTCAACCTTAATCCCAAAGAGAGAAGGCAGGCCGAGCAGACAGACTGACAGTCCAGAGGGAAAAAGGAGACCCAGGCAAGCCCACACCCTGGAAAAGTGCCGCAGCCAGAGACAAGCGTTACTGTTGTGAGATACCGAAATTTGAGGTTGTTTGTTACCTCACCACAGGCTGATTGATAACATTCAATAACTTTTTCCAAGCAGAAAAAGAAATAGCTAATTTTGGAAAGGAAGCCCAATCACTACAACCTCTTTTCTTGATAGTTGTGATAGATCCCAAGTCCCTTTTAAAGACGTATTAGGCAAAATAAAAAGCTAACTGTATCTAAGATACAATACAAATGCACTAGCACTTTTGATGTAATAGGGTAGGTGATCGAAAACTAGTTGGAAGTAAATTTGGTCAACCAAACACTTTGCAATGGCATCAGTGGAAAGATTAACAATCCATAAATCGGTAACCCAGGTTTTATAGACAATTGTGTGTCTTCGTGAATTTGTCGAGCACCAGTAATGTATGATTTAGGATACACACATATGCACACACATACAAAGGGCTTGAGTCTTCTACCACTCTGTCATGGTCCAAAAAACCACATCAGCCATGATGAACTGCAGGCTGCCCAGGAGGTACATACATTCAGAATGTGATTGATCTGGAAGCTGTAACATGTGAGACACTGCTGATCACTGAAGAAATTGAAGGTGTTTAGTCCAGGGAAGATAAAACTCAAGAGAGATTACCTTCCAAATGAGTTACTTTCAAAAGTGAAGATTTATGCTGTAAACAGATTAGCTGTAATCTGTATAGCCACAGTAAGCCAAGCTGGTGACAAGGGAACATTGTCGAGAAATCTTGGTTCTGGATGAGCAGATGCTCTATCTGACTTGTATCTGCCCCCCCCCCCATAAAAGCATAGTAACTGAGGTGGGGCACCTGTAGATGGGGTGCAAACATACAGCCATCCTGACAAGCTTAGAAGGAATCGAAGAGACGCAAAAGCAAGGCCCTCAGGAGAGAACTGGCCATAAATGACTTGCCTGAGTGAGCCACAGGAAGTCATGGATGTAAAGGACAGGAGGGCTTCGTGTTTTCAGGTGTGGGGTGTTGCCTTCAGTAATCCATCAAGGTCTAGCCACTCCGCATTGTGAATGCATCTTGAGGAGGGAAGTCGGGGTGTAAGGGAATCAAATGTGCTGGAGGCCCCTTCAGATAATGAAACGCCGAGAAGAAGAGAGCCATTCTCTGCACGAGAGAAAAGAAGCAATTACACATGAGAGGAAGAGGACCAAGGTACACAATATTCAGCAATAAGAAGCCCGGCAGGGTTTTAGCAGAGGCATCTCATTGCTATAAACTGGGCAGCAGCCCTCGGGGGCTCCCTGAGAGGTGCCCAGGAAGGTAGAGGTGGTGATGGGAGGCATCATCAGTAGGGGACAAAGACCTGGTTAGCACTAACATAGCACTCACGGGGTGCCAGGCATGGTGCTAAAAACTCATCGGTATTAACCCTTCAATCCTCACAACCACCCTGTGTCGTAGCTTCCCTTGCTACTGTGTTTTACAGAAGGCAAGATGGAGGTATCGAGAGGCATCACCCAAGGTCACATAGCTAGCAAGGGGTGGAGTCAGGATTTGAACCCAGGAGTTTGGCCCTTGAGTTGTGTTCTTGGCCAAGAGCCCCTCCTAGAGTCTGCGAAGCAGTGGGGCTGCTGGAGAGGAGGGTTGGTGCAGGGCAGGGACCCAGAAGTGTGGAGGGCCCCTCCGAAGGAGCACTCCGATCCTGGAGTCTCAGACAGGCCATCAAATCAGACGACTTTCACTTTAACTGTAAACTCTTTTTTCCACCCACAGACTGTTAGGGTTGGAGCATTGATTAGAAGAATTTTACTACCATACTAGCTGCCAACCAGCAGTCTGCCAGCACAGCTGTCCATGGCGAAGGTCACGAAAGGATTTCTGTAATCCCCTCATGTATTTGCAGGACAGGAACCAGTGTGGGTGGAGTACTGTTGGGGCCTTTACTTTCCTCCTCTCTCGGCCTCCAAAAGCAGGCTCTAACCTCATTCGCTAAGCCTACCTATTCAAGTGAAACTTCTCAACCATAACTAGCTTCATCTTTCAACCAGCCTGCTCTTACCCTCATTGCACTTGGAGCCCATCGAACCCTCAAGCGTGCCAGCAAACACCGTTGTGAGGATGCTCATCTCCCAGAGGTCCTTAAGCTGGTCTCGGTTATAGTATTTGGAGAAACTTGAATGAACATGCTAGAGAAAGCACAACACACTCTTATTGCTCATCTTGGAAACACAACAGCAGCGAGCTTCCAAAACCATCCTGATTAACATAATCTGGGGGTGATGAATATGGATATTGTCAATAGTCATCTAAAAGCAGGTTTTCTTTTGAATGTTTTGTTCTGTGCCAGGAACTTTCCAACCAGGAAAGGAAATGCCCCAAGCCCCTGTTTGCAGCAAGACAACAAGCAGTCCCAGGGAGTGCGCAAAGGGAATGGAGCCAGGAAGGCTTGCTTGCCACTCGAATGTTGTTCTAATTGAGTCTCTAAGTCTTCACCGTGATTTCGAATCACCAGGAATCAGGAGGGAAGATGGAAGCTGCCTCTTCCCGGAGGAGCTTGGTTCAGATCTCCGGTCCTTGTAACAGACAAGGCTCCTGGTGAAGGAGCCTCCAGGCAGTGCAGCATCCAGAGTCCTGACCTGCGAAAGAAAGCTGTCAAGGAACCCACCCACCTGCCCCAGAAGGAAAACAGGAAACTCCTGTCAGCTTGGTAGGCCCTGCGAGAAATGGTGGTATCTGTTTTCCACATCTAGCACTCACTTTTATTTTTTTTTAACAAAAACCCTGAGTATTTTTTCTTCTGGACCCGCAGGACAGGACTTCCCAGGGCGGTGCTGTGGCCCCGCTTGGTGGGGATGAGTGGGGTCCCGCCCCCTGTCAGGAACATCTTGGAGATATAGCGGTCCTTGTTGGCGGTCCCTGTTGATGGCTTGGGCTTCTCACCCTGGTCACTCTTGGGGACCTCAGTGCACGTCTCCTTCACATGCCCCAGCACCATGTTCCAGCTGTGCTTGTCGGTGGCCTTCACTCCGCCCAGAAGCTTCCTGTTGATGAGCGCCCGGGTGTTGTCCTAGACAGATCCGCGAGCAGCGACAGAGACCTTGCGCTGAACTCCTCATCTCGCTTCTGCAGGCCCTCCGGGGTCATCTCATTGCTGGGCTTGTTGAGGAGGCTCATGGTGCTGGCTGCGTTCTCAGATCACGCCCGTCTCCTCCGCCTCGTTCTCAGATCACGCCCGTCTCCTCCGCGTCGTTCTCAGATCACACCTGTCTCCTCCGCGTCCTTTCTGCCTCTCCACTTCGAGCCCTCCTGTCATGTGCCTGGGCCAGAGGGCAGTCCTTGGCCGTTCCACTGTGCACCAGAATCTTCCAGGGAGTTTTCCTACATCCCTGTGTCCAGGCCAAGCCCCCGAGCAGTGAGATCAGAACTGCTGAGGTGGGCTCCGGTCATCAGTGTTGTCAAAAGCTCTCAGGTCATTCCAATGTGTCACCAAGATGGAGAAGTGTTGGCCCAGGGACTCTGAGACCCAGAAAACCCTTTCACCCCCCCACCCCACCCCCACCCCCGAGAGTGGACAGGATGCTGGCCCACACTGACCTCGCCATGCACTGTCGCGTGGCCACCCTTCTGTTTCTAACCTCAAGTGGCCTGTGAGCGCCTCCCTGACCCCAGGACAGCTTCAAACCAGAATGCAGCCCCGTGGTGTGCAGGCACTAGCCAGCTGCGGAATCCCAAAGTTTCCATGTCAGCCTCCCTCGGCCACAAGTCCACACCTCCTCTTACCTCAGACCGCCATTCAAGGACTCACTTAATGCAATCCTGGGGTGTGCTGAGGCTCCAGCCAAACACTGCACAGTGGCTGGAAGGGGCTTTAACATCAACTCTCTCCCCTGAATCATGACCCCCTCACGCTTCTCAACCCCCTCTCTTGGCGAATGGGCCTCCCTGCAGTCCAAACCAAGGGCACATCAAGCAGGTCCAGAGTCAAGGCTCAAGCTCTGGCAGGTCCCCTCACTCCTTGAGGTAGTTAGTTCATTGTGCCAACCTGGCCCATAAACACATGGGGAGTTGATTGAAGGGCAGAGGAATAAATGGCTCAGTGAGCCTCGCCTTTCTAGTTCTCGGGTCTCTTGCTTTGTGATGATGGTCGGACCAGGGTGCAGCTGCCTTAGCCAATTCCCTGCTTGAGCTGGCAAGGCTTACTTCCTGCAAGACATCCCTGAGGAGAAGCCACATGGACCTACCCCGATGCAGCCCTGGGTGCTGGAGCAGCCACGTGGAGACCCCTGCCAGCGCTGAGATGCTTACACACCCACTGACTCAGCTTTCCTCCTGCAGTCGGCATCATTGCGTGTGTTTTGTGAGATGGAGGAGGACTTTGTGGATTGGCGTCAGACATATGGGTTAATGTTGGACTTGTGGGCTTGGGCAGCACTGGATTGGGATGTTTTCTTGATGCGCACTTAACCTTTATATAAAACTCTCTCTTATACATGAGTTTCTGTGGATTTGTTTCTCCAAAGTACCTAGACTCACACACTCCTGCAGGCCTCCGTGGCCTCCTCGGTAAAAACCGATTTGTTGTGAAGAATCAATTAAGGGATACAGATAACACCCTAGCAGAGCACCCAAGCCCTCCTCCCCGCGGGCAACAGCCATGCCCCTTTCTCGGAACAGACCTCAGTGATTGTCCCCACGGGGACCCCAGCCAGAAACACTCTGCCCCCACAGCTGGCATGACAGGCTCCTTCCACTCACAGAGGCATCAACCCATGTCCTCAGAGGTTCGCCCCACTTTTTCTTCCCCTTGTCTCTCTTGGGTGATTTGGCTTCATTTGCTGACCTGTTGGATTGGCTTTCCTCACCCGAGTGTCAGCCCAGTGCAAGCAGGGCCCGGACATCTCAGTCCCTGCAGCATCCCCTGCCGAAGGCTGGGCTGGCCCAGAGACGAGGGTGTGCACGTTTTTCTTGAACAATGCAATGATGAACGAACAAATGAACTAAATCTAAAGCCACAAGCTGATGCTGTGCTAACAACTGAAGCCACAAGGCAGAAGTGGCTACTCAGTTATTTTAAATGTAGTCAGTGGATACTATATGAAGTAGAGTTTAATGAGATACATTTAAAAGATTCAAATATATTCTTAAGCAAACTGAAGAAGTTTCAGATCCGAGTCCAAGGCATAATCCCATCTTTAAATACAGTACGTCCAAAAAAGCCCCAATGTGTGTAACGTGGAAACCTGTCAGAGAAGGAAAACTCAAATATTTTCCACTGGAGCGGGCAACACAAGGCAGTCCCACCAAGTACTGACTCTCACAGGTTTCACTACACATGCTGGGGAATGCAGACATAGGATAACGCTTCCCAAAAATTGTGGAAAAATGGTCTTGAAAGTTAATGAACTTTTCCACAAACTTTTTGAAGCCCCCTTGCATCTATAGAAAAGGGTCTAAAGTATATACATCAGGCTTTAATTAGGAATCACCAGTTGTTGTTGTTAAGTACCAGCTAATCAGTTCTAACCCATAGCAAACCTATGCACCACAAAATGAAACACTACCCAGGCCTGTGCCAGCCTCGCAATCGTTCCCAAGTCCGAGCTCCTTGTTGCAGCCAACGTGTGGATCCACATCCCTCCCCTTTACTAAGCACTGTATCCTCCGAGGACGGATCTCTCCTCACCACATGTCCAAAGTACCTAAGACAGTCTCTCCATCCCTTTCTTCAAGGAGCACCCTGGCCATACTTCTTCCAAGACAGATTGGTTTATCCTCCCGGCGGTCCATGCTGCTTTCAACATTCCTCTCCAGCACCGCAGTTCAAATGCATGGGTTCTTCCTCCGTCTTCCTTATTCCGTGTCCCACTCTCACATGCACACGGGGCAATGGAAAGGCGCACCTTAGTTTTCAAAGTAACATCCTTGCTTTTCAGTGCTCTAAAGAGGTCTTGTGCAGCAGATTTACCTGATGCAATGTTTCTTTTCGGCTCTTGACTGTTGCTTCCACAGGCATTGAGTGTGGATCCAAGCGAGATAAAAATCTTTGACAACTTCCACCTTTTCTTCATTTATCCTAATGTTACCTATTTTTGAGAAAATGAGCCACATGGAAGAATGAATGCTTTGGTTAAGATCTTGAGGGCTTGTGAGGACGTGGGCTGAGATCAAGTGTGGTGTCTATGGATTCCCAGTCAGTGGGGAGGATTTTGTTTATTCACACATTTGTTTACTGTTTATATGGTCTGTTTGGTTTTTTTGTATGTTTGTTTTGTTTTTTGGCATGCTGTGCTTTCGAAATAAGAAAAATAATAAAATACAAACTTTCCAGGGGACAGAAAAAGCACCTCTCTCACCCGGTGATTTGATGGTTTATCAGCTCCAGTTCTCAATGGAAGCTCCATGAGGCCAGGGATTGCATCTTGGCATTCCCTCATTGAATATGATTCATGGCACATAATGGATGATCAGTATATGCTAGTCTGATTAGAATTCAGTATAGATATCCATTAAGTCTGTAAGTGCATTCATCGGTACATGAGGCCCATTTTCCTCACAAATCTGAACAGGAAATAAAGGCTGACACTGTAGGCTGTGAGTGGCTCTGGCAGGCACAGTGGCACTGTCCCACAGCAGTGCCACGCAGCAAAGAGTCAAGAATCAAAACACAGCACAAGGTGACACTGCAAATCAGGGAGGAAGCGAAGCCAGGAAGACGGCCACCCAACCCCCTGAACCAAACTGCCACCTTTCACCGACTCTCCTCATTAATGTTCCCAAAGCCTTTAGAGGCAGACAAGTGTCAGGTTAAGGGCTAAGCAGTGTTAATGAATAACATTCGTCGATTTCATGGGCAACGCGTAATAGAAATGTCCTGGGCACATCAGCACTAGCTGGAATCTTCAGCTGCACAGTAGGTTAAGAATATACCCTTCTCACATTATAAGCACATAAGATAGACCTCTACCAGTTCAGTCTCTTAGCTGTGGTGGCACATTGGTGGCATGTTGTGCTGCCAACTGCAAGGTCAGCAGTTCAAAGCCACTAGCTGCTCCTTGGGAGAAAGATGGGGCTTTCTACTTCCGTAAAGAATGTCATGACTCATGGTACTCCTATAGGGCAAGAGAGACCCGCCCTTGTCCGAATTGACTCGATGGCAGTGAGTTGGCTTTTTTGGTTGAAGAGGTACAGTCTGGGAAATCCACAGGGGGCAATCCTCCCCTGTCCCATAGGGCCGCTAGGAGTCCGCACTGACTCAATGGCAGCAAGTTTAGTTTGGGTGTGTGACCACCCGATCATGATTTGTTTCCCATTAAGTCTCATGCTCTCCTTCCTTGTGTTTTACCTACAGGCGTTCATGCCCAGGAGAAGGCTGGGTTGGGTTCCTCCGGACCTTTCCTAAAAGACAGAACCCTGTTCATTAGATGAATTCCAGAACTACCTACTAAGACTTCTATAGAGCGCTTCCATCAGCTGAACTTCAACGCCACCCTATCACTCAAGATGAGTGGCCTCCTCACTTCCCTGGACCCCCGGCGGGTGCAGTGGGGGGCTGCCTGGTATGCTATGCACTCCAGGATTCTGCGCACCAAACCAGTGGAGTCCATGCTGGAGGGAACCGGGGCCACCACGGCACATGGCACCAAGCTAGCCCAGGTGCTCACCACCGTGGACCTCATCTCTCTTGGTGTTGGCAGCTGCGTGGGCACGGGTATGTACGTGGTATCTGGCCTGGTGGCCAAGGAAATGGCAGGACCTGGTGTCATCGTGTCCTTCATCATTGCAGCGGTTGCATCCATCTTATCAGGTAGGTGACTCGGGGCAGGGGAAGGCCCGAGGAAAGCGTGCTTGCTGAGCAAGTCACTGGTCATCCTGGCCTTCTGGAGTCGCTCCTGGTGAAATGTATGGCATCACAGAGGACTGGCTCAGCAAGCTCCCTTGTTGTGTTGGCTGCCAAGGAACTCAGGGCTAAATTTTGTCTCAGTTACAGTAGCTTTCCCCTTTCTTTGGCTTTTTCATATACGTAATATTCTGGTGCCCCTACTTCTGACAGCTTCTCATTTCCACCCATAGTCTAGTGGCTCTGTTTTTATTGTTGTTCTTCCTTTCATTGGAAGATAGATCAAGTCTTAGGGGTTGGGGATGCAGGTGAGGGTGTGGTGCAAGGGGTAGATGATGCTAGCATATAAATAATAAACAAAGAATCGGCAGAGTAACAAAGAGACAAATCAATACATCTGCTATGATTGGGATTTGACAAGTCTCAAGCTGGCAGTGCAAGCCCCAAGCAGGAGGGAGCCGGGCTAGGAGATTTAAGACCATTCTGAGAATCACGAATCGCCATCTGCCACAAGCACTTCAACAGATTGATATTCTACCGAGCTAGCTCAATGAGCTCCTCCTCTATCCTTGAGAAAGAGTCATAAAACTCTTTTTTTTTTAAATGAGCTATCAGGACTTGTATGTCATAAATTGTGAAGTGGCTCTCCTATTTCCTCATACTCTTTCTTGTTCACCAAACCAGTAGAGAAGGCTGGCTTGCCTTCTTGGGGTTGTAATTCACCGCATCTTTGAGAATCGAACACTGGACCATTTGAGAGAGAGAAAAAACGCTGTGCCTCTCGGCGTGTTTGGTTTGCTTGTGAGATGCCCGTGTCGGACAGTGAGGCTTTGCTGGAACTTTTGATGTCAGTCCGTGTGGGTCAGCCCACTTCCTACCCGTGAAGGTCTTGATCTTTTCAAATGTGTCAGGAGGAGGATGCCTAACTGAATTGGGAGTCTGGGTGCTAAAGCATTCCATCACAAGAAAGACCACATCGATGCTGCACATGCAGATGAACCCATCTTCATTCATGTGGGTGCACACGCTACGTGTGCACAACGAACTTCCCTTTGGTGTATATTTACCGTCATTTTCATTTGATGAGAACAAAATGTCCTGGTTGAGTTTCTTGGTCCCCTGCCATGGCTCATCTGGTTGGTTTTACCACTGTGTGTGTGTGTGTGTGTTTTTCTTGAAGTTGTCTTCTCATATGCATAAATAGCCTAATAATTGAGGTGCCTGCAGAACAGAAGGGGTTTTTTTCCTTACAGATAAAAATAAATTATTCACGTGGGTGAATTTCTTAGGTACTTGAAATTCTATTAACCTGATTGCAGCCATTTCCAAATTTATTTGACAAAGAAATTACTTGGGGGAAATGCCGGATTCTTGCTCACCATACATTTGTAAATCTAAGTGTTCTCTTCCTGGAGAACAGAATAGGAGTGGTAGCACCAAAGCATGCATATCACCGGAGGCGCCCACAGAGGGCGCAGGGCAGATGCCTAAGGGTCTTGCTTGTTGGTGCAGACTGCACAGTCTCCTCTTGCCCCCATCTCATTATGCTGTTTTTCCTAGACCACCGTGAGTCTATGACTGGACCACCCACAGGTCTGCGTTACATCTCAAAATCAGAACAAGGCCCAGAACTGCTCCTGACAGTTTGTGAGACCCACCTCCATGACCACAGGGTCATGGCCATTATGTCATCCCAATTTTTCTGCTGCTCAGATGGAGGGTCGAAGAATAGTTCAACGAGGTCTGTGCCGGAACCAGCTTGCACCCGCTGCCAAAAGCCCTGAAGTTGCATGTCTTTCACCAGCTTCCCAATCAATGATATCATGTGGTTCACTTGCAACTGGCTATGAGGGGAGTATTTACTCCACAGGAGTTGACAAATACCTTCACCCCTGAGTCAGAAGAAAGCCCCACTATGCTTTTATCCGAATTGTGGACCCCATGCCTCCCCCTAGGGCCACATCCTGAACAATTCTCAACACCTTGTGGCTGACTCTTCTCCATCCAGGAATCAGCTAGAATCTGCCTCGAGACCCCAACCTGGACCGGGACAAAAGTAAGCTGTGCCTCAGTTAGAATATTTAAGGTCGTTTTCTTCAGCCAGGCCTCTCACTCCAGTGAGAGGAAGTGATTCAGGAAGTGATTCAGGAAGTCTAGAGAACATCAGAATTGGGAATTCTGCTGTATATTTCCCCCTTTGGGTCAGGAGGTTTCTATGTAATCTTTAATCAAAATGTTTTGTAATGGTAGCCCTGGCACCATCCAATTCTTTTGGTCTTGTGGCCAAAGAGACAGCTGCTCTCCATGTGGAGGCAATTAGGCATGCATCCCTCATCCGCCTATGCCTGACTCTCCTTCTTGGTCTGTTGTTGCAGGCAAATAGAAGTTGTTGTGCCCTAGATGGCTGTTTGTAAGACCCCCAGACACTACACAACAAACTAGGCAGGAGAACAGAGTCATTAAACTTCTTATTAGGCAAATTAACTGGAATGCATGTTAGACTATGACCTGAAGCCTCCAAACCAAGAAACCAAGTCCCATGAGGTTTTTGGTTGTGCATAAGCAGGCTCGGCTACTAACCTTTATTTTTTAATCATTGCAAATGTATTTATCATACAAGTTTAACCAATTCAGGTGTTCAACTTATTGACAGCAATTATAATATTAGGCTATGCAATCCTACCCTTAGTCAACATAATAATTCCCTCACTGTAAGACTCCCTCCTCACTTCCCCTCCTCTCACCCCTGATAATCAGTGATAAGCTTGGTCCTGTATACATTTGTCTTTTCTTGCCTTTTTATAAGTGAGGCTGTACACTACTTTTCCTTTTATGACCGGCTTACTGCACTCAGTGTATCGTCCGCCAGGTCCGTTCAGACGGTAGCATGCATCCAGACTTCATTTCTCCTCCTGCCTGCGTGGTATTTCACCGTCTGCATGGACCACATCTTATCGATCCATTCATCTGTTGATAGGCATTCAGATTGTTTCCACCTTTTGACTATTGTCACTAATGCAACAACGACCATGGATGTACAAGTCTATGTTCAGTAGTATAGAATAGGGATGGAATTGCTGCGTGACATGAAAGGTGTGTGTGTGTGTGTGTGTGTGTTTCCACAGCTGCTGTACCATTCTGCATTCCCGTCAGCCGTGGGTAAGGACTCCATTGTCACCACAACTTTGTCAACATCTGTTCTTTTCTTTGCTTGTTTGTTTATCTCAGTGGGAGTAAAATGGGATCTCACTGTGGTTTTGATTGACATCTCTCTGATGGCCAATAACGGTGAGCCACTTTGTCTTTGGTGACCACTTAATGGTCCTCTTTGGTGAGATGCCTATTCAAGGACTTCTCCTACTTTGCCACTGGATTATTTGTCATTGTCGACATTTTATTGTGTATATTGCTTATTCGATTGTGCTTGGCCCAAATCATTTCTTAATTACCCCTTTTTATAGTTCATTCTTCCTCTCACCCCAGCTCCTGGCGGGAATGGATCTGTTTTCTGTCCCTATAGTTTTGCTTTTTCAAGAAGGTCTTCCAAATGAAATCATTCAGGATCTAATC
>NW_022111320.1:17298852-17300728 GCF_000313985.2 Echinops telfairi | reverse complement strand
AGCAGCTCTGTATGGAAGTTCACATTTTAAATTCACTCCTCTGTTCCTTGCCATCCCCGGATGAAGTCTGCCTCCCTAAAGATTTACAACCTTGAAACCCGCGTGAGGCCCCTCGTGTCTGTTTTACAGAGTTCGAGTCCCTGAGGGGGTCTCCCCTGGACAGCAGTGGGTTTGCTTTGATTTGTGGCTCCTGGTCAGTGGCGTTTGTTGTCACTGTTTTGTTTGTGTTCCATTCTGAAAGGAACACAGAGCTCAACGTGGTTTAAACTTGTATTTTTCTAATCACTAACAATGTTGCGTATCTTCTTATGCATGTATCTGGTATTCGCAGTCTCTATGCAGATATTTTGCCCGTTTTAAGAATTGGATGGCTTTTGTTTCCATACTATCGAAATTTTAAGAGCTCCTTATAAATTCTGCGTGCAAGCCCCTGAGGTGCTTTGCAAATCTTTTCTTCCCGTCTGTGGCGTGCCTTTTTCTTTCCTTTTAATGTCTGTGGATTTCTTTTGGGACCTTGCTAGCCAGGTCCCACCATCATAGATTCTAATGCAATTGGACGAGGGTGGAGCCAGGGGACAAATTTTGCTTGTTTGCCTGTTTTGTTTTGTTTTTAATTTCCCAGGGGATTCCAACAGACAGCCACAGTTGATCACTGCTGTGTGAAAAGAACTAGCACCGACCTTCTGCTGCCCCTGGCCTGCAAGAAGAGTCACCCCGCAGTAAGATAGGAACTACGTGGCCAACAGAATTTTGTGAGATTCTCGGGGTCTTTTGGCATCCTCCACCGCCCTGCAAACCAGCCGGGGAGACACATATGACTCAGCAGAGAGACTCACTTTCTCTACATTTGACAAGTCACAATAACTTCCCCACATCCTCCTACCCGTTGCTCCCAATAACAGCCCAGCATCCCGTCTCAGATGGAGAGAGGCTTCTCACAGGAAACAGCTGCATGGCAAGCTTTGCCCCTGGTCCTGACAAGTGTCATTACTCAATCGCGTTTTCATTACGCAATCGATCACAGCCCGACCTCGTGCCCCTGCCAAACCTTAGAAACCGCTTGCTTTGAACCGATATGGGGAAATAGGTCTTCTTCCTGGGTTTTCGCCTGCGGCTTTGTTGAGGGATGGAGGGACTGAGGCAGGATGGTTTTCAGTGACTCTTACTCACTCATATGGGACAAAACAAAGCCTTTGGACCAGCAGCTGGCGAGGCTAAGCCACCTGCCCTGGGAACCTGAATGAGGGAGGATGGCCGGTTTGATAGGATGAATGACTCTTACTCGTATACCCTTTTTTTCATATACCTTTTTTTACAGTAAGTCTTCAACCCCAAACCTCAAATACTTTTGTTAAGGCAGTGGTTCTCAACCTTCCGAATGCCGCGACCCTTTTGTAGTGGTGACCCCAACACTATAAAATTATTGTCATTACTACTTTATAACTCTAATTTTGCTACTGTTATGAAATGGTGACCCCTGTGAAAGGGTCGTTTGACCAAAGGGGTCGCAACCCACAGGTTGAGAACCACTGTGTTTTGAGGTGACAGTAAGCATACACGTTAATCCTCTGCCTGGTGCATGAGCCAGTGATTCTCCCTCTCTCTCTCTCTCTCTCTCTCTCTCTCTCTTAATCTGCTCGTAAGAAATGGTTGGCAACCATCTAACAGTCCCATGAAACTGGGGAGGAGCAGGAAGCCGACAGGACTGCCTTATTCTTCTGGGTCTCACAGGTTTTCCACCTTTGGCAGGGTGCAGGCTTGCCATTTTTCCATCCTTCTTTGTTTAGCTTCCAGGAGTTTTACTGTTTGTGGCTCAGTACAAATGTATTGTGTGCCCTCCACACATGTCAATCCTGGGACAAGAGCCAAAATACAT
>NW_022111320.1:17289810-17298610 GCF_000313985.2 Echinops telfairi | reverse complement strand
TGTCTGTCCCCAGGGAGGAGGTCACATATAGTTCCTTGCAATCGGCTCCCCTTTCCCTACCCATTCTCCCTTTACTCTCCCTGTTTCGCCATCCACACCACTGGTCCTGCAGGGCTCATCCGCCCTGGATTCCCTGTACAAAATACATCACTTTAAAGGACTCGTTGCTTACTGATGAAGAAAGATCAAATCCGATAGCTCAGTTGTGTCAAAGGCAGCAGTATTGATGGTAGCAGTCCTAGCAGCGGCGGCAGCTACCATTCACTGAGCACTTAGTAGGTACCAAAAGGATGCTGGATGCTTAGCATAGTATCTCATTTCGTCCAGGCCACAGCCTACACAATAGGCCGCATTATTATTCTATTACAGCAGAGCACGCAGACATAGGTCACGCACATAGTGTCCAGAACTGGCGAGAGACGATGAGGACCTTGGCCCTGAGCGTGGAGGTCAGAACAAAGTTTGAGGCGGAAAGGATTTGGCCAGGGCATGCAGATGACAGGGCAAAAGGCTGTCGGGAAGCAAGGACACATCGTGCATGAGAGTGGTTTGGGAGCAATGTCATCAGAGCCAGCTAGGTCCCTGCCCGATCCTGATGACCGAACGTGAGAGTAGGAAGAAACACATGAAAAACTTAGCAGAGGAAGCCCCCACAGAACCAGCCGGCTCCAGCAGGATCCAGCGGGGTACCAGGCAGAGCTTCTCGGGGACCCTCCCCGCCCCAGGGGAGGGAGAGGGTGACTGCAGCCCTTTCTGAGGGGCGAGGAGCCAGAGAGTAAAGTCGCTTCCAGAAAGTCACACAGAGAATTAAAAGTGGAGCCAGAATGCACATCTGAAGACAGTTGGAGGCCAAAACTCACACTCTCTCAACTTAGCCAGCCACGTCTGAGATCACTGAAGCCCCAGCGCAGTCGCTAGATGTGTATTCACCGATTGCAATCAACAAGAGGGTCAAAAAGGTAATACGGGGCCATCCTGCGGAGCCCTGCTTTGCTCAGCGCTGTGGCTTTTGATGGCCATGGGAGGTTTCTAATGTTGCCTCCTGCAGGTGCATTTCCTCTTTAGCACGGCTGACCTATTGTCAGGCCAGCCTGGGGGGACAAAAGCTCTGGGGAGGTGCCAGGAGCACAGTCTGTCACACACGTGGCCTTTCCCACAAGCTCGGCGCCACGCCCTGCCCCTGGTCGGGTCTGGGGTCCTCGGTGGAGCTCGGGCAGAGGGCCGGCTTTCTAGTTTTCATCTGGGGTTCGGTCTTCTTGACTGAGGCAAGATTGCCCAAATTCTCAATCTCTTTAGATCTTCCAATGAGTTCCTTTGCTTTGGTTGTTTTTACATCCATTTTCCTGTTGTTCTTGTTGAGACATGCAGAGCAGGACACACACCAAGTCGACATGTTTTTACAGCCTTGGGAATCCTGCGTGTAGCTTTGGAGACCCCATGAGGCAGTTCTATTAGGTCCTATTGGATCCTTCTGAGTCAGAATCAACGTGAAGGCAGTGGTTTGTGTCTGGTTTGGGGTTATAAATTCTACTCTTTGTGTTAGGGAGGCAGGATTAGGGTCAGTTGTATCTTCAGTCGCAACATTTTGAAAAGATAGGGCCTAACGTCCTACCCTTATTTAAGTCACGCCCTTGCTTGAGTGATGCCTTCTACTTCGCAAGAGATAAAAGGATGAGAGGTCAGCAGGGAGGAGAGAGATACCTGCCTACCAACAAGAAAGAAGAGCAGAAAGTGGAATGTGTCCTTGGGGTCCAGAGTCCCTGTGCCGGGAACTCCTAGACCCAGGAGAAAATTGAGACGGGCACACATGGAGATCTCCAAAGGAACGCCGGGTCTGCAGCTCCTGAACGGAGACGAAGACGTTTTCCCAGAGTCAAGGGAGAGAGAAAGCCTTCCCACGAAGCCGACACCCTGCATCGGAACTCTTAACAGATCCGTTTGTTAAAGCCACCCACTTGCAGTATATTTTAGTAGTTTCATTGCGATATAATTCACCTATCATACAATTTGATTGTTCAATCATATTAAAAAAAGAATTGTGCAATCATCACCACAATCCATTTCAGAACTTTTTCTTCTTTCTCATACTCATTGTTAGCTCCGCATGTCCCCCCAACTTCCCCTGCCATGCCCCTAGGAACCCATCAATCCAGTAACAGTCTCTATAGATGGATCTACCCTAGCCTTCCTATACGGAAAAACATACACAAGAAAGGCCAATACCAAAATGTCAAGTCAAACCTCAATCAAAAACAAAGCAGAAAACATTTTAAAAACTGGAACAAATTTAAAACGGTGCCAAAGGAAAATAAAATGATAAGGTGTTACATTTTGTCAAAATCCACTTCACAATGCTCTCTGTTTGGTTGCAAGGCAATTCACATCCCTGGACTGTGGTCAGAGGGGATTCAAGGGAGACTTAATCCATGTCGGGCCCCATAACTGCATTTGGGGTTTCCACTGTCATCCATAGAGTTCCAACTCGCAGTATGCCTACTTACCTAAGCCCCTTTCCTTCTCCAAATTCCCTCTCCCCTGAACTTGCCATCCCCCTACGTTTCATGTTTAGCCTTCTGAGTTGCCATAGTCAATTTGACATTGTTCTGATTTTCAAAAAAAACCCAAAAACCATTTTTCCCTCCTCAAGCTAAAGCCAGGCATGAGATGAGGCGTGAGCTCAAGAGGGTGGAACCTTGTGCGATCCTTTTCCGAAATGCTGAATCACTCACTCCACCAACATGAGTTCATTTGTTGCCCTACACATCCTTCGGAACGGCTCTCAACCAGCAGCTGAGAGTGTGGAAGGAGCGGTTAGGATGCTGAGAAGATGGGGAGAAATGCTAAGACAAACAAATACACCCCTGTCCTCAAAGTCCTGGCCCCAAACCCAACCAACCAGTTGCCAGCAAAAGAATGCCGACTCCTGGTGGCCCATGTGTGCCAGAGTAGAAATGTGTATAAGGTTTCCAATGACCAATGTTTGGGAGGAGTTTGCCAGACCTTTCTTCCAGGGCACTGCTGGGTAAACTCGAACTGCCAATCGCAGTTAGTGGCTTAAAGATGGTAACCTTTCGCCCCACCCCAGGATTCCTTGTTCAAATACAGGATGCTTCGGTTTCCTGGGGCTTCTGTAACAAAGTATCACCAAGTGGTGGCTCCAAACAATAGCAATGGACTCTCTTTCAGATCAGAAGGCTAGATTCCCTAAGTCACGGTGTTAACAAGGCCCGCTGAACTCTCTAAGGGGAAGAGCCTTCCTGAATTCTTCCAGCTTCTAGTAGCCTCAGGCATTTCTTGTCTCATACCTGTAGTAAGTCTAGTCTAGTCTAGTCTAATGCCTCTAACCTGTCTTCCATATCACAGCACATGTATCCTGTGGCTTCTCTGTGTCTCCTCTTCTCTCTTTAGGGGTGGGCCCACCGTACTCCAGTAGGACCTCACAACTTCAAAGACCTTATTTCCAGACAAGGTCACATTCACAGGTACTGGGGGCTCAGGTCTCTATATAAATATGAATGATGATCTTAGCAACTCCTGATGTCTATAAAATGCATACGACATAAACTGATAGCAGTTGGTAAATGTTGGCTGTCACTATTCCTATTACTATTCCAAATGACAGCAACAGCAAACCTTCATTGCCAACGAGTCAATGCCGCCTCATTATTAGGCCCGGGTGATTATGCATACCGCATTGAACCCTAACCATGCCCTTTTTAAAAAACTTTGTCATCCAGTCGATGCCAACTCCTAGTGACTCTTTAGGACAGAGTGGAACTGCCCCTGTGAGTTCCCAAGACTGTGACGGTTGACAGTAGGAAGGCCCATCTTTCTTCCATGGAGTGGCTTCAAACTGCTGGCCTTGTGAGTGGCAACCCAACTCATTACCACTATGCCACCAGAGCTCCAAACACCACCACCTCCTAGGGGGATATCAATGTTCCCATTGCGTGGCTAATCATAGTAGCTAAACGGATGAAGACTTGCTAAGTGCCTAGCACTGGCTGAATACTATTTGCATAATCCTCCCAACAAACCCCACCTAATACATGCTATTATTATATACTCATTACCCGGATAACAAACTGGAGATGGCTGGCCCAGAGCCATAAGGCAAAAGCCGAGTCAAAGTCTGATTCTGCCTAACTCCAGGACCTCTGACCTCCAAGACACTTCGTGTAGACATTCTCTCCCCAAATTAGAAGACTTACCCAAGAGAATACAATAGACCAAGCCCATTTTCATCCTTATTTGGGGGAGAGCTTTACCTCAACCCATTTTACTAATTATGAGAGTCATTGCCTAGATCAACACCGTGATAAATCAGGTCGTGAAAGTGTCTCTCTGACTGTCACCTGTCAGCGGTGAGGAGAAGAGTCTCCTGAACTGCATGTCGCCCTGGTATATACGGGTGAGATTGACAGCCCCGTAGGAAGGATGTCAGTTACTAGTTCAGAGAAGGTGGGCGCATTTTAACACAGATTTGCAAGTTTCTCAAACTTCTGATTGGCAGAGTGAGTTCCCTCAGCAAACCCAGGAAAAGCAGAGCCCCCTTTTCACCTTGTGAGTGCCTTATAGAGTGGATTTGCATACCAAGAGCCCAAAGAGTGGCCCAGAGAAAGGACTGAACACCATGCTGGGCGCAGCATGGCAGCAGCGGAGGCAAGAGAGACAGCAAAGAGCTCTGAGGCAAAGGCGGCCATCCATAGACCTGGGACTGGCACTCGGGAAAACTGCAATAAGCCGAGAGCTCCTGATGAGAAGTCAGCAAACCGGAGACCTACGTTCAGCTCTGCCCTTCAGCGAGGCAGGGCCCTGGACAAGTCATGACCAGCTCCCCATTCGAGTGTCTATCTCATGAGTTAGAATGAGAAAGGAGCCCAGAGAAGAAAAGGACATAAAGCAAAGGCCAGTGTCTCAACTACACAAGACGCACAGACGTGTGCCAGACACACAGCAGCTGACCTCGGAGCATCGGATTCCATTTGTCCCTGGGGTGGAACGTACTAGGTTCAAGCCCTTCCCTGTCATTTAATACTTCTGTGAAGGGAGATTTCATTAATGTAGAACTTCCCAAACAGGCTACTGAGAGTTACAGGGGTGTCAAGGTGTGGATTCCAAAATGCTTTGGGGTCACCGAGCAGGTGGGAGAATCCCCAGGCTAGTCACAGATGCCTGGTCAATACACATCACCTCCTTCCCATATCCCTCCAAAGATGATCATTTTTGAATTATTTTCTTGAAAGAAAAAGTTTGGAAAGTCCTAATAACCTGTCTGGGTCTTGGATTCACCATCTGTAAATGGAAATAATCCTTGTTCCTACTTCTTAATTATCTTGTGAGGTTTCAGACTATGAACAGCAAACATTTAGATTGCCTCCAGCCCATAATAAACACTTAGTAATTTTCCTTCTTATGATCATCATCTCTACTATCATTATGACCTCCAAGCTAACAAGCCTGGGTTCTTTCTCAATTCAAATGAGCAGAGAGATTTCTGCTTCTGCTTCTGAGTCCCGTTCCGTTCATGAGCTGCAAAAGACACGGCATCCTTCCCTGGCACTCACCCTTCCTCCAGATGAACCTGGCTCCACCGCAGGCTTTTGCTCTGAAGGCATTTGCCCAGGAAGAATTCCCAGAGGAAGAGGGGATTATGTCTCTATGGGGACCTTGCTTCAAAAGGCCGTGCTTCAAGATACACCAAGAGGCCATGCCTCAAAAGCCAAATAAACATAAATACGTACAAATAATGGCTACCAACTGTGACGAGGGCTGTCAGAAAAAGAGATAGGATGCCATAACCAAGTCAAAGTTTCCCTGAGACAAGAGCGATGAGAAGGACCAGCCATTTGAAGAGCCGGGTGGTGTTACAAAGAGAAGGAACCATATGGACAAAGGCCTGTGGTAAGGAGGAAAATGCTGTGTTGTGAGCTGAAAGGAGACTAGCGTGCCGGAGCATGCTAACAGAGACAGTCCATGAGTCTGCAGGGATGAGACAGGTGTTTTCTCTAAGGAAGCGCCTTGGAGATGAACTATTCGCTAGCATATGATTCATCCATCCATCCCTTCATTCAACAGCCTCCACTCTGTGCCCTGAAAGAGGCGCTGCAGGTGCAGAGGAAGGTAAGGCACAATGCCTCCTGACCACCATGAGATAATGGCCTGACACAGGAGTGCGGATGGAAACGCCTGGAGAGGAGTTATACCAAGCACCAGCCCTCACTCGGGGAACCTGGTGGAAGGCAGATTTGGTGCATAGCATCTCATTGGCTGGCCACGGCCACTTAGCAGCTCTGCACATACCAGGCCACCTCATTTCGACCCCTTGCATTGCCAGTGCACAGAAACTGGTGCAAAGGAACCATATCTACCTAGGGAACTGAGAGGTCCCCTGGCAAGGGGAGGTCAACAAAGCCAAGGAGATCGGGAGAGGAAAGAGCTCGTGGCAGAACCCTGTGAAATGTCTTGCACACGGGTTGGACAGAGCAATAAGAAGCAATGGTGGATAAAGTACAGAAGAAGGAGAGGTAAGAGGAGAATCAATGGAAGGACAATTTTTATACCAGGAAATGAAGAGGGCGTCCTTTAGGGCCCTTGAGGGGAGAGTCTTAGGGAAAACAACGTGCCGGTCAGTGTTCTCTAGAGAAACAGAACCAAACCGCGTGTGAGGGGGGAGGGCAGGCAGGGGCTGGGGAGCCAGGAGTGGTTACAGGGAAGATAACATACATACACACATCTGAAGGGGTTCGTTTTAAGGAGCTGACTCCCACGATTGTGAAGCTTGGCACATCCACAATCCGCGAGGCTGGCCAACAGGCTAGTTGCTCAGAGACCAGCTGGTGTTGTAGTCTGGAGGCTGAAATCTATAGGACAATCCAGCAGGCTGGAAACTCTGGCAAGGATTTGACGCTTGAGTGTAGAGGCAGAGTTTCTTCTTTAGGAAGAGTGTTTGAGCTCCTCCAGGGCAGCACAGTGAAGTACTTAATGTGGCCCCCTCTAGCCGACACTTTTCTGTTGTACATAGGTTTCTGAGTCAGGACAACTCGATAGCACTTAACAGCAGCCTAACCAAATGACAGGATGGGACAGTGCAAATAAGGTTCCTGGAGCTCACCAAGAAGGTTGCAAAGCTTGCTAATGTTTTAATAAGTAAGGTACATGGCACCCTGATGGGATGGGACCATGCCAATAAGGTGTATGAGATCCTGATGAGGGAACTGGTCAATCACTTTTGCCATCCCACTAGGCTTATGGAAATGCAGAACCTCCTTACACCAAGAAACAAACTGTGGCCAAATGCATCATTTAGGGTTGAACCTCCCAGGAGAGGGAGAGCTGTATGAGAAGCAGCAGAGACAATAAAACCAGGAGACAGGCAATACACAGCATGGCGCTTCCAGGTCCCTGAAGCAGAAAAGCTGAGCACCTTCAGACAGGAGGTTTACCAGCACAGTAGGGTGTCTCCAGGTACTTGCCAGTATTAGGCTTACCAACTCACCCATAGACCTAGAGAGCTGAGACTCTTAGAATGGAGGCTAATTGACAGAGTGGAGTGTTTCCCAAGCATGTCAGAAACAGGGATGGTCCAAGAGACAAAAGGGACCAAGGGTTAGGGAAAGGCCTGGCTATAGGCACAGCTGAGAAACTATCCTGATGGAAGAACAGTATCCTGAGTCTTTCCTGATCCTGAATCATATCCTGGCACTTCTCTGATAAACCCCATAATCATAAGTGATGTCTGCGAGTTCTAGAACCCAGCAGAGAAGTGACAGTGCTGTGGAAGAAATGGTTTTGTGTCCGAACTAGTAAAAGTTTGGAGGGAAGAGACATGCTTTGCATTGCATTATAGAAATCAGCCCTGAGCTATTGGTCTAGAATTCTCCTTGTGAAGCTTGAGCAAATCAGACACCAGTCAAACCATGTTTATATAATACTTTCAACTGATTGGATGAAGTACAGCTACGTAATCAAGGGTAATCTCCTCTATTTACAGTTAACTGATTTTAGATGTTAAGTACATTGACAAAATGCCTCTTGGCACCACTTAGGTTAGTGATTTAATATTAGATATTACATATCTAAAAGTAAGAGCTCCGCATACTACAGTAAAGCCAAGTTGACACATAAGAATAACGATCACAAATAGGAAGCCTCGGGTCCTGTCTGCAGTGCACACAAGGTCCTCTGGCCTCTATTTATAAGCACACTTCACTCTCCTATCATCAAAGTAGGAGAGACTCCTTAAAATGCCAATTTAACACTTGAATTTATTATTCGCCATAGAAGCTCTCCTAGAGTTTGAGGGTAAGTAGAAAGAGGGAGGTGAAGGAAAAGGGTGAATGTGGCAGGTGTTTGTATCACAGAGGGAAGAAAACTAAAGCTAGGAACTATCACCATATTCCTTCCAACACATTTCCTAAAGCTGGGGTCTCTGCCCTTGCTCTTCTCCATCCTGTCCATTGGTCCAATTTGGAAGGAAGGGAAGGTGGTGTCCCTGTTATGAAGGGTTTGTGTGTGTGTTTAATCCAGGTAGACTAGAGAAACAAATTTCATAGACACTCATATGTGTATAGGAAAGAGCTTTGTATAAAGAGCAAGTATATATTAAGAAAACAGCCCAGCCCAGTCCAGATCAAGTCCATAAGTCCTATATTAGCCCATATGTCCAGTACCAGTCTATAGCTTCCTCTTCAGCACACATGCAACACGTGCCATGACGCTGAATGCAGGAAGATCACAGGTCAGTGGGTGGAAAGTCTTGTGGATCCAGTGGTGGTAGAAACATCTCAGTGCTTGCGTG
>NW_022111320.1:17270821-17287710 GCF_000313985.2 Echinops telfairi | reverse complement strand
TCAGCTTTCTCTTTGTAACATCTCTTCTCCTCCAAGATGCCTTTGATGTTCCCCTGAGGTCCCCTACATGTGCGCGTCTGCTAAGAGCAGGGAAGGGGGCAGTTCCATCCCACCTGCCCCCCCCAGCAATGGAGGATCCATCTGGGCCAGAAGACTGGTTCAGGGAAGAGTTAATCCTGTGAATTCTTTAGTTGAAAACAAACCCATGAGCATTATCGGCAATATTTTTATCATTGTCAGTATCGTTTGATAAAGTAAAATAATGCACAGTCATGATTTGCACTGACAGTAGCATGACCTGACCAGAGTGCTTGAATTCATCATATTGCGGACATTGTTGTCTTCAAACTGATTCCAACTCGTGGCCACCCCACATGTGCAGAATAGAAGGATTCCTTAGGGTTTCCCGAGCTGTGGGCCTTTTGCAAGCGGTTAAATTGCTTTATCTTCCTAGGTGCCTTTAGGTGGATTTCAACTGCCAACCTTTCAGCTAGTTGTCACTTGATCGTTTTGAGCCTCCAGGGGCTCCTGGAGTTCCAGTAATCTTCCAAATGTTTTCAAAGACTGTGGTGGCTACATAATTTCATGTCAACTTGATAAGTACCATGACGGGGTGGAGTCTAGCCTGTCAATCAGGTCACAGCCTGATGATGCTTCCTGGTGGGCGTGACCGTCTCATGAGGATCCTGGGAACGTCCTCCCCTTCTCCCTTCCTCTCCTTCTCACTCTCTCTCTGCTTCACCTTTCTGTTGAGGAGACTCACTCAGAGAGTTGGAGGAGCATTACAGCAGCACAGAGATCCTTCCCCACCACTGGATCCACAAGACTTTTCACCCACCGGCCCGTGATCTTCCTGCATTCGGCTTCATTGCATGTACTACTTGAGTCTGAAGAGTGATTCATGGACTAATATCAGGCATATGGGCTAATATCAGACTTATGGACTTGATCTGGACTGGGCTGGGATGTTTTCTCAATATACAATTGCTTTTTGAAAAAATCTCTCTCTTGCACACATATGAGCATCTCTGGATTTGTTTCTCTAATCTACCCAGCCTAACACAGAGAGGGAGCTTTCGACATGAAGGTAAGCAGATAGGAACAGGTAGTCTGATCACATTTAATCAGCAAATCATTCAATAATTTTGACCTGCGGTGGGGTCAGCACTCTGCTGAGGACAGTGTCCTCTGTTCCTGTTTATCTCTTGATGGATGGTGCTGTGGTTCAGAGGTGTTCTCTGTTCCCTGTCCAACTTTAATTGGAACTCTGTCCAGTTCAGTAGCTAATGGTGTCACACACTCTCTGATTGATGCTGCTGCCCAAGCCCTCACCATGGGCTATCGCTGTCCACCTGGGGCCCATTTTGGCAGAGAAATTACAAGTCGCTTCTTCGATGCAAAGAAATATAGGCATTCCCAGACAAATTGCTTCCCTTCCAGACACATCTGTAAAACTTGACTGGGCTCCCCTGACAGGTGACGGAGTGACCAAGGTTGCTGGAGTAAAAGGAAGAGCAGCAGTAAGGTGGGAGGTGGACAGAGGATGGGCCTGAAAAAGAACCCCACAATTTGTTTGTTTAGCCAAGAGCCTTGAGAAGGGAACAGCAGTGCGTGATCACTGGACCCTGCCGCACATGACAGGGGACTGAATAGATGTTCCTCCAGAACCAGCAACCCACTTCTCAAGGGAGGCGACAGCAACGGGGACACCTCATTACCCGCCATATGGAACTCAGTGTCACAAAGAAAACCACCAATTCTAAGAGAAGTCACACTCTATTGCTCTCCATCGCCCTGTGACTCCCCTTGCTTCCCACCCCGATCCGCAGCGAAGCAGTCTCGCTGCCATAGCAATGTAGCGATGGCTTAGCCCTGCTGGGAATTTAGAAAGGGAGCAGAGACATTGTGAGAGAACTGAGAGAATAAGCACAGGTAGCAAGGACGTCAGAAAAATGCTATCTGGGGCAAGGCCTTTCGGGATGATTTACACTGTACAGTCCTGGGGCTGATGCTAGCCTGAAGTTGAGAGGTGGAGGATAGGGAGGAACCAATTCATGGACAAGGAATCAGTGGCTTCATCTATTTCCTGCATCGGCCCCTCCAGTAGAACAGATACAGTAGATTCAAAACAATCTATCAGGCCTGCTGGCAGGGGCCTGTGGAACTTCACCAGGGCAGCATGGTCAGCCCTCTGAGCGGTGCTCAAGATGTTGCTGATCCCACGCATCGAAGAAAACTGTCAAGCTGGCAAACTGTTTTCTTGAGCAGCCTTTCCCTTTCCTCGCTTCCCTCCACAGCTCCTCTTGCCCCCACGGCCTTCAGATTGCAAAACCCAATGGCAACATTCCTTAAAACACCCAATGTAGCCATCACCCTGCTCTCAACCGATTTCTCCTTTCTTGTCTTATTGCAATTGTTGGTTATCTGGTCCATCTCCAGGGCTACACTAAATGGCCTATGAGGCTGTCTGCTCATGTAAAGATGTCTCAGAAACCCTATCAGAGGATCCCTTGAAGTCAGAATTGGCTGACAGCAGTGGGTAACACAGTACAGAGATGATGCCTTATAAACACTTTGGGTTAAAGGAATTGGAAAACTCCTGAGATTGGGAAACTGGTTCTAGCCCCTGGCTCGGCCATCACTTGAATATGTGATTTCAGGTCTAAGACTCAGGAACCTTTTCTATGAAATAGGATAAAGGCTGAGCTGATACTCCTGATGAGATGATACTCCTTCCTACCTGTGCCCTCAGAATAGCCCTGGGGGTCCACCCAAAGCTCCTTCCCACTCCCGTTCTCGGTCTGGCCCTGGGGGTTCACAGAGGAGGGCCCGGGATCTTGGAGGAGGTGAGGCAGAGTCTGAGCAGGCCACCCCTTCTCCCAACAGAACCAGCTGCTGCCTCCATTTACTTTTGTACCAAGATCTCTAGTAAGACTTTGTCCGGAAAGACGTGGTCTACCACCAAAACAAAGCTTGAAAACGATATCAGTAGATGAACTGCACAGTCCTTTTGAGATAGTCTACCAATAACAGTCCCTCCCTGTCCTGCATCACTTGACTGATACTGCACCTCTGCAGACTTCTCTTCCCTGACTATCCTGGTAACTCGCCTGGGTCAGTGCAAATATTCTCCTCCCTCCGCTTGAGACTATCTGACAAAGCCTTCCCTGCCCTTCTAGATCCAGCTCCAGCACACCCCTTCTTCCATCCCAAAGAACTGTGCTCACCCCACACCCCGGGCTCCACGAGCACTGCCTAAGGACGGTAGTTAATAAGGAATGACCATGTGTTTGTTTATTCCTCCTGATTAGATGCTTCACCGCCAGGGAGCCTGCCTTCCTTACCTTGAGTCTCTCTGGTATTCCGTGCAGAGCCTGACACAGCAGGCATTTACCATTGTCTCCACCAAGGAAGGAAATTAAGCTAGAAGTTAATTCTGAAAACGGTCCAGGGGTTGATAAATAGGTAAGGAAGTGAGTTGAAGTAAGGTAAACTACACATTAGTGGAAGACTTCTGTTTATGGGAGGAGAGTATTTGGCATTCAAATGTGGATAACCACTTGATTTAATTATTCCAGGTGAAACTACAAAAAACAACACCTGATCTGCTGCCTTTCTTTGGTGAAATACAAAGGGAACACATATTTCCTGAGCGTTAAAACTCTGCTTACACCTAATGCTGACTGTGTTTTCCGCCTCTGTGCCCTCTTAGCATGGAGAAACTTTGCCACCTTGCTCTACGAAGGTAACAGGGAGTCAAGGCAAGCCTGTGAGTGAGGTGATAAACTTGAACTTGGAAGTGGAGCAGCAGCGATTGTTACTACGAGCAACACTGGATTAGGCCTAATTTGAAAAACTCCACATTATGCATGTGTGTGAACATGTCAGCAGAGCCAGCCCTTCCTGCCTAGAAGCTAGTGTCAGCGGCTCTGTCGGAAATAAGTTCACATTGAAAAGGACCATATTTTCCTGAATCCTAAGTGGCGCATCTCTGGGACGTGTTTCGGGAGTCCGTTGATATAGAACTTTCAAATACAGGCTCTCCTGACACCTCCTCCTGGTCTCTTTTCGATAGGCTGGCAATTTGTCAATTTACCCCACACTAGAACAGGGTGAAGTTGTCCAGGATTTTGTCTTGCTTGGATCCACAATCAATGCTCACCGAAGCATCAATCAAGAGATCAAAAGACACAATATGTTAGGTAAATCTGCTGCACAAGCCCTCTTTAGAGTATGGAAAAGCAAGGGTGTTACTTTGAGGGCAAAGGTGTGCCTGACCCAAGCTGGGGTAATTTTCCATCCCCTCATATGCATGTGCAAGTTGAGCATCCAGTAAGGAAGAACAAAGAAGAATTGATGCATTTGAATTACAGTGCTGGTGAGAATTTTGAAAGTACCGTAGACTGCTGAAAGAACAAACCCATCGGTCTTGGAAGACATACGACCAGAATGCTCCTTAGAGGGAAGGATGGCAAGACTTCATCTCACACACTTTGAACATTTTATCAGGAGAGACCAGTTCCTGGAGAAGGGCATCAGGTTTGGTAAAGTGGAAGGGCAGTGAAAAAGAGGAAAGCCCACAAGGAGATGGTTTGACACCATGGCTGCATCTTTCAGGCATAGGAGCCACTGCAAGGACGGCGCAGGACCGTACAGTGTTTCTGTCTCTTGTGCATGGGGTGACTATGGGTCAGAACCCACTCAATAGCTGCTAACAACACCAAGAACAGTCCTGAGGTGTATAAATAAAACACTAAGACTAGGCAAAAACTAAAGGAAGAATCTGTTTAGAATACCCTTAGAGGAAGGATGATTAAAAAGAGCATCGGAGCAATCACTTCGATTTTCTTGAAATAGATAGATAGATAGGAGCCACCACGTCCACTTTGACTCTTGGAGACCCATAGCATTTCCTAGGCTGTAATCTTTAAGGGAATAGATCACATCACTTTCTCCTGCTAAGCTATTAGGTGGGTTTGAACTGCTAGCTTTTCAGATGAACCATTTTGCCAACTAGGTTCCTTCCCACTCCCATACGCCCTGCTAAAATGAGCTCTTTCTATTTCTCAAGGATCTACCTTGTCCATCTCTGAATAGCTCTAGTGGGGAAAAGCCCCACCCTATGGTCTACAGTCTACCCTCACCACTGATGGCCCACTGCCCCCACCCTTTGTACTCTATTGATTTCCGACAGCTATATATTTGCACGTTTGGAGTCCACTTGCCTGCCCATCTCCAGTTGTCTGATACGTAAGTAAGGAATGGGAATCACTGGTGATAGCAGAGCTCACTGCCACTGGCATCAAGTTAACTGTGGCCCATGGCAACTTTCCAAAACAGAGTAGAGCTGCTCCTTAGGGTTTCTGAAACTGGGCATCTTGTGGACTACCACTTGTCTGTCAGCTTGATAAACTTTGATGGCCTGTGTGTTGCTGTAAAGCTGGAAGCTATGGCACTAGTGTTTCAAATGCCAGCAAGGTCAGTCATGGTGGACAGGTTTCAACAGAACTTACAGACTAAGAAGAAGGAATCAGGCTCCCCTTCTGAGAGATTAGCCATTGAAATCTTATAAAAATCAGCAGGACACTGTCTGATATATTGCTGGGAGATGAGCCCCGCAGGTTGGAAGGCACTCAAGGTCTATTTATAATGGCTAGTCATTGGAATTCAAAGTTAGAAACAGAGGAGGGATCAGTAGTTAGAAAGTATGGTCTTGGTGATAGAAACAAAGTTGGAGATCACATGATAGAATTTTGCAAGAGCAATGAGTTCTCCCTTGCAAATAGCTTTTTTTCACAACGTAAACAGTGGCTATGCATGTGGATCTCAAATATGGAACACACAGGAATCAAACTGGCTACATAAGTGGGAAGAGATGATGAAGTTCAATATCATCAGCCAAAACAAGACTAGCAGACAACTGTGGAACAGATCACCAGTTTTTCATATGTAAGTTCAGGGTGGAGCTGAAAAAAGGTAAAACCATCCGCAAGAGTCACAATACGACCTTAAGTACATCCCAGCTGAAATTAGAGAGCATATCAGGATCAGATTTGACACAATGAACCCTAAGGACTGGCGATCAAACGAACTGGGGGGGGTGATCTTTAGAGCATCATACATGAAGAAAACAAAAGGTCACTTAAAAGACAGACAAGGAAGAGAAGATAAAGGATGTCCAAAAAAAAAAAAAGACTCCAAAACTTTCTCTAGAAAGTAGAGTAGCTAAAGTGTATGGAAGAAATGATGAAGTCCAAGAGCTGACCAGACCACTTCCGAGGGCAGCTTGAGATGACAAAGTAAAGCATTATGATGAAAGGTGTTAGAGAGTCAGAGAGGAAGAACATGCTCAGCATTTCTCATGCTGAAATAAATGAAGAAGCAATTAAAGCCTACAATTGCAATATTGAAGGATTCCATGCGCAACGTGTTGAGTAATGCAGGAACATCAAAAAATGATGAAACAAATACGCATAGTCATTATACTGAAAAGAATTGTTCAAAATTCAAGAATTCATGGTATTGAAGGGAGAATTCCAAACTACACTGAAGGCATTGGTGAAAAACAAAGTAGGAACTGATGGAATGTCAGTTGAAATGTGTCAACAAACTGACACAGCTCCAGAAGAATTAATGTGTATCTGCTAAGGAATTTGGAAGATGGTTACCTGATCACCTCACTGGGAGAAATCCATATTAATGCCCATTCCAAAGAAAAGTGGCCCAACAAAATGTGAAAATTATTGAACAATATCACATGCAAGTCAAATTTTACTTAAGATCCTTCAGAAATGGTTGCAGCAGTACATCAACAAGGAGCTCAAAAATTCACACTGGATTCAGAAGAGGATATGGAAGGAGGGCTACCATTACTGACATCAGATTAATCCTAGCTGAAAGCAGAGAATACCCAAAAGATGTTAACTTGTGTTTTAGTGGCTTTGCAAAGGCATTTGACTATATAGATTATAACATACTGGGGATAATATTTTGAAGAACGAGCATTCCAGAACACTGAATTGTGCTCATGCAGAACCTGTATTTAGACCAAGAGGCATGTGGTAGGTAAATAATCTGGTGTCAATTTGAGGATTCAGCGTGAAGGGGTGGAGTCTAGCCTGTCAATCAGGTAGTAGCTTGATGACCTCATTTGGAGACCTCAGGAGATCAGTAGGTTGCTAAAAGGCAGGACACAGTCTCATTCTCTGCAAAATATCCCTGTGGAGAAGACACATGGAGAGAGGCTTATGGAGCCAGACCTCTGGAGTCAGAAAAGCCATGTGGAGACCCCTGCCAGCACTACAATGCTTGCACTGCCACTGGATCCACAAGACTTCCCACCCACTGGCCTGTGATCTTCCTGCATTCGGCGTCATTGCATGTGCTGCATGAGTCTGAAGAGGAATTTATAGATTGGTATCGGACATATGGGCTAATATCAGACTTATGGACTTGATCTGAACTGGGCTGAGATGTTTTCTCAATAGTCAATTGCCCTTGTATATAAATATCTTTCTTATACACACATGAGTGTGTCTATGAATTTATTTCTCTAGTCTACCCGGACTAACACAGGGCCCTTGTTTGAACAGAACAAGGGGATACTTAATGGTTGAAAATTTTTAAAGGTGTGTGTCAGAGTTGTATCCTTTTATCATACTTAAACTTTATTTTATTTATTTATTTTGCTTAAAACATTTTTATTAAATTACCTTTAAAGCTTGTTATGCATGAAAAGATTCAGTGTCTCTTTGGAGATGGACTTAAAAGAAGACAAAAATCATTTCTAAATAAAATATGACCATAAGCATTTAGGTATATTTACCTGTATGGTTTATATTGTATGAGAGCTTAAATTCTGAGGACTAGGTTTACGGAAGCCCTACACCCCATATGTAAACTTTATACTGAGAAAATAGTCCCGTTCGCAGGACTATCTGAAGAAGAACAAACATTCAGACTGGAGGAACCCTCAATAACCAGCTTGTAAATGAAGGTGGCACAAACATGTTTGTGAAAGCGAGAAGGCCGTGAGGCATTGGCTGGTGGATGAAGATCCAAGACGTCAGCCTTCCATCCGGGTTAGAACTCCCTGTAAAGGAAACAGCAGGACCTGATAAACAGAAAAATGATTAAGTTGTCCATGATTGCATTTTGCTTGCATCCACAACCAATACTCATGGAAGCAGTAGTCAAGAAATCAAACATATCGCATTCGGCAAATCTGCGGCACCAGACCCCTTTAAAGTGTTAAAGATCAGACGTGTCACTTTGAGACAAAGAGGTGGCTAGCTCAAGCCACAGAATTTTAGATCATCTCATATTCATGTGGAAAGTGGACAATGAATAAGGAAAAGCACAGAAGAATGGACACATCTGAATCAGGGCATTGGTGAAGAACATGGGAAACATCAGTCTTAGAGGAAGTACAACCAGATGCTTCCTACAAGAAAGCATGGTGAGACTTTGTCTCACGTCCTTTGGACATGTTATCAAGAAGTACGTCTCTGCAAAAGGACATCATACGTAAAGTAGGGAGTCAGTGAAAATAAAGGAAGACCTTCCTTGAGATGGTTCCCGTGGTGGTTTTAGCAATGGGCTAAACACAACAACAATTGTGAGGAGCGTGCAAGACTGGGCAGTGGTTCATTCTGTTGTGTCCAGGGTCACAGTGGGTTAGAACCGACTCAACAGCACTTAACACCAACACATGTTTACAAGAGCAAATAGCCTCACCTTTCTCCCATGAAGAGGCTGGTGGGTTCAACTGAAAACCTTGGGGTGAGCAGCCCAGAGCTTAACCCACTGGGTAGACAGCGCTCCTAGCTAATACCCTAAGGCCCCTGGAGCAGCCAGGCAACGCTGGTGTGAGAATTCTTTAAGGACATTGCGTAGTTAAGTCAAGATTAACTATAAATCCACTCTTTCAAAGCAGTGGTTTTTCCATATCACAAGAGCCAAATCAATATTTGGTAGCATTTTGTAAGGTTTCCTCTATTGTTCTGAAGGGAAAGGACATATTCCCACACATTGCAGCATGTCCACTCTCCCGAGCTTCTACCCATTCAATACCGCAAAATGCTCAAAACCATCATGAGGGCATCGACCCCGCCAAGGATTTCCAAAATGCCCACTGAATGGGAGTACTGCTTCTATTGAAAATCATTTGATTGTGGTGTTTTAATCGTCATCTGTTCCCCCTTGATGCAGTTCATTAAGGGTTTTGAAACCAAAGAATGATCACTGGAAGGGACCCTAGTACTTATCTAGTTGACCTCATTTTATCAGTGCGAGTGTCAGCAGTGTGCACACTCCATTACTGGATAACCTAGGGTAAAAACTAGTATTCCCCAGTCCCTGGTTCTTACTTTGTACTGAAATCACCTGACAGATCCCCTGAACGCGTCTCTCTCACACAGCGTGACGCTTGAAAAGAGTTGGGTCATTGGCTACATCCTCCCGTTTCCTTTTGGTTTTTAGCCTCAGTACCAGGCTAGGTACTTTCTAGTTCCCAGTGAAAGGCTGGGCTCCCGTGTAAAAGCAAACCAGGAGAATGCAGGAATACCACAGGTCAGCAAGGAGAATGGGGCCCAAAGAATAATTTCTTGGAACAGTAGTCAGAAATTGTCATTTTCTAGTTGGTTAGGAGCTGATTGATTATCCCACTGGTCATCCAAACTGCAGTCAAAAAGACCCAAACAAATGAATGACTAAGATTCTGTAGGCTCTTAGCACCATGTTCAGCAGAGGCCTCTGTCTGACTCAGACAGCAGAGGCCCGGTCCCTTCACAAAACGCAGTGAGCCCTTGGCAAGCTGGTGGACCACGGTGATGAATTGAGTTTTAGGTTTGGGGGATTCCATTTCGTCTTTTGTTTTAATTGGGTACTTTTAGATTTAATTGCACAACGTCCACGCTATTGATGGTCCACATTAAATCTGCAATCAAACGGATGCCTGTTTCAAACGCATTGCTTGGAAAACTTTTACTGATAAACCTCTTACCCGATCAGGGGCCAAAAGGAGGATGAAGAAGAGAAGCTCACGGGACAGAGGAATTCATGAAGTAAAAGCTAGGGATCCTACGTGTGAACGAAATCGGTGGCACTCTAATCCTCCCTCACATCGCGTTCAAAGAGCAACCTCCTTTATATTGGCAAGAACGCTGCTGAAAACACCCAAGTCCTCGGCACGTGGAGGAAGCAGGATCAGATCCGCAGCCTCGTGGATTACCCCTCCTTTCTCCTCAGGGGAGACTTCCTCTGGACTTCTTTCAGAGGCTACCCCTTCTCACTGTCGGGCCCACTTCTCGGCAGTTGGAGGCAGCGATGTAGGAAAAGAGGTGTTCTGCTCTAGAGAAGCACCAGAGCAGCGCCCAGACTCAGGAACTGACAGTCTGACGGCAAGGAGTGGGGCGGAAGTCTCTTTTACCGAGGAGCGGGGTGTGGATGGAGGAACGCAAAAGAACATTTGAACCTGAGCCATAGGCACCACTGGCTGCCGTAGCCCTTGGGAGCATCTTCACACTACGGGACAATATGGGAATGGACATGAAAACTTAAACTGTGCTGAATCGATCCTGTAGCAACAGAATGCAATCTGACAGACGATGCCCATGATATCCAGTCTAAAGTCTTGATGTTTTTAAACAAGGGAACTAAACGTAAAGATGTAGGACAGGTTGTCCGGTTTTACCTGGCCAATTGGAGGTGGTGTTGAGGCGGGAGCCCAGCCTCTTTGCATACAGACAGCTTCGCTGCTGAAGCGACTGAGGAAAGAGAACGAGATTTAGCATCACTTTGAATCTTTTGCTGTGTCACCCCTTTGGGCTGCTCTATTTTTAGCTTGCCTGCACTGATTTCCCGCTGCAGAACCCTGCTCTCTTTATTCACTCCAGAGTGACTCTATTGTTCCCAAGGTGGTAGGGTGAGAACCTCAGGGTTGGCCCTTGACAAGGTGGGAACTAAAGGTAGAGTTAGCTTTGAGCTCCCTCCACCATCCTTTTTCCCTCCCTCCCAGTGTGCTTCCTCCAAGCTGTCCTCCGTCTGTCCTCTCACTGGTCTCCTTACCCACTGCTCCCCCCTCCACCATTCTTAGCACAGACAGGAAATGCCCCGTCTCCTAAGAATGAGGCAGTAATAAACCAGTGCCTTCAAATAGAAGTGCGTATAAGCAAAATGGAATTCCTGGTCCCCACCTTCTGGGCAGAGGACAAGGGAAGAAAGTATTTGGTAGAAGGGGGCCCTTGAACCCACCTTGCAAAGTACCTGGCTTCTGCTTACCTCTCTGGCCTCCTCTCCTACCAGCCCCTGCCTGCCCCCCTCCACACTGGTGCTTCCTCCTGCCTCTCTCCACCATGCCTGGCCAGACGGCTCAACTTCTTCACCTGATGCGTTCTTCGTATAGCTCATTGCCCAGCTGATGAGCGTTCCGATACATTTCTACACCGGGCAGCTTCTATGCATTGATTTTCTGATGTCTCTTCCCTTGACTACAGGGGGGCATATCTCATTTGGTTTTCATTCTCAGCATTTAGCAACCTGTCATTTAGTAGCTCAATTGAGCGCATTGAGAACACTCTAAAATTGTTCATTAAGTTATTTTTGCACCTGCTAAGCTCCCGTGTTACTCACCCATAATGTGTTTGTATCTGCATGATCTCGCGATCTAGATACAGGACGGCCTTTGCACGGGTCACTTGGAAATATCCCTTGCAAAAGAGGAGGACCTTCCCGACTACCTAAAACGTGAAGACAAAGAAAGCTAGGGCATGGGCCTCCCCATGCCCGGGGTCATCCTGAATTAGGCCCAAGTTCGCTCAGGGTCCCTGACACCTCAGAGCAATCAAAAAGGCTGAGCCACACACAAGTGGAGCGTGTCCTAAATAAGGCATATCCGTTTCTAATTGTCCAGGCGACATCGTTCTGATTGTCTTCCAGGCATTCCAAGTATAGGTTGTTTGTTTTCCAGAAGTGAGATTTGGAAGAGAGGAGAATTGGCTCTGAATCTTTGTGGATTTAGCCTAAGATCCCAGAGATTCCCATTGTTCTCTACCCAAGGTGGTTGGCACCAAGGGCTTCACGCCTCTCCTGACATCCCCACCCCCACCCCTACCCCCACCTCCTGTGTGTGCTTGTCCCATGCAGGTGTCTGCTATGCGGAGTTTGGAGTCCGTGTGCCCAAGACAACAGGCTCGGCTTACACCTACAGCTACGTCACTGTGGGGGAGTTCGTGGCCTTTTTCATCGGCTGGAACCTGATCCTGGAGTACCTGATCGGCACCGCGGCTGGCGCCAGCGCTCTGAGCAGCATGTTCGACTCGCTGGCCAACCACACCATCAGCCGCTGGATGGTGAACACTGTGGGGACGCTCAACGGCCTAGGTGAGACCGCCCTCTTGCCCCAACAGGGAACCCGACCAAGCTAAATCAAGGGGCTCCTCCCTGGCAACAAGGCAGTTTGAGAATCGACATCCAGAGGCCGGGATGTCTTTCTATAACTCTTCATTTCTTTTTCAAAAAGATTGTATTATTAGCACGTGCTTCACGTGTCATACAACTCAACCCCTCAGTCCTACTCCAAAGAGTTGTGTGGTCATTGCCATAATCAAGTTCAGAGCGTTTTCTCCTCCTGCTCACCTTTGCTAGCTCCCCATTCCCCCACAGCCTCCCCTGCCAAGCCCCTACACAGTGATCAACCCAGGGACTGTCTCTAGAGATGGATATACCTGCTCTGGGTTTCATGTCCAGAAAAACCATACAAAACACGCACAGCAATGACTAGACAAAACACAGAAAACCCTCAATCAAAAAGAAAGAAGAAAAACTAGTAAAAATGGAAACGACTTTAAAATGGGCCAAAAGGGAGATCAAATGATAAGGTATTGCATTTTAACCGAAGTCCATCCCCTGTCCTGAGGAATGCATTCTAATTTCTCCCTAAGTTTTATCCAAAGGATGGTCGCCACACCCTTCTTTGGAGCCACACTTTATGGAAAGCCATCTACATGTTCTGTAGCAGAGCAAATGATTCGTTGTGTAGACACGTTGTGCAGCCGGGGCCCTGGTGGGGTCTTGGTTAAAGGGCTTGGTGGCTACTCTAGAGGGGGTGGCTGGGACCTATCAGCCACTTCTCGGGAGAAAGATTTAGCGGTCAGCTCCCAGAGAGATCCCAAGTATTGAAACTCTGCAGAGTAGTTCTCCTCTCTCCTCTCAGGAGCTATAAGTTGGAATCAACTGTGGATTTGGTTTGGGGTCAGGTGGCTGGCAATGAACAGGATGAATTGGGAGTTAATGTAAAGACATAGGAACTATTTTTGATGCACTGTCATGTGACATAGGATACAATTTCATAGGACTCATGCTAACTGTGGGAAGTAAAACCAACCCAAGGGGGGGGAAAGTATATGAAACTTCTCTGGTAGTTTCATCAGAAGATGCTTTAAATTCTTCATAAATTGGTATTCATGAAATATATTGATTTTCAAATAGATGTATTTTAAGATGAGCAAAATGAATGTCGGTTTAGCAAACATCCTCTCACTGCAATACCCTGTATAGCGTTTCCAAGGCTGTTAATGTTGAAGGGAGCACTCTCCCTGGGAGAGGCTGGTGGTTTAGAACCACCAACCTTGTGGTTAGCAGTACAACGTCTAACTCGCCTTAGACACCAGGGATCCTTAAGAGGTGGAGGAGCGTGTAATCCAACTAAATGAATATTAAATGAATAGAAAAGCTAGGGCCATGAGGCTTGAGACTCCGCCCATCATTTACTACCCACTTGCCATCTCCTCTGACTTTATCCTTTGATGTCAGGGGCCCTAAATGACAGCTGAAGGAGCTTTGGGGTCTTGCAACCCCACTTCCAAGCACTGCCTCTAGGAACTGGCAGAAGCACTGAGCTCCCAGGCACAATGATGAGATGAAAAATATGAAGCCCACACTGGTCAGATGCTGATTCCATCAACATTTACGTGCAAAAGGGTCGTCCAGAGACAGGTAGCTCAACTTCTTCTTTCACAGATAAGGTCCAGAGATATGAGAAAGAAGACTTGCCCCGGGATCCACCTGGCTACTTACTGTAGGCAAAATACAACGAGATTCAGTACAGCAAGGGCAGTGCCTTTTCCACGCTCTAGAGGGCAGGAGTCCACAGGCCAATGAACAAGCCCCAGTGAGCTGAGGTTGGGGCGGGGGTGCAATCTCAAGTCATTTTCTCTCCACAACCAATGAGACTTAAATGGGGAGGAGGAGACCCCCCTCGTGATCAATTTCAAAGATGAACATTCTTAAGATTTCTAAGACAGAAAAGATTGTTAGAATGAAATGGTCATTTCATTTGGTTTTTAAATTAACCATCATAAGCATAAAGGGGTTTTCAAATAGCAGCCCGAATGCCCCCAGGTAATCCTGATTTCAAATAGTCAATCCCGTTGTTCCATAGGTACTGTGGTCATGGTCGCATCTCTAGCCCAGCGTTGGGCTCCGGCTCTGGGTCACCTTAGCTCTGTATCAAAACCTTCCCATTTTGAATACACACTTTTATCTGTTCATGGACTACAGCATACACATGCATGTGCCATGTACACACACCACAAAGGCATATACACATAGGTACACACACACTTGCTGCATGGGGGGGTGGGATTTCCCCTGGGGAAATATTAACTTATCTCTGTCCCCCTAGGGAAAGGGGAAGAGTCATACCCGGACCTTCTGGCTCTGGTGATCGCCGTCATTGTGACCATCATTGTCGCTCTGGGGGTCAAGAACTCCGTGGGCTTCAACAACGTCCTCAACGTGCTCAACCTGGCAGTGTGGGTGTTCATCATGATCGCGGGCCTCTTCTTCATCGATGGGAAATACTGGGCTGAGGGCCAGTTCCTGCCTCACGGCTGGTCCGGGGTGAGTGCCTTCCTGAAGCCTGGTAGACAGAGCTATGGCTAAGGCAGGTCAGCTGTGGCATGTGCCCGGGAAGTCACCTGGAGGAGGGTGCTGCTGAGCAACTCCTATTCGCCTGGCCCGGCCCATGGACATCCATAGGCACAGAGATGGTGGCGCTGAAAGGACGAGCAAGGGCAAGGGGTGCCACATGTTGACAAGGTGAAAGGCCCCTGATGAGATGGCCAGACCACAGGGGAGAGGCTTTTCTGCTGACATAGTTCCACTGACAACATTGATTGATTGTTGATTATCTTGAAACTCAATCCCATGGGGAAGGACACAACTTAGAGATGGCCCCAGGTACCCAGGACGCTCCTGCTGTTATACCTGTTAGGAGCCCTCGTGGCACAGTGGGTTACAGGCTGGGCTGCTAACTACAAGGTCTGGGGGCGGGGGGTTGTGGGGAAGATGGAGGCTTTGTGCTCCCATAGAAATGCACAGTGCAAGAGAGCCCTGGTTGTGTAGTGGTTACTCACGGGGCTAGGAACCTCAAGGTCAGTGGTTCAAAACTATAGTGCTGTTCTGTGAGTAGACCAGCAGTGAGTTTTGGTTTGGTTTGGTTTGGTTTGGTTTGGTTTGGTTCAACCTGTTGTCTGCTCTGCCTTTCACCTTGTCGCAGAAGAGAGATTGTTTCCAACAATGCTGCTCTGTCCCATAACGCCCATGGTGACCTCCTCTCCGTTATCTTTTGACCTTAATCTCATCGGCATGTTCTGGGACAGTGGCCCTCGTTGTCAAGGACCTTTGTGTACAGATAGCAATAATTGCTTCATTGTTTGGGCCACGTTCAATCAGCCGGACGCCGAGTTCAGCGCTTTGTGTGTCACATCTCCTTTGTTGTGGTGTGGTTAGGTGTTGTCAAGTGGGTTCTGGCTCACGGCGACCCCGTGTTCAACAGAGCAGAGCACAGCCCGGGCCTGTGCCATCCTCACAATTGTCCTTAGGTTTGAGCTCATTGTCACAGTCACTGCGTCAATCCATCTTGTGGCGGGTATGTCTCCTTTCTGGATGTCCCTCTGTTTCACGAGCACAATGTCCTTCTCCAGAGATGTGTCTCTCCTGAAGGAGGCAGGAGGGTGCATGGGCTTTGCACGAGATGACGTCTCCTGTACTTTGGGCATGAGTGAAGTCCCGCCGGCCTTCTTCCAAGACAGATTCGCTTGTCTTTCGGGCAGTCCATGGCACTTTAGATAGTCCTTCTTGCACCGTCATTCCAAGGCATCGATTCTTCTTTGGTCTTGCTTCTTCAACACCCATCCTCCACCTACATGAGGCCTGGCTTGGGTCAATTGTATCTCCTCTAATCATCCCAATAACCTTGCGAGGAAGCTATTTACTTTCCAGTTTTACAGATGAAGACGCTCGCAGTCAGAGAGGTCGGATGATTTGCTCTTAAGCTCATGACATGAGTGACGGAGTCAGGGCCCAAAGCCGGGACTGCCGCCATAGTCCATCAGGAGAGACGGGCTAATGGACAAGACCGAAAAGGAGGCAGGAAGGAGAGTGCATGAGTGAGGAATGGGGAGTGGTGTCAGCATATGGAAGCAGGGAAAGAACATTTCATGGTTAGGAGCCCTCATGGTGCAATGGGTGAAGCAGTTGACTGCCATCCAAAAGGTCAGCAGTTTGGACCCACCAGCCACTCTGCCACAGAAAGATGAGGCAGTCTGCTTCCTTAAAGATGTATAGCCTTGGAAATTTAATGACACGGATCCACCTCACCCTACGGGGTCACTATGAGTCAGAATCCGCTGTATGACACTGAGTTTGTTTGTCTGTTTGTTTTATACCGCGGCATTGGAACCAAGGTTTCTGGCGCTGCCAGGTCTGCAGGAAGTTAAGTGGGCAGAGTGGAGGGCTGGCCGTAAGCCCTATTCTAAGGGTTTGATCACTGGCATAGAAATCTGCCTCGGAGGGTCGGGTGCCGGGGTGAGGAACATCGGCCTGCA
>NW_022111320.1:17259337-17270424 GCF_000313985.2 Echinops telfairi | reverse complement strand
AAAAAAAAAATATAAATAAAATTTAAAAGTTGCCCTGCCCTGGTCCAGGGGTTGGCAAAAGAGTGAGAGGGACCAAAGGAAGTGGTGGAGAGGCGTTCCCAGAGATGCCATTTACGCTGAAGAAAAACAGAGAAGCCACAGAGGCAAAGCACTTACACTGAAAAGTGGGTCTAAATTTCACCTGTTTTGTTTCTTTCCTCTACTAGAGCTAAAAATGCTTGTGAGAATTCACCAGCACATTCTCTCTCTCTCTCTCTCTCTCTCTCTCTCTTTTGAATGGTAGAACATAAATCAGAGAATTAGAGCAGGGAGGGATCTCAGAGGTCAAGGTCACCTATCCTGTCCCCTCACTAACAGGTGAAGACATGCAGGCCCAGAGAGGAGAGCCTGCCGGAGACTGGTAGCAGAAAGTAAGTCCAGAACTGAATCAGTTCTGCATTTTTAGCTTTTGCTTAGACTGGTTTTCCTCCAAGATATCCAGGGATCAGAAATCAATCTTGGAGAACACTCAAAATAACTTCTGTTTATTCTGAACCAAGCCATGCTGTTCAATGCAGAGAAATAAGCACAAAGGAGGCAATATATGCCAAGATTGCTAGTCTTTTGCTTATCTGTTAAGAATTCCACAGAACCACCAAGTTCATCCCTTCTCCTTGAAATGAATAAATGCTGAAACTGGTTCAAACCAGAAGAAGAGACAAAGAAATACTGTTGACCCCGTTCTGAATCCCCAAGTCTGTGTTTCTTGTGATACAAATTGTTCCTTTCCTATCACATCAGAAAAACAACAAATTATCAGACTGAAAAGAATGTTTTCCCGGAACTCAACTGAGTTTTCATCTGAATACACAAAAATGTTCTCAGCATTTTCTTCACAATATGAAATCTAGTGAGTCGCGAACGTACTGTGAAGACTTCGGCCATCGGTTAACTTCTTTGCTTTTAGGCTTTCTCGTCTATCAGGTGGGAAAACGAATTGTCCCAAATGTTTGCACAGAACAATAAAATTGTGGCTTTTTAAGGTACACATTGTCATGGTTGGTAATCGCTGGTGCTCATTTATTGCTTCCCTCATGGAAATCATCTCATTCAGTTCTGATAATAAAATGTGAAGGCAGGTGTTGTTATCCCCAACTTACAAAGGAGAAGCTAATATTCAGGGGGGCCAGATAATTGCATCTGGCCTTGCTTAGCTGGTCAAAGCCAAGGCTGAAATGTCTCCCCAGGCCAGTGTGACCTGGTGCTTCCCCTACGCTGAGTACCTTGTGTCCCCGACCATTCCCTTTTGAGATTTTCTTTTTTTAAGGAAAAAGAGTAGTAGGGTCATTGAGAGGATGTTTCTATTTTTCACAAGCCATAGTACCTCATAGTTGGAGGAGCAATAAGAACTGGTCTATTCTCTTTTCCTTAAAAGGAAAGAGGGGGCAGCTTCGTGGGAAAATGGGGTTAAAAAATAATGAGGGAGGAAAAGGAAATGGCAATTTTCCAGGACCATTTTTGAAGCTCTGTTGTGTCGTGTGCCTGGCCCAGCGTGAGTGGCATACACATGGGTTAGCCTGAGTAGACTTTGATAAGACATCCTGTCGAAGCAATGTGACAGTTTCTAAGAATGACTCAGCTCCTGTTTCATTTTCAAAATCCTCCCAACAGCTCACCGGCAAGGCACGTTCTTCCCTGTAGGCCCACGTCAAGACAGGAAAGAGTTTGTGTGCACCGGGGTAAATGTCCTTCACCTGTCCTGGAAACGTTGCCCCAAACTGTTCGCCTCGCTCCTAGTGTTTTGTTCTGAAGACTCTGTTCTCTTTGCAGATCTCTTCCTTTTCGGGGCTCCACATCTCTTGTCAGTTAGAGGTCCACCTCCCCAAGGGAGGAGCTCACCAGCAAAGCCCTAAGGACTTCAGGTCTCTGCGCCTCCCCAAGTTCTCAGTAGCTTTTTATGGAAAAGACGGGAGAAAGTCAGGCATGAAAGAAGAGAGGAAGGCTGCCCTCCTGCCTGGCATTCCACCTTCCCCGATGTGCGCTCTCTCCCGTGTCTTTTCCGTGTCATCCTCACAAACAGCCGTGCAGGATAACTACAGTGATCTCCACACTGACCTCAAATCAACTGAAAATGAAGGCCACAGACCCAGCTCCTGAGTAATACAGCCAGAATCCCACCCCGCTCCTGGGTGAGCCCAAGCCTGTATTTACTCACCGCTCCCCAGCGTCAGAGTGTGCCCACTGACCGCCCTCCAACCCAAACCTACCACTCAGAGGAGGCTCGTCTTTGACTATCAAGAAAGCTTAGCTGGGATTTTGAACATTTGGGGAGGGGGCATGTCGTAGACCTGGCATCACTGCAGGAAACTCAAGATGTGTGTCCTGGTGGGTGCGACCCAAAGTGTCATCTGAGCCTAGTGTGACGATGTGGATTATTTTTTGTTTGGGTATTTTTTTTCTACCTGACACGCCTTGGATTTCTGCATAGTGCATCTCCCCCCTAGTGAACTGGCCTGAGCGCGTGCTTTCTCAGGTTTGTTTACCGGTCCCTTTCCCCGTCTGGTGCAGCCACTCTGAGTGCAGCTCTTGATTTAATGTCCTCCCATGAGCATGTCCTCCATCCGGGTCATAAACACACTCCCCACGCTGCTACCCGCCAACGGTCAACAAAAGCATGCTGACACTTGGCAGCGTGACATGAATTGCCTCCCTCCATAGGGAAATTGACCCCTACCCCTGAAAGGAGGCTGGTAAAGCGTTCAAATCCACTTGACGCGTTAGCCCCTTTAAGTAGATAGGGTGGAGGAACACATTGTGTAGCCAGGATGGAGGAAAACATTGTGTAGACCTTTAACTGTTGGGGATGATTTATAAGCCCTGCTGGTGTAGTGGTTACGCACTGGGCCACGATCTGCATGGTCGACAGTTCAAGACCACCATCAGCTCCTCAGAAAGACTGGGCTTTCTACTCGAGTAAACAGAGCCCGCCTCAGAAACCCTCCGTGGGTCGCTATGGGTCAGCACTGACGCGGTGGCAGTGAGTGAGAGAACTCTTGGGGGTGATTTATGAGCAGAATTCTGGGGTCTTTAGAAAGGGTTAATGTGTCCTCCGGCTGTGGTCCTCTCCAAAGCCCTACTTTTCCCCCTGCGCCAATCCTTTGTTTCCAAAGAAAATATCTTAAGGAATGGTTTACTCACTTACAGGTTCTGGGTCAACTATTTCTTTGGTCTCCCGGAGCTTAAGAAAAACAAACATTTTCCCCTATATCAAGTAACTGCTGGCCCGCGGCTGAACCCGGCTTCCATCTGCAGGGCCTCAGCCCCTGCACGGTGTTGGATGTGTACTCCCTTTATGTTATTTGTTCTTGATGATATCTTATGGTTTTTCTCTAACCAAACATGATACTCCACCAGCACAAATAGCCCCCAGGACAATGGAACCTAGCAAGCATTTGAAGGGAACGCGGACCGCCTCCCCGGGACAACGTTGTTGTCTCATATTTTCCACATCTGAACCCATTGGTTGGAACCCATTAGCACCTTCCCTGTCCGTGCCACTTTGGACAGGCTGCTAAGGGAGCTGGGACAGGAGGCAGGTAGAAAAGTCCATTGAAGTCGGAGTTGTGTCTTGTGACCTTGGAAGCGAATTGTATAAAAGGGCTTAAAAAAATAAAATAAAATAAAAATAAAAGGGCTTAATTATCTTCTAGGCATCTGGCAGGCTGGCCAAAGCAAAACATGGGCGAAAGACTTCATCCACATGCCTTTCAGATATCAGTAGCTGGGGGGCGGGGGGGCAGCTTGTAGGGACCTCACACATTGAGGAGCAGGCCACCAGTGACATGGCTTTTGACAACTAATTAAGCAGCTGCCCTCTAGCCACAGAAGAAGCAAGGGCTGCTTCCCTGAACAGCTGTACACGCAGGGAAGGGCCCATCTGGACCCCTTGTCTGAGCAGCCGCCCCAGTACTGCTTTGGGAAGGAAGTTCTGTGTGTGTCATCAAATTAAACAGGCAATGCTATTTTTTGACGACTGTAAGACATTAGGTGGCCATGAGCATCATGAACAAGGAACACAAACACCAGGCACACAAGCACGGTTTAGCCAGCAGCCTCGTTCACAGATCCTCGCCTTGCACCCGCTCTCATGCCCAGCAGAGTCTCGCGATCAAAAAATACCAGTGGCCAGACCTGAGAGCTGGCTAAACTGAAGTGGGAAGCCATGCCATCTTGTAGCTCTTTTGCAATATGGCCAATCAGGGATCATTTGCTCGCAAAGAGGGAAAACTCTCAAATTCACGCAAATAGACTGGTGCTGTGGCTTTGTTTCATTGCTTTTGCCAATGGTATTATCTTCTCTTTGGGCTGCTGGTTTGATCCATGACTTGCTAGCCCAGGGTCTGTTTGCCCGTGGTCAGCAGTGATTCTCCGTTTGCCTCTCCCCCGCAGATCCACCTTCCTCCCTTCATGCCCTGTTTTAGTCCCTCCAAGACCCAGAGCTGGTTCCTCCCTGTTGGCTTCAGCTCCAAGGAGATACTAACAAGAAATCAGAAAATGAGAAGAGAGAAAGGCCAGGGTCTCTCTTCTTCATTCCCTTCTGGCCTTGACACCATGTCTCTGGCACGGGCTAGGTCCCCCTACACATGCACCTCCTTCTGGCCAGTACCTGCTCCACACCTCCAGGACTCACTGGACTCTACCACCACCATTCCACGCTTTACCTGTAGGCCGGGGACTACCCAGGTAACTCGGCATTGTCACCAACTGCTCACACCCCTACGTCCCTTCGTTGACTCCCTGAACCCCGCTTGCGCTCTTGCCTAGCCCTCTCCCTCTCCCTGCCTATCGGGCCTCCGCCGAAATCGTGTCAGTGGATTCTGCTCCTGCTGAATGGAGTAGAACCACGGAGCGCCTGCCTTCTTTCCTTTGATCTCGCCAGTCTTGCTTCAGCCGTAACTGCTTGCTTAGCCCCACATTCTGCCAACAGCCTTTTGCTTTGGAAAGCTAGTCTCTCTCCACTCTGATCACAGTCAGTTTTCTGGTATCCAGTCATTATCACTAATTGCTGCCTCTTCTTTTACTCATTTAGAAAATGACTCTCCACTGGTGTTTTGACAGGCAATACAGACATGTATTCATCTTGTGCTGCATAGTACCACAGTCCAGGTTACATGTGGGGTTTTCTGATATTTTCCAGATTCCCAACCCCCGGAGGTCAAGCTGAGAGTCCTCTTTGCTGGTCATAGTATTCCAACATTGTTCAGCACAATTCCTGCCACATGGTAGCACTTAGAAACGATGTGTTGGTTCAATAATAAGAATAATACGCGAGAGATTTTGCTTCTTCCAACCTGTCTGGAAAAACTTGCAATAATAAGCATCATGTCAAGAGCTACCACTTATTGGACCTCTACTGTATTCTAAGGACTGCAGTTTACTGTATGATTTCATCTAATCCCCGTAAGAGCCTATAAGCTAAGTGTTATTAGTATCTCCTTTTAAGTGCTAACCTGAAGCTCCAAGAGGTTAGGGCCTTGTCCTGGGTCCCCCAGCCAATGCGTGGCAGAAGCAGCCTGGGTCTACGAAGCCACAAAGCCTGCACTCCCAAGCACAACCAGCCAGGTGTATAAACCTGCTCTGGGGTTCCTTCTGCTGCTCCACAGGGGGCCTCCACTTCAACTGTCACTCCCTCGGGTGACCTCCATTGCCTCTACTGTGTCTTCTCTCCTTCCAATTAAACACCCCCAGGTCGCAGCCATTCCTCCCACGGCATGATTCAGAGACATGCCCCCCTTTTGGAAGGGCAGTTTTCATCGGAGTGCTTCTGAAAAGCCCTCCGACCCTCCTGTCCTCAGCAGTGAGTTAGTTCTAGGCAGAGCTAGCCTCAACAAACCAGCATGGCTGTAGCCTTGGATCATCTCAACTTGGCAGTGAGGCAGCTTCAGTCGGGTCACTGGGTGATTTAGAAGAGGGGTGCATGTGTGTGCGTGCGCGCACGCAAGCACTTTCAAGGGAAGAAAAAACAGAACATCTTTTCTGGAATCTGTCTTTAAGCAAGGCATTTCTTAATCAAGACAGTTTAGTGATTCTGCAGTGCCAGCAATCTGTCCAGTCTTGAAGACCAGAAGCATTTTCTAGACAAGTGAAAAACAAGCACGCTTCCTGAAGCTCCAGATGCAATGAGGTGCGAGCTGTCTTGTCTCCTTGTCTGTAGGCGAGTCCTCCCTTCCACGCCCTGAAACAAAGGGCTTTGTACGCGTGAAAACAGTCTGCAGCCGAAGGAGCTGCTTCTGTTTGAGAATCCCTTTCCACTCCAGTTCTTAAAACAGACCAAGGGCTTAAATGTTTTGTACGATGGGCCACTTGGCAATCGGCTCAGATCTAGAGACCCCGTTTGATAGCCATATTTTAATGAAAAACGTAATTATTAAATCATGTCTCATTAAAGGCAGTAGACAATCTGAAGGTCTCAAAGGCTTTTCTATGATTCCAGCTCTGGAAGTTAGGGGCACGCGTGGCTTGTAGAGCAGTAAAATTCTGTGGAGGGCTGTGTTTTCATTTGAGCCTAATTCTTTTTATCGTCATGGGATACACACAAGAATGATCCAGCCCCGTAGCTAGATAGCAGAGGAGACCAGAACTGAGGGGTTAAGTAAGCACTGGGGTACGATTGAATTTACAAAGGAATCAAGTCTATGGAAGTACAGCTAGCAAAATAGTTTTAAATTATGATATAGCACACTATTGGGTGCCTCTTCGTTAGTTCATCAAATATTAAGATCTATGTCTAATCGCTATTTTAATTTGGAAGTAGCCATGTGCATCGCTATTTCTAGATATCTGCAAGGTACGACGTGAGGATCTCTAGCTGTAAGTAGATGACAGTCACAGAAGCTGTTAGTCACCCGCAGTCATAACTGAAGGACAGTCTATTATTCAGTTAGGGGACCTATCGATGTCATGATTCCCTAGCCCCTGCCACAGGGCCCCTGCCTTCAATGGGCCAGACTCCCTGCGTGAAGGGAATGCAGGCCAAGGAAAAGGGACTAGGTGGATGAGCGCATGCGGCTTTGGAAGTTCTAGGATTTCTGAGTTTGTCATAGAGCTTGTGGATTCTCAGTGAGTGACACTCTACCAGGGCACCTTCTGTGGATTCTAGTATTTCCTACATGGGTATTATTATTTAAATCAGCGGGGATGGTAAGAGTGAAATTTGGGGGCCGAGGATCTACTGGTTACATGTTTTGAATATCCTCATTATAAGCCAGTCGTGGGGAGAAAGGGGAAAACGGGGCCCACACTCTCCAATGAGCCCTGCCTGGCCCGGGGCGAGAGCTCGCTCAGCTGGCATCCCCAAATTCTGAAATGTGTCTCCTGCCGTCCCCTACAACTCAGGACAGCCAACTGCGGCTCTCGAGCCAGATGGGGTTCTTTCAATACGTATGCGTGGTTCTGAAGGAAAATTAAAAAGGCTATTTTCCAATAATGATGGTTTCGTTTGTTTGTAAAAAATATCATCCAAAAAAATATTATATATGTATACATATGTATATATCATCATAGCACTCAAATCGCTTTTAAATTTTGGGGAGGGACAGGATTGACTCTTCAAAAGTTTGCTAACCCCTGCCCTAGATGACCAGTGGCCGGTGAGCCTGCCACTGAGGAGACAGTTCATTTCAATGTCAAGGAATTCTCAGAAGAAAGCAACATATTCCTCAATCCAAGGTGTTCACCGAGTTTTTGACATTTTTAAAAATACAGTTTGATTGTGTTCTCGGTGAAACGTGACACAGAAGATTGGGTTGTCAGACAATCTCTGTACAACTGGCTCAGGGACTGTGGCTCCTTTTTCTTTTTTTCCAATCTAAAAGAAAGGAGAGAATAATTAAACGAAAAATACAGAACCAATTAAGAATGCGTTAAAAGGGAAAACAAAGGATAAGATGTCTTTTAAAGTCCAAGCCACGCCTGGAATCGCACGAGCCCCTGTTAGACAGGCAGGCAGAGGTGACTGGATGCTGGACCTCTCTGCTGAACCAACCCAACCCAGCCAAAGGCACTCCCATCCTCACTCAAATGGTTTCAAACCGCTGACCTCACGGTGAGTCCAATGCATAAGCCACTAGGAGACAGCAGGAAAAACCAAGCCCCTGTATCCTCCTGAAAGACAGAGGCTTTTAGATCACTGCAGCTCTGGAAGGGAGGGGCACTAAGGCCAATTGGAGTCGAGCAATGTGTTGTTGAATGACTCAGTTTTTATTGGGGCATAATTCTTTTTCTTGCCAGTATATCACCCTGGGGATTGTCCAGCCCCATAGGTAGAAAGGTAGCCCTGCTGGCAGAATGGTTACTCGTTGGGCTGCTAACCTCAAGGTTGGCTGTTCAAAACCACCCGCTACAAAACTCCTATAAAGAGTTCCAGTCTCAGAAACCCACGGGGGTGTTCTAGCCTGTCCTGTGGGACAACAGTGAGTCAGAATTGACTCAAAGTCCGTGAGTTTGGTGTGTCTGTTGGGTTTTTTAATATCTAGACAGCTGAGGCAACGAAAACCGAGGCGTGAGGCACTGTGGTGCCATGTTAGCCTGCGGCTAACATGTTAGCCCCCTCTACCACCAGTCAGGTCAGCAGGACATCAGGCAATTGCGGGGACATTTCAGGATGTCCTGACATTCGGAATCTGACGAATGCTGTCTCCATACAGGTGCTTCAAGGAGCAGCCACCTGTTTCTATGCTTTCATTGGCTTTGACATCATCGCCACCACGGGAGAAGAAGCCAAGAACCCCAATACGTCCATCCCCTACGCCATCACCGCCTCCCTGGTCATCTGCCTGACAGCATACGTATCTGTAGGTACCCAGGGCTTAGGAATCACCCAGGATCTGCCCCCCGGCCACTTTCTACTTAACTTAGAATGTGGGCTCCCATCTCCTTAAGGAAATGGTCCTTTGCCTGCGCCCTTGTGGGGGCTGGCACACATGTGTCTCCGGCTCTCTACAGCCACAAGAATAAACTGAGGACCCCAGACTGGAGCCTGAGAGAAGCTCAGGCCCCCATCTCGATGTCCATTGCTGCCCCAGAGACCTGTGTGCATAGAGTAGGCTACCGGCCAAGACACCCCGCTCATAGGCTGGCAGTAACGGGTGGGTGTGCGAGCTGGGGCAGTGTGGGCCTCTGTGCACCCTCCTCAATGCTCCTCTGTCTTCTGAGCGCCCGCCTGCCGGGCAGAGGCCAGGCTCCGGCAGAGTGGGGAGAGGACCGCATTGTCTTCCAGGGAGTCTCTCCCCCTAAGGCTCAGGGAACAAGTGCAATTTCTCTCAGCTGTTGCTCCTGCTTTCAGGACCCAGACTCACCCCTTCCACAGGTTTCCCTTCCAAGAGGCACCCTCAGAAGAAGCCTTCTGACTTGTCTCCCCTGGGTTGTGCCCCTGAAGCACCCCTCACATTTTTTATCTCTCAGCCCCCACTATCCAAGCCCTGTTTCAGAAATAACTCAGCCACCCACAGCTGGCCAACCTCCCTCTCAGCCTCTGGCAATAGAGAGGACCAGTTAACTAGCCTACCTGCCGGCCTGTGGTTACACAAATACACCTCCGCCCTGAAGGACCACCTCTGATCCAGGCACCATCATTAGGGAAGAGCCAGCAGCAGGGGGTGGGGCTTGGCAGCCCTGTCAGCTCAGGAAAGAAGCACCTCCCCACCCCACTCCTTCTAACCCCCTCCCCACCAGATTTTTAACATCACCTAAAAAAGACAGGCCAACTGCTCTTTAAGCCAAGTTGCAAAACAGGACTGTTCTAGAAGCCAGCGGAAAGCCTGAGGTGTGGTTTGTAGAAATCCAGGTGCCTTCCCAGCTCTCCGTGGGGTGGGGGTGGGGTGGGGGGGTGTCAGTTATTTTTGTGCACCTCCACGGGAGCCCTGGTGGCATAGTGGGTATGTGTTGTGCTGCTCAACGCAAGGTCAGCAGTTTGAAACCAGCAGTCGGCTCTGCTGGAGAAAGACCAGGCTTTCTGCTTCCGTAAAGAATTACCAGCTCGGAAACTCACAGGAGCAGTTCTACCCTGTCTTATAATGTCACTATGAGTCAGCACCGACTCGATGGCAGTGAGTTTACTTTGGTTTTATGTCCTTCCATGCACAGGGCTCATCTCTTCCAGAGCTGCTCATCTCTGCGGTGGGGGTGGGGCGGGGGATAGAGTGGCAGGGAGGGGGCCTGCCCAGGAGCAGCAGAGGCACTTTGGCCAAGACTCCTTCCTCCTGCTTCTCTGCACAGGTGACCCTCTCTGCTCACACAACAAAATCCATGGTCAAAATTCTTCCTTCAAATGGTCCTTTCCAGACTTTAGAGCCCTCCAAATCCAAATCCACTGCCATCGAGTCTGTTCTGACCCCCTATAGGGTTCCTATGGCTGTAACTATATAGAGGAGCGGAAGCCTGATCTTTCTTCAGAGCAGTGGCTGGTGGTTTGAACCACTACCCTTGGGGGTAGCAGGCCAGCGCCTCACTGACAGCAGCACCGGATTCTGTAGCCTGCACGGTGCTTCCCTGTACTCACCAGCCTTTCCCCATCTTGCACCCGTGGGGGCCGGGTGCTGTGAGACTCGTTTCATCCTCCTCCAGACCACCTGCAAGGATGGAGTTGCAAATGCTGAAGTTGCTAGGAGACGTTCCCCTTGAGGCCCCAAACCTGGGGGACTGGGTGCTCCAAGGCTGGTCAACAGGCCAGCCCACCGTCCTGAGAAGAAAGAGCCCAGTTGCTGGGGAGATGGCACTTCTTACTAGAAGTTGACAGCTTCAATGGAGGAGCTTGACTCTTGAGAAATAAGCAAGATTGGGCCGGCACCACCCTCTCCCCTCCAGGCTCTGAACGTCCATCTTGATTAGAAGACCAAGAAGGGGTGTCAAAGACCTGGTGGAGCCCCAGCTGACTGGTGTTGCCATGACTGGTCTAGATTAGGTTTGATGGAGGGATATTGAACTAGATCTATGAAGAGACCCTGGGAGCTGGCTGCAGAGTGACTCTGGTGGAACACAGCCACAGTGGTCTAGCCAGCGTCTAGCCAGAGCCGGACTAGATTCCAACCTGAAGCCATAATCTATTTGGT
>NW_022111320.1:17254353-17259206 GCF_000313985.2 Echinops telfairi | reverse complement strand
CACACACACACCATTCCTCAGGCCACCTAAGCACTGGGATGGGGACTTTGGGTCTCTGATCTTCAGGATGGGAAAGAATACAGATAAGACCTGGTAGGATCCTGAAAATGGAAGACAAATGACAGTGTCATCCCTGTGCACAGGGTGCTCATGGCACTACCAGACCATGCCATGCCCCTGGTGTCACTGGCGACAGCTCCCTCGACCAAGTACTTTCAGCTCAACAACAAACTGTCAGCCTCACTCTGCTTCTACAAGACTGAAGTGCCTTCCGATTTATTTCTCAGATAGGAAAGAGATGCATACTAGAGATTTTTCTGGTCCAGTCTATTAAATTCCCCTCTAGGAAGAAAATACTGAGCCCAAGTGGCTGATCTACACTAAAGCAAATACCAGGAAATATCTGGTTCAAACCGCCCTGTAGGTCTCTGATTCCAGGTCCAGGGCTCTGTCCCCCACATCCATGCTGTGGGTCTCCTCTTCTTCCAGCCACGTCTTCTCTTGTTTTAACAGGTGAGCATGATTTTGACTCTGATGGTGCCATATTATGCCATTGACACGGAATCCCCCCTCATGGAGATGTTTGTAGCGCATGGGTTCTATGCTGCAAAATTTGTGGTGGCCATTGGCTCGGTGGCAGGACTGACAGTCAGCTTGCTGGGCTCTCTCTTCCCCATGCCGAGGGTCATTTATGCCATGGCTGGCGATGGGCTCCTTTTCAGGTAAGCGCTATGCTTTGTGGGATTTGTTCTGCTCTGCGGTTCCTTCCAATGAAGGAGTCACCTGCTGGTAGTCTGACAACCTCCTGTTAGGCCACTGAGCATGTTTCTGTCCTGCCAAAGAATTTGAGGGAAGTGAGCTCAGATTCTTGCAATATCGCCTTGGTTTGACTCAGCTAGTTACCCTTAGTTCAACACAAACTGATCCTTCCCCCAACTGCCCCCTTTCCTCCTGCTTGACCTTGTGAGCTCCTCTGTGAAAATTCCAAATCCCCAAACCACTGCCATCGAGTTGATGCTGACTCCTGGCAAATCCCTGGGACAGAGTAGAACTGCCTTGTGGGTTTCCAAGGCTTTACAGGAGCAGAAAGCCTCATCTCTCTCCCTAGGTGCAATTAGTGGTTTTGAACTGCTGGTCTTGTACTTAGCACTATGGTCTGGGGATGGAAGGACCCATCCCAGGATTCCTTAGGCCTGCCCCCACATTGCCCGCCCTCTCTGGGATGGAACTGCTCAAAGCAACCATGAAACCCAAGGTAAGGATCGCTGAACAGAAAGTAATAATAGTAGCAACAGTGTTGTTGACAGCAGTCAGTGAGTCTGCTTTGACTCATGGGAGCTTTGTGTTCAGACAACCAAAAGGTCGCCTGATCCTGTGCTACCCTCATGATGGTGCCAACTGTTGAGCATTGGTGTATGCTGGGTGCTTTGTATACAGAATTCCACTTAGGCTTGATGGTAAGTCCATTTTGCAGCTGAGCAAACTAAGGCTCAGAGAGATTTTTTTTTAATTGCCTCAAGTCCCCCACCTACTGCGTGGCAGGCCAAGATTATACCCAGAACCGGCTGATTCCAAAGATTAAACTTCTTACCGAGTCAACATTCCAAGCGCCTGACCCTGTTTTAACCATATCACGAAATCAACAGTTCCAGCCCTCCGCATTAGCCAGAAGTGACCTACCTGCCCATGAAAGATATAAAGGGGATGTGGCCTCCTCTCTTGAGGAGGGCTTGCAGGAAAGGCATTCTGTTAGTGCCCAAAGCAAGAAGTGAACCATGAACGTCAACGGGCTTAAGGATGCAGAGCGAGCCTATTCGAGGGATTTATCTCTGAGCAAACACCTCTGCTCCATTTCCTCTGCGGTAATAGTATTCCCACACACCTTGCGGTCACCACCAGCCCAGAGCTCTCCTGTTTGGGGAGGGGGACAGATCAAGAAAAGGCTGACCGTCAGGGAAGTGTGACAATTTCACACACACCGAAAAGGTCTTCCTGCTGTCAAAGAAAATGACGTGAAAAGATACTGCTGCTCTGGGCAGGGCTTACAACCCTGTGTGAATCAGGAAAACCAGCGAGGAGTAGAAAAGGACCAGCAGGAGAGGGGCAGTATTGAAGCCTCCTAGAACCGCTTTAAGACGTCCCCCACTTAATCCTCTGCATTGGTGGCCTCTTCTTCCGTTGGTAATTAGCTGGCCTTGGACTTGCCTCTATAAGCAGATGGCTTTTTGGTTTTTATGGCCAGAATATTTTGTCAACTAAATCATTTTAATTTTGCTGTAGGTCAGTGATTTGCAAGCTGTAGAAGCGTCCGAATCCCCTGCAGCTCTTCTAAAGCGTACTGTCTGTTTGATGCGGTGCACTGTGGGGTGAAGGGGAGAGGGTTCCCCACAAAACATCACAGGTCTGGTGGGCGCAATTGTACAACGATAATAGGTAAAGATTATGGTAAAGTCATAGAGAGCATGAGAGTTAAAAGATAGAGTCAAGTAATGGAGTCAGACACAATTCATAGTAGCATTGCTCACCTCAGCCCCGCTTGGTGGTCCACGTGAAGGGAGAGAGAGAAACTTTAATGCTTCCTTAGCTTTTATCCTCTCTGGGGATGTGCAAGCCCCCTAATTACAGGTGAAGACATACATCACAGGAAGGGGTTGTACAATAGGCATACACATTGTAGGAAGGGGATCTATGCTAGGCATAAGCGTAACAGGAAAGGGATGAGCTAGGGGTGTGCCCATAGGAATGGGAAGGTCTAGGGGTATACATGTGACAAGATGGGCGGACCCTAGATTCACGATGACAGCCTAATCTTGGTCATCCTTGGGCGGGTTTGACCTCTCTAGTGTCTCCTACAAGGAAACAGACAACTACTATCCTTATCAGAAGGGAGTGGGCCCTACTTGTTGTGGGATAAACAGTGGTGTCTGCTTGGTCTAGACAGCTGATAGCTCTCAGGGAGAATGACCCCCAATCCACTCCTGATGACCTCCAAGTGTACAGTCATTCTCAAGCAGCTAAGTCTGGCATATATTTGGGGGAGACAGCTTGAGAGAAATCCTTCTGTTTCCCACTGTGCACATGGGGTGAAAGTGGGGAATCCATAATTCTAACAAGTCCTCTCAGACGTTGCTGATGCTGCTGGCCCTCTTTGGACAGCACGTGTCTAGCAAACCCCCAAGCAGGTTCTGGGGTCATCACTTCTTCATGGCAAAATTTGAGCTTCAATTGAGATCTCTGACATACCTCATAGATTTCATCAATCTTTCATACCATATATGGATGTAGGGGTGTCCATTAAAAAGCTTGCCCCCAAGCCAGGGAATGACAATCCATTCTCTGTAAGTTATATTATTAAACATCATGCCGCTCCAGGAACCAAGTCCTAGGCTAGGAAAGCTACTGTACTGAAGGTAGTGCCTTCAGAAGTGAATTGGAGAGGCGGAACCTCAAGTTAAGCCATATTGGGATCACTTACCAGTTACCTTCTTCTTGCGCCTCTCTCCAGGTTCCTGGCTCACGTCAGCCCCTACACGGAGACGCCAGTGGTGGCCTGCATTGTGTCGGGGTTCCTGGCAGCGCTCCTCTCACTGTTGGTCAGTCTGAGAGACTTGATAGAGATGATGTCCATTGGCACACTCCTCGCCTACACCCTGGTATCGGTCTGCGTCCTGCTCCTTCGATACCAACCAGAGAGTAACATTGATGGTTTTGTCAAGTTCCTGTCTGAGGAGCACACGAAGAAGAAGGAGGGGATTCTGGCAGACTGTGAGAAGGAAGTTTGTTCTCCTGTGAGTGAAGGGGAGGAGTTTTCGGGTCCAGCCACCAACACGTGTGGGGCAAAGAACTTGCCGTCCTTGGGAGACAATGAGATGCTCATAGGGAAATCGGACAAGTCAGCCTACAATGTCAACCACCCCAACTATGGCACTGTGGACATGACCACGGGCATAGAAGCCGATGAATCCGAAAACATTTATCTCATCAAGCTGAAGAAACTGATCGGGCCCCGTTACTACACCATGAGGATCCGGCTGGGCCTCCCAGGCAAAATGGACCGGCCCACAGCGGCCACGGGGCACACGGTGACCGTCTGTGTGCTCCTGCTCTTCGTCCTCATGTTCATCTTCTGCGCCTTCATCATCTTCGGCTCCGAATACATCTCAGAGCAGGGCTGGTGGGCCATCCTTCTGGTCGTTCTGATGGTGCTGCTGATCTGCGCTCTGGTCTTTGTGATCCTGCAGCAACCAGAGAACCCCAAGAAGCTGCCCTACATGGCCCCTTGCCTTCCCTTTGTGCCTGCCTTTGCCATGCTGGTGAACATCTATCTCATGCTAAAGCTCTCCACCATCACATGGATCCGGTTTGCGGTCTGGTGCTTTGTGGGTAAGCAACTTCCTTTGGAACCTTGCGGCTTCCCTTTCAAGGCCTTGAACCAGCTGGTCCCGAGTTATTTGGTCCCAAACTGATTGGGCAGCTTCTTTCTTTCTAAGAGAAAGCTGGTTGGTTCTGTGGACCCTTGCTTTCTACATTAGAATCAATAAGAAATATGTTCCCCTTTCTGCCCAGTAGGGGCCCAGCCACTGGCTCTGGAAGAATTATGCTGATCAATCCATCACTTCACTGAGCGCTATTATGGGAAGCTCTTCTGACATTAGGATCACTAGTCCTAGGATAACGGGAGGCAGGGGCGTGGGGGGGAACCACTTCAAGTAAGCAGGGGAGAGAAATTGATCGGCAATCTATCTGGGAAATGTAAAATGATTTTTAAAAAACCATTCTTGCCTTTGACAAAATGCAATTAAAATTTCAACCATGCTCTTATTTACAAAATGAACAAAGTATGACTATAAAGC
>NW_022111320.1:17238078-17254253 GCF_000313985.2 Echinops telfairi | reverse complement strand
GGGGGGGTTTGGCATAATTTTTCTGACAAATCTGTGCTGCAGCACCGGTTAACATCCTTCCCTTCGTGATTGACATAATGGAGTCGAGGGTGTCCTGGTCCGTTGTTTGTTTTCCCAAGGACTTTCCTTCCGCTTTTGATAGCTCCGACTTCCTCTTCTGAAGAGTTCCCCGCATGGCAGCCTCCTCACCAGCTGCCTCTGCTTCTCCTAATAACGGATGTGACACTCGGGTCCCCACTGGGCCGCCGCTTTGAGTGGGAGTCAGAGCGCTTCTCAACTCTTCTCTCACTTTCCTTGACTTCAAGGAGTTCCCGAACCTTCTCAAGATTTAGAATTACGCGTTGAGTCTCATTCCACCTTTTCCTCCCACGTTATTTCAGACTCTGCTGGTGAGCCTTTCAGAGCAGCCAAAGAGGTGTCCGGGTGCCAACTATTTCAAGTCTTCGGGTCATCGAGGCTCAGGTTCACATAATCCATTCATGCTGTGGGCTGTGGTTTTTAATTGTTTTTTTTTTAATAACAAGCAATGTATAGTGAGTGCTTACTACAGAGTCACAATAACTCAGTGAGAGAGGAAGTATTATGTTCTCGTTTTTACAAATAAGCAGTGAAGTAGTTCAGCCAAGTGTCCAATCACCAAAGCCAAACTCACTGCAATTGAGTCCATGCCAACTCATAGCGACCCTGTAGGACAGAGTGGAACTAACTGCTCCTGTGAGTTCCCAGTCTGCTTCTCAGGGCCAAGGTCTCAGAGTGAGTGAACGACAGTGGCAGACTTGCACCTGCACTCTCTTCCACAGTAGAGCCAGCTCTCCTACGCCCGGCACCCTCCTGTCACACACAGAGGCGTTTTCGAAAGTTCCGGGATTCTACTGAAATTCGGTTTTCAGCATGAACCGAGACCTCTGTGGATTGTAGGAGGAGACCACGGTGACCAGAGCTGGTAGCCAGCAACACACCCTCCTTTTAAAAATAACACCGTCGCTGAGATCCTTGCACACCATACAACTTAGCTCTTTAGAGTGGACATGCCAATGAGTTTTAGTCTAGTCACGGGACTGGGTAAGCATGACTACAATAACATTTTCATTACACACTAGCATTCACTCCCTTGGTGAATCACCTTCCCCCACCAGAGGAAACAACTTCTCTACTTTCTGATTTTAAAATGCGAGGGGCATTACGTAGTCATACAGTACGTGGTGCTTTGTGACTGGCTTCCTTAACCTTGGACAACGTGTTTTCGTATGCCTCTCATTGTCTTCACTTCCCTCCGCTCCACATGTGGAAAGGCCACCTGGATTAAGGTGACCAGATGTCCCGCTTTTGGCAGGACAGTCCCGATTTTTAACAATTTTTCCCACGTCCGCGGTGTTTTAAAAAAGTCCCGATTTGGGGAAAGAATCCACAACAAGCTAGGGTATACGGTTTTCGGCTGCCATGTGGCTATTTCGCCAGGATATGCGTTTTCGCAATAGTGTCCCGCTTTACAATGTTAAAATCTGGTCACCTTGCACTAGGTGCACCTCAGATGACCGTTCACAAGCTTTTAAGACCCCAGTTGCTACTCACCAAAGGAAGAGGTAGAATACCGTCTTTGTGGCCTATGTTATGCCAATTGACCTTAGTGTCCCTTGAGATTATAGCCCTCAGCTCCAGGCTCAGTGACTCATTGCCTCTGAACATTTGTTTATGCCTAAAAAGTTTCCAGAGTTTTGCCCCTGTATGGGCTACAACATTTATGGATTTATTTGAAACACATGTAAGTACACTTAGATACCAAGGTGCTTCAAAAATTCCTCAGAAACTTTTGAAAGCCCCTTGGATATTCATGGATATATATGTGCACCCACTCACCCTCCCACTCCCGATGAGTTTCACTGTCTATCTGTGCATCCACTCATGGGCTATTGTTGCAATAGGATTGTGTGTACAATAATATCACAACATTTACACGTGTTGCCGATGATCCTTGTGTTCCTCCCGGTGTGCCGGTGCCTGCATTGTTTGGGGCTGACCTCCCCTTGGCGACTTTGATGGTCATGGCGGGTGGAGCCAAGTAAAGTGAAATCCTTGACAACCTCCATCTTCTCTCCACTTATCGTAGTGTTGCTTTGGGACCAGGACTGAGGATTGTTGTCTTCTTTATGTTGAGGTATAACCCATACTACCTACAGGCTGAGCTCTTTGATCTTCATCAGTAAGTTCTTCAGGTGCTCTCCACTTTCAGCAAGCCAAGTGTGTCATCTGCCTATCACTCACTGGTTGTTAGTGAGCCCTCCTCCCCCTGATGCTGCATGCTTCATTCCGATACTCCGGCATCTCTCATTCTCTGGTCAGTATCCAGATTGGGTAAGGGTGGTGGAAAAATACCACCTGGATACAAACCTGTCCGGACTCTAAACCACACATACATTGCCTCTGCGTCTACGTACGGGTCCTGCATGAACACAATCAAGTGTCATGGAATTCTTCTTTGCAGTGCTATCTATAAATTATTATGAACTACATCGTCTTTTCATGGCCATAAGAAACACAGATAGAGATGTTCTGGTTGCAGACAAGAACTGCTTTCAGATAGGCTCCATCTGACAACAACCATGATAGCCCTCAGGCTACCTCCTCTTCTGAATCTGCCTTGACGTCCTGGGAGTCCCCTGCCAATGCTGAAACCTCTCTTTCCATTCTCTTCAGCAGAATGTTACTGGCATGTTATATTAGTGATAGTTTAAAAATAATGTTTGCCTTTTGTTGGCTCCTCTTTCTTTGGCACAAATAAAATACGGCTCTCTTCCAGTTGACCAAGAAACCATCTTCCAAATTCCTTCACATAGAAGATGAAGTGCTTTTTCAAAACATTCCATCCATTCTTCAAAACAGCTCAGTGGGTAGTTTATCAATTCTTTTTTTTAAATCATTTTATTGGGGCTCATACAACTCTTATCACAATCCATACATGCATCAATTGTGTAAACCACATTTGTACATTCATTACCTTCATCATTCTCAAAACATTTGCTCTCCACCTAAGCCCTGGCATCAGCTCCTCATTTTTCCCCCTCCCTCCCGGCTCCCCATCCCTTATGAACCCTTGATAATTCATAAATTATTATTTTGTCATATCTTACACTGTCCAATGTCTCCCTTCACCTACTTTTCTGTTGTCCATCCCCCAGGGAGGAGGTTATATGTAGATCCTTGTCATCCATTCCCCCTCTATACCCACCCTTCCTCCACCCTCCCGGTATCACCACTCTCACCACTGGTCCTGAAGGGATCATCTGCCCCAGATTCCCTGTGTTTCCAGTTCCTATCTGTCCCAGTGTACATCCTCTGGTCTAGCCAGATTTGTAAGGTAGACTTGGGATCATGATAGTGGGTGGGGAGGAAGCATTTAGGAACTAGAAGAAAGTTGTATGTTTCATCATTGCTACACTGCACCCTGACTGGCTCATCTCCTCCCCAAGACCCTTCCATAAGGGGATGTCCAGTTGCCTACAGATGGGCTTTGGGTCCCCACTCCACACTCCCCCTCATTCACCGTGGTATGATTTTTTGTTCTTTGATGCCTGATACCTCATCCCTTTGACACCTTGTGATCATGCAGGCTGGTGTGCTTCTTCCATGTGGGCTTTGTTGCTTCTGAGCTAGATGACCGCTTGTTTACCTTCAAGTCTTTAGGACCCTAGACGCTATATCTTTTGATAGCCGGGCTCCACCAGCTTTCTTCACCACATTTGTTTATGCACCCACTTTATCTTCAGCGATTGTGTTGGGAAGGTGAGCATCAAGTTCATCAATTCCTGAAGCATTGTTTTTACCCAATGACTGCAGAACAGCTTGGCCTTCTTGATCATATGCTGCCTCCTGAAATGGTTGAATGCCAACCACTTCTTTGGGGACAGGGGCTCTGTATATACCTACTTTCCATATTCTTTTGGTGTTTCCTGCATCAGTCAGTATTTTGCCCACAGGGTCCTTCAATATCTTAATTCGAGGCTTGGAGTTTGTCTTTAGTTCTTCCATCTTGAGAAAGGCTGAACCTATTCTTCCCTTGGAGTTTTCAAGTTCCAGTTCTTTCCACGCTTCATTAGAATACTCTGCTTTGTTTCCTCAGGCCACCCTTTGAACTCTGCCTTTTCAGACCCTTGAATTCATCACTTCTTTCATTTGCTTTAGCCATTCTACCTTCAAGAGCAAGTCTCCGAGCCTCTTCTGAAATTCATTTTGGTCTTTTCTTTCCTGCTTATTTGTTGTTGTTGTTGTTGTTGTTGTTTTTGATTTTTGTTATTTTGTATTGTAATGAGCCACCGTGGTAGGAGAAGCTGGGAGGAAAGTAGTGGTAATACCGTATTGTCATTATATTCTCTCACATGCATTAGAAGGAAAACACACACCCACACCATGTCACCGGCCTATACATGCTTAGGAAGAGACCATACCTAACTTGTTAACGTTAAAGGTAAGCCAAATGAAAGAAAAAACATTGCTAATTCATAGTAATCACTGATACCTTTATAGCACTCACCACGTGTCAGTCATTATTCCAAGGGCTTACTTACAATAATTTATTTAACCCTCACAGCAATTTCCATTTCACGTAAAAGGAAACCAAAGCACAGAAAGGTTAAGTAGCTTGCCCAAGGTCACATAGCTGGGATATAGCCAAGCCAAGACTAGAACTCAGATAGCGTGAGTCTAGAATCCATGATATGTAGCCACTATATTAGGAAACTGATATGCAAATAAGTAGAATTCAGGAGACATTGGCATGATCTACTCTATCCCCACTGCTCCCTCTCTAAATTTTACCGAGGAGAAAAACTGGACTTCCAAAATGTTAAGTATATGCTCAAGATCAACAGGAAGTTTCAGAGCTATTACTAGAATCCAAACACCCAGGTCTAGACCTGGAGTTCCTTGTACCTCTGAGCAGCGTGTCATATTTGATCAAACCATTTGGTGTGGACTAACATATAGTATTCGCCTTGCATCATGGGTGTACCACCTGTGCCATCACACAGCACCCTGTGTGACCCACCCCCCACTTGGTTTTATGTTCTGCTGTTGGCATCTGGAAATTCTTAATGTTTTCATAAGAAGCCCCACATTGATGGTGTCCTCTCGGGCCCTGTAAATTGGGCAGCCTGTACCATTTGTGCAGTGCCAGAGGCATTTTTCCAAGGTGGAGGGTGGGGGGGACAATAGCTGGAGCCTTCACCTGTGCAGTGAAGCAGCTACTACGTTCAAGTCATAGTCCTGCCACCTCCATGTCTTAAACCTTAGGAAAGGTGTTCAGCTTCATTTGGGCTTCAATTGACTGTTCTGTAAAATCAAAAACCAATTGCCACAGAGTTGATTCCAACTCACGGAGACCCCCTGAAGGGAGCTGTGCCCCGTGACGTTTGCAATGGCTCCATTATTGGAAGTACACTCACCAGCAGGCCTTTCTTCCCAGGTGCCTTCTGAGTAGACTCCGACCTCCAGCCTGTTCGTTCGTAGTGTAGTGCTTAACCACTCACACCAGCCAGGGTCCTGCCTTAAACGGACTGCTCTCTGTGGATTAAAGGAATGTTGGAGGAATCAATGCGAGCCATTTGTTTTCTGCCATTCTTTTGAAAACTGAAGAAAAACAATTAAAGACGTCTTGTTCCCACCCCCACCCCACCCCTGCCCAGGGTGAACAAGCCAACTCTTACATGCCAAACGATGATGTGAACCTGCTCTGACTCAGGCTGCCCTTCTAGTTATCAAGCAGCAGGAAACTCCCTGAGAACCTTTTGTAACGTTGCTGATAGCACACATTCCACACTCCTCTCGAGAACTGCCACCTGCTGGCACGGGCGGTGCCAGCCTGCAGCCCCAAGAAGCCCGGAGCAGAAGGCAGAAAGGCCTGCGACTCAGTAAGCACTCAGGTGACCTCAGTGTGCAGCCCTCAGGCCACATTTGAGAAGGATGGCAAGGATGTCTGGCAGCTACCGCTAACTGCTTTAGCAACCTGATCGGTGAAGGCCGGTAAGGAGTAGGTCTCATCCCAACGTCCAGATTCTCAATGCCGGCTACACATGCAAATCACCTGGGTTGCTTCTGAAGGTGCCCTGGTGAGGGGTGGGTTATGAGTTGGCCTATGCACCACAGGGCCAGCAGTTTGAACCCACCTGCCTCTCTGTTGGGGATAAGATGAGGTTTCTGCTCCCATAAAAGTTTACCGTCTTGAAAACCCAAAAGGGAAGCCCTATTCTTCCCATAGGACTACTATAAATCAGAACTGACTCAATGGCAGGAGGTGTTGCTTCTGAAACATACTGCGCTCAAACCTGGCAAACCCACTGCCATCAATTCATTGGAATGATTCAAATCATTCAACCCTATAGGACAAAGCAGGATTTCCAATACTGAATCTTTATAGGACCAAGCAGCCTCATCATTCTCCCACAGAATGACTGGTGGGTTTGAACCTCCGACTTTGCTGTTAGCTGACCAATGCTTAAGCCACTGTACCACCAGGGCACCTTTCACCAGACCTAGACCCCAGAAAACCAAAGATTTTCTGAGTCACTGGGCCTGATGTGATCAAGCACTTGGTAGATTTGAAAGCTCCCCTGCCTAGGAAATCCCAATATACCTCCAGGTTTATGTTTATTCAGGTTTCAAAGTGCAGTCCTCCGACCAGCAGAATCAGTGTCACCTGAGAAGTAGTGAAAAGGCAATTTTAGAACCCATATTCAAAACTCACCGTCATCAAGTTGATTCCAACTCATAGTGACCCAATAGAGTAGAGGAGAACTGCCCCCAGTGAATCTCTAAAGCTCTAAATCTTTACCAGAGCAGCAAGCCTCGCCTTTCTCTCTTGGAGCCACTGGTGGGTTTGAACCACTGACCTTCTGATTAGCCCACCACATAACTCACTATGCCACCAGGGTTTCTAAGATCCCTAGACCAATCAAGCCAGTCTCTCTAAGAGCAATTTATGTCTTTTAACAAACCCTCCATATCATCCTGATATATAATTGTTCCACTAATTTAGAGAGGAAAATAAGAGATTAACAAGCAGGGCTATTGTTGTTAGATACCGTCCAGTCACTGCCAATTTATAGTGACCCCATATACAATATAATGAGACACTGCCGAGTCCTACAGCATCCTCACAACGGTTGCTGTAGTTGAGCTCATTGTTGCAGCCACTCTGTCAATCTGTCATTGAGAGTCTTCATCCTTTTTGGCTCATCCTGTTTTACCAATGCAACATCTTTTGATCTCTTGACCGCTGCTTCTGTGAGTATTGATTGACAACTTCAAGGATTGGGTGAATCTATGTGGGCAAAACACCTGCACATCTTTAGAGTACTGAAATGCAAGGATGTTATTTTTAAAACAATGGTGCGCCTGAGCCAAGCCATGATATTTTCTATCACGTCATATACGCATGTGAAAGTTGGACATTGAATAAGGAAGGCCAAAGGAAAATGGACGCCTTTGAATTGTGGTGCTGGAGAAGAATACTGAGTATCAAGAACTTCTAAAAGGACAGATAAATCTGACTTGGAAGAAGTAAGACCAGAGCGCCCCTTAAGGCAAGGATGGCAAGCCTTTGTCTTGCCTACTTCGAGTATGTTTTCGGAAGAGAGCAGTCTCTGAAGAAGGACCTCGTGCTTGGTAAAGCAGTGGGCAGCAGAAGAGAGAAAAGCCCGCAGTGAGATGGATGGACACGGGCTGCAACAACGGGCTCAAGCGTAACAGCAATTGTGAGGATGGGGCAGGACCGGGCTCTGTTTCGTTCTGTTGTGCAGAGGGTCGCGCTGGGCCAGACCCAACTCCGTGGCCCCTAACAACAACAACTACTACTACTACTACTCGACCAAGCATGATGTCCTTCTTCCAAGACTGGTCCCTACTGATATTAATGCCGGTGTATGTAAGACACACATCTTCCCTTCTAAGGAGAACATTGGCTGTCCTTCTTCCAAGACACATTCATTCATTCTTCTGACAGTCCAACTCCATTTTCTTTGCCAACACCATAATTCAAAAGCTTCTAATCTTCTATATTCTTTGTCCGAGTTTTGCATGCATACAACGATTGAATTGTATGATAGGTGAATTATATATCAGTAAGACTGTTAAAATTTTTAAAAACAAACAATCTTGGCTTTGGTCAGGTGTACTTTAGTCTTCAAAATGGCCTCTTCGTTTTTAAACACTTCAAAGAGCTCTTTTGCAACAGATGCAATACGGCCATTGACAACTTCCTTCCTTTTTCTGTTTACCATGTTGTTGCTTATTGATCCGTTGTGAGGAGTTTGGCTGTCTTTCTATTGAAGTGGAATAGATCCTGAAGACTGTAGTCTTTGATCTTCATCAACAATTGCTTCAAGTCCTCTTCCCATTCAGCAAGGAAGGCTGTGTTGTCTGTTTCTCGAAGGCTGTTAATGAACCTTCCTGTAATCTGGATGCTAGGTTCTTCCTTATAGCTTTCAGTTTCTTGGACTAGTCACTCAGCACACAGATTGAATGAGTGTGGTGAAAGGATACAGACTGAACACGCACTTCTCCTGATTTTAAACCAGGCACTATCCCTTGTTCTGTTCAAACAACTGCCTCCTGGCTTATGTACAGAATTCACATGAACACAACTAAATGTTCTGGAATTCTCGTGCAATGCTGTTTATAATTTGTTCTAATCCACAAAGGTCTGATGCACTTGCATGGGGAAGATAACATAGGTCATCATCATTATGGTAGTCTCTGATTTCAAGCAAAATCCATCTGACATCAGCCATGATGTCTCTTGTTTCATCTCCTCTTCTGAATCTGCTTGAATTTCTCACAGTGGCCCTGGCTGGCATTTGAAGTGCTGGTGGCATAGCTGCCACCATCACAGCAATACACAAGCCACCACAGCACAACCGACTGACAGACAAGTGGTGCACAAGCAGGACACATGACTTAATGTCGCATAAACACAAGGCAGTTTCGAAAAGTTCAGGGGAAAAAATCATATTTTTTCCAGGAAAAACCCAATAGAATTCCTATCTTCTATATGCAAACCATCCCACAACTCCAACTTATAACATTTGGAATGATGTCATAATGATAGAGCAAGTAAAATCAATACCCCACTTCGCTGTTTCTAAGGATTGGAACCCACCAGTGGCTCCTTGGGAGAAAAGGCCTGGTGATCTTTTTCGGTCACGGTTGCCACCCAGGAACCCCTGTGGCCTCATTCTCCTCCTGTCTGCAGCGCTGCTGTGGGCCGGCATTGTCGGGAAAGCACATAGCAACCACAATCTTCGGGACCTTCACCAGCTGCTTAATCTCTCTCTACATCTGACTTCCAGGGGAAGCACAATAGAGATAGTTTCACATCAAACTCCTTATGAAACATCACCTACTTTTTAAGAAGATTTACATCGTAGTTAGGCTGAGTCATAACTTGATATTCTTCTTAGGCAGGATTTTTTTTAAAAGATCGTTTTATTGGGGAATCTCACAGCTCTTATCACAATCCATACATCCATTGCATCGAGCACACTTCTACGGATGTTACCATCATCCTTTTCAAAACATTTTCTTTCTGCTTGAGCCCTCGGTATCAGCTCCTCTTTTTCCCTTCTCTCCCTCACCCACCCTCCCACCCTCCTGAACCCTCAAAAATTTATAAATTATTTTCATATCTTACACCATCTGTTGTCTCCCTTCGCCCACGTTTCTGGTGTTCATTCCCCTGGGTGGAGAGTGGGGTGGAGGTCTTAGGCAGAGTTTTGTACCCAACTTTCTCTAAACAAATCTTAAGTAAAACATTTTTGTCACAATGTCTTGCTAAGCTTTTGACCTTCAAAAGAACACAATGCACAGGGTAAAATGAGACACCAGTCACTACAAGATTATCCAGGTCTTGTTTCTTGGCCTCCAGATAAGAGGACTAATACAAATAGCAAATGTCTATTCAACCCAACAAGATAAGCACAAGGCATCCTTCATTTTCCTTCTCCATTTAGGGATGCATTTGTATAACAGCCCGTCTCCAGGGGTTAGGCAGGGCGGAGTCAGGATCATGAACCTTGCAAGGATGCCGTGAGAACACGGTCCCATGAGCATTCCCAGCCGTGTTTGTGGTCCAGGTCTGCTGTTCGCTTGGGGCGTCCATTATAAAGGAATCACTTGTAGACCAGCTAGCCCACAGCCTTACCTGAAGGTCCCCTTCTGAACAGTTAAGAATTCAGCAAGGATCACACCAAAGGGAAGGCCACACAGAGCGGTCCAGGGTACCGGGAACAAACCAACAACTGTGGCCGGAATGAACCCTGGACTTTTTGCAGTCACTGTCTGTGTTTGACAGCTAACCTAAGCGTGGGTCATTCAACCCCTTCCACAAGCATCATGCCAAAAAGCCTGGTGATCTGCTTCCATCAAAATGGCAGCCCAAAGAAAAAAAGCCCAATCGAATTACAGCTTCGGGACTGCCATGATAGGGGCTTGGCGTTTAGGTCTTCTTAATATTTGGAAAACCCATCCATGCGGTTGCTTAGAGCTTTACTTTGTTTCTCCACTTTGGTGCCTGGCATGAAACTACATTCATATCCCATGGGAGGCAGCCCCTGTATTGCCCATCGACATCTGGGTTGTTTCCCTTGGGCCATTTCTATGACAAAGAGAGCGGTTGTGAACATCGCATGCCTATTTTGGGGCGGACACCCGGACAACGTGTCTGTTGGCTGTCCGTGGAGTTGAAGGTGGAATTGCTAAATTTGTGAGGACACTCAATTGTTTCACACTTTTTCAGGCCGGCTGAATTACATCCCACGGCCATTCTCAAATAAAACCTGGCCGCCAACTCCATTTCACAGATGGGAAACCGAGGCACAAACTGAAGTGCCTTCACATTCGATCTGTTGCGTGACCAGAGAGAGAAGCTCCCCACCTTTCAGCCTACCCCTGCCCTTCCCGGCCACACCACACACGCAACAAACAGTGTCGTCATAATTAAGTTGCTTGTGGTGATATGAACAATAATCACCCATAAAAGTGGGAGTTGGCAGTGGTTGCAGTGGGTGGGGAGGGGATATCTCATTGCCATCCAGTCTCCATTTCTGCATAAGCAAACAGCTCTTTCGGAAATTTGATCCCGGAGTAATAAAAATCAAAGAGGCCCCTGAGCGTATCAAAGAGCCTCAGTTATCTGCAGTGGGCAGGGCTTCCTGCTGCAAAGTGTGCCCCAGGAAGCAGGAGCGCCACCCGGCTCAGGCCAGGGGTCTCATGCCCTTGACCCAGCTTGGAGCTGCACATAGAGGACAGGAAATTCAGGGGACCCTACAGATGAGCAGCCTGCTCCTCACCCACGCTTGGTGCCTGAGGGCTGGAAGTCTGCTCTCGGGCACCCACTGGCCAAGGAACCGCCCCTGGGAGTTGTGTCTTCATTCTTGCTTTGCTCTTGTGTGACCCAGACACCCACCTCCCCACTCCTCCCACTTCTGCGTTTGGGGCCATTTGCTTGATTTTCAAAGAGTGAGCAGGTGTTTCTTCAAAGCGCAGAAGCAGGCGTGGTGAATCTGAGCCTTCACTGGGCACCCCGGGGTGGGGTGGGAATTGCCCCAGTTTCGAGTTCAGAGTCTGGAGGTCCTGTGTGCCACTGTAACCATGACTTGACTGCCCCATTCCTTCTGTTCTGCAGGGTGATGGCTGAGGATGTGCTCCTTTTGTAAAGGATTGTATAGCCACATGGCGTTTTGTGACGGAAAGAGAGCCTTGTCAGGTGCTAAAGGCGTAAGGCTTCGTCCCATTCTGTCAGAACTGCCATAGGCATGTTCTCCCCCAGGGAACCTTCTGTCTGGAAAAGAAGCTAGATCCTCCCCTTGTGAGCATTTCCCGAGAACCAGCTTCCCCAGCATGTGCGGCCATGGTACAGCTGTCGACCGAACTCACTGCCGTCAAGTTGATTCTGACACGTAGCCACCCTATAGGACGGGACAGAACTGCCCCCGGGGGGTTTCTGAGCCTGCAACTCAGTAGAAAGCCTCGTCTTTCTCCCATGCACAGCCATGGCTGTTAGTAACCTAGCGATGCTTCTGTGCCTGGATCCACTGCCCAACCCAACCCCCCACAGTGTCCCCTACTCCACTGGCCACATGCCACCTGTGTCCTAGTGCCCCTCACCACTCCAGCACAGCCCAGCCGGGGCCCCCAAGTGCCTGCGTTGTAGACTCTCACACCAGTCTATAACTAATCTGCCACAGATACATGGTGTGTAATTGCAAAGCCATGGAACGAAGTGCCTGTGGGTTGGCAGAATTGATAGTCCACATAGAATCCACGGTATCACTTTACTCATTAGAGAGCCAACTCTTTTGTTTGTGTGTGTGTGTGTGGTTTTGTTTTTTCATTTTTCTTTTCCAGTTTTATTGGTACTTCTTCCACATACCGTACAGTTCAATAGTTGAACCATATCAAGAAGAGTTGTACAGCCATCACCACAATCCATTTTAGAACATTTTCTTCTTTCTTGTACTTATTATTGGTATATGGGGTTTTTTTTTAATTGTGGCACAGCACAATTAAAGCTAATTAATTGTGCACAAAAAGATATATACAGCAAAACATTCTCTAATTCAACACCTTCTCCATGTACACTTCCATGCCAGTGATGATATATTCTGCTGTGCAACCATTACTGATACCCTGCTCCGAAGTATCGTTTTCCCACCACCATTACCCCACGCTCCATGCCTGCTAAGTAAAAACTATTTCTCCTTCACCCATCGTAACCATTGGACAACTTTCTCTTTTTTTAGTCGTTTACATGAAATAAAATTCACATACCATAGAAAAGCAGTTTTATATACATCATCACAATCAGTTCTAGTGCTCCCTCCCCTCCCGAATTCATTGTTTTCTCCCCCTCCCCCACCCCCATTCCCATACCCGATAACCCATTACATCAGTTACTGTCTCTCCGCATCCACTCCTTCTATGCTTCATGAAAACTGGGAAACTTAACATGAGCCATTAAAAAAAGAAACAGAAAGAAGAAAATAAGAATAAAGAGTAAGAAAGAAAAGACCACCAACAATATTTTTTAAAAGCCAGGGAAGAAATTTCTGTCGTGGAATAGCGAGAAATATTTAAGCTTAGAACAAATTCAGGTTGGGTCAAGAGGGATGTCAACTGACCACGTGTCATATTATACCATGGTTCAATCCACCATAATTAAGCTTACAGTGATAAGCTCTGATAGGAAAGCTGTTGGAGACCCCTGCCTGTGGCCAGAAGGGACCTGTCCAAGGCTCCATCTGCCTAGATACTCTGCAGATGGATTTTGGGCTACCACTGCCCTCCATATCCGTGGGTGTTCACAACTTAAGCTCGAGAACTTTCCCCTTTCTGGTATTTGGATTTTGTTATCGTCATCTTTGGATCACACGGGCTGGTGTGCTTCTTCAGTGTGGACTTATTTGATGGCTCACTTAGATGGCTCCTTGTTCGGAAACAAACCTCTAAGACCCCAGACACTATTCCTGTTGATAGCTGGGCACCATCAGCTTTCTTCACCATACTTTACTGTCGCACCCTTATCTTCGGTGATCTCTTTATGAAGGTGAATATCGAGCCATGTTATAAGAGCTGACTGTTCTTGGATTGGGGCTCAAAGTAGTGGGAGCCCAGAATCCATCTGCTTGCCAACATGTTGTGAGCAAGTCTGGTTCACTTTGGTAGTCATATTACGACAAAAACAATAAGAATAACAATCAAATAAAACAAAAACAAACAAAACAGGAAAGGTAAAAAACACCCCAACAAAACAAAAGAAACAAAAAAGAAAAATATTGTCAATCAACTCCATGGGTTAATGGTTGATCAATTGCATTGATAACATCAATCCGTAATTTATCCAATGTCATTGAATTTATGGTATGAGAAATTTATTCGCAAATAGTCCTACTACCAGCTGCAATCCATGAGGCGTTGCTTTGTACAGATTGATTTCTTACTTGGTCGATGTCTGTTTACATTGAGCATGGGGTAGAGATCTTACTCCTGAGGCTTGCTTCCAAAGGACTTTAGGCTTATGCCAAAGTCAATTCCCCTCTGGAAATTAAAGTTAACCATCTATAAAGGTTGACACACAGCTGTCCACCCATTATAATTTTAAATAACACACCCCAAAATAATGATTTCAAGCCATGTATCCTCACTGGAATAAAATGTATAGCCCCCTTTAGTGACGACTTTTAAGAGTGTTCCCCCCACCCATGCAATAACACAGAAATGGTTAAGACTGACTGGATATCAGATGGCGTGGTGGTTGAGCTGCTGACTGGAAGGTTAGTGGTTTGAGACCACCAGCTACTCTGCAGGAGAGAGATGACTCCCGTTCACTATTACAGTCCCAGAAACCCACAGGGGCAGGTCTGCCCTATCCTGCGGGGTCACTGCGAGGCGTGTTGACACAGTAGCAGTGAATTCGAAGGGTTGTTCATTGTTGTGGTTGTTAAGAGATCAGATGGCATTGAGGAATTATTGCTAACCTTTAGTTGTGACATGCTAGGCTACATTTCTCACAGGAGCCTTGTGTTAGAACTGTGCTGGTGGTGGCTGCCACCGAATGGACCCTGACTCATGAGCACCCATGTATGCAAGGAACTGCTCCTCGGGCCGTCAAGCTGTGACCTTTCAGAAACAAATCACGCAGCCTGCCTTTGGAGGCTCCTCTGGGTGGGTTCAAACAGCCCACCTCTCAGCTAGTAGTCAGTCAATTGACTCCTGTGGGTCCGAAGGGAGCTTTCTTGGGGTATTAGCACACATGCCTAATCACTGAAAGGTCAGTGATTCAAACCCACCCAAAGGTGCACTAAGGACAGACAGGCTTCCTGCTCTCAGGACAAACAGGGAGCTCAGAGCCTTGAAAACCTGATGGAGCAATTCTACATGCACACAACGTGGGGCGCCATGAGTCAGCCTCCGCTACACCGGCTCTCACACCGTCTTAGAAATCCATGCTAAAATACGTCCACCTGGAACAAGATCAAAGAGTTCATGAAAAAGGAAAAGGGAGGCAAAAATGTTCCAAATCAGCCTGTTTCTCGTAGCCATCCCTCACACATGAGAGAAGTAACCAGGGTGGGAAAGTCCCGGAGAAGGGTGTGGAGAGACCTAGAAGATTCTCTGGCCAACTGTTATCTGTGTTACCATGGGCCAATTGCCTTTCTGTGAAAAACATAGTCTCATCACACACACACACACACACACACACACTCCTCCCCAAGCTACCCAAACAGGCTAAGAGGGGCCTAAGCCAGATCACAGGTGCATGGCATTCTGAGCCCCTTGGAGGAAGGGTGCACCAGGAATGATGCATTCTGTTAGGACTCCGCCCCACCATGCGTGGTATTGTGTGAAGGCTCATTTAGAGGATTCAGGATTCTCAGAATCCCCGCAGATTTCTCAGAAACTACCTCATACTTGGTTCTCGAGCCAACTGAAAGGGGGCAGAACCAGATTGCCCTTCTTCTACACAGGAGGCTTTGAGCAGCTCTGTTTACTCCTCCGACACAAAGCCCTTGTGTATGCGTGACAGATGGGAGGACCTGATTCTCCTCTCTCCCTCCTCCCTTCCTTTGTCTCTCTCTGGTTCTTTGTCTCCCTCTATTTCTCCTTTCCCTGGTCCTCCGCTGCCCAGCTCCACTTGTCCTGAGTGGACTCAAGGGCCAGCAGGAAGAATAAATGCAAAACGGAGCGCCAAGACCCGAGAGAAGGCTGTCACACAAGCCGGCTGTTCCCTCCGGCTGTGCACACAATCGCTTCTTGGTTCACAGCATCCGGAGTGGAGATGTGTTTTTGAAGACAGGGTACCTGCCACACCTTTGAAACTGCAGGGGGCTCAAAGCAAATATGCAAGGGCCCATAAATATTTATGTGGCGGGTTTCCATTGCTTCCTCTCCCAGGGTCATCAGAGTGGATGTGCACACATAGGTGCCCACACTCACACGCATTCCAGGCCTGGCCACGCCCAAAAACAAACAAACGGAAACCCAGCCTCTTCCTGAATATGTACTGCACTACTGCACTAAGCATCACCTACAAAGCCAGCCAAAGAGACCTGGGGGAGCACTATTTGTTGTTGTTTTTTCTTTAATCATTTTATTAGGGGCTCCTACAATTCTTATCACAATCCATACAT
>NW_022111320.1:17219220-17237030 GCF_000313985.2 Echinops telfairi | reverse complement strand
TCTTTAAGACTTCAGGTGTTATATCTTTTGGTAGCTGGGCACCATCAGCTTTCTTCACCACATTTGCTTGTGCACCCATTGTCTTCAGTGATCGGGAGCACTGGTTTAAATTCTCAGGTGCCAGTCTCCCTGCAGGAAAAACATGTGGCCATCAGCTTCTGTAAAGATTCAAAGCTTAGGGTCCCTTACAGCGAAGTTCCCCTCTGACCCACAGGGTCACTATGACTCAGAAGGGACCCAGGGTCAACGGGTTTGGTTTGGGCTATCAACTAGCCTGCTGGAGGGAGAATGATGGATTCCATCCGGAGGAGATTGTCCTCTCCATCTAGAACGCTGGTTCTTCCGTGCTGACCACGGCAGGCACAGACTCACCCCCAGGTTCTCGTTCCTCCTCCGTGACATGAAGAGACTGGAACAGAGGACAGTCAATAGAGCCTTTCCCAGCTCCTAACACCCATGGTTCTGTGAGCCACCGCATCCCAGTGTTTGAGAAGGCCCACCACTGTGACTCTCTCTGACACTCCAATACCTGGTTGGTGGGGGGCCGGGGGAGGTGTGTTAGAACAGATGCCATAGCAGAGCTTGAGCAGTGACCCCTGTGGTGGCAAGGGAGGAGAGTTGGGGATAAAAGGGAGGGGGGGGGATGGGGAATTGTGTTCCATTGGGAAATAAGCCACTGATCAATAGGAGCCAAGCAGAGAATCTGAGAGGAAACACTCGGCTTGGTAGACGCCAAGCTGGAGGAGGAAGGAGGCAAGACTCAGCCCCTGCCTGCAAGCCGAGGAGGCCCGATCCCCAAGACAAGGCTGGGCCACCCGAAGGAAGTGTGTCTGCAGACGCCCTAGGCCACCTGAAATCCATTCTCAGGCCCCAAAGGTGCTGCGACACCAACCAGCATCCCGCCCTTTTAGGGGAGAAAAAAATCCTTGACTTGATGTTTGGTTCTACACAGGGGTCCTAACGACCCCCCATGGCCAAGCACCACCACCCCACCCCACCCCCACCCCCAGATAAGAAAGAGGAAAGGCTCAAAGAGATGAAGTCACCGTTTGAGACATAATCACCACAGCTGCAAATGACTGACTCTAGGATTTATTACCAAGTAGGGCTCTACAGCTCTGCTTACGTTGGCTCCTGGAAAGTTGATCTCCCTGGGTCAGGGTGGGGGTGGCTAGGGTTAGTAGGGTCTCATTTGAGAGAACATGGGTGAAACCCAAGCTTAAAAAGCCACACTTTGAATTCAAAAACAAGCAGGGCATTTCAGCAAAGCAGGTTCTAAGCCCACAGTCCCACAGATGCCTGCTGTTTAGCAAAGCCAGAGACTGATGGCATTCAGGAAGGAGAGTCGGGGGACTAGGAGGAGTGCAGTCTAGTTGGTGAGCCGGTCCAGGCATCCCCAGCAGGTGCGCAGGAAGCAGGTCCCTTATATTCCTGATCTCAGGGGTTCTCAGCCTAGGCTGACCACTGGATTCTCCAGAGAAGCTTCAAAGATACACCGATCCTTGACTCTGACTGCAGACTGATAAAAGCAGCATCTTCAGGGATGAGGCTTGGGTATAAAAGCTGCTTTTAAAATAATAATAATAATAATAACATCAACCCAGAAAAGATTGCATTCATCATTTCGTGCTCATCGGGAGTCCTCGTTTATTCATTGAACAAACTGATTAAGGCCCGGTCGTCTGCAGTTATTTGTGATTTGCAGAGACAGGTAAACAGATCGTCCCAGGTCAGATGTGCTAAGAGCCTTAACTGTGGCATGCACTTGGGACTCGGAGACCCCCGGAAGAAGCTGGCAGGCAGGCGTGAGTGAAAAATGACAAGGAAAAACCATCAACTACAAATGCATGTTGCTTAGTGCCTATGAAAGGCAGGCAGCCCTAAGTGGAGAACTGCAACGATAAAGCCATAGGAGAATGTTGGGAATACACTGTTAGCCATCTGCAAATATGGAACCCGAGGTTTAAAAAAAAAAAAGCAAGGAGTCCCTGGGTGTTGGAAGCAATTAAAGCACTTGGGCTGCTAACCAAAAGTTTGAGGGTTCAAGTGACCCAGAGGTGCCTTGGAAGAAAGGCCTGGTGATCTACTTCTGAAATACCAGCCATCAAAGGCCCTGTGGAACACAGTTCTACTCTGACACACACAGGAGGTCTCCATGATTCAGCGTTGACTCTGGGTAGCTGATTAGAGAATGCAGCCTCCGGCTGTCTCTGCAGAAGTGTCATGAACCAATGTCAATAGGGCCTCCTCTCGCGCGCGCTGATTTCTAGGGTGGGGACTGTGGCAACCAAGAGAGCACCATCCTCGCTAAAGGGGCAGCTACTCCCACCTCCACCCCATAACTCTGACACAGGCGTGTGGGGCCATGCTGTCCGGCCCTGTGGCTTCCTTTAGGGCAAGCTGGAAGGAGTGGGTTGTTTACCACAAGATCTCCCCACTCATACGTGCATCGAAGCAGTCTTTTCAGAATACATGTAGACCAAGGAACACACACCCACATCCGCTCACTATGGACAGTGACCTCCCCGCTAAGCCCCAGGACCCCAACTCCCACCCATTCACCTGTGCCCTTCCTCCCCTGCAGGTATGCTCATTTACTTTGGGTACGGCATCTGGAACAGCACCCTAGAAATCAGCGCGCGAGAGGAGGCCCTGCACCAAAGCACGTACCAGCGCTACGACGTGGATGACCCCTTCTCGGTGGAAGAGGGCTTCTCCTACGCCACAGAGGGCGAGGGTCAGGAGGACTGGGGCAGGCCAGCCGAAGACAAAGGCTTCTATTACCAACAGATGTCAGATGCGAAGGCAAACAGCCGGACAAGTAGCAAAGCAAAGAGCAAAAGCAAGCACAAACAGAACTCAGAGGCCCTGATTGAAAATGATGAGTTAGATTACTCTCCAGAATAAGAGTAAACACACAGGAGGGTGGAGATGGTGTGATTTATTTTCAGTCATTTAATCTGTGGGCTAAAATGTGAAACCTTTTTTGTGGCTCTCATTTCACAAACGCAGCCTCCCCCCAAAGTCAGTCCCCTGTCCTAGCCTATCATTTGCTACTTTCTGCTCTTCAGGAGAGTTGGGTTGAAGGGTTTGCCCTGACTTCCATAATTGGGTCCCTCATCAAAAACTAAACAAGAGGTTACAGGTAATTCTCTTAGATGCAACCATCGGAGCTGATGGTAGCAAATGTTCCCTAATGCTTGGCCTTGCTGGTTGGATCTTTCTGCCTCTTACTGAGGCTCCCATGATGCAAGAAGCAGGTATCCTGGACCACACTGAGGATGCAGCTCCTCTGGGCGACGTGTGTGTGTGTGTGTGTGTGTGTGTGTGTGTGTGTGTGAGAGAGAGAGAGAGAGAGAGAGAACGCATGCACGGCATGTACAGACACCATCTCCACCACCTATGGCCACAAGAGCCAAGCTCTGGTCCCAGTATTTGGGGCTGGGAGCTGCTCCCCTAGGTCAGTGGGAGTGGGCACTTCCTCAGCAAGCAACATTTTGTCCCCCAAAAAACAAACTCATGGAGAAGACACATATGTCTCTCCATTCAAGGTATCACTGTCCCCAAAGGTTTCAGACCCACGAAGAAGCAAATCCAGTAACTTGGCCAAAAGGGCCATCGAAGCTCAGCTTCAATGCCTAGGAAACATGGAATGGTCACTTCTTACCAGGAAGGCCAGAAGGGCATTGGCAGACGTTGCCTCTCTGCCGTGCCTTCTTATACCAGACTCTACGCGCCTGCTGATAACGATGACAAGGGCAAAGGGGAGCATGATTTCATGGGCCTAATATGCCTGGAAGAAGTAGGCATTTGTTCTATAATCCAATTTAAAAAGTTGGATTGTTTAACGGGAGAAGTGACCCAGCCACTGAGATCACATTGCAAATTTTATTTCATATTGCTGAAATTATAAATCCTGGAGTTTATAAAGGCTAGGCAAGCAATCGGTGGGTGCTATTCAGAAAACAAAGAGGCAGGAGTCCAGCTCATTAGGTCATTGCATTCCGTGAGACTGAATTTCACCGCTGAGCGCTGTCGTCTGGGGCTGCCTCAGGGTCGCTCACTGAAACCCAAGGCAAATATCTACCTGGTAAGGGCTAAATCTTGGGTGGGGCTATTCAAGAGAAGTATTCTCAGAAACAGGTAGATGAGGGGGGAAACGCACTGTCTATATACCCTTGGACTACAGGGATTCCAGATGCAGGCATGTATGGGAAGGCATAATTCAGATCAAGCTCAGCTCTGTGAGAAATTCCTGAAAAGGGAGCAAAAGAATAAATGGTTTGCCTTCTCCCTCCTAGATCTAGCATCACACCAAACGTTTTTCAGGAAGACGTTGACTAGGGTTCAAGTCCGTTCTTCACTAAAGACTGAGGCCCGTGACACCTGGCCAGGCTTGATGGAAAGGAGGCAAGCGTCCATCTTTTCAGTCAACAGACACTGAGAACCTGTCCTGGATTACGTGGTGGGAATACAGGGGTGACCAGCATCTGCCCTGGAGAATTCACTGCCCAGGAGCGGTGCAGCCCTGGAGCCTGGGCAATGTGAACGAAACAACGAGGCTTGACAAATCCTCACAACAGACCTACTACAACACCACCCATGGAAACTAGCTGTTTGTTTGTTTGCTTACTATATGCGTTTAACTAAACTGCATATCACACCCATCGCCAATGTATACCATCAACTTCCTATAACTACTATTTTATAGATCTTCTTTTTTTATTCCTCTCTACCAGTTGTTTGGACGTCCTCAGTGGTGTGAACGGTTCACGTCTTCAGCTGCTCACTGAAAGATTGGGGGTTGAAGGCCACCCAGGGGTGCCTTGCGAGAAAAGTCTCAGGATCTACTTCTGAACAGTCAGCCCTTGGCTGTGTTCTGCAGCCCAGCTCTCTGCTGGCACACCCCAGGTGCCTTGAGACGGAGGCCAGGCCCCAACCCTGCTGGTGGTGGATTCAGATTCTTTAGAAAGCTGGTGTCCTGGGTTGCTTTTAAGGACACCAATGGCACAGTGCATTATGAGTTGCACTACACCCCACAAAGTCAAGGGTTCAAATGCATCAGCTGCTCTTTGGGAGAAAGATGAAGCTCTCTGCTCCCGTCAAGGTTTGCAGCCTCGGAAACTATGAGTCAGATTCAACCGGATGGCAGTGCACTGGAGTTTTGTTTTTGTTTGTTTGTGACAGGGAGTTTGTCATTGTAATGCCATGATTGGCAAGTGGGTTTTCTGTTTCCTACATTTCACCATCAAGACACAGTGCCTAGCTTAGGAAATCTATCTTTCAGAGTTCATTTCTATTCATGCTTAGTCATCTCCCTGGGGAACATTCGACCTGGTCTTAGGACTCAACAAATCTGCCTGGTTTAAATAGAACCCGCCTAAGCTGGAGGTGAGCAGCCTGCCCACGAGTCAGTAGCTCAAAGCCCCCAGAAGCTCATCAGGAGAAAGAGCCTAGAGATGTGTTTCCATAAAGGCTGAAGCCTTGGGACCATTATCAGGCAGTTCCACTCGGTCCTGCAGGGCCCGTGTGGGTCAGATTGGCTCACAGCACCCCGAGTTTGAGAAGCCGTGCAGACATAGGTGAGACTGGATTCATTAGAAATCGTCAAAGAGAATGCGGCCATTCAAAACGGCCCAATCTTTTAGTGGTGAGGCCTAGGTACTAGCTGAATAGTGGCCGGTTGGCAGGTTGGTGTCACCCTATAGCATGTGAGAACGCACACGTGCATGGGTGCACAGTTCTACGAAGCTATCAGATGCAAAACTGTGTTCCAGATCTCACAAGGCAGTTTTGTTTTCGAAGGTCATCCTCTGCTGGAATGAATCGAACAGCATCCCCCATACCGTTTTCTCTGAGGCCACATGAAACCTAAGACCATCTTGTAAATAATCACCTTAGAAAGAAACATAACCCCTTCAGGGGGGCTGAAGGCAGACCCCCACGTCATGTCATTCTTCTCCATAGCAAGGGCTCTTCCAACCACTTCATGGTGTGAATTTGTACTTGGGAGATAATTGCTTCATTTTTTTTAAGTGTATTCTATTTATTTGTCAGTTAAGAGAAAGAAAACCAAGCCCATTGAGGCCATTGTGATCTATGGTGATCCTACAGGACACCGTCGAGCTGCGCGGTGGGGTTTCCAAGACCACGTCGTTCTCCTGAGGGGCAGCTGGTGGGTCCCAAACCCCCTACCTTTCAGCGAGCAGATCCGTGCTTACCCTCCGCACCCCTGGGATGCCTGACTCCTTTACTGGTGCTGAGCTTCCATTCAAAAGGACTCACAGAAGTCACTAAAAATGCTCATCGTACAAAACAAAAATTTAAGGCAGAAACTTGATAAAAACAGAAAGAATAAACAAATCTAAATGGGTGGTCAGTGTACAAGACGCATAAATGTCCCCATGCATTGTGACATGTGCCCATGAGGAAGGGACAGCCTGAAAAGGGAGGAATTGGCAATTACAGCAAAGAGATTTTCCCTGAGACAGGAAGGCAGCGATAGCACAGGCCGGTGGAATCCACAGGCAAGCACAGAACCCAGTTGTTACCAGCTGGCATGGGTCCAGCTACAGGAGGTGTTTAATGAATATCTGATGAGTGGGTGACCTCTCGGCTGGGGCTAGGGAGGAAAAGGAAATCATATTCATTCAACCCTTTGTAGAGTGGCTGTCATGTGGCATGGTTTCCAACGATACCATAACAGATCGACTCCCCAGCCCTCTAAAAAATAGGAACAAAGACTATATAAAGCTGAACAGCGCAGGGGAAGGCGAGGTGGGAGCATTTAATGGGCTATGGGCACTCAGCTATGGAAAGACACCTCCTTCCATTGGGAGCAGCATAGAGGAGGCAGCAGTGTGTTGAGCCTGATGGGTTGAGCAGACTGCTGTCAGGAAGAAATGGGGGCCAGGCAGACCAAGTGGAGGATCGGCGTGAGCTAGGTCCGGACTGAGGCTGGGTCTAAGTCCTGCCCTTTGTGTGTGTGCTGTGCTCTCTTCAGGGGAAATAAGAAACTCGTTTGGCGGGAGTTCATGGTGTAGGCATGATTTATAACACAAGAAAATCATGTCGGTAAGGTCGGTTAGGGCCCATTCACAAGTAACTTTTGATGTCAAACTCTAGCTGGTTTTCCTTGAGGACACATTGGGAAATGATAAATGATAGACAGATATCAGGAATGGCTAGACTTGAAGCAAGCTAGACAGTGACTTTGTCTGCCTGGGCAAGGAGCTAACAAACCATATACACACACACACACACATTCCACACTGACTTAACATTTTAAGGGAAAACTGCACCTACTTAAAACAGACTTAAAATACATGACTCTTCCTTTGAGCCTTCTGACTGATATGATCATTAACAGAGAAAGATGCATTCATTTAACATGTGGGCAAACAACACAAAGTTCTTTCTAGCAACTGTTAAATTTTCAACAAGAAGTTTAAACACCAACCAAATCCGACAACGCTATATGGAAATCTAAAACTTCAGCCTGAAGTTTTACTTAGCTAATGGCCATTTTAACCCCGGGGAAGGAACTGAATGAATTGTGGTAAGAACCAAATTCTGCTTCCTCTTGTTTAGTAACACGCTAAGTTCTCATTATTGCTTCAGTGATGGTGGTGAGGAGCCTGTTTAAATAAGCAGGGGAACGTTGTTGAGTTTAAGATCCACCCTTCTCTGGAATCTATGGGTCCATCCAGATACAGGCCCAAGAACTATTTGAGAAAAAAAGAAAAATTCCTTCAAACAAGTCTTCCTCCTATCCTCCTGAGAAAAGCTGAGACAGAATATGCTTAAATCACGCTTCTTAGAAATCTTCTTTACAAGAGGCTTCTCTGAATTATAAACCCAAGTTATACAACCTTGATGACTGCCTAGACACTATAGGATATTTCTGTCCTCTTTCCCACCAAGTTTTACCGGGGCCCCACGATGTCAGGGGCAGCCAAAGGCTCACAAATTGCGGCTTTCCGATTAGAATGTCTTCTTGGGTGACAAAGGTATAGGAGGCCAGAAGGGGGTCTGGTTACAGTCAGTGGGCCACCCCTGAGTTGTGCAGAGAGAACCTAATTTCCTCGACTCAGGGGAGGAGAGGAGGCTCAGAGGAAACACAGGCCTCCCACATTCACTACTGGGGCTCAGTCCCAGCACTTCGTATGCATGCGGTTTGGAATATGACTTGTCTAGCAGGGTGTTTGGATCTGAATTGTCCCTGAGCCTCTGTTTCTCCTGCTGGTGAGGACCCATCCTTCCATCTAGAGGCCCTTGGAGTCTCATAGCAGGGAGACAAGGTTGGACTGGTGGTCACAGAGGGAGTCCGTGTTTAGGATGAAACCATGGGCCACAGGCCAGCTCCCCACCCTGCCAGCCAGGGGCAGGAGCTGGTTCACCAAGAGCTTACTTTGTATTCTTCTGTGGGAGTGGTGATTGATAGCAACAAGCCCCTTTTGTTCTCCTAACTGTTATTGTTGTGTTTTCCCCAAGACTTTGTAGAAAAGGCTGTCTTCACTAGTCTGTCCTCCTGGGAGCAACTTCCTTTCTAAAAAGTGTCCCGTTCTTCCTCTGCTTAAGTGGCATGCTCATCTTTCTGAAACGCCTAGGTATCTGCCTTGTGCCAAAGTGACTTGTCTAAGACAATCATGCCCGTCCCTCCCACACCCCAGGACATCAAGGCCCAAGGGGGACGAGTGAAACGTTGAAGCCCGTCAAAAGTAAATATATATTCTGCAGCATCAACTAAAATAGAAGAGAAATCATTAAGCAGACACTGCATAGGCATGGGATTACAGAGACGGCTTTAGGTGTTAGGGCTTCAGAAAGCAGGTGGCTCTCATTTCTTTCTCTTTGAGAACATTTCATGCACGTCAGAACACCCGAGGAAAGAGCATGGCCTTGTGTTAGGATTAGAAAACAAAGTCAGCTTGGATTTTTACAGGATGGAATCCCTCGGGGCCCTCCCACCGCCATCTGGTTTTCCTAATGTGGGCTACGAGAATTTCCCGGGAAGTTTGGTCTTGGAAGGATTCTGTCCATTTTGATATGCTGAAGAGAAGACGGTTCCACACACAACTCCGACTGACTGGTCTGAGCAGTTGCTGACCCAGTTCTCTCAATCACTTACATGCCTGGAAGTGAGGGTTACTCTGGCAACCTCAATCTCCCACCCCACCACCCACCATTTCCCAAGACAAAGACACTGTTAATGTTAGGAAGACGCATAAATACCTCAACCTTGTGGGCTGATGGCAGGGGGGCGGGGTCTGTAGAGAGCAGCAGCGGGAGTCCTGATCCCCGTGGCAGTCACCATCTGATGACCGGGCACCACATGCTAGCTCTTCTCACTGTGGGAAGGAATGTCATGGTTCCAAAGTTCTAAGTAGAGCTTGTAAATGTTACTAATGTGTTTCCTATGTGTTTGTCCTTGAGAAGCGCAACTGGCTTCTTGCAGGTGGTCATTTTTAGTGTCATCTCCACTATTTCTTATTCTTGGTATGAACTTGCTGTATTTGTTGAAATGTGCTCGTTTTGTGATTTTAATACCCATTGGTGCACTGTACAATGGGCTGTTGTGGTGTATTCTGAAGAAAGAAATAATATGCAGATATGTTATGGTGTGTGTTTTATTTTCAAACGACTGTGGTGTTGACAATATACCAATCTATCAAAGGAGAAAAATCTAAATTTACCAAAATGTGTATATTTTAATAAATGCATAAAGCTTTATTGTGTGCCTTTACATTTTTTTTTTAAAGTTGGTTTATAAAGAAAGTCAGAAACAAAAATGTCTTACTATAAAACATCCATAGTGATGTAAAGCTTTTACAGAGGAGACTACCATTAAAAATGAAAAAATGTTAAAAAGAGCTTTCCCATATACATTTTGTTAACCTTAATGAGCACCCGAACTAGAGCTTTGTTCCATTCTAAAATAGAGATGAATGAGTGGATCTTGCCTCAAGTGCTTCAATCATCCTTTGTAGAAAAGCCAGATAAATGAGCTCATTTTGGAACACGTTGCATTATTGTGGAAAATTTGTTTTCAGAATAAAATTATTTTTTAAATGACAGGTCACCGACTATTACAATTTAAATGTGAAGAAAGCCAGAGCCATCCGACCTTCTAGGAAGAACATAGAAGTTCTCCGTGATGGCCTCTCAGGGGCGCCTGGAACTACCCAGCCTCTCACCAGCTCCTTCTAACCAGGGTGCAGAGTTACGTCCGGGCCCTTGTTCCCTACACTGTCTCATGAATTACTCCGCTGCCTGAACCAGCTATCAGCCACACGCCCTCTCTAGTCAATGCCCCACACAACCAAAACTAAACACCAGGGCATTCCATTCCCTGCCCCCGTTCATTTTTAGGACAAGTCGAAGGACCGTGCCTGCCTAGAGTCTCAAACCCAATGACAATGTTCCTCACCTGGTTTAATTGCAGCCCCTTTTTTGATGGCGCTGCAAGTGGTGACTGGAGTAAAGAATGGAGCAGGTCCCTATGGTGCATGTTCTATGAGACACAAAGACCCGTCGCATCTTTATCTGCTACAACTCCGGTCTCCCTGCAAAGGGCCACCCATCTTCCTGGGTGACGTGAGAGAGAGAAGCAAACTCCGGCTGTGTTCACAGGCAGAACCAGGGCTGTCTTCTGGCTTCGTCTCTTCTGGATTTTGGACTGTCTTTTGGATAAATGCTTTTACGTTTCCTCCTCCTCACCCTGCTGCCATCTAAAATGGCATCTGGGACATCACGTTGTGTGTGGCTGGAAAGGGGAGCTGGCACAGGGGAAGCTAGGGATCCGGTGAGACGAGGGTGCTGTGGGTCCCTAACAGGTATGGCTGCACCATCACTGCCTGGTCTGCTCCCTGGATGGGTGGCCACTGAGAGGGGCTGGCCCATCAGACCACTGAGTTCATGAGGAAAGTCACCTCTAACATCTGCAGGTCTAGCTTTCCCTCTGGCCACGAAGAGACACGGCTTGACACTGCTTTCTTCTAACTCCAGGCCTTTGCTGGTCCACTGTCCCCTTCCACTTGCACTTTAGAATTCACTGCATGTCATCCGGAGACTTGGGAAACAAGAAGCACCACCTCAGGTTCAATTATCCACCCACTTCCTGCAGTAATAATACGCTATCATTGCTGGGCACTGCTCATGGGCATGGTGGTGCCAGCTGCTTTTGATAATGACTGCTTATTTTTCAGGAGTTCTGTGAACCTGTTGTTAACTATGTTCTTGCGAGGTGCTGTCAAGTCCATTCCAGCTCCTAGTGCCCTACAGGACAGAGGAGAACTGCCCCATGGGGCTTTCAAGGCTGTGATGGTCACGGAGTCGGATGGCCACAATTTTTCTCCCATGGAGCCCCAAGTGGATTCAAACCACTGATCTTCTGACTAGCAGCTGACCACATAACCACTGTGCTGACAGGCTCTTGGTGATCAAACATGGCCCCCACTAAAAATTAACTTCAATTCGTTGATAGTTAAAGCAATCATACTTTGTAAGTTAATGAACACTCAAAACTCACAACTAGATGAGCAACACCATGATAAATAGAAAAAATATTAGAGTTGTCAAGAATTTTATTTTACTTGGTTACACAATCAACACCCATCGTAGCAGCAGTCAAAATATCACATGACATACTGCATTGGGAAAATCGGCTGCCGCTTCCGGGCAGGGACTAAACCCTTGCAGCCCCAGGGGCAGGGATCGGGGATCAGCTATATTGTTGCTTTTGTTTCCCTCTCTTCTCTCTATCCTCCCACAGTCTCAGTGGGCTTAGTTTTTGTTTTGTTTTTTTCTCCTCTTTGTCTCTTCCCTGTTCTCTCAAACTCCACTGCGGACCTCCAGACCACTCCCCTTAGCCTAGGGCATTTACGTCTGCCACCCACCCAGTTAGGTGAGCTCCACCCTGTGTAGTTAGCCTGAGGAAAGCCCTGATGGCCTCCACCAGGGAATACGCTGCCCAACTTCTTACCGGGGAATTCCTGCCTGTGTGGCTGGGGAACTCCTATTTTTCCTCTGTTGTCCCACGTGACTGAGAGAACTTCCTCCTACCTACCTCAGTGCCTCACATGGCCTAAAGTAGCTCGGCCAACACTCGCCAATGTCCCATGCTGCTGCAGGAACCTCTGCCCAACCCCCGCAGTGACCTACCAGGCCAGGGAAATTCTGCCCACCATTCGCAGTGTTCTACACCAAAGCAGGCAATCCACCAGCCTTCTGGGGCACTCCCCTTGAGAGTGGAGCTACAGGAGGATAAAGTGGTATGCTAATTCCATAGTGAAATTAGCTGTAGGCAGTTCGAAGAAGCATTCCTATAAGTTTCCCGAGAGAGCCAGCGCTCTTCGACTCCCTGGAAAATGGCACCTGACTCCTCTAAAACAACACAAGGCAAATAGTAATCAGCCCTAACGACCTCAACGAAAAAACAGGAGAAACAAAAGGCGATGACAGAAGATGTCCTGAACCTAACGACATGCATAGAAGAAGCAGACATAGAGCTGCCACAGAAAGAAATTTTCAGAATGCTGCGTGGGGTCATACAGGATATGAGGGAAACAATACAGAAAAAAGAATGAAATGATAGAGGAGAAAAAGTCCATACACCAAAGGGAAATACGAGCGCTTAGGTAGGAGATAACAAAAACCAGTAGCAGACTCATGGACCTCGAGAATCAACTGGAGAAAGCAGAGAACCGCACCAGTGACTTGGAGGACAGCCAAGCAGACTTTAACAAACCCGAACGAAAATCTAATAAGATCATCAGAGAAGCTGAAGAAAACCTAAGAGCGATGTCTGATGCTATGAAGAGTAACAACATTAGAATAATTGCATTACCGGAGGAAGACACAACAAAGAAGTCATCTGCAAAAATAGTGAGAGAATTCTTGGAGGAAAGCTTCCCCAGCTTAATGAATGAAAACCAGGCAACCATTCAGGAGGCTGAAAGAACACTAGCTAGACTGAATCCCAGGAAGTCGCCAAGGCACATAATAGTTAAACTATCCAACTTTGAGGAAAATTGGCCACAAAAGACCTCTTTAGAATCTGGAAGAGTGACACCAATTTTATTCCAAGTACTCCAGCACATAGGAAAGAATGGACTACTTCTGAGCTCATTTATGAAGCTAGGCTAACCCTAACACCCAAACCAGGCAAAGCCACAACTAAAAAATAGAGAGGGACCAAGAACGCTAATGGACACAGAAGTAAAATTTTCAACAAAATATTTGCCAATAGACCTAACAGCATAGATAGATAGATAGATAGATAGATAGATAGATAGATAGATAGATAGATAGATAGATATTGATATATGTACATATATTGATATAGGCCTGACCAAATGAGATTCATACCAGGTATGCAAAGATAATTCCATATTAGAAAAACATTCCATGTAGACCATCACCTAAATAAAGCAAAGGAAAAAAACCACACAATTATAACAAGAAATGCAGAAAAGACTGCTGCCAAAATCCAACACCCATTCTTGATAAAAATGCTCAACAAAATAGGAATGAAGGGAGAAATCTTCAATGTAATTAAGGCATATGCACAAACCAACAGCAAACGTTATTCTCAATGGACAGAAACTGAAAACATTCCCCTTGTGAATGGGAACCAGAAAAAGATGTTCTCTCTCACTATTCTTCTCAAGTATGACATTGGAAGTCCTAGCAGGAGGACAAGAAAGGGAAATAAAACACCATCTATCACATCCCACCACAGAATGGGGAAAGCCCAGACATACATTTTTGCCCTCACTATCGTCCTTTCTTTTCACTTCTGACTGCCCAGCAGGACCACCTGGGGCTGCCTTTGCATCCTTCTTCCTGGGCAGCAAGATTCTCCATACATATTATCCTCTTCCCTGGGCAGCAGTAAGTCTCATAATTCAGTCTTACTGGTAGAAGGGTTGCCTTCTTGATATTACGGAAGGCACTCTTATCCCTCATTAGTTCATGGAGCTACCGATTCTCAGAGTCAAAAATAATTGGATTAATATTACAAAACACAACCTTACTACTTAAATTTTAAAATTAGAGGATGATATTGATTTCTCCTCATCTGGAAGAAAGAATGAAGAAAGTTGAAAGACATGTGAAAATATCTAGTCCAATGGACCATGCAGACATCAGCTTCACAGCCCTGAGACCTAAAGAACTAGATGGTGCCCGACTACCACTACCAACTGCTCTGCAAAGGGTCCCATTTAAAGTGTCTGTATAGAGTGGATAGCACTGTCAGGTAAGCATTGTGCTGCTAACCGCAAGGTTGGCAATTCAAAACCACCAGCCACTCTGATGGCCAAAATGAGGCTGTCTTCTTCCATGAAGTTTAACAAGCTTGGAAGCTCTATATAGGGTCACTATGAGTTGCAATCAACGCAGTGTTGGTACGTTTAATTTTAGTTTTCAGATAGAATAGCAGAAAAATGTGGGACATAATCCAAAACCATAAAAGAAATCAAGCTTCATCAGATAGAAACTTAGTCATTCTTCAGGACTGAAACAAAATTCACCCCTGTGTTAGCATCATCAATTATTTAAAATTTTAAAAGGCAGCATTTACCTGAGAACAAGGTGCAGAAGGTTAGAAAAGAAGGAAGAAATTGAGGCAGAAGCCAGCCAGGTGAGGAGAGTAGTAATTGGCACAGCAGGGGCGCAGCGATGGTTCTACCAGGTTACAACCACCTTCGAGCCACTGGGGACACCCGAGGGACTCCACCGTGACTGTGCTGATGGGAGGAGGCATGAACCTTAGTAGATGCACCTCTGAGCCCAAGCAGCAGGTAATTGCTGCCATGGAAACACAACTGTCCTATGGGTCAACTTGCAATAACATAGCCAATGGCCCAACCACCATAAACAAGTGCTCATCACCGGTTGCCTCTGGGAACACAGAGGACAGCATGACCAACTTCATAGGTAACTGTCTTCCTCAGAACATGACCCAGAAGGAAGTAAAGTCTTTTGGGGAGCATTGGGGAGACAGAGTTCTGGAAGCTTGTAAGAGATAGAATTACAGGACAAAGATCGGGATATGGCTTTGTGAACGACATTGGCCCTAAGGATGCTGGGAAAGTTAACAACACTCTGAATGGATTGAGACTTCAAACCAAAACAATAAAAGTTTCCTATGCTCACCCCAGTTCATCTCTATCAGAGACGCAAATTCGTATGTCAGTGGTGTTCCAAAGACAATGACCCAGAAGGAGGTGGTACAGCTTTTTTCACAATACAGACACATGATTACTTCCGGTATTCTTGTGGACCAGGTCATGGGCATCTCAAGGGATGTGGAGTCTATTCGATTTCATCAGCCAGTGATGCAGAAGTTCTCAAGGGCCTACATGGCCAGAAACCTCCAGGTGCCACAGAGCCAATCACTGTAAAGCTTGCTTAATAATCCAAGTCAAAAAACCAATCAGGCCATCCTCTCCCAGCTATGCCAGTCTCCAAGCAGAAAATATCGAGTACCACGAGCTCGGCAGGCACAGCATTTTAGGTTTTCTCCAATGACCATTGATGGAATGACGAGTTTGGCTGGAATAAATATCCCCGGGCACTCAGGAACAACTGCTGAAGCAGTGAGGGTATCCTGTGGCAAATGTTTGGGCCCTTTGGAGCTGTCACCAACTTGAAGATCATCCATGACTTAACACCAATAAATGAAAAGGTTTGGGATTTGTGACTATGCCAAACTATGATGAGGCTGCCATGGCGATAGCTAGCCTCCGTGGATACCGTCTGGGAGATAGAGTACCGCAGGTCTCCTTAAAGACAAACAAAACGCCCAAAGACTAATAAGCTCTTGTCCCTAGTCCATTTATATATGAAAACTATTCGACAAAGGCAAGTTAAGAGAAACGTTACACATTCATAAATGTCTTTGTATGTCAGTGTTCAGATGGGGATAAATGACGATGTAGCATCCTAAGAAATATGTGAAATTTTTCATTGCTAGTATTTGAATGAAAACTTCTTAAATCTCTTTTATGTTTGAATACGGACAAGAGATACAGGGGGTTTTACCTGTCGCATTGCATTCTCTTGCTTTCTTAAAGAAAGTGGGGCCTTTAAAAATATTTCAGCTAACAGAACACTTTTCTTCTTCCTTTTTTTTTCTTTAATGAAACAGAACTGCCTTTGAGTAAACATTATTGAGGCTTTGTTTGGTTGTCTTCTTATCCCCTCTTTTTTTACCTTTCTCTGATTAGCTTTGTGTTTGGTTTACATTTAAAGCATTGCTGTCATGTCTGTTTAAGAAAAGTATTTTTAAGTTTACATTTTTATGTATAAAATTAAAAACAGTATTTATTTTATCATTATGGTCGGGGTTATGGAAGAGGGGGTGGGGGAACTATGTTACAAATGTTTATTGTCAGAGTACTGGAGAACTTCTCATAAAGAAATACCATGCCAAAGGGATAAGAGTCACTTTGATGTGGGATTTTTAAAAGCATCTATTTTTATTTAAAAAGAAAAAAGAAAATTTGGAGAAACTTTTTATTGGTCCTGAAACAAATATTTCGACTTGAATGCTTTGAGCAATCTTTTCCTATGACACCTAGTGAGCTTTCAAAATTCACCAGAGAATTTGCAGTGGTTGTGAAATTTAGAAAGATATATGACATAGAGAATACTTTTGAGATCTTTGTATGAATGGAGTAGAAATTTTTGAAAGAAACACTGCTGGTTTCATTTTTGTAATCAGCATTGGAGCATCGAATCATCCTGGTTATCCTGTGATAGGTGGCTCACCTTGATTTATGATTTCGAAACAAATTTTTTAAATTTACAAAAGAATATTTAAGAGCAAGGAATTTAAATTATCAAGAGATGGGGGAACTAGCTGTTCTTCCTAAAGAAATCCTTTAAGATAGAGCACATGGTGTTTGGTGATGTACTGCAGTTTTGCTTGAAGAATTGTTTTGTCTTAAGGGGAAAATAACGATGTTGCACTTGATTTTATGCTGTGGCAAATCGGTAAGACTGATCTGAGTTGTACAAGGGTACGAAAAAAACAGATTTTTTTCCCCAAAGCTATGTCTTTAAATTTTTTTACAAAACGACCTTATCGCCTCCAAAGTACTCTCTATTACACTTTTTGGGTGGGACAGTCCCATTTTTTGGCGTTTTAAAAAAGTCCCGATTTTTGGAAAGAATGCACGACAAGCTATGGAATGGTCTATTTGGTCCATATAGACCAAATTTTTAACCAAGACCCCCCCTTCCCTCCCCCCTTCCCGTCAATGGTGTGCCACTTTAAATCTGGTCACACTAGCTGTGATTCCATTCTTGGAAACAGTTTTCAAACTCATCTGTTTGGATGAAGACAGCACCTCCCTCGGTTTCCGTCACCTCCTCTACCTAGCCATGTCCTTTCATGTTCCGCTTTGTTCTCAGAAACAACGCAAGGTCAGGTGAGTAAGGTGCATGGGGCAAGAAAGGCATGCTGGGGTTTTTTTGCCAAAAACTGGTGCACTGAGATGGATTTGTGAGCAGGTGCATTGTTATGATGCCAGAATCAGGCCCTCGTCTGCCGCAAATCAGGGTCACGGCATTAGGAAGGTTGAGAACCACTGCTTTACAGTGTTAATCAGAGCACATAATAAAACTTAAGGCTGGTGTTTAGTTGCAGTTGTACAGTCTGACCTAATTCCCACTCGTTGGAATAGAACATATATTCTGTTTGGTATTTTAAGAGGCTGTCCATGTTTTATTTGGGGTTGGGATTCTCTGTTCTTTCGCATATTCAGTGCATCAAGAAACAAAGTTGAAGGGGAGAAAAGAAA
>NW_022111320.1:17208542-17218349 GCF_000313985.2 Echinops telfairi | reverse complement strand
CCCTCCAGGGGGAAGAACAACAGAAACCTTGGGGGAGACAGCGGTCAGTGTGAGATATGAAAATAATTTATAATTTATCAAGGGGTTACAAGGGGGTGGGGGGAGGAGTTGATACCAAGGGTTCAATAGAAAGTAAATGTTTAGAAAAGAATGGTGGCAGCATATGCACAAATATGCTTGATTCAATTGATGTATGGATTGTTATAAGAGTTGTAAGAGCCCTCACTAAAATGATCTTTTAATAAAAAAGAAAGAAAGGAACTGAAAAGTGATTCCGTTCCTTTAGAGGTGCCTTCTACTTAGGTCATCATCAAAACTGGCTGGAAAACTCAGGCCCACGAGAAAGGGAAGAGGGGCCCATACTGCAAACGTTAAATGGCGGCTCTTCTGGAGTCTGTCGGCTCGCAGTGGCCGCTGACTGGCAGCCCTGTCCTCGGCTCTTGTGTGTCTCGTCCTTGATCATGGGTCCTTCCTGTCTCATGTGGGCCTCCTTCAAATCTAGTGCAGCACAACTCTAGGCTATCAAACTGAGAGACAAAACCGCAAATTCACGCTTCTCTGGCCGGGAGATTTGAGTGCTGTAAACGTTCCCTCTGTGTGTGTGTGTGTGTGCCTGATTTCCTATGTCCCATTAGGGCCATTTACAGGGTTTTGCCATTTTGCCATTTTCTTTCCTTTTTTTTTTCCAGGAAGGGATGAACTCCCTATAATTCAATTAGCCCAATGAGATAAGTACTGTGGCAGGCGTTCATTCAGAGAAGGAAAATACAGATGATTTGTGACTCTAATTAACTTCAAACACAGCAACAGGAATGCAATTTGGAACAAAATCCAAAGAGGAAATAGTCGATCCAAATTCACCTCTGGTGGCTTGCAAACTCTGGCTGGATTTCCTTTCGCGTGGTGACACTCCTCATAGGGAAGGGGTGGGGAGGAGGAGAAAAGACTTTGTTCTAACAGTGACCCTCCCCTGTCCTCTGAGGGGGTTTCCAAGGCATCCCCTCTGAACTACTGGAAATTACTGCCAGGTGTGGATACAACGTCCTCCACTTCCTCACTCAGCTTGTTCAACTTGCAAGTGGAGACTGGATTAACCAACCATGGTGGCGGAGACGCTCTTAGGTCAGCAGTGAGCCTTGAGAGCTGCCGGAGGAAGGGGGCCTCGGCCCTGTCTCCTCCTGGTGCCTGAAAGTCCCCCGCTGGAAACAAAGTCTGGCATTCCTCATAAGAAGGCGATCCGGAAGTGCCTTCAAAGTTCACTCCCCCTGGGAGAAGGAGCGCAGCACCGTCTATTCATGTGGGCTGAGGTAGCCTTGACTAACGCCTGTTGCTTCTGAGAAAAGCAGTGTTAACAAGTCATGAGGGAAGATGAGGGCCCTGGGTGCCTGAGCAAGTGTCTGGGGAGTGCCAGCAGTAATGCTCTCTGCTGCTAACTGGAAGGTTGAAGGTTCAAGTCCACCCGTAGTCATCTAGGAAGAAAGTTCTAGTGATCTACTTCCAAAAAATCAGCCCCTGAAAACCTCAGGGAGCCTCGGTCTCCTCTGGAGATGCATGGGTCACCATGAGCCAATGTCAGGTTTGTGGAGTGCCTGAGAGGAGTTTAGAGGGTGCTCCAGGAGGGAAAAAAGTGGATGCAGAAGGGAGGCTTGGGAACCAAAGATGCACTTGGCCTCTTTGACCTCAACCAAAAACAAAACGCACTGCCGTGGGTGGATGCCAGCATCTGGTGGCTCTGTCTAGACCTTGCCTAGAGCGAGCTCTACGTGTAACAAGTGACAGCCTGCCCTCACGTGAAGTCCCTAAGTGGCATTCTGAGGGGAGACATGGTTGATGGGCTGCAAACAGATGTAAACATGGACAAGCCACTTCCTCTGTTTTCTCGTCTACAAACAAGAAGTTGACATATGATTTCTCACTCCCCAGATCACTACCACCAGGATAATGAGGTATCTCTCTTGAGAACACATTTCCTGCTGAACCCCACTGCCTAATGCAGTCTGGACAGCAGGGGTACTCAACAACTATCTGTTGAAGGAACGACTGAGTAGCTGAAATACCCCCTTACTCTTTTAAATGGTTCTCAAGAAAGTAAATAAGAGATACGATGAAAATAAATGGAGATACGGTGAAAGCTTTATGTCAAGCCATAGATCTATATAATTACAGGGGAAAGTACCAAAAAATGGTTTTAAATAACCTTAACACTCCAGGCTTGAGGTTGGTTAAATAAATTAGGATGTAACTATGGGAACCGATATTAAATTACCATTTTAAAGCATGTTTTCAACGAATGCTTAATGACATGGGAAATCTACATTAATTAATGTTAAATTTTCAAATTAAGATACAAAAATTAAATATCATGTCATTCTTTTTTGAAAGTAGATGTATTTTACATATGCATGGAAGAGATGTTGAAGAGCAAAGATAGAACTTTGAGAACTAAAGTGTACCTGACCCCAACTCCGGCATTTGGCATTGACCTCACAGTGCATTGAAAGCTGTCCAATGAATGAGGAGAACCAGAGAAAACATAATGTCTGTGAATTATGGAATTGGCAAAGAGTATTGAAATTACCACAAACTGCCAGAAGAACTAACAAATCTGCTACGGGAGAAGTACAGCCAGGATTCTCCTTAGAAGCAAGATTGTCATCTCATCTAATTTGGATATGCTATCAGGAGGGACCGGTCTCTGGAGAAGGACATGATGGGTCAGTGAAAAAGAGGACCGCTTCCAAAGAGATGGACTGACATGGCTGCTGGAGCGGAAGAAGAGTAATCATGACGGTGGTACCGGTCTGGCCAGTGCTCCGTGCGGCTACACAGAGGATCACCATGAGTCAGCGGGTTTGACAGCACCTCACATCAGGAAAAGAGCCCCGGTGGTGCTGTGGGTTACGCATTGGACTGCAAACTGCAAGGTCAGTAGTTTGAAACCACCAGCCGCTCCACAGGAAAGAGATGAGGCATTTCTACTCTTGTGGAGTTACCATTTTGGGAACCCACGTGGTTTGGGGAACCCACAAATCGATCCTGTCCGAGAGGGTCACTAGGAGTTAAAATCAACTCGATGGCAGTATATTTTTAGTAACAAGAAAAGGTTGTAGAAAGAGAAATATCAAAAACAAATTTTAAGAGAGATATCAAGTGTTGACCTTTGCTACCTCTGAGAAGTACAATTTGAGATAGTTTTCAAATTTGGTTTTTTATTATTCTGTTTTTCCCAAGTGCTCTTCAAAGTATATTTTACCTCTATAATGAGTAGAAAATGTGATAGAGTATTGACTTCCTATGATGTAAGGACCTCTTGAAATGTTCGCCATGTCCTCAGCACCAAACCAAGAGGGCATTCTGGCACCTCTGCCCAAGCAGTGACGCAGGAAACAGAAGATCTCCTCTCAACACCAAACCAGGAACAGGTCGCTCTCAAGGGCACATGCACATGCAGAATGCTCACACTCCTGCAAGGAGAAAAGCCAGACTCAGGCTCGACGGTTAAATAGTAAGTACTGGTGTGAAGTCCTTTAAGGACACGTAAGGCGGTGCAATGGTTAAGTGCTCCACTGCCAACGGAAAGTTCATTGATTCAACCCACCAGCTGCTTGAAGATGCTTCCACAAAGACTCACTTTCTCACTGCCACCGAGTCGAGTCTGACTCACACAGACCCTGTGTGGCAGAGTGAAGCTGCCCCCTGTGGGCTTCCTAGGCTGTAAAACTTTTACAGGAGCATGAAGCTTCATGTTCTCCCAAGGAGCAGCTGGTGGGTTTGAACCACACGTTCAACCCAACATGTAACCCTCTATGGCACGGAGACAGGTGTCCTCTGTCCTAGAAGGTCATTATGAGTCGGAATCAACCGGATGGCAGTGAGGAACAGGATTAATCTGTTCCAGATGTCCAGGGCCTCAAAACGGCATCGCAGTTTTGAAGGACAAATGCGTGCATTTGTGCATCGAGTTGTAAATATGCAGCTTAATGCTTCTACCACGGAACACTGGGCTGCCTTGGGACTGCTGCCTGTGGCACTAATGCTTTGTTAAGTACGCTTGAACAGAAGTGCAACCACACCTGCCAAAAATGTACTTGTTTTCAAAATGGACCTATTCTTCATTATTTATCAATGAAATACACCCTTCCCTGAGGGCGCCCCTCTGCTGGAAACCGTCCAGGGGTTCCCTCCTGCCGGCAGAACAAAGCCCCAGGCGGCCGCGTGCCACCCACCTCTCCATCACCTGTCTAAGCCTATATCGAGCGTGCCAACCCCTCAGGGCTTCCAGAGTACCTGCTCTTGCCCCCGTGCCTTTTTTGTTTTGTTCCCATGTGCCTTCACCTCCTGACCACTCCGAAAAGCCCCACTTGTCTTTCAAGGACTTCTCACATGCATGACAGCTCTGCACTGCCTGGCTGTGCCCTCTGCCCCACCCTCTGTTCTTCAGCCACGTGCTCTGCCAGCATTCTGTTAAAATATATATACAACAAGGTACATGCTGCCCACAGTTCCCCATGGAATATAGTTCTTTATGCGTCTTGCTCTCTTCCTATTGGTCAGAAGCCTCCAGAGTAATGGACAAATCTATATGTACGAAGTAGAACTCCATTGTTTCTAAAATGGTCTTCATCTAAAAAGGAAGCCCAAAAGTCTGGTTGGTTTATTTTTTAATCTTTTCTCCATTTATCGATTTATTTTTTAATTTGTCATTTTATTGGGGGCTCTTACAAATCTCTTAACAATCCATCATTCTATAGTATTAAGCACCCTTGTACATATGATGTCATCAACATTTCCAAATCATTTTCTTTCTACTTGCGTCCTTGGTATCAGCGCCTCTTTTTTTTTTTTAATCATTTTATTAGGAGCTCGTACAACTCTTATCACAATCCATCCAACCATCCATTGTGTCAAGCACATTTGTACACTTGTTGCCATCATCACTCTCAAAACATTTTCTCTCTACTTGCAGCTCCTCTTTTTTCCCCCCTCCCACCCTCAGGAATCCTTGATCAATTATATATTATTATTTCCATTTAATATCTTACACTGTCCATCATCTCCCTTCACCCATATTTCTGTTATTCATCCCCCTGGTGGGAGGGCACTATATATCCAACCTTGTGATAGGTCCCCCCTTTCTCTCCCATGCCTCCCTTCATGCCCCCACCATCCCCCTACCCTCATGATATTGCTACTCCCACTACTGTTCCTTAGATTTTTATCTGTCCTAAATCCCGTGTGTCCAGAGTTCTTATCTGTATCAATGTGTGTTCTCCAGTCTAGCCAGATTTGTAAGGTAGAACTGGGTCATGGTAGTGGGGGGGGGGGCCCGGGGGGCCCACGAGAAGCATTCAGGAACTAGAGCACCAGTTCTCAACCTGTGGGTCGTGACCCCATTCACAGGCATCACCTGATTCATCACAGTAGCAAAATTGCAGTGATGAAGTAGCAACGAAAATAATTTTATGATTGGGAGAATCACCACCACATGAGGAACTGTATTAAAGGGTCGCGGCATGAGGAAGGTCGAGAACCACTGACCTAGAGGAATGTTGTGTGTTTCATCAGTGCTCTACTGCACCCAAGTCTTATGTTCGCTATGTGAGGCTTAAATTATACTGTGGAGTCCCAGCTGGTGCAGCCTTGAAGCAGCATGGCTACTCACTGATTCTTTGATGTCACCAAGCATCCAGGTGCACCGCGGAGGAAAGGCCTGAAGAGCTCCTTCTGAAAGCGAAGCCATCTACACTCTGTGGAGCCCAGGTCTGCCCTGATGCATAGGAGGGTTGCCATGAGTGGGACTTGATTCCGTGGCAAATCCTCAGCCCTGGACCAGTTGGCGTTGCACCATATGGAGAGAAGGTTGAACCAGTCAAGATTGCGTCTTGCTGGAACCCACAATCCATGCTCATGGAAGCCGCAGTCAAGGACCCAAACACATCGCACTGTGCGACTCTGCCTCACCAGGTGTATTAGTCTAGGTACTTTGGAGAAACAAATCCACAGCAACTCACGTATAAGAGAGAGTTTTATGCAAAGAAAATGTGCATCACGAAAACATCCCAACCCAATGCTGCCCAAGCCCACAAGTCCAACATTAACCCATACCCAACACCAGTCCACAGAGTCCTTCACCTCACAAAACAGAGGCAATGATGCCAACTGCAGGAGGAAAGCTGAGTCAGTGAATGTGTAAGCATCTCAGCACTGGCAGGGGTCTCCACATGGCTGCTCCAGCACCCAGGGCTGCATCGGGATAGATCCATGTGGCTTCTCCTTGGGGATGTCTTGTAGGAAATCCATCTTGCAAGCTGAAGCAGGGAACTGCTAAGGCAGCTGCACCCGATGCAACCAACAAAAAACAAAAAAACCCAAAAACAAAAAAGCGAGGCTTCACCACCCATTTATCCCTCCGCCTTTCAACCAGCCCCACATGTGATTATCAGCCAGGCTGGCACAATTAACTAACTCACCAGGTCTCTTGAATGTTGAAGAGCATGGACGTCACTTTAAGGACTAAGGTGCACCTGATGCAAGCCACAGAGCTTTCCGTGGTCTCATGTGCACGTGAAAGCTGAATGAGGAATGAGGAGGAGCACGGAAGAATCCATGCCCTTGAATTACGGTGCTGACGGAGAACATTGAAAGTCGTATGGACTGCCAGAAGAGCAAGCAATCTGTCTTGGAAGAGGTATCGTCAGAACACTCCTGAGAAGAGAGGAGGGTGAGACTTGGTCTCACGGACGTCAGACGTGCCATCAGGAGAGATCAGTCCCCGAAAAAGAACATCACGCTTGGTCAACAGAGGGCCGGCCAAAGCAGAGGCCCTCCCAGAGATGGCTTCGCACAGGGGCTGGCTGCGACCACAGGCGCAGCCATAACCACCGCGGAGGCAGCCCCACCTGGGCCATGTGTCCTCTGTTGCACGTAGAGTTGCTGGAAGTCAGACAGGATTGGTCCGCACCTCACCACAACCCCACCAAAAATAGCAGCGTGTCAAAGATTCAGGCCAAGAAACCTTAAGGTGCTTCAAAACCAGGGAAGCCGAAAGTGTTAAACATGTGCCTGAGTAGGATCGATGTGATTTCTTTAGATGAGCTTATTTGTCACTAAAGACTCCCGATCCAACCCAATTGTCCTTTTCCTCCTCTTTCCTCCCCCAGCCCCCTCCCCCAGCTACTCAAGCCCCTAGAGGGGTAAGTAATCTGGGAGGATTTCTTTAAAAGAAACATTATCTATATTACACAGCCCAAGAAATGAAATCAACACCAACATCCTTTTAGAAATTCTTAACTGTGGTTTAAAAAAATGTTTTAAGCTCTCTATTTGTGTGACAGTACAATTCTGTTTGATACAAATTGAACCAACCTCGGGAAAGCGTTAGGGAGTGACCATGGAAATCTGGTACGATTCAAGGACTTGCCAGCTAGCTCACGGCCGAGTCCTCTGCTGCCGAAACAGGGGTTGCACCTCGTTCTTGTATGGAAGGGAACGTGTTCCAGATTAGCTGACCGTGTCTGTGCTGACCAGACTCCAAACCCACTGTCACTGAGCTGATTCCAACTCTGAGCGACCCGGTGGGACAGGATGGGTCTGCGCTGTGAGTTTCCAAGAACTAACTCTTGACAGGAGTACAGGGCCCTGTCTCCCCCATCTGTGATGACCAGTGAGGTTTAAAACGCTAGAAACACTGTTCACCTGGGACGCTGTAATGAACTGTAAGAAATCAAATTGCTTTTAGATGTCTGCTAGGCAGGGACCATAATGAAAGAAACTTGGAAATGTGTGTGATTTTTTTGTTTTACTGAAAATAATGTGGATCAAATATAAAAACTTTTGGAACATAGATGCAGATATTTTTTAAATCTTTAAAGATATGATTAAGAGCCCCTAATAAAATGATTTTTTAAAAGATACGATTAAGAAACCTTACACGTGATGAGTCTTCCTGGGTTTTTAAGCACTTATTAGAAAAGTTTTAAATGCAACATATCCTGATGAGTTGGCAAGAACAACAGAAAGACATAGAGGGAGAAGGAACAGTTTAATACACGTCAGCTTTAAAGACCCATCTTGGCAAAGTTGGTGAAAGAAGTGGGCACAGAAATGTATTCCGTGATTTAGGAAGAAAGTCAACAATGTGCATCCTTTACATGTTCTACATGTTCCGACCGAAGCCGCCATTCAAACTGACTTGTAAAATAAGCTGAGCTAAGAATCAGACTTCTAATCTTCTCATCCCAAATATGAAAGTCTTCCCAAATGCATAGCGTTCTCAAAAAGATTATTACTAGCATAAAGAGAAGAAAAGGGATTTGCACCATTCATAAATAACATTTTAATGCGTGCTCGCTTCGGCAGCACATATACTAAAAAACATTTTAATGCTAGTGCATAACAAACATTTAAAATGATACTTCATATTTTCCTCATTGTTAATACTTTTCATGTTTGTTATGCTTTATAATGTACATAGCACATTAATACAGCTCCACATGTAAATGAACACATGTAAACGTTTGATGTCAGAGAAGAAAGATGAGAAAGTGCACAAAATGGAAATCTTCTTGCAAGCTTTAATAGGACAGGTCTAAAAATTGCCAAGAAACCTGTGCCCAGCATATGAAAGAAGAGGTGAAAAGGGTAGAAATTCTAGGTCTGTTTATTTTGTAATAATCAAAAGGAAAGAAAGATTTTTTGATGAGCTACCATTTAAGCTACACCACTGAGTAAAAGATGCTAATGTGGAACTCTGCTTCCTGCTAAGAAAGTATATTAGAGAAGAATTACATCTTGACGTTTAGTGGCTTTTTCTGGCAAACGCTCAAGAGCTGACCATTAAGTAAATTCACCTGGCCAAACAAAAACACATTAGTGTATCTTCCCAAAGAGCACACTAAGTTTAGTTCATGAACATGATGAATTCACTAGTGTTCTAGAAAATGCCCTGCCAGCTAGTGAAAAGAACATTGAAGAAAAGTAGAGACATTTTTTAATCACTTATCATTACATAGTAAATTCGTGCTATGACAGGGAGATTACAACGTGTTGTTTTCTTCCAACCAGCCTGTGTAACAGACTCAAAGACGGATGCACCGGCAGTCAATCCACCTTTTGCTGGGTCTCCCACCACCTGCAGCACAGGTGACCAGCGTTCTTGGGCAAACCTTGTCTCTGAAGACCTGCTCTTTTTTAGGCCCTGGAAATCCTTTCAGTGATCTCATGAGGTGAGTGCGTAAATCCAGGGGGGTTGAAGAAACTACTGATTAGGGCAAAGCAACCAAATGACAGGAAACAAGCTGAGAACAAACAGATAACCCCTCAGGAACAATAATGGGAGCAGCAGTACCATGAGGAAAGGGGGAAGGTGGAGGCAGAAAGGGAGAGTCAATTACAATGATCGATGTATAACCATGCCCCCACCAAGGGGGACGAACAACAGAAACGTGGGTGAAGGGAGACAGTAGTCAGTGCAAGATAAGAAGATAATAATAATTTACAAATGATCAAGTAAGGGTTTGTGGAGGAGGGGGGTGGGGGGAGGGAAAAATGAGAAGCTGATACCAAGGGCCCAGGTACAAAGAAAATGTTTTGAAAAGGATGATGGCAACCTAGGTACAAATGTGCTTGATACAATAGATGTGTGGATTGTTATAAGAGATATAAGAGCCCCCAATAAAATGACTTTTCTTTTTAATGAGGGAAACATCCTTCCGCTGTGGGTGATAACTCATTTAGTCCAAGCGACTGTGCTGGCTGCAACATACATACAGCAGGTTCAAGGAGGGTTCAGAGATTTAGGAAGAGAAT
>NW_022111320.1:17202665-17208442 GCF_000313985.2 Echinops telfairi | reverse complement strand
TCTCTCTCTCTCTCTCTCTCTCTCTCTCTCTCTCTCTCTCTCTCTCTCTGTCTCTCTCGGTTATTAAATGCAAGTTAGCTCTGTTTTGCAGACTTTGGAGACCGATCTCAAGGAAGATCCGGGTCCCCTTCAGAACACTGCAGCTACCAGGGCCTGACACAGTGTGAGATTCTTTTGTTCTTCCCATGACATCAGAAATAAATGCCAAAGCCGAGCACACAGAGGGAGTCTGTGAGAGCCTCCCAGACCTTGGCACTGCCCCCTCGACTTGGGCCAGGAGAGAAAGTACATGACGAGGAAATCAGAAAGAACCCTGGCTTGGTTTCCTTTCCATCCTGAGGCCAAACCTTTGTTGTAAACAAAAGTCAGGCCCTACCTGACTGCTCAGGGTCCTCCACCAGAGAGACCTGCTGACCTAGCGTGCTAACCTCTCCTTTTATTTTCAATTTTTAATCCCCAACCAGGTCAACTTCAAAGGGGGTCTGTGCAAAAATCATAACAGGGTTGTCTCAAAGAGTGCTTATTGAATGATTGATATTTTGAGGGTTTTCCAGCCCAATGATTTCTTTGTACTTCACTTGTTTGGGCATTCTGTTTGCAAACTAAATAAACCCCCTGGAGGACCACTGTCCACCATTCATTTCAATAACACGGGCACGTGACGAGCACAGTGGATCACAGGTGGACTTAGGCGGATAACATTGTACATGTTCTGATGGCGTATGATCTTTGCCATTCATTAGGACTTCAAAGCCCACGCAAAGTTTTATTCCCTTCAGGAGCTAATCTGCTTTGTTTCCTGGCGGAGTGGGGAACATGAGTCTGCATCTCCCCTTTCCAAAGAGAGAACTATCCAATAGCCCTCGTACGCTAGCAGAGAATCCTGGGCTCCCTTTATTTCTCAATTGACCACAGACCAAAGGTCCCTAAGAAGATCCCTTTTGAAGAGAAGCCCATAATATAATGATACCCATACATTAAAATGTTAAATAGAGTAATTATGTTAAAGAATGTTATGCCCGTTTTGAATCTGTCCTTTTATTCAATGGTTTCCCATGGTAATGCAACCCACTTGCACGGGGAATCTGTTCCACTGGAAAGGAAGTCATGGTCAAAACCACAGGACTGCAAGAATTATACTCCTAGGGCAATTGATTGATCCTCCCCATGTCTCTGTTTCTTCATCTATAAAATGACTCCATTCAATCACTGCTGTCCAGTCCATTCTGAGTCACAACTTCCCTACTGGACAGGATGTTGTTGCGGTTTTCGTTAGATGCCACCAAGCTGGGTCCGGCTCATTGCAACCCCATGTCCAACAGAACAAAAGCAGGGGCACCATTGTTCTTAGGTGTGAGCTCCCAGCTGCAGCCACTGTGTCGACCCGTCTCCACAAGCGGCTTCCGCTTTTTCCCTGGCCCTCCCCTTTACGAGCATGGTGTTCTGATCCAAGAACTGCTCTCCCCTCACGCGGCCCAAGTAACTCAAAACCAGAGTCACTGCCAGGGAGCCGAGGCCAACTCCCGGGGACCCCTGTGCGCTTCTGCGACTGTAACTGTTTACGGGGTAGAAAGCTCTGTCTACTCCTTCCCGGGGGCTGTGGTTTCCAATTGACGACCCTCAGATCACAGTCCAGTGCATAACCACTCCACCACCAGGGCTCCGCTCTCCAAAGTACGCGAGACAAGGTCTCAGTCTCCTTACGTCTAAGGAGCACTCTTCTTCCCGGACAGATTTGTCTGGCCTTTGGCAGGCATGGTGCTGCCAATACCCTTCACTAGGGCTGTCGTTCGAACGAACGCGTCGGTTCCTCTCCTGTCTTCCTTGCTCGATATTCAACAATTGCATGCAGCTGAGGTGATTGAAAATGCCATGGTTTGAGTCAAGTTAAGCCTAAAAGTACCATTCTTGCTTTTCAACACTCTAAAGAGGTTTTGGGCAGCAAATCGCCCCCATGCAATGTGCCATTTGGCCTCTTAACTGCAGCTTCCATGAGCAATGGTTATAGATTCAAGCAAGATAAAATCCTGGACACCTTTAATCTTTGTTTCATTTATCATGATGTTAACTATTGGTCCAGTCATGAAGATATTTTTTTAAAAGATCATTTTGTTGGGGCTCTTACAGCTCTTATAACATTCCATACATCAGTTGTATCAAGCTTATTTGTACATATGTTGCCATCATTATTTTCTAAACATTTATTTTCTATGTGAGGCCTTGGTATCAGCTCCTCTTTTTCCCCTCCCTCCCCCTTACCCCCTTGTGACCTCTTGATAAATTATAATTTATTATTTTCATATCTTACACCGACCGTTGTCTCCCTTCCCCCACAGTTTCTGTTGTTCGTCCCCCGGGGGCGGCGGGGGTGGGGGTGGTGTTAGGGTGTTGTGTCGATCATTGCAATCGGTTCCCCCTTCTTCCCCTCCTCTCCCCACCTTCCTCCTACCCGCCTGGTAGCGGTACTCCCATTTCTGTTCCTGAGGGGATTATCCAACCTGGATTTTGTGTTTCATGAACTCTTATCTGTTACCTGTGTACATGCTCCAGTCTAGCCAGAACTGAAAGGCAGGACTGGGGTCATGATAGTGGAGGGTGAGGAAGCCTCAAGGAACCAAAGGAATATTGTGCTTCATCAGAGCTATACTGTGCCCTGGCTGACTTATCCCTTCCTTGTGACCCTTCTTGAGGGGAAGTCCCATTGTCTGTAGATGGACTTTGGGTCACTGCTCTGAACCCCCTCTTTCTCAACAATATGTTTTGTTTGTTTGTTTGTTTATGGGTTTTATGATGCCAGTTATCTGATTCCATCAACAGCACATGATCTCACAGGCTGGTGTGCTTCTTCCATGTGGGCTTGTTGCTTCTCTGCTAGATGGCCACTTGTTTCATGTGAAGCTTTTAAGACCCTAGACACTATATATTTTTTTTCACCAGAGAAAAAGTTTGGTTTTTTTTAAACATTTTATTAGGGGCTCATACAACTCTTATCACAATCCATACACACATCAATTGTGTAATGCGCATTTGTACATCGTTTCTCAAAACATTTTCTCTCCATTTAAACCCCCGACATTAGGTCCTCATTTTTCCCCTCCCTCCCCGCTCCCCCCTCCCGCATGAGCCCTTGATAGTTTATAAATGGGTATTTTGTCATATCTTGCCCTGTCCTACGTCTCCCTTCATCCACTTTTTGGTTGTCTGCCCCCCAGGGAGGAGGTCACACACACTTCCATGTAATCGGTTCCCTCTTCCCTACCCATTCTCCCTTTACCCTCCCTGTTTTGCCACTCACACCACTGGTCCTATAGGGCTCATCCGTCCTGGATTCCCTGTATTTTCAGTTCCCATCTGTACCAGTGTACCTCCTCTGGTCTAGCCAGTCTTGCAAAATAGAATTCAAGTCATGGTAGTGGGAGCGGGGAGGAAACCTTTAGGAACTAGAGGAAGGTTGTATTTCTCATCATTGTTACATCGCACCGTGACTGGCTCATCTCCTCCCCGAGACCCCTCTGCAAGGGGATCTGAGCCACTCGGACTTTTTAAAGCCTATATTAATCACTCAATAAATGCCTAGGTTTTTGTTGTTGGCTTTTTTGTTGTTGTCGTTCGTTCGTTTGTTTTTAATTCAACTATACGAAGACATGCTACTGTGTTAGCCCAGGTAGACTAGAGAAACAAATCCAGGGGGCCTCGTATGTATATAAGAGAGAGTTTTATATCAAAGAATAATTTTACATTCAGAAAATATCCTAGCCCATCCAGATCCGAGTCATAAGTCTGATATTAGCCCATATGTCTGATACCAATCTATAAATTCCTCTTCAGCCTCACAAAACACATGCAATGACACTGAGTGCTGGAAGATCTCAGACCAGTGGGTGGAAAGTCTTTTGAATCCAGTGGCAGTGGAAGCATCTCAGTGCTGGCAGAGGTCTCCATGTGACTCTAGCATAGCTCCTGCCTCCTGTCTGTATGTCCTGCCTCCAGCAAGCTACTTATCTCCTTTGTGCCTCCAAATGAGGTCAGCAGGCTGCAACCTGATTGACAGGCAAAACTGCACCCCTTCACTCTTAATGGTCTCAAGTTGGCAAGAGATTCTGTAACTACCACAATCACAATTCCTATTGTCCTTTGGAGCAGCTCAGCATCCTCAGACCAGGTACAGTCAGTCCCCAGCAAGAGCTCATTATTTCAGTTCTCCACTCTAATAGGCTAACTTCCATGGGCACGCAGTCTGTGCACAGGTCAGCTCCAACAAATTCAGCTACATCTCCGTTGCACCTGTCGCAATAGGAACTGAGCTCTACCGCCTGGAGAGGGAGTGGGAAACCATTTAAACAAGCGCAAGTTTGATGCCTTCGACTGAGCCCAGCCCTAAGAAAACGCACTGAGTCCTCTACGTGGCCACCTGCAGAAGTCCGAAGATGACAATCCTCAGCCAGTTCCTTGCCAATCACTCAGAGCTAAATCAATGGGCTTCGGGATATTTAGGGACTGGCTGACTTATTGCCATAAAAGGTATAAAATTGTGGGAAATAAGGTGGATATGCCTTTATTATATCAAATATCCCAAAGTCTCTTATCTTTAATCCGTTTAATGATACACTTTGGTTGGCATTTCATCTTCCCCTTTCAGTTAGGGTGCAATTTTCCAAAGTAGATTAAAGATGACATTAATGATAAGAACTAATAGCATCACTATTCACTATGTACCAAATGTCACCACTAGACTGAGTTATTAGGGAGCTAGGTAGGCCTTGTGCTTTTTCTTTTAACATCGAATGGCTGATGTACGGCCTAGACCATAGTAAGTGCTCCTTCATGTTGGTTTAATTAGTAAAAGAATCAATGAATGATTTGATTTTAGCTAATGTTCATAAAACTCATTTTAAGACAACCAACGTTTAAAGAGTCTGTGAAATTTTAAATAATATGCATAACTTCTAATAATAATATAATATCAATAAGCCCTAAGCTATAAAAACTATTTCTCACATAAATTAGGTAGCTGTCATCACATCCTGAATGCCAACCTATTCAAAATTCTGTCCCATTCTGGGCAGAGGACAGAATGTAAAATTTTTAATTAGTAATTGATTTTTAGATTTACTGAAAATACAAATAGCCTAAAGGAAAGAAGTTAACATTTATAATAATTAATTATCCAGGATGTGGTTCCTATAGCATGTCCTTTGTTAGGGATCATAATTCCCTGCAGAAAACTGCATGAGGTAATGGGATAATGGGGTGTGGATGGGGGAGCCAATATAAAAGATTAGTGACTTCAAGTCCATAGATAAGCATGGACATGGGTTATTGTAAGGCTTCTCAGAATCCATGCCTCCTTTTCTTAGTGAAAGCACTATAACTTCCTTTATTCCATGAGAAATCAAGAGGTGGAGCATGTGGCTCAAGCCTGGTCCAATTTCTTTACCAACATCAGCAGACTCAGGGACGGGTTCATGGTCCTTCCAGACCTGGCTGGGGGGAGGGGGGATGGAGGGGATGGTAAACTTCTGAGACAGAAGAGCCAATCCTGCCCCTCACAACAATTTAAAACTTATTCAAGAGCCATAAATACATTTTTACCAAAAAATGGAATCCAAACTCACTGCTTCCCAGGAGATTCTGCAGTATCTCCAGGAGATACGGAAACCATGGAAATGAAGAAAAGCATGGGTCTTAAGGTGTACCGCCAAACAAAAACAACAGCCCTCACTACCATCAAGTCCCTTCACACCCACAGACACCCTACACAAGAGTAGATCTGCCGG
>NW_022111320.1:17193251-17202448 GCF_000313985.2 Echinops telfairi | reverse complement strand
GACTAAACCTGCAGAAGAGAATTGCAGGCCCTGACTGCCTCAGGACTACCACGGATATCACGAGTCACAATAGGGAAGGTTGATTTGGGAATCAGTTTTCAATCGGTGTTCTAAACAAGCCCAGCATCCGCATTTGTATGAGGGGATACCTCAAAAAAACTGGAATTTTTTTTCAAAGCTATGTAGTTAAATTTTTCTTACCAAACAGCCTTATCAACTTCAAAGTACTCTCCATTACACTTAATACATTTGTCAAATCTGCAATTCCATTCTTGGAAACATTTTTCAAAGTCATCTGTTTAGACGGCTGACAGCACCTCTCTCGTTTTTTCTTCACCTTTGATGTCATCAAATCACTGTGCTATGAGGTCCCTCTTCATTCTCAGAAACAAAAAGCAGTTGCACAGAGTGAAGTCAGATGAATAAAGTGCATGAGGCAAGTGAGGCATACTATTTGGTCCAAAAACTGGCGCACTGAGATGGCTGCGTGAGCAGGTGCCTTGTCATGGTGGCAAACCCAGTCCCCTGCCTGCCACAAATCAGGCCTTTTTTGTTGCACACTGTTATGCAATCTTTTCAGAACCTCTAAATAGAAAGCTTGATTAACAATCTGACCTGGTGAAACAAGCCGCAAATGCACTGAGTCGACATTTTCATCCATTCAGGAAGTTGACAGACACCCAGAATGATGTTTGTTGATATTTTACCTTTTTTTTTTAAATACTTTTACTGGGGGCTCTTACATCTCTTATCACAGTCCATACATTCATCCAGTGGGTCAAGCACATTTGCACATATGCTGCCATCATCATTTTCAAAGCATTCTCTTCCCACTTGAGCCCCTGATATCAGCTCCCCATTTCTTCCCCACCCGCCCTCCTTCACGAGATATTTCACCTTTTGAAAACCACTTGTACACTTGAGTTCTTCCCATAGCACTGTCCTTGTAAGCTGTGTTCAACATCACCAGTTTCTGCCGCATCTTTCTCGAGTAGGAAACAAAATTTCACAGCTGCACGCTGTTCTCTTAAATTGGCCATCACAAAAAATGAGGTTACAGCAAAACTGCTTTAACTAAAAAATCCACTGTGACCAGAGAGAACCTTCCCAGGTGATGCCACTGGGTGCACTAACTCAGAACGGGTTGCTCCATGTTCGCCTACTTGGGAAAATGTTACTATGAAAGCTCCACTCTGCCCAGCACAATTCTGGTTTGGTTGGGGGTGCCCCCTCATAAGGTATTTGTAGGAAAGTTCTCAGAGAGCACCTCCATAAACCCAGTGAGGCCTTGGCAACGTGCAGAATCTGAAGGCCCACAATCCTTGAGTACAAGAGTGCTGGTAAAGCAGTTGTTATGTGCTCAGCGTCTGACCAAATAGGTCGTTGACTCCAACCCCAGAGCCACTCCATGGGAGAAAGATGTGGCCGTCTGCTTCCACAAAGATTACAGTCGGGATCACATAGGCAGGTCTACTCTGCCCTATAGGGTCACTGTCAATCAGAATCAACTCACTGGCAATGGGTTTGGTTTGGGTTTAAATCTTTGGATCTGCTCAGCCACCCTCAGAACCTACCCCTGTGTTCTGAGATGCATCCATCACCTACCCTCTTCTTCCTCTGCTCTATCTATTTTTCCCAAGTTTCTGTGACCTCCAGCTAGCTTCTGGGTAGTTCAGTCAACTGCAGGCACTGACGGAGACTGCAAGGTTTGAGAAAAGAAGAAACCAAGGCATGTATCCATCTTCTGTCCTAATGTGGATGGTTTCTTCAGCAGGGGCTAAAGTCATAGTCCCAACTCCCACGGGAGACCTGCCCCCCTCCCTGTGTGGCCTCAGCCCTCACCAGGAAGCTCCTGTGAGTTGACCTCAGTTTCAAAGTCATAGCAGCACCACTTCTGCCATCTGTTGGTAGTGATTTCCTGCAAACTCGTCCACTCAAATGATAGGCGTGAAACCTGACCCCGCTGCTCTGCAAAAATCACAAACAACAGCCCACGTAGGAGAGCTTCTCAGGCTGGAGGTCCACATACAGCAAATGGTTCATGGGCCCTCTCTCAGAAGCTAAAAGTGACAGCAACCGAGCTTAGGTGAGCTTAGAACCAAAAAGATGGCACTTGTTCCAGGCTCACCTTGAGCTAGGAACCTGAATGTCATTTGGCTCCATGTCCCACCTCTTTCATGTCTGCTGTTCCTCTCCCTTCCTGGAGTAAGCCACGTGGATGTTGGACATTCTCATATGGGCCTGGCTTGGGTTTGTCTTCTGGGCCCATGATTGTGGCCAAGAAGAAGGCTCATGGAGTGGGATGAAGGGTCCATTCAGATCACACAGTGCATGCCCCCCAGGGAAAAGGGGAGAGCAGACATAGACAGTGGGGGGACTATGTCTATAACTACAGCCGCTCCCTAGTCACAATTCTTTCCATTGCGTTTGCTCAAGCCCCCCTTGAGCTAGTTAGGAAAGATTAAAGGTATAGGGAAATGGGTTGATGTAATGAAAGGGTATTGTGAAGCTGGGCTCAGCAACCATGGATCTCATATCCCATAAGGACCCTTTATTCGTACATCTGCCTTCCTCCATTTGTCTCACCTTTTCAGACTTACTTTTCCACAAAGCTGGAGCAGCTTAGTTTAGATCCCCCAGTTTGGTTACTGGGAAGGACTGTGCGCTGCTCACCGCTCCAATATGAGGAAGGGAAAGAAAAGGGCAAAGCACAGGCTCTGGCCCAATTAGAACGGCATGCTGACCGCCTGGGCGGGAAGGTGCTGTGACTGGCCCAGTTTGTCTGAGATGCCTGCTCCAAGACCAGGAAGTCTGGGTTTCAGAGAACAAGGGCCACTCTCATCCCAATGAAATTACGATTTCAAAGGAGAGACTTCCCCAAACCACAACCTTCTTCATTCGACCAAGGTGAAGGGGAGGTCCCTGAGCGATCCAAATCATTGGGCTCACCTACTGACTTTAAGGCTGGCAGTTGGAACCCATTCCGTGGCCCCACTGAGGAAAGAGCTGGTCACGTGCTTCCATAAACACGAGTTGATTTTGACCCGTGACAATCCACGTGCTTCAGACCAGAGCTGTGTGTGCCATGAGATTCTCTTGGTTGTGATGAATGTCGGGGAGTTTGGTATGATTGAGGTTTAATCTTAAGGAACATCACCAGGCTGGAGTTGGACTGCCAACCCTCTTGTTAGTAGCTGAAGCAAATCGTGCCTCCTGGGACCTTCAAATAAAGGTCAAGCCAAGATCATCAGAACTAAAAATCTTATCATTGTGAATAAGGGGGGCAGTGCAGAGTGGAGACCCAAAGCCCATTTGTAGGCCACTGGGCATCCCCTTACAGAAGGGTATCAGGGAGGAGACGAACCAGTCAGGGGGTGATGTAGCAATGATGAAAAAGACAACTTTCCTCCAGTTCCTAAATGTTTCCTCTCCGATCCCACTATCATGATCTGAATTCTACCTTGTAAGTCTGGCTAGACCAGAGGATGTACACTGGTACAGATAGGAACTGGAAACACAGGGAATGCAGGGCGGATGATCCCTTCAGGACCAGTGGTGTGAGTGGCAATACTGGGAAGGTAGAGGGAGAGTGGGTTGGAAAGGGGGAACCAATTACAAGGATCTACATGTGACCTCCTCCCTGGGGGACGGACAACAGAAAAGTGGGTGAAGGGAGATATCGGACAGGGCATGATATGACAAAATAATAATTTATAAATTATCAAGGGTTCATGGGGGTGGGATGAGGAGCTGATGCCAGGGGCTTAAGTGGAGAGCAAATGCTTTGAGAATGATGAGGGCAATGCATGTACAAATGTGCTTTACACAATTGATGCATGTATGGATTGTGATAAGAGTTGTATGAGCCCCTAATAAAACAATTTTTAAAAATTTCAGCCAAGAAAAACCCACAGAGCAGCTCTACTCTGTGGCCCAAGGGAAGATTTGGCCATGGGTTTGGGGTCTCACTTTTGGTTTCTTTTGTTTAGGGCAGAGGGGATGATTCCCTACCTACACCATGGTCTTTGGTGAATCACAGTGCCTTCCTGGCGTCTCGTTTCTTCATCCAACCAGAATACACGTGCACGTCATGAAGTGTTTTCATAGGTGCTCAAACTTGAGGGTGCCTGGGAAGTCCTTGAACATGCAGATGGTCAGGCTCCACTCCTGGGCACAATCTCTGTAAGTCTGGGGTGGGACTCATGAGTGGTGGTGGTCCCCACATCATACTTCAGAGATGGCTGAGCGACTGGTTTAAACACACCATGATAAGCAAACCTCACTGTCTGCTCAGTCTGGGAAAGGCAGGGGGTGAGAGGAGGCTTGCTTGACACATCCCAGAATGGAAGGGGGAGCCCCACGTCACCCGTTGACTGTGATTCCTCACGGTGTACAACCCACACCAGGCTCTCAGGGAAGCCAGAGCAGAGTCAGGGGAAGCGCTGTAGGCTCTGAGCTGCTCGGTGGGTGCAAGCATTTCCCTCTCCTGCCTGCTTTTGTCTGAGCCTTTGTCTAAATAGTAACAAACCCAGGCAACTGGGAACCAGGGAAATGCTCTAACTAAAGCACAGGAATAATGTCTAGAAGGCTCCGCTCGGGGAAATGGCAAGTGTTTCTTTTTCACTGTGCTATTGCTTTTGTGTCAATAGGTTATGCAGTGTGTTGTGCTTGGTAGATTATGAGGGGAGCAAATAAAAGAAATGCTTAGATACCCACTCCTAACCAGGAGCTGTTAGAACCAGAGTTCATACTCACACACAATCTGGAGAGAAACACTCATATCTTATGGACTAGAGTCAACTGAAGGAAGATCTAAGTGGGTTACACACTGGGCTACTAACTGCAAGGTCGGCAGTTCGAAACCACGAGCAGCCACTCCTCCGGAGAAAGATGAGGCTTTCTATTCTATTCCTATAGAGTTACAGTCTCAGAAACCTACAGGGGCAGTTCCACTCTGTCCTGTCCAGCCCTTGCTACTATGAAAATAAGTGGGTGCATTGTCATGATGAAAAAAATTCTTCAGTGCCTTGAATTTCTGAAGTTTTCCCAATCTTCTTTTAAATGCTTGATCCATCTAAAAACTCATTTTATGTGGTGCAACATTCTCATAGACTTGTTGCAAAGCTTCAATGATTTGAGGTGTCCACTTAAGTTTTACTTAAAAATTTATATTATCCCTGACATCAAAATTAGTTTTCCCATGGCGCAAAGAGAATCCTTTTTTTAAGGCACCCTGATCATACTAAGACAAGTGTCCTTTTTTTTTTTTTCAAACAGTTGTATTGGCATGTAATTCATTCACAATGCAATTCAGTAATTCAATCATATTAAGAAGAGTTGTTGTCGAGTTGTACAGTCATCACCACAATCCATTTAGAACATGTTCTTCTCTCTTGTACCTGTCCTTCAATCCGAACTTCTCCAACCGCCCTGCCCCTGGATCGCACAGGCTGAGGTGCTTCTTCCATGTTGATGCCTCATTTAAATGACTGCTTGTTTGAAGACAAGCCTTTAGGACCCCAGACACAAGCCATCCAATGATTACATATCCATGCTTTACACGTAATTGTTTGGGAAATGCCTGTGCACGTATGAACGGGTAACAATACTTGTTGGCTTCCCTTCAGATGAGCAAGGTTTATTGGGCTCCCTCCAGGCCTAGGACCCCGGCTAAAGGGTGAGCGCACAGCCCTCCTCTGATGAAGATGCTATTGTCCGCAGTCAGACTACAAGGTCCAGTGCAGGCAGAGTCGCAAGAAACGACTCTTCCCCTCCCTTCCCTCGATTGTCCAGGGTACTCTCGGGTTTCCCCACCTTCCCCATGTTAGCCTGTTCTCAAGAAACAGAGAAATATACTCCTTTGCCATTAAGATGTCCAGGACTGCCTAACAGCAGACAGAGCTTCGTGAGGGGGGCTGTCGTGAGGGGGGCTGTCGGCAGATGAACTCAGCCTAGAATGTAACACTTGGTCACTAGCTCTCCCTTTGGACCCAATTTACATTTATTCTTTTTTATTATTTATTCTAATTTTTCAATATTCTCTGCTTCTTTTAGAATGAGGTTTTTCTCTGGTCTGTACGGTCCTTGTTACGGGATCTTTGGGGGTGGGGTGGGGGTTGGTCTTTGTTTTGTAAGCTTTTCTGTACAGGCAAGCCCGGAGGGCTGGGTCTATGAGGACAGCACATGGATCACTCATTCATTAGCTGCCGACACGGAAGGGGAGGGTGGGTGGAAATGGGGAGTCAACACCAATAGGAACAAAAAAGGAAGAAAATATCCCAACGTTGATTATGGCGAGGACGGCCCTTCGTAACGTGCTGGACCTATTGAATATCATGACACATTGATTATATCTCAATAAAAATATTTTTTCAAAAATCTGTTCAGGGCTGAGATAGGTAATTGGATGATTCTCCAAGAGCTGAACAGTGGTATACGAGTCAATCCATGTTCACTAACTGGCTGAAAAGTGTGTACAGCCTGAGGGAGGGGCGTTTGTAGCATATACTGGTTTCTGTGGTATAAACATTGCTACCAGGACTCGGCAGACCCACAGAATTCCTGAAAACTTAACAATCAACTTTATGAGCCAGCTATTCCAGCCAGCTCCAACTATGAATATTTGAGTAAAAAACAAAAATCTTTTAAGCTAAACACATGGTTCTGTGACAGTAGTGTTTATTGGCCAGCGATGCTCTGGAATTATTTTGAAGGGCAAAGACACTGTCCCAGTGCTGTCTTGGAAAGAGATGTCTTTGTTCTGTATGAGGGGACTTCCAAACGCTCTTGGGAGGGGGATTGGGGGTGGCGGAATCACTTCTTTCTTAATGCCATTCTCCCACACACTTTTTGAAGCGCCCCTCATACCAGCAGAGGGATGGCCTGGGGAGCTAAGAATGTCCTAAACAGAAGCAATCACTGTGGAGTCGATGCCAGCGATGGCACCCTCGGGTGTGGCTGTGGAGCACTGGGCCCCTGAGGACTGGCAATGACTGCTGTGGGGCAGCAGACGGTCTTTCTTCTAAGGCACCTCTGGGGGGAACGCCAACTTTTCTGTTAGCAACCAAGCATGGTGGCCAGGTGCACCTCCCAGGGGTGCCCCTCGACCTCAGAGTCTAGGGCCAGCCATCGTTGGGAAGCCCCTGGTCGCTCCCCTAGGCCTGCCGAATGAACATCGAGAGGGAGCAAGAATCCAGGTGATCTAAGAGCCTGTGCTCCATACAGTTTGCAAAGCACAGCCGCCAGTAACTCGGCAGGAGAGGAGAGAAACCCACGTCACCTTGGTTGAAGAAACCCCAGGGGTCCTGAAGGAATCAGTGATCCTTACCTTCCACAGTCCCCTAAAATCAGCTTCTCCTTTCCACGCCCTCCTGTTCAACAGTGGAAAGGGAGGCATGGAGCAGTGACACGTCCCTCCATCTCCACTCCCTCCCACTGTCCGGGGCCACAAAGCCTGGGCTCTGAGATTCGGGGTGCGTTTGAGCAATATCGATTCCTCAAGAGCTGCCATTCGAGCCATAAGCGGCATGCGCAATGTTCCGCCCACAATCCTGCTTCAGTCTCGGCTCGCTCGGCTGCACATCTGGCTGTCACACACGCTTTTGTGAGGCTCTCTCAAAGGCCACACTGATGCTGCCTCTCCCGGGGGCAGCCCCACAGTGGCCTCCCTGTCCGCCCAGCATGTGATGTCATGAGCATGAATGTCCTGCCAAACATTTAGGATGTTGCTGTTCACATTGTGTACATTGTATAGAAAAACACTGGCCTGGATTTTTAAACAGAGAAAAGAAAAGGGGGGGAGGGGGGAGGCCAAGATACAACGGAACCTTGTTCTTTCTTTCTTTCTTTCTTTTGTAATAAATGTTGTTACATTGTGGGGGTTGCAATCAACGACATGAAACAGAATGTGCATGAATTGTTGAATAGAAAATGTATCTTCCCGAGTCTTGTTCTATTGTTGCGCCAACCCACTATTTCCCCACCAATAAGTACCTTGTTTTCTTTGAGGACACGAAAAGTAGCCCCCTTAGCTGAAGAGATTCCCGTGAAGCGGGCTCTTCTCTCATTGGCTTTCCATTAAATTCTTGGAAAGCGCCAGCACGGTCCCCTTTCAGTCCAGATCCCTTCAGCTCTGTGGTCTCCTGGGAACAGAGCAGAGGGTGGGCGGGAGGAAGGGGTCTGGGGAGCGGGACAGGCTGTCAGAGGGCCTGGAGCAAAGCCCTCTGCCCACTCTGCCTCGGGGTGTGGTGGAAGGATCTCTTCACCAATGGCCCGGGGTGCCCAGCAGAAATGCGGGTTCTGGGGTCCAGAGCTGGATCTACCGATCGATCGGTCTCTGGGGCTGACGAGAGCGGTCTAAGTGTCTGGATTACTCTCGAGTGGCTCTGACATTGCAGCCCAAGGGCTTTGGGTTTAAGGTCTAGTCCTTGAGAGTAGCTCTAGGGCTTTGGCAAACAATGGACCTTCCTACATTTCTGTTTCTTCACATGTGCAAGGGAGCATCAAAGAGTTCACGGGAACAGTTAATGGGCGGGGGATCATGGCATCCAACCTTTTAAAGCTGCCTCATATGGCAACACAGTGCGAGGACTGAATATGTGGAGGACATGTCCCCACAGGGTCAGACACAGGAATTCCCTTCCCCTGGTCCCCTGGGTCTGATCTTTTCTAGGCTACCTCGACTGATGTCTTCACTGGAGAGAATGTTTGTCACTCTCCTCCGTCGTTTCAGATGGAGCTCCACCGTGGCTACCTCATGCAATCAATCGCCTTTGGCCCCGGGGAGCAGCGATTGAGCGCTGGTCATGTGACTAGAACACATGGAGAGGTGCTGTAAGGACACATTATTCATCAAGTCCAGGGGACGTTCAGAGCCCTCATTCACTGCGACATGTGGACTGGGTGACCGTGTTGTCTAGTGGGATGAATAACTTCTTAAGGGGCATCGCACTTGTTTCTCTTTACCTTTTGTGAGTCGGCCAATGGGACCATGTGGAGGTCCTGGGGGGTGCACAGGATTCCCGTACTCAACTGCTAAACAAAAGGTTGGAAGTTCCTGTCCACCCAGCGGCTGCTGAGAAGAAAGGCCTGGGAATGGCTTCCCCAACACCACCTCTCTGGAGCACGGCGCTCCCACACCAGGGAGGGGTGAGGAACTCCACCACTTCAAATGACCTGGGGCTCACTTATGGCTGCTC
>NW_022111320.1:17186313-17191820 GCF_000313985.2 Echinops telfairi | reverse complement strand
CACAGGCCAGTGGAAGATGGGAAAGTACATCCTACAAACCGAACCAGGAACTCAACGACGTTGTGTTTTGGTACATGTCAGTGGACATTACACTCCCGTGTGCTGTTACTTATTGCATGATTAATGTCTCTGTGGGTCGTTTCCTTCATGCTGATGAACTGAGGACTTCAGGAAAACCAGGGTTATCCCATTTAAAAAGAAAAGGGGGGGAAAAGATCCGTCTTGGAAAAAGTATACACAGATCGATGTAAAATTACAAACTGAAAAAACATTCCCCACCCCTTTCCCTCAACTTACAAAAGTGAAAATTTCCCATGGAGAGAAAGTTCCACAATTCCCCTCCCTTCCCACCCCCTCCCGCCCCTCAATGTCCCCGATTCTATCTGTTTCTATCGCTTCTAACTGCATGACCTTGGAGCTGAAGAGGAGGGTAGAAACAGAGAGCGTCTTTGTGAGGCCCTCTTTGTCAGCTGTCACCATGTGAAAAGTGTCTTTTTTCCCTCTCCACCCCTCCTCCCCAAGTCGGCAATGTTTGGAAGTCATTTAACACCTAAACAGGGAGAAATAAAATATATTTTTTTGAAATGAAAAACAAAGGCATGCCCAGGAAAAGGGCTAACAGGGGCCAAACCCAGAAGGAAAATGTGTGGCCACCCTCCAAGCAAGCGATGTCTTTCAAGGCAACCAACCCGGGAAGGAGTGGGAGGGTAAGACAACAAAATGCCAGGCTGCTTCCCCAACTGTGGGCTTTGGAGTCTGGCAGGAGCGTGGGCTTTCTCCCCCACTGTGGCAAGCAAACCGAGGGCAGTCAGCCCAGGAGCTGCAGCACCTCCGTGGGCAGCCTGGCAGCGCGCCTAGACGTGAGCACTCTTGGCATGAGTCGGGGAGCTGGAGCCCGAAGAGTAGTAGAAACGGTTTTCACCAAACGACTGAGCATCCCCCGAGCAGCAGACGATGACACAGCCCCCCACGAGGCACAGCACCGCTCCGATCCAGCCCGCGTAGAGGGAGTAGCCAAAGCTCACGATGGTGGTCTCACGGTGGGCACACACAGGGAACCAGATGGTGGCAACGATGGCACAGAGAGCTGGGGAGACATAAAGAGGGTGGTGACTGGCATGCCCATCACAGTCTCCATTCACCCCGCCTAGGCAGACCCCTGAGCACCCAACCTAGGCTGCTCTGCTCCCTACATCCTCTGGGTTTGCGGCACAGAAGAAACTGAGCAAAGACGTGTGGTGCACTTGTGGGCCCTGGGTTTTTTTCAACAGGTAGCAGAGACCAAAGAACTCCAGTGCTGAGAACAACCTACAAGTGGATCCGCTGAGTCCAGAAAGTATGTATTTGTAAACCTCGACTGTATATGGGACGAGGGGGCTTCAAAGAGTCCATGGGATGAAATGATCATGGAATTTGTCCGTGAACTTTTGAAGGCCCCGTGTGCTTGCATAATGACATTTACTTATTGATGTTACACATGTGTAGCCCCTATTCTAGGCTGTGAGTTCTAGTTCTGGGAAGACAGAAGCCATGTCTTCCTTGTGTTTGTAAACTCAGGGGATAGCTCAGTACCAAGCGCATGGAGTGTGTTTGATGTGCATTCAGTTGAACGACCGAATGGCCTGAGACATTCAGGGATGAGAAACAAGAGAGTGTCTGTCTCAATTTTCCACTCCTTTTGTTTGTTTGTTTGTTTGTTTTCAAATCTGGTTAAGTCCTAGGACAAAGACCTAAAGAAACTATGAAAAAGTCCCCTGTATATATCTAGTGGATGATCAGCTAGGAGTTGGAGTGCGTGTCCACAGTCACAAAATCCCACCCCATAAGTGAACAGTCCTTGGAGTGAAAGAATTCACTTGTGCAAAGACTTTAGGGGAAATGTGTTGCGATGGGCCACAGTGCTGGAACCTTGTGGCGGTGTACCGATCCATCTTTCAGATTCGTTTACATTTATAAAAAACCAAACTCACTGCTGTCCAGCAGATTCCGACTCTCAGCGACCCTATCGGACAGAGTCGACTTGCTCCGGTGGGTCTCCGAGTCTGTAAGTCTGCATGGGAGCAGAAAGCCTTGTCTTGCCCCAACAGAGCATCCAGGGGCTCAGAGTGCTGGCACAGTTAGAAGCAGCAACGTGTAGCCCACTAGTCCCTGTATCCTTTCGTTTTCCCACTCCCTCTAAGGCGAGACAAGAGATGAACAATAAGGACTTCGAAAATAATGTTCAAACCTCTAGACCAGCCCTGTTAAACTGGGTAGCCACAAGCTACCTGGAGTCATTGAGCATTGAACATGAAGCTAGTGAGACTGAGAAAGTCAATTTTTAATCTGAATTAATTTTAACATAAATAGCCACCTGTGACTCGTGGCTCCTGTAGTGGACAATGGAGTGGCTGTGACCGAGCACCTCTACTTGGCCCCATCCAATGTCTCACCACATCCACTAGGAGCGGGAGGGCATGTTCAGGAAAACGTAAGAGTTGGCTTGGCACTTTAAAGGTGGGAGGCATTCAAATTAAAGAGAATGTTTCTGATCATAACTCATAAAACAATTTACAAATTCAAGACACAGCATTGCCACTGTGTCTGAGGCGTGCCACCTGGGGACACCTGATGCTTTCAGCTCAGCACGTTGTTGATTGGTACACATGTTAAGTGGTTTTCTAATTTACATTTTATAGCCACAGAAAAGAAATGACAGCTTCTTTAACATAAGCACAAAAATCAAACCGGTTCCCTACATTACTTTGTAACTGAAGAAAAGATTGTAGCCTTACCCATCTTGTTGGGCCTTTTAAATATTTCACTATACATGTGTAAATTTGTAACAATGGGTTTTGCTGGCAACAGATTAAACCCACCCCTAACAAGCTGTACAAACACACCAAGATAAATTCAACTCTTGTCCTCGAGGTACCTAAGAAGTGTGGACACCAAGTGAAAGTCTTTCTCATCCCCCTCGAGTCAGTTCTGACTCATAAAGGTTCTATAGGACAAGGTAGAACTGTCCCTGTGGGTCACTGAAATCGTAACTCTTTACAGGAATAGAAAGCCTCATCTTGCTCCCCAGCAATGGCTAGTGGCTTTGAACTACTGACCTTGTAGTTAGCAACCCAATGTGTAACCCACTAAGCTACTAAGAAGTCAATGGAAATAAAGTAATTTTGGAGGCTTTGTCTTGTTCAGTTTGTCTCTCTAACAGTTTCAATCCACTCTACTAACTGTGAACTAGTCACAGAATTGTAAAATGTGTATAGATTGTCTAAGAAGTTAGAACCCATCCACCCGTACATGGATTCCTTTTGCTTCAAGGATAAGCACAATCATGCTAGCTTCTGTCCTATTTTTATGTGTGGTCACCTGAGAAGATGTCTTCTCCGTCTGTGAACAGAACGCTGGCAAAGGGCAGTGTTGACCTGAAGCCCCCTTCCAGCTCAGGACTTTCAAACCTCAAGTACTGGGGGAAGACTTTGTCTTTCTCTCCCTCCCACCTTGAATTCCAAGTCAGACATTCTTGGAGGATCTCATGGCTATTGTCATTCATTCAGTGTAGAACAGAGAAGGGGCTTTCTCTCTTGTGGGGCAGGGGACAGAAACCCTAAAATGTTTCTGCCAGAGAGAACTGCTCTGGATTCAGCCCGGCAGCGCATCATCCGGCTTTACACCCTGAAGTGGGCATTTGGCCTCCTGTGAACAAGAACCGCCAAAGGGCTCTCCAGCACATGGGGGACATGGGGGGGGGGGGCGGGCTACATTCTGTAGGGGAAAAGGAGTGAACTACGCGACCACTGATTTGGTTCAATCCAGCTGATCTCCCCTTTAGGTAATTAACTGGTTTCAAAGCAGTTTATTCAAATTAAGTTTTACATGTATAAGTTTATATAGATATGTATATATATATATATATATACATACATAAATACATAAGAAAGCATTCCCTCCACCTCATGTAAAGTTAGCCAAGTTTCAGATTTTATTTAAATTTCATAAAATGAGAAATCTCTTCTACATGTCATCCGATTCGCGGCACCCCGCCCCCGCCTTTAATAAAGGTGACAAAACAAGGTCATCGTCACCATCACATGGGGAAAGATCAGGCGCAGTGTGCCAAAAGTAATTCGAGTGTTTTAGGATCGTGTTCTGTTTTATTCCAGTAAAATTCATTGGGAAAAGGGAAAAATCAGAATCTAAGTAGTATGTATACAAGGAATCTCAGAGGCCTGAATGAGCAGGTAAATGCATGAACAGATAAACAAATGGATGATGGACAGGCAGAAGATGGATGGATGGAAGAACTCACATGGATGGAGATGGATGAAGAGATGATTGGCAGTCTCAAGTCAACTCTACTTTCCACGCAAACATATCAAAATTGACTTCTAACATCATAAAGCCTTAGTGTGGCATTAACACACACAAAGTTACAAACACTCTTATATCCACAAAATTAAGGCAAATGGCTCTTCCATTTCTTATACCCACAAAATTAAGGCAAACGGCTCTTGCTTTCCTACTAGATCACAGGCCTCTGGGTGGAATTCCTGCGGCTCGCAGAGAGGAACCACATCAAAACCACCCACAGAGGACAAACCACCACACGACGTCAAGGGAAATGAGAGGCTCCCTGAAAACTGTGACCTTCAACTGAACTGGGATTGAAGAATGTGTAGAGACTAAAAAAGGAAGACTTTACCCCACTTCAGCAATGGCTGGAAGGGAGCAAAAGGATATGTTTTGACCAATAAAGTAAAAAATGCAAGTCAAATCATTCCTTAACTAAAAAATGTGCAATATTAAAAGAGCTGGCAATATTTGGGGCTTTCTTCAAGATACAGAAAAAATGCCTCATGGATTTATTTCTCTGTAGACCAAGAAAAAAGAAAAAGAATGAAGAATCTGTAATGGGTCTCTCCGTGACTGGAAAAAATTAAATGAAATTGTTTTCTCTAAAAAGTTACAGTTACTTTGAGGTAAAGAAAATTGAGGAGAAATGGAGATTTCAGTTCTTTTATTTTTTTAATGTCACCTGGATTTATTTCTAAAATAAAAACCATGTAAGCATTTTAACACCTGGATTTTTCCATCTATTTCTCTTCGATCTTCAGAAGATAAAATCATTAACTACACCAGGGTAGAAAATCTGTGATTTGTGGTTGAGGAGCAGAAAGTAAGATGTAAAGTCTTAATGGAGATAGCTGAAGAGAAAGAGGTGATGAGGAGGAAGATGAGGAGGAGGAGATGGAATAAGAGGAGATGGAGGAGGAGGAGGAGGAGAGGGAGGAGATGGAATAAGAGGAGATGGAGGAGGAGGAGATGGAGGAGGAGGAGATGGAATAAGAGGAGATGGAGGAGGAGGAGATGGAATAAGAGGAGATGGAGGAGGAGGAGATGGAAAAGGAGGAGATGGAGGAGGAGGAGGAGAAGGAAGTGGAGGAAGAGGAGGTGGAGAGGGAGGAGGAGGAGATAGAGGAGGAGGAGGAGATGGAGGAGATGGAAGAAGAGGAGAAGGA
>NW_022111320.1:17183138-17185118 GCF_000313985.2 Echinops telfairi | reverse complement strand
CCCCAAGCATAAAGTTATTTTTGTGACTACTTCATAACTGTCATTTTGCTACTGTTATCAATCAGGCGACCCCTGTGAAATGGTCATTTGACCCCCCCCAAAGGGGTCGTGACCCACAGGTTGAGAACGCTGCCTTAGAGCATTCTCCCTACTTCGGTGCATGTGGCAGAATCTCCACCACAAAAGAGTTCTGCTTTTTGTTTATTTTCATCCTCCCCACTTAACATCTGACACGCTGGAGCCTCCTTCTGTGACTGACGCTGTGGCACCATCTAAGTAGCGCTTTGTTGCCTCTAACGTTTTCACAAAGAAGCCAACTAACTCAAGACCACTAGCAACGGCCTTTCTGAGCAGCTACCGGACTGGCTGGAGTCTTGATTATTTGTAGTTCTAGACATTCCTTCATCTTCCTCCTCTTCCTCGGGAGGAACGCTCTGAAATTCTGACTGAAGGAAGCAGAGCTGCCGGGACCGCCCCTCTTACACATGGGACTTCTAGGGGATGTCCCACCTACAGTCTTCATCCCCTCTGGGGACAGTTTTATCCAACTCTTTCCCAGGCATGCTTTCAACAGTTTCCCCTTGCTTCCTTTCCATACATCATTCTCTTTTTCTTTTTTTATTTTATTTAACCTCTTTAAGAGCCAGTCTTGTGGTCATTTGCCACATTTTTTTTAACTCTGAATTTAGAGAAGGGAGGACTTGTATAGCGAATCGAATCCCCCCTTTCACTGAGGAGGTCGTTTTATGCTGTAACTGTACTAAGACCTGCAGCGTGCCCACTACCCATATGAACTTTGATTTCTAGTCGGGCTTGGTTTGTATGAAGCCAGTGGGCTTGGGCGGAGCATTTTCTCACTATTCTCCTGATGTCCTGACTCAGAGTGCTATGATTCACATCCCCGTGAGCCCGCCCTTTCCCTCAGCCTTTCATCTGATCTGGGCTGTTCCCTGTGCTCCACATTTGCTCCCCAAAACCCCAAACTCACTGCCATCAAGTTGATGCCAGCTCACGGCGACCCTACAGGACAGGGTAAACGTGTCTTTGTGAGTTGCCTTAGGGGAATAAAAAGCCCCGGCTTTCTCCCACGGAGCTGCCGGTGGCTTCCAGCTGGGGACCTTGAGCACGAAGCATAACCATTCCGCCAACCAGGCCTCCTTTCGACATCTGCCTGCCCCCCGCCCTGTAATTCGCCATCACTTCAACAGGAGCCTGCAGATTCCAAGGGAACACAACCGTTTCCACTACCAACGCGAGTCCTTAGACCATCATTTACAAAAGGAGGAAGAGGAGGAGGAGATGAGAGGATGGCACAGCGGAGAGAGGACACAGGGCTTCCAGGCAAGCTCCCCAGAAACACTAAGCGAGGTGTCCTCCAGTGGCTCCAAGGGGGAAAGGCCTGGCGCTCAGCTCCCGTAGAAGTGATGGCCCCAGAAAGCCCGGGAGGCAGTGCTGCCCTCACCCACAGGCGGCTAGAGGGAAACCCGGCAAACAGGCACGTGCCACGGAGACACCGCAGTGAGGTAGGAATCCAGAGGCATGGGGACTAAGCAGCCAGGTTTCAGCAGCGTCCTTAGCGTTAGCTCTTCTTCACACGAGTATTAAGCAGGAGCTCTGACTCTTAGCCCAGCATCCTGGTCTCTACAAAGCCAGCACAGGACATGGTGCCAAGAGTGGTGCCAAGAGGCTATCGCGTGGGCAGGGTCTTCAGGAAGAGGGCATTGTCTCTCCTCACTAGGTGCATGAGTGGAGATGACCCCACAAAATTAGACCTGACTGCAGAACAGCCAATTGCGCTCTGGGTAGCCATTTCGCTGTGCCAGACGCCGGGCTGAATAGTTTACATGCACCATCTGACTGTCCCACCAACCTGAGAAACAGATAGCACTGGTTCCCCTTCATAAAAAAGGGGTCTGGGTGGCCCAGTGAGTTGGGCACTGGTCTGCTAACCAGGAAGTTGGTCGTTCAAACCCCCCAGTT
>NW_022111320.1:17179417-17181856 GCF_000313985.2 Echinops telfairi | reverse complement strand
TTCTTATTCAACTAGACAAATCGGTTGTTTTTAGGTTATTTCCTTTACTAACTACTTTGTGAGTTAAAAAAAAAAAAGTTTGCTCGTTTCTCTATTTTACGCCATGTGTGTGTCTGTATAAATATCTTAAACAACTTAAATGTCTACATACACACACACACACATACTTAAATATACATCTATGGATCCTCCTGTGCTTCTCCAACAAGAGGCCAGTGTGCAAAGACGTGCACTCACGTGGCAGAGCCTTAAGCGATATTCTTTTGGCTCCGCCACCCCTCTGCAGAGCCAGGGAAGGGCCTCCCGGCTCCGGTGAGCGGGAGGAGAGTAATAAAACAGCAGCGAAGGTCTGGGAGGGGAAGGATTTTGCCTGGCTTCTAAAAATTGCCTTCACTTGTAGCGCTGTGGTTGATTTACCAGTGGGGAAAGGAATCCAGGCGCCAACAACGGACCATCACATAGCACTCCACGAGACGCCGTCTCCAAACATCCGCGGAGGTGCATAATGCTGACTGTGTGTTCCCAGTAGCAATCACACAGAAGTGCTTTGTGGCTGAAAGTGGAGGTTTCTACGCCTAGATTCTTCTTGGCAAATCAGGGTGGTATGTGAATTCTGAATTCTCTTCCACTTTGCAAAGCTCTATCCCTTTGTAACCTGGGGAAATACCATCCCCAACCACCTGTCACCCTTGGCATCACTGGTGGCACTAGGGGTGAGGTGCCGGAGGCCACTGAAAAAGCCTCGGGTTAAAGGGGACCATCATAAGTAATGCCCACCCACAGGGAGCCCTGATCACTTCCCTCCCCACTCCAGCACGTGGCCTGACAGACCCGTGGGGGTCTGGATTCCTTGTCCAAAGACAATGATTACACCTGACTCACATCCAGACCAATTTCTCCTCAATGGTATGTGTGCTTTGCAACAAGAGCTACTGTTCTTAAAATGCATAGCCTCTATTAGGATTTAGAACCTGCTAATGGAATTAGCTTTGAAAGAATTGCCAAGAGCAGCATTAAAGGACCCTCCATAGGTTATTAAAGTGAGCCTTCTCTGCAGAGGGGCAATAAGCATAAGCAAAAGTGGACAAGTACATCCATTCCCTTGACCTGGCCACCTCCTCCCTCCGATCCAAGCCCTGACTACCTTCCGTTCAACTCTGAAGGTTGTTCACTAGGGTCTTCTGCTCTCTGAAATCCCTCCTGGTGAGCACGGAGCACACGCTCTATGGAGATGGACAAGCCCACTCAAGGCAGAGACGGCCTGTTCCCTCCGAGATCCCCAGTAATGGCGCCGGTCCACAGTAGGTTCTCAAGGCGTGCTGGCCCAGGGCAAAGCTAACTCATCCCCTAGTGTTCTGCCCCTGTCGATCCCAGCTGCACACAGGAATCACCGGAGGAGCCTTTTATACAACATCATTACCTGGACTGGTCACCCAAAATTCTGCCTCGGTCTAGCCCTAGGCAGCCTCAAAAGGGGTCCCCTTGTGCAGCGTGGGTAGAGAGCTATTGTGTTGACTCTCTTCTGCCTTCTTGATCCCTCTCTTAGATATTTCCTGCCCTCGAAGCCCTCTTTCCCTTTTTGTGTTTTTGTTTCTTTTCATGTCCAGTGACTTCAGCAGACCTGATTCAGCCCTCTGTGTAAGCTGCCCAAGGAACATACCATCAGAAAGACAAACACTGAGGGACTCGTGGGAGTGACAGTGGGTAAGAATTCATTCCCCAGTAGATTCACTCGGCTTCCTTTCACATGGCTCTTGAACTTGATGAAACAGGGACCACCCATTTTGAGATGCATCAGGATCCCTCGGGGTTAGGGTGAGGTGTAGAAAGATGTCTTACCCAGCAGAATGAGCAAGACACCAGCCAGCTGCGCCCGCCGGTACTTGGCCACGCCAGGCTCGTGGCCCATTCGGATGCAGGGGAGGACGGTCAGCAGCAGGAGAATGGCCGGGAGACCCAGGACAGAGGCTGCAATCATCAGGGCTCGGCAAGCCTGCACGTAGCCTGAGAACAAGCGCACAGACAAGAGTGGTGAGCCTCTGGTCCTCTGGGACCCTCAACCCTGCCTCCCTCCCACCGTCTTGCCCCACTCCTAGAATGTGATAAATGTTGTCCAAAAGTCCCACCACTTGTTAAATGTAGTTGCACTTCTAAAGTAACTTGGCAACCCAAAAGGGTGTTGGGCACGAAAGAGACCGGCTGGCCAAGCTTCCAGGACGAAGGTGACAGGAGCCCATTAGCGACATCACTGCATCACCTTGAGGAAGTTCTTGGTTAAGAGCCTGGAAGTCATCCAGGAAGCCTTCGGGGCTGGTCTCTGTGGGCTCTTGTCTGCTTATCTTCCTGTGCTTACCTGTGTGTGCGACTCTGGCCAAGGACTGAATCACTGGGTCTGCCTTTCCTAATTGAAGACAATAAGAGACCTACATCTCTCTAAAA
>NW_022111320.1:17176372-17178602 GCF_000313985.2 Echinops telfairi | reverse complement strand
CAAAACTACCTGGGATGTTACCGTCAAATCAAATGTCAAGTGTCCGCTTCATTAAGAAACGGATTCCAGTATGTACCATAGGTATGTGAAATAAATCCGACAAATATAGCCTAAATGCATTGTATCACCTTTAAATGTTCTCCTTGAAACATACCTCTGGACATCCATCACCCCCTTGGGGCGGGGGCATTGCTTTTATTACACTACCTTTGGAGGGGGGAGATGAGGAAATGAGAGGCCATGCCAGGGGTGAAGCAGTGAATGGAAAAACTAGGAAGGAGACCCACTTCTCCATCACGCTCCAAGACACCTCCTAAGACCGGCCTGTCTTGTGCACCAAGACCAGACCTCAACACTCTCTTAGTCAGATAGATTTTGCTAGATCTCAGATTCCTCAGAGCCTCCAGCTTCCAGAAACCTCCATTTCTGCTTCTTCGGGTAAGCAACCAGTCAAGTACCTACTGACTTGAAGACCCTTAGAGAGAAGTCACCGGAAGTCTGAGGGGAGACCACAGGCTCCTCGGAGCTCCAGGCCAGCATAAAGGAGACCATCGGCCAGCGGGCAAGGCTCTGGCGTGCATGGCACCACTGATGTCAAGGCCGTGTTCCAAAGTCGAAATCAAAAGGTGAAGTCTGAGGTTTGTCCCCATCCTCACCCAAACAAAGTAAGTGGGAGGGCGAAGGTAAAAGGAATTAGGCCCTTTCTGAAATATACTCCCCTTTGGGCTATTTCTATTGCATGTTTTCTGAATGTAAACCTCAGGGCATGAAGCCATGAGAAACCTTGTGCTTCTGTCGAGGCCACTACAATGCCATTCCTGATTTTAGCGATGGCCGCTACCTTTTAGAGAGCATGGTAGGAGGCTTTCAGTCCTGGCCTCCTTTAACCCCATAAGCAAACCTGAACAATAGAAAGCTAATTTGACTCTCCTTTTTCAAAGGAGCTGGGGTGCATAGAAGTTAGGTAGCTTTCCCCAAATCACATGGGATTTGCCTGCTGGATTCCAGTCTACAACACCAGCATTAACTAGCGCTGGGCTCCCAATTGGTTCCCCCAACCTCGGTCTTCCTGAAAAGTTCTAAAAGGAGAAAAGGCAGAGTGGGGCTGGATTGGCATAGCTCAACACTGACTTGGTGGTCCAGGAGAGGAAGCAAAGAGAATGGGGTTCGCTTCTATAGCACAGGGGCTTAAAACACACTGGGAGAACTTGGCTCTGGAACAAAGAACAAAAATCGAGATGAAAAGTGTAACTGGTACAGAGCAGCAAAGAGGAGCGAGCATTGATCGAACCTGGGAGCGCAGGGGAAGTGGTGGAAAGAGGGGAGGCGGAAAGAGGAAGCCTTCTGGAGCAGTTAAAGGCTAAGGCACAGGGTGGACGAAACCCCAGGGAATTGGGTCACTCGCACATCTCAAGACTGGTGAGACACAAAGGCTTGCTGAATTGACCTCAAACAAGCAGCGACCAGGATAGATTAAGAGCAAAAGACCCAAGGGGGGGCAGGTACTGGAAACCGGCCAATCTCCCAACTGACTAGAGTTTTAAAGTCTGCTTTGAATTTTGCCAACAACTTTTTCAGCCAGTCAGCAAGCGAAGGAGAAGACACCCTAGCGGGCAGTTGTCACCTCCTTCCTTCTCTCCCACTCCAGATCACCGATGCAGGAGTGGCAAGGAGACAAGGGGTGTGGCCCTCAGCGAAGCACTGAGTCTCCCCAGAGCCCACTCTTCACAAGTCAACCCCAGCGACCAGAGGCATAGAGAAGGAGGCCCGGCCACGCACCCCACATCCCGAGGCAGAGCTCGAAGGGGAGTGGGGTGAGGGGTGGAGCCATGCGACAGACCCCTGGGCACACAGGACAGACCTGGAGTTTAATGGACATGAATCCCTTGGCTGCAGATCCCGAGGGGGTAATCCCACTCTCTCCGAGGTAGACACTGGTTTAGCCAGGACGTCTCACGTCTTGTAAGGACAGGGAAACTCAGCCTACATCTGCTGGGCCTCGAATAATTCCATTCCCCCCTTTCTTCCTCACCCCTGCCAGAAGAATCTAACGGAATGTAGGGCGCCTGCGGGGAGGAGTTGGGGTGAGGGGTGAGGGGCCTCAGGGAGCTGAATCTGTATATTCAATCAGCTGCATGAAAATGGGGTGGCGGTGTTAATTGACAAGTATTGAGTTCCTATGTGTGTGTGGATCTCCACTCATTAAATTCTAAGATGGCCCTGCCAGTGG
>NW_022111320.1:17170132-17171590 GCF_000313985.2 Echinops telfairi | reverse complement strand
AAGAAAAGTAAATCCCGTGGGAATTACCGATCCGGAAGGGACTGGATGAGGGTGTTGGCACGCTGGGAAACGTAACCCATGTCACTGAACAAGTTGCATAGCAATTATTAAATGGAATCTAATTTGTTGGGTAAATTTTCACTGAAATTACAATTTAATATTCTTTAAAACAAAATATGCACACACACCCCTATCAGGCAATTCTACTCTGCCATACGAGATTACCGCAAGTCAAAGACGAACTGGACGGCACACAACAGCAATATCACTGCTGGTGTAATTTACAGGCACCATAGATCAACCGGAAATGCGAGTTGCCTTTGATAGAGACAAAAACTAATTAGATGAATGAACCCTCATGGTGATTAGGATCTTGGTCACATGGCGTATAATTTAATAAACTGGCATCCTGGTCTAGCCTAGTCCTGGGTGCCCTTTTAGTTGCAGACGCCCCATCTCTCAAAGCCCGAGATTCAGGATAAGGTTCAATGATGCATATCCCAGACCTTCCAACAAAGGCCCTCCCAGCTGATTCTTTCCTTGGAAAGTTCCGCCAGGTTATCTCTTGGCACGTTCACAGCACGTAACACTACTAGTAACTTATAGCTCCGTCCACTATTCTTTGTGGTGTTGCCGTCTTGACTGTGGCTTGAGCATTGAGTTCCCTGCTCATGTTCTTATTCAAAGAGGTTTGAAAGGGAGGATTAGAGAGCCCGGGTGTGCCCCCAAACCCAAACGTGCGATTGAACAAAAGACATGTCCTGGTTAACTGTTCTTCTACCATTTAGACCTAAAAATAATCCCATTGGCATGTGACTATTCAGTCGCGTGTCCCGTCGCATTGACAAATGTGTTGCGGGCAAAGGAGCGAGCTCTTAGTGACCACTAGTGGTTGTCTTTTATCATTGCAAGTCTGGCCAAATAGAAGGTTTTCTCCGGAGAGAGGGCTATGTAAGACTTGTAAAAAAAAAAACATACGATTAATGGCAACGTCACTCATCCAAATGTGGGATCTTAGTCTCAAGTGGAGTTTACATTTCTGTGTGAAAATTTGCTTCATAGGCTTTTTAAAATACGTATCTCTTTAGGAATCCAAATATACGCAACACAAGAGAAATACAAACTTTATTAGGCAGGATTTCTAAACAGCCCTGCCGTCCAGGCAATTGTGACTTGTAGCGACCCTCTCTGGGGTTTCTGAGACTATAAATCTTGACAAGAGCAGACAGCCTCATGTGTGTCCCTTGGAGCACCTAGTGGATTTGAACCTCCAACCTTGTTAGCAGTTCAATGCCTACCCATAGGACTTTAATAAACTTCCTTTAGAAAGCAGAAATCCTTCCAGGGGGCCTTAGACACTGGATAATACAAAAGTTCCACACAGATACCAGACTTTGGAGTGCACAAAAGGTGGTGTCGTGGGTTTCTCGCCTGGAGACTCGCCACAAGGTCAGTAGT
>NW_022111320.1:17165583-17169034 GCF_000313985.2 Echinops telfairi | reverse complement strand
GGCATTGAGGCAAGGTCAGCAGTTCAAAACAAACCACTACACCATTGGGGGAACGACGGGGCTTTTGAGTCCTGTAAAGAGTTACAGCCCCAGAAAGCCACAGGGGCAGTTCTACCCTGTCCTGTGTCATCGCCATGAGTCAACACAGACTCAACGGCAGTGAGTTTGTTTGCTGTTTTAATGGAAGTACTTACAAGAGAAACCAGAAAATAACCTGATTAGAATGCCGCACCTTCTTAGAAATTAAAAGTGTTTCCATTTAGACACCTGAGGCATCAAAATGCAGAACATTCGTCTCATTTTTAAGTCTTTGAATTTAAACATGATCAGAATCATGAGTATCCTCTTTTTTTAAAAAAATCATTGTATTGGGGGCTCATACAGCACTTATCACATTTATTGTGTTAAGCACATTTGTACATTTGTTGCCATCATCATTTTCAAAACATTTTCTTTGTACTTGAGCCCTTGGTATCAGCTCCTTGTTTTTCCCCTCCCTTCTCCACCGTCCCTTCATCACGAACCCTTGATAACTTATAAATTGTTATTATTTTTTCATGTCTTACACTGGCTGATATCTCCCTTCACCCACTTTTCCGTTGTCCATCCCCTAAGGAGGGGATTAGTTATATGTTCCCCTTTTCTCCCCACCACTTCCCCTTACCCTCCTGGTATCGCTACTCTCATTATTGGTCCTCTTCAAACACAATATAAAATCCTAAATTACATTATCAATAGCACTCCTCTCCGGTTTTCTGAGTGGCTAGAAAAGAAGCCTGGGTCTGCATCCTGTCAAATTGTTTTTGTTTTTCCCTTGTGTCTTATAAAGATCCTACTTTATGACGTTACCCTGATTGCGCATCTACGTGTGCTCTGAGATCCAGGGAAGCCGGCAAGCAGGGTGGTGAAGGACACTGGCCTAGACTCCTGCCTCCATCACTTACTGGCACTGTGACTGACCTTGGCAAGTTCTCTACCTTCTTCTGCCCACTCTGGTCCTGTGTTTTTTCTCTTGCATTTTTCTTAACCTATGAATTGAGTAGGGGGTTTACATTTCATGCCTCCCACTCGGCATTCCATAGTGCAGACCACTTATCACACACACCCCTCATATTCTACCCCACTGCCCTCCTTGGAGTTCTCTCCTGGTCCTCCATCCGCCAAGTCAACACCTGTCAACCCTCTAGGCTTGGTGCTTCACCATGTCTCCCTTGCCCTGCCCCCCTTGGTAACTTCCAACGTCTATTCCCTTCGGTAGGTGTGGTAGTTACATAATCTGGTGTCAATTTGAGAGCATTACGAGTGAAGGGGTGGAGTCTACTCTGTTAATCAGATCATAGCCAATGAGCCCTCTGTGTTGGCATGGCCTTCTCCTGAGAATTCTGGGAACTTCTGTATTTCCTCCTTGAAGGTGGAATATACTTCTCTCTCTCAGCTCACTCCCTTGAAGACTGTCTACTGACAATGCTCATTCCCAGAGAGACACTCTACTGACAAGACACATGGCACTGCACTGATAGACCCCCATACCCTGGGAACTGGCGGAGCCATGTGGAGACACTGCCAGCGCTGAGATGCTTATAACACCACTGAATCCAATGACTTTCTACCCACTGGCCTGTGATCATCCTGCACTCGGCGTCATTGCATGTGTTTCGGGAGTCTGAAGAGGATTTTATAGACTCGTATCAGACATATGGGCTAATATTGGACTTATGGGCTTGAACTGGACTGGGTTGGGATGCTTTCTTTTTCTCTGATGAACTGCACTTGGAAGTTTTCTGTCCAAGTATCTGGGACCATACATACATCCATTGTGTCAAACACATTTGTACATTTGTTGTCATCGTCATTCTCGGAGATGCTTTCTTAATGTACACTTACCCTTTCTGTTAAACTCTCTCTTATACACATAGGAGTTTCTATGGGTTTGTTGCTCTAGTCTCCCCGACGAACACAGTCGGTAAGTCTTTGTCTTGCTTTTCATCCTCAGTAGTGGTCTCATACGATATCTGTTCTTTTGTGACTGACTAACTTCACTCAACATAACGGTTTCCAGCTCGCTCCAGGTCACAGGGTACTTTGTGGTTTCAGTATTATCTTTGTGATGGATAGTATTCCATTGTGTGTGCGCCAATGTTTCTTTGTCCATTCATCGACTGATGGGCAGGTGGGTTATTTCCAATGCCGTGCTATTGTGAATAGTGCTGGGAAGGCGATGTGTGTGTCCATGCTCCGTCTCTTACTTCTTCAGGGCATCTACCCAGCAGAGGTATTCCTGGATTGTACTGAATTTCTATCCCCAGTTGTTTGAAGTATTGCCATATTGCTTTCCACAGCGATTTTATACATTTTAACCTTTTTGCTAAACAATGCTATTTAGGAACTAATGCTCAATTTCCTACCAGTAAAATAATAATAGTAACCGTGGAATAGGCTAGCTGTGAGAACTAAATGCTGGCTGGCTAGCTGTGAGAATTAAGTGTTATATTATGTGTAAAATGCTTGGAACAGGGCTAACAAGTAGTAAGTATGCATGAAACCGCTTGTATCCCAAAAACAGGGAATCCATTGGTTGTAAAACTGAAAAACTCGCCTGGCTTAGACCGGCGCCATTTCCTAGTGCTGCTATCACAGAAATACCACAAGTGGGTGACTTTAAAGAGCAGACATTTATCTTCTCACAGTTTAGGACGACAGAGGTCTGAATTCAGGGCACTAGTCTAGGGGAATTCTTGCTGGGTGTGTCACCTCTGGGAAGATGCTGGTCTCCGGGCACATCTTGCTTCCTGGCCAGTCTTCACGTAGCACCTACCTTCCCCCATTTATTTGTGCTTGCTTGTGATTGTCGATATTGCTCCTTATAACTCAGAAGTGATTAGGTTTAGGACACAACCCCACACTGATGTGGCCTTCTACACTGAACAAAGAGAGCCCCACTCCCAGATAGAGTCACCCACACAGGTATAAGGGTGAGCATGCCAACACCCATTGTGAGGGGGACACAACTCAATCCATTAGAGACCAACACCTCTGAACTTTCCTATTACAGAATCGCAAAATAGAACACAGCGCAGACTCTGGCGACATACGGGCAAGAATTCAAGAAAAAGTGGATGGCATCTCCTCTCCAACTGCAGGGGGTCTTTTTAACAGGTCAGCTATTTCTAGCCATCCTCCATCCCTTTGCCATAAGATTTATTGAGACACAATTCATTCCACGGATAATAGTTCTGCAGAAATTAGCTTGGCCACTGGAGGGCTCTCTCCACCACCCGCTGCCCAAAGAGTCTCTTCCAAAGGCCGCGAAAGGAAAGAAGTGAGAGGAACTCTTCCACAGGGGTGGGGGTGGGGGTGCTTTCCAAGGCTGTAGCCTAACCTACCAAAGCTGACGGCCTCATCTCTTTCCCAGGGTGCTGCTAGTGGGTTTGAACGACTGACGTTTCAGTTC
>NW_022111320.1:17155361-17165483 GCF_000313985.2 Echinops telfairi | reverse complement strand
GCTGACGGCCTCATCTCTTTCCCAGGGTGCTGCTAGTGGGTTTGAACGACTGACGTTTCAGTTCGCAGCCAAGCACTTGACTACGGGGCCACCAGCTGCCCAAAGAGTCTCTTCCAACGCCGCGAAAGGAAAGAAGTGAGAGGAACTCTTCCACAGGGGTGGGGGTGGGGGGGCTTTCCAAGGCTGTAGCCTAACCTACCAAAGCTGACGGCCTCATCTCTTTCCCAGGGTGCTGCTAGTGGGTTTGAACGACTGACGTTTCAGTTCGCAGCCAAGCACTTGACTACGGGGCCACCAGGTCCCCACCCCCTCCCCATGATGGCTACATAAAAGTGACTTGATAAGAAAAAGGAACATAAATTCAAATAAACAAATAAATAACGAGATGCAAGGAGTAAATCTGTTGTAAAAGACTAAATCCAAAATATACACTATTAAATCTCATTTTCAAAATATCCGTACCAGGGATGGCAGTTTTGGAATCTATGCAGATACATTTGGGAGCTGGGCGTTGAAGTGACAGTGTGTGGGTGGTGGGTGGGGATGAGTCCCGTGGAGGGCAGTCTGGCTCATGGCGACCCCAGGACCTGTTGGAAGCAGATTGCCAGGTGTTTCTTCCGAGGCACTTCCGGGTGGGTTTGAACCAGCCACCTTGCAATGAGTTGGTAGTCCAGCACTTAACGGTTTGCACCAGTCACAGACTCCTTGACTAGGGAGACCACGGGCTTGCTCACTCCTGCAGCCTTCAGGCATTTCCTTGCCAACATCCATGGATTGGCTCGTGCAGATATACGCATCTTCGGGTACGTACCTGTATTCGTATATTCGTACCTCCGTGTAGTCGGTGTTGTAAGGATTTATAAAGAGTAATCCTGCTGCTTGCACTCGGAGCCCAGCGTGATGGTTGTGTCACGACTCCTTTGGCAGTCCTCTTCGCTGTCAGGGCCCGGGCCAAACCTCTTAGGACACAGCTCAGATCGGCCCTTCAGGACACAGCCTTCTCCGCCGCCCAGCGCCCTGCCATCCGCACTCCTGTGAACTCCCCTCACAGCTGCTCCTGGAGACCCCGGCACTGCCCGGTCCCTCCTTCTCCTGCAGACAATGCCTCCACGCCCCCAGCTTCCTTCAGAAGGCTTAGTTAGCATCCTATGACAGGCCTTCCCTGATTCCTCCAGCGAGTTCCTAAGGATTCCCATAGTGCGCTTTGCTCAAAACATAAATCACCCATGTGACAGTGTTTCATTTCTAATTGTCCTGTGTGAATCATTTGCCAGTAAGTGTGACAGAGCCTCAGCTCCTAGCCTCCACACCTGTCCTCAAGCAGCTTCTTCTGCCCTGAAGTCTTCCCAGCCCGGCCACGGCCCCCTTGCCTGAGCCCCCACATCTTTCAGTGCTCTGTCCGGGTGTTGTCTGGACCAGGAACAAGCTCCAGTCCCCCAGGCCCCCGAGCCCTCTTTATACACATCTCTGATGAACTGCACTTGGAAGTTTTCTGTCCAAGTATCTGGGAGTTCCTCAAAGGCAGAAACTGTCTGACTCATCCTGTGAGCGAATATCAAGCTGGAGCGAGGTCAAGCCAGGGCACACCCCCTTATTTCAATCTCCGCTAAGCCCCTGCGCTTAGAGCTTTCCAAGGTAGGTTCCAACGCCAATGTAAAATAGAACCCTGTGGTTTCCACCAAGACCTTTTGTTTGGTAAACCCTGGTACACCCTGTGGTCAGCCACCTCTAGGCTGATGCCCAATGTGCTCCACCTCCTGAAGCTGCACACCCTTGGGTAGTGCCCTCCCACATCGCTCCAGAGTTAGTCTGTAAGGACAGGAACATGTGACAGAAGCGATGGTATGTCACTCACGAGATCAGGCTACAAAAGGGTGGGGCCTTGATGGTACTGGTACAATGATGGATGCAGAGACCAGCACGGAGAAGAATTGAGAGTCCAAAGGTGGATCTGTCCACCTACTGACAGCTTTGAACAAGGACTGAACCACATTAGACACAGAAGAGATGGTCTCCTTAATGGTGCTTGCAAAACGGGATACCCCTTTGCAGGAGAAAGAGACAGGAGCCGTATCTCACACCACATATTGAAAAATGAGCTCGAAGACCTACATGTCTGCATGTAAAACCTAGAACTATAAAGATCACCGATGGAAAATGGAGACAAACATAAGGGCCCTGGTGCGTGGCATAAACACACTATCTCCCGTACTGGAAAGCCCCAAATGGCAGAGGACAAATGAGAAGATGAGACCTCCCGGAAATCAAGCCTTTATGGGCATGAAAAGATTTCATCAAAAGAGAACCCACAGATGTGGGGCGGTGGGCGAGGGGGGGGCGGGGTTTGAAGCCACAATATACCGGACAAGGAACTAATCTCAAAAACGCATAGAAAATTTCAACACGTCAACAAGACGAAAGAAAGACAACTCATCCCGTTGGAAAATGGGCAGAGGGCATGAACCGGTACTTTCCCCGAGGTCAACATAGGTTGAATGCAAGTATGAATATGTATGGAGAAGAGGGAGAGGAGGAGAACGCAAGTGTGACTACGTGTGAAGAATGCACGTGGGAGGGTGCCCATCAGAACAACGAGGAGACGCCACCCCACCCCCGCGTGACTCTAGAGTTCAGAGCACCAGACAGCAACACGTGCTAGTGAGGCTGCGGAGACAGGGGCCCCCAGAGGCTGCTGCTAGCACTGCCAAATGATGCAGCCACCGTGGAAAGCGGGCACAGGGCACTGCTTACAAACACTGGGACTAGAAATACCATATGACCCAGCCCCCCCTCCACTTGGTATATACCCTGGAGAAATACGAGCCACAACACATATAGATGGATGTACACCCATGTTCATCACAGCACTATTTACCCCCCAAAAAAGAAAAGAGACAAACCATCTAAATGCTCAGCAGTGAAAGAATGGATATAGAAATGGTACATACGAGCCTTAGTGGTGCAGTGGTGACAGGCTTTCTCTGCTCCTGCAAAGAGTTAACAGTCTTGGAAAGCCACAGAGGCAGTGCCACCCCATCGTACAGGGTCCCTCTGAGCAGACATCGACTGGATAGCAGTGGGTTTGGGTTTTCAACGTACAACGCTATGGCGCAATGAGCAACCTGTGAAACACCTTACAGGATGAAACTGCGGCCCGATGCTGAGTCAGAGTGGTGAAGCACAGAAGGACAACTGGCGTATGAGATCACTACTCTACAGACTCAAGAACAGGGAAAGAAGCACTCTTGGACGGTTGCCAGGGGTGGAAGGGTAAGGGAGGGTGGGGAGGTCACAGGTGAGCAGATTAAAGAAAACGTGCTGTCATCAAGTCGATTCTAATTCACAGCGACCACATAGCAGGTTTCCAAGGCTGTAAATCTTTACAGGAGCACAGAGCCTCACCTTTCTCCCACAGAGCGGCCAATGGGTTTGAACTGCTGTTGGCTAGTCGCCCAACACTTACCCAAGAGCACCACCAGTGCTAACGTGGGGGAGCAGAAGGCAGTACACAATAAGAGTGAGGTTAGGAAAAAAGATGGGATCCAGGCAAGACCCAGGAAGGCTTGCCAGAGTTACCGGGAATAGATGCAAGTACGGTTATGTGCACAGTAGTGCTGCAGTGGGATTTGGAGTCAATGCTTCGCTCGGCACATAAGCTCCTGAGGTGGGGAGGGGGAGAGTGGAAGTAGACCCGCAAATATATATATATATATATATGTTTTATATATATACCGTATATACTCGAGTATAAGCTGACCCGAATATCAGCTGAGGCACCTAATTTTACCACAGAAACTGCATTAAAAATGTGCTGAAAACTTGGCTTATACAGGAGTATAGATCTACATATATTTGAAAGAGGATGTTTGTCTATGTATGTTTACTTTTGCTGCAAGTACTTGTGATGGGCGTACAGAAGTCAGTTACAAAAACTTCTTAAGCTTAACCAAACACCCTTCAAGAAAGAGTCGCTGGACCCGGAGGATCAGGACCATCGTCGTGGGCACTGCGGCCCACTGGCAAAACATCGTACACAAAGCCAGTGCTCCGACTGGACGTGTAGCCACTGGGACTTAAGCTCGTGAGCAGCCATGTGAGGCACAGCGATCGATTATTCTCTTTCCAGAGGAACAATGGAACAATTAGTCCAGTGGACTAATGAATCATGCAAGTATTAGTCTCCCTAACCCTGAGACCAGAAGAATTAGATGACCCAGCTCCGACTCACAACGACTCTGAAAAGGAGCAGCCTTCTATAGAATAGAAGGTCTTGGATAGAATGGGAGAAAGATGTGAACCAGAACTCAAAACCATAAAAAATATCAGGTTTATTGATCAGATAAAGGGACCCTCGAAACATTGGCCCTTACCTTTTGGCTCCAGAACTGAACTCACCTCCATGTTAGAAATATCAACCGTTTAGGATCAAAGGAGCAACCTTTACCCAAGGGCAAATTCAGTGTCAGGACAGAAGGAGGAATGGAAACGGGTAACACAGGGAGGAAGCAGGATAAGCCATGGTACACCACGGGGATTGCAGGGCAATGAGTTGAACCAGAGTTTGTATGAGTTGTTGAATGTAGAACAAGGATCTTATTTGTAAACCTTCATTGAATGCACAAACGTTTTATGAAATTAAATTTTAAAAAATACAAAAGAAATCTCGGGCATGCTTCAATCTTGGGTATACTTTTTCAGATCAACTTGTGCTGTAGGAAGCTGTCAGGTAAGGTGAGCTGCTTGATGGACAGGCCCAGGTAGCAAGGATCTGAAGCCTTCTGCCAAGGGGCATGTAAGAAAAATGTGGTATAGGGTCCCTCTGTCGTACAGGGGCTCTGTGAGTCACCATCAGTTCAACACCAGGCAACACACATTTGTCACAGTGTTAATTCTGCAGCCAACTTTACTTTAGGGAAAAAATATGAATCTCAATCTAGCAGAATATTGATATTTCACCTACCTACCAGAGCAGTGCTTCTCCAGCTACAGTATATCGCCTGAAGTAGCTCACCTAAAGGCCTTGTTAAACAGCACTTTCTGATTTGATAGGTCTGTGATAGCATCTCAGGATCTACATTTCAACAAATTCCCAGGAATGCCAAGACTACTGGTCTAGGGACCACATTGGTGAGGTGCTGGAGAATAATCTTGTAATATCTGAGTAGAAAAATGTTGTCATTCACTCATCTCCACTACTCAAACTTCAACCACGCAGACAAGACCTGGTTTGGCAGTTGGGGTACCAGTTCAAGCCCTTATCAATAAATTTAATGACCACTATTTTAATCTTCAGGAATTTGTGTTCTGCATAGAAATAGATATTCCAGATAATCCAAAAGACCAGGAGAAAACATTTACAAAATATACGACCAAAAGGCTAACCCCATACTATACAGTCTTTAAATTAAGAATAAGAAGGGAGGAGACTAATAAAAGGCCAAGAAGAAAAAAAATCTGCCATGAGACACAGGAAGAGGTGCTCAGCATATTAAGTCAAAAAAATTAAAATCAAGTCAATATCACAATCTATCAGATTAGCAAAAGAAGTGGGATTGTAAATGCCTATTGTTGATGAGATGGCTAGACTTTGTTGTCCAGACTTCCCCTTCCAGAAAAAGCAGAAACACAGACTGAATTTACCCTCTTGCATAAACAACTAGGAAACCAAACAATGGTGTTCAGACACGGGACAACAAACAGTGCAGATCAGTGACCCCTGAGAGAAGATAAACAACCACCGTGAGCCCTGTGATTACCCAGCTTAGTGTCTAAATAGTCTCTAGGTCACCGTGCAGAGAGTATGGACCCAACAGAGTTCAATAGTTGAGAGAATGGAGACTGGAGTTTAGTGAGGTCAAGGCAATAGAATTTGTGTGCAGGGGGTGAGGGAGGGCGATCGGGGGTCAAGAGACAAAAAGCTGCACAGATAAAGAACTCCAGAGGTATGGCGAGAGGTCCCTTCGAGCCTCTCACTCAGTGCTCACATGAGCATACATGTGAAGCAACTACATGCCTTTTCGGTTGGGTTCTTGAGAGAAGTGACACGTATATTTAGAGAGAGAGAGATTTATGTTAAGAAAATGGCTCCCACAGCTGTAGACGTGGGCAGGTTCCAAGTCCAGGGGGCAGATGTTAGGCTGGAAGCTCCCCCTGACTTGAGTAGCTGTGGGAACTGACGAACCCAAGATGGGCAGGAAGATGGCAAGAATGGTGGCTGCACAGGCCCAAGAACCTGCCATCAGCAGATCAGGCGGGAGGGCGCAGCGATGAATGAATCCAAGGTCGGCAGGTCAGATGGGCAGGCCCTTGATGACTCCCAGGACCGGCAAGCCTTTTGTGAAGCCATTGGCTCAAGTCCCAAACAGTCAGAAGCCAATGAGCCAAATACAGAATCCAGACCCAGCAAGAAGCAAGCAAGCTTTCCCGCAGCCCCACTTACATTAATTAAGAGAAGGCCACGCCCCCTGAAGAAACACCCCTTCAATTGATTGCATCAGTCCTGTGATTGGAGTGAGGAGGTTGCATCCCACACTAACCTTCTTAAAATGGATTGGCTGCCCATAGGAGACCCCACTTGTGGGTGTTATTATATTGCATTAGGTCACATTATGGGAGATTACTAGGTCTGAACTGCCAAACCACGGGAAATCCTGACCCAGCAAAGCTGGCACAAACCTAACTCTCACACCAGGGGAAATGATGACGGAAAGGAGGAAGTGGAGTAGTCACCAGCAATGACACAGGATGGGGACAGGTCATGGTACCATCCAACAAAATGAAAGTACCTCAACTACAGAGAATAACAGTAGCGTGTGCAGAGGTTACTGTCTTAGTAATGAGCTATAATAAGCTCTAGACCAGCAGTTCTGGTTTGAACAACCCTTTCATAGGGGTCGCCCAATTCATAACAGTAGCAAAATTGCAGTTATGAAGTAGCAGCGAAAATAATGTTATGGTTGGGGGTCACCACAACATGAGGAACTGTATGAAAGGGTCACGGCATGAGGAAGGTTGAGAGCCACTGCTCTAGACTAAAGACTTGCTGGATGTTTTGTTGTTGTTGTTGTTGTTGATAGTTGCTGTCTAATCGGTTCTGGCTCATGGTGAATGTAAGTGTACAGACTTCAACTGCTGCACAAGGGTTTCAAGGCTGCGACCTTTTGGAAGCTGACCCCCAGACCTGCCTTCCAGGCACCTGTGGGTGGTTTTGAACTGCTCATCTTGTGGGCTCGTGGTCAAGCACTACACTGTTTGTGCACACAGGCACTCCGGCACCCACCATAACCGAATGTCAAGAAAGCATCAAAGGACAACGCTGATTCCAAGAAACTAAACTACATCCCACAACAAGTCCAAAAACAGCTTAGGAGACAAAACATAACAAAATCCTGTACCGAATACCTTAGAGTGTAAATAACATTTATTAGAATCCACTAGGAATTTACCAAGTATACAAAGAAACAGAAAAATAAGAGTCGTAAAAGAGGAGAAAATGACCCCATAGAAAGAGATGCAGATTTTCTGTAGGTGACGGAGTTCGGAGAAAGGGCACTAAAACACCTTTTACAAACACGCGTGTTTCATATAGTGAAGAAGGTAGAAAAACTGTAAATATGGTGAAGAATGAAGTTGAACCCAAATTGAATGTCCTGAAATGAAAAGCACAGTAGTCGGAATGAAAGCTGGGCTGCATGCCAGCAATGGCAGATTGGACACCGCAGGGGGCGGACACCAGTAAAGGAGAGAATCTAGCGATAGGAACCGTTCCCTAAGGAACTGCAGAGAGAACGAGTGACCAGCAGATGAGGAGAACTGGTCTGTGATTGGTGTCCCAGGAGAAGAAGAGAGAAGTTTCAAAAAGGTTATTTCAATTGCAAAATAACCAAACTGTTAATAAGCCCTGGTACCCTGGTAACACAGTTGGGTAAGGGTGGACTACTAAACCACAAGGCTGGTGGTTCAAACTCACCAGCTTGCTGCAAGGGAAAGATGAGGCTGTCTGCTGCTGTCGATTGACAGCCTCGGAAACCCTCCGTAGGATCACTATGAGTCAGAATGCACCCACATTGGCTAAAAGGCAGTGGGATAAACTCACAGTGCTCTCGTTGCTGATGTCACATGGGTCTTGGCTGAAAACAGAAAATACCAGAATGATGTTTACCTGTGTTTAATGGATAGTGCAAAGGCGTTCATTTGATGTTGGGATCATAAGAAACTATGCGTAACATGGCCAAGAATAGGAATCCCAGAACCTTGCGTGTGCTCGTGCACAATGGTAACATGACGATCGAGGATGATCACTTACGACCTCACTGAGACATCTGTTTCTCAGACCCCATGTAACTGACTAACTTGAAGAGAGGAGCAAGTCTGGGGGCCTGGTGGAATGAACAGAAGCTCGCCGTGGGACGAGGGACTCCACAGCCCTGGCTGTGGGTATAAAACAAGGATGAGGAAGCACCTCCTGGGCAGTGTTTCCGAAGAAACAGTGCAACGTGACAGACGTCCCGGGCAAGTCCCTCTGCTCAGAAGGCCCACCTTTGGAGTGCGGTATGTGGCTTGGTCCTGAAAGGGCATCGCGCCTGGTGAAGAACCAAGGCACACACTCTGTGCGTGAACTGCAAGTGTGTAAGGATGCGGGAAATGATCTGGAGTGGGCAAACACCTCCACCAGCCCGAAGCAACGCAGTGGAAAGAAGTGCTTGGGAAGTGAGGAGGGTGCCTGTTGCGAAGAGTCACCGAGTCCGTGTGTCCGAGAAGACCTTCATAGCGGAGGGCGAAGGGCACTTGCCAGCTAGCTCTGGGCTTCTCCGGTCTTCACGGCAGGAGACGCCCCCAAGGGCACCTCTTGGAGACAATTTACACGCTGTACAAAGGCAGTCCAGGTACACCAAATGAAGAAAACCCCAAGCCACAAAGACACACTCATCCAACATCAGTGTATCCACACTGAATACAGCAAACATGAGAAAGGACTAGCGAAATCTCCTTTGACATCAGAAAGTACGTGTTAGATCAAAGTCCATATCAGAATGAGGCTGTAACTATTCACGGGAATAGAGAGCCTGTCTTTCTCCTTCCCAGTGGCTTCTGGTCTCCAATGACGAACCTTGCCCAGCGTAGACCCACTAAGCCACCAGGGCTCAGGCAACAGTTACACGGACACATCTGAACACCCTAACTGGGAGAGATGCTCAGTACAGGCCTGATCTCCAGACACGATATTGCACCCTCTGACCTTCCCATGACCCTTGCCATTGATGTCGCTGCCAGTGCCTGTGGAACAAGCCGCAACACCTCTGCCAGCGGGCATGTCCCCACAGTGTGTGCATCAGCCAGGCCAACTGCCCAGAGAAGGCTGACCTCTGTAGGGAATCACACGTAGCCTGAGCCCATTGGGGTACCCCGAGTTCCTTTCCCTGATTGGTTAGGGAATGGACAAGATCAGCTTAGCCCAAGAGGTTGAGCTGCATTCTGCTGCCAACGTGCACAAGTTTCCCATCCTTACGGCTATGAATACACTTCTCTAACGCTCACAGTGGATTTATCCAGCCTCCAGATCACCCAACCCATGGTTCATGGCTTGAACTGCCTGCCAGATGTTGCTCTGAGCCCCCTTTTATCTTGCGTTTTATCTACCTGTCCACTGTGTGGGGCAGGTTCAGAACAGAGCCAGGCTCTGTCAGCATAAGGGGGTGGATACTTTCACAGGGACCTCTAACTTTGTGTGTGGCTCAGAGAGAAGAGCAAGACGGCAACTCTCGGGCTGGCTTTGGCTGATCCGCTTCGCTCTCCACAGGCTTTAGGAACATATGAAGAAGGTCTGCGGGCCTGATCCAAGGAGCGCTGGTGGTACAGCTGGTGGGTTCCGTGTTGGGCTGCTAACCACAAGGCTAGCAGTTCAAACTCACAAGCTGCTCTGTGGGGGAAAAGATGAGACTTTCTGCTCTTGTGAAGTTGTACAGCCTCAGAAACCCTAGGGAGCAGTGCTACTCCGCCCATAGGGTCCCTGTGAGCTGGAATCCCAGTGGCTGTGCTGAGGCTCATTTGTGGTCTGGATGGCAGGATTATGTGAGGGCCCAGGCCTCGGATCCTGAGGACTCAGAGGTTGTGACAACCTCC
>NW_022111320.1:17153135-17155013 GCF_000313985.2 Echinops telfairi | reverse complement strand
AGCCATCTAGCTCAAAAGCAACAAAGCCCACATGAAAGAAGCACACTAGCCTGTGTGATCATGAGGTGTCAATGAGATCAGGGGCAGCATCAAAAGAAACAGAGCCTCACTCCCCAAGAGGGACTGGCACAGGGCCTGCAGCAATGGGCTGATGCATAGCAAGTGTGACAATGACATGGTGCACGGCCTTGCTTTCTGTTGTTGGACATTAGGTTGTTGTGAGTTGGTACTGACTGGTACTAACAATATTCATCTTAAAAATCTACAAAGTGCCCCCGCCCCCTGTATTTTCTTTAATCCGTCACACACAGAAGCCGACAATGCCAGAGCTCCATCCCAGGACTCTTGGTTCCTTAGGGATGGACTACACGGCTGGAATTGCCCTTTACAAAAGAAAGCGCCTGGACCTTGATGGAGTTTACGTTGAGAAGTAAAATTCATATTTTTACTTTTTCAGTCCATTGTCCTACAAACTTTCCAAAGTCCCTTGTACTTGTGTTACTTTAAAACTTTCGCTATCAAGCTTTAACTTAAACCCAAACTTTTTTTTCCCCAGAATGCCAAGATTATTGGCACACAGGAAGGGCTTGGAAAAACCCACTGCATGAAAAGCAATGAGAACACAGGACGGGGTAAGCATTGCCCAAATGAAACTGCTCAGAACGCTGGAAATGGCCAAAGGCTTGCAACAAGAAACATGAAGTCAAGAAAAAAATGAATGAATAATGGGACAGACAGTGAAGAATATTTTAACTTACCCTATTCTCATTCTCTTTGCCCCTGCTCTGCAGTAGCCTTAAAAACTAGCAGGTGTCAGCTGCTAACCACAAGGTCAGCAGTGCGAAACCACCAGGCACTTCTCCAGTAGCTACGAGAAAGAAAGATGAGGCTTTCTACTCCATTAAAAGGTTAAGAGTCGGGGGAGGTGGGGAGGGGGGGATGGTTAAAAGGAGCTGATGTCAAGGAATTCAAGAAGAGACTGTTTGAAACCTGATTGGGGTGGCAACTGTACAACACTGCTTGATGTGATTGAACTATGGAACAGTATCAGATCTGCATTAGTACCCAATACAATGGCTTTAGGGAACAAAAGTTAGAGTCTCAGAAATCCACGGGGGCAGTTCTGCTCTCTTCTATAGGGTCGCTGTGGCTGAGAATCAACTTGATGTGAGTTTCAACTACAGTAGCAGTCAAAACGCACAGCCACTGGAGTGGGGCAGACCAGATTTGGAGCTCTTTCAAGAGCTGCATCGCCAGAGAATTGTGTCTGGCAGCTCCTTTGAAAAGCAGGCCGCTGCCCCTCCCCCCAGAAGAATTTATTTCAAAGGACAGCATTGAATCTGCAGCTCCGGGAGAGAGACATATCTGATCGGAGCACACGGGAGCAGATGAAGGGGGAGGAGGAGAGAGTGGAGCACATCCTGGCCCACCAGGTCTTGAGGACGAGGATCCCAATTAGAGCAGCCGGGCCAGAGCGAGGACCACATGGCCAGCCCCACTATGAGACATGATGCCCCTCACTGACCCATGGTCCTGCAGGTGACAGCACCAGAGACACAGTCTGGGAATTGCTTCTGATCTGATCCCGCCACACCTAGACAAAGCACTGGAGGAGTGCAGCGGAACAGGAAGGGAATGGAGTGGCAAGGTCCCCAGGGAATCCTGAAGGTGGACTTTGAGGCCAGGGCGTGGTACCCCAACAGACTGGACTGGAAAACACTCCTAAAGGCCAACAAACAATCTTTGAACTAACTACAAGCTTTTCTTTCTTGTTGTGTTTTGTTCTGTTCTTTGTCAGTAGTTTGTTGTTGTTGTTGTTGTTTTGTTGTATATTGTTGGTTGGTCTTGCTCTGTCTTGTATTTGTGCATGCTATTATC
>NW_022111320.1:17114412-17148391 GCF_000313985.2 Echinops telfairi | reverse complement strand
TTTAGGAACTAGAGGAAGGTTGTATTTCTCATCATTGTTACATCGCACCCTGACTGGCTCATCTCCTCCCCGAGACCCCTCTGCAAGGGGATCGTATAAGGAGATTTTTTTATTATTATCAATGCTTCTTGATTTCTTCCAAGATGCATTGATGATTGCTGATAGGAATGCAAAAGTTGGAAATGGTGGTTAGAAAATATAGACTCAGGGATAAAAAACAAAGCTGCATCCCTCATATTCATACAATCGCAAGAAGCTGGAAGCTGCCTAAATTCCCATCAGGAGAATGAATTTTAAACGTTGGTACATGCACACACAATGGAATACCACGCACCTCATGACATGGAGGAATCTGGAAGCCATCATGTTCAGTGAAGTGCATCAATCACAAAAGGAACATGATTGTGAGTCCACTGTTGTAAGATGGACACCAAGATGAAGGCAAACGCATGCTTTCAGCATGCCATCTGCCAACCAAACCTGCCAATCTCAAATCTGGTAGAGAGCCTGACTAGTGCCCATGAACTCTGCCCTGCCCTCTCTAGAGACAGAGGAGTCCTCACCTCAACCGGGATCAGCTAGTCAAGATGGGAGGAAGAAAGATGACTATTTAATGCCTCCCGTGCAACAACGTGATGTGGTTCCCAAACCAGATCTTCCTAGCAGAGTGATAAGCAATACTGATGGGAAAATCAAGTCAAGAGGTCTCAAGAGGGGGGCATACAAGTGCATTTCTGTTGTTAGAAAATGGGGGGAACATCCTCCCAGAAGGGGGAAAATGATTCCCAATGTGTATATGGATCCCAAGGGAGAGTGTGTCTGGTATGCTCCTCACAGGGCATAGTGATCCGAGTCTCTGTCCAGCCCTTGGGGACCCAGGTCATGAGCCATAGAATACTGGGACATGGAACCCTGGATCTTCAAGGCAAACAACATATTCCAAAGACCATACCAGAGGGGTGCAATATGGAAACCTCACTAGGTGAACTGGGCTCTACCTCAAACACACCTGTAACACGAGGTCTTAAGGCCGAAACTACATGGTGTGTGAAGCAGAAGACCAGTCAACATTAGCGAACTAACATTTACTTACTATCCCAAGGCCTTGCTTGCTGTATTAAGATAGGTAATATTCTAGCAGATGTATCTGACATTGTCAGTGAATATTATAATAATGTAAGTTTTACATGACCATCTATTCCCATTGTTTGTGTAAATAGTATCCAGTCACGTAAGGATTTAATCTGTACAAGTCACTAATCCATGTGTTGCGATTTGTTCTTAGCCTGTATGTTAGGGTTAGTATAGTGTTCAATCTCCTTTTCTCAGTTGTGTTTCAAATACATTACCCTGGGCTAAATCAGTGACACTCTAAACAGAAGGCTCTTAGGCTCCAGGGAGATGATAGATTACCATAACATAACAAAGATGTCTCTAAGGTGGACCAGAGGCAGATAGAAAACAGATATAGGGATGGTTTAGGGGCTTGCACTTAATCGCAGCTCCAATCTAAGAACAATTAGTTCTTTCAACATGGTCCTGCTGGACACTCACCTTCATGAAGGACACACGGAAGATATGGGTGCTAAAGCAAAGTGTTGTGAAGAAATTAGATGGTGTTGCAAACAAGCAGCTATCGAAGTGAGACGTCAATTAAGCCCACATGGAGGAAGCACACCAACATGTGTGATCAAAGGATTGTATATAATCCAAATCTGATGGAGGGTGCCAGGGTTTAAATTGTGCAATTCTGGTTTGCATAAGACTCTGAGTGACAGAAGGACAAAATACATTTGCAGGATCTATACATGGAATAGGCCTCCAGTGACTTCCCTCCGACGATAATTGAGGGATGGGAATGACCTGGTCATCAGAGTATTATAGAGGCAAAGTAGATTAAAATGAAAAACCTGACATAGTGGTTAAAACTTTGTCACTTGATCTCCCTTTTGATACACTTTGAACTTGATCTGGTTTTTAATATTTTGGGTTTTTATTCAAACCGGGGTTTATCTCTATTGTGTTTTGTTATTGTTGCCAGCCTTCTTAACTGTTATGTATTTTCCTATGTTTTTCAGTCGATGACACTCAGGATGGGTGAATCTATAGAGAAATAACTAGATTAAGGGCTCCTGGGGAAAACATCAGGGAAGCTGGGGGTGGAGGGGGGAGTTGATATCAAGGAGTATAAGAGAGAAAATGTTTTGTAATTGATTGTGGTAGCGATTGTGCAACACTGCTTGATATGACTGAGTTATGACTAACTTGAATGGCATGATGCCTGGATTATGCCCTCATAAAATGGTTGGGGATAAAAATAAAGTTGGAGATTACAAGACAGAATTGTTCAAAAATCAAGGATTTGTTCATAGCAAATACCTTTATTTCAACAACACAAAAGGCAACTAGACACACTTGACTTCTCCAGGTGGCACAGCAGACATCAACCGGACTGCAGCTGTGGGAAGAGACGCTGGCGCAGCTCGGTATCAACAGCTAAAACCAGGCCAAGGGCCCACTGTGGGCCAGCCCATCAATTGCTCATAAATTCAGGTAAAGCTGAAGACAATTAGAACAAATCCACAAGAAACAAAATATGACCTTGAGTCTATCCCACCTGAATTTCGGGAACACCTCAAGAACAGATTTGACATACCGAACACTACGGACTAAAAACCCGATGAGCTGTGGGAGAAAATCGAGAACGTAAGTCATGAAGAAAGCAAAAAGATCATAGTGGATGTCAGAAAAGACTGAAACTTGGTCTCTAATTAGAGAGTAGCTAAAGCAAATGGAAGAAACGTTGAAGTTAAGAACCAAATAGAACATTTCAAAGGGCAGCCTGAGAAGACAAAACAAAATATTGTAAGATATGCAAAGACCTAGAATTAGAAAATTAAAAGCATACGAGGGGGTACCCCCAAAAAAACAGAATCCACCCCCCTAAGCTATATATTTAAATTTTACAAAACAACCCTATCATCTTCAAAGGACTCTCCACTACACTTAATACAGTGGTCAAATCTGTGATTCCATTCTTGGAAACATTTCTCAAACTCATGTTTGGATGACTGACAGCACCTCTCATATTTTCCTTCACCTCTTCTTTGTCATCAAATTGCTGTCCTTTCATGTCCTTCTGCATTCATGGAAACAAAATGAAGTCCCACAGAGCAAGGTCAGGTGAATAAGGTGCATGGGGCAAAAGGCATGCAGCTTTTCCCCAAAACTGGCGCACTGAGACGGCTTTGTGAACAGGTGCATTGTCATGGTGGCAAAACCAGGCCTTTGTTGTCCCACACTGCTACACAATCTTTTCAAAACCTCTAAATAGAAAGCTTGATTAACAGTCTGACCTAGTGGAATGAACTCCAAATGCACCATCCCCCTCACATTAAAAAAAAAAACACAAAAAAAACCACCCACAAATGAGCATCGTCTTGATCTTTGATTTCACTTGGTAAGCTATTTGGGGGTGAGGTGATGATGGCATCTTCCACTAGCTTGGCTAATGTTGGCTTTCAGGGTCGTAAGAATAGTACCATGTCTTGTCACTAGTAATTACCTTGGGGAAAAAATTCCGGGTGGCTTGGGAGCTGTTCTTTCAAAGCACAGCATGTTTCCAGTTGATGTTCTTTTTCCTGGTCAGTCAGAACCCGAGGCCCACATTTCTCATCAACCCTTCTCATTCCCAAATCTTCCACTAAAATTTGCTGCTCCAAGCTCCAAAATAGTCCAGATAACTTCCCCATCTCTTCAATGGTCCATCGCCAGTCTTCAAGCCCAAGTGCATGAATTTCGTAAACATTTTCATTACAGAAGTTGACAGTCGTCCAGAACGAGGTTTCTCATCAATCCACATTTAAGCTGTTTTGAAGTGAGAAAACCACTCATACACTTGAGGTTTTTCTCATAGTACTGTCCTTCTAGGCTGTGTTCCATATTACAAGTTTCTGTGGCGTTTTTCCCAGAACAGGAAATGAAATTTCACAGCAGCACACTGACCTCTTAAATCGGCCGTCACAAAAAATGAGGCCTGATTCGATGATACTCACCTTCCCGACACAACCGCTGAAGACAAAGCGGGTTAATAAGCAAATGTGGTGAAGAACACGGATGGTGCCCGGCTATCAAAAGACAGCGCATCTGGGGTCTTAAAGGCTTAAAGGTAAACAAGTGGCCATCTAGCTCAGAAGCAACAAAGCCCACATGGAAGAAGCACACCAGCCTGTGTGATCACAAGGTGCCGAAGGGATCAGTTGTCAGGCATCAAAGAACAAAAAATCATATCATTGTGTGCTCACCTCCATGACATGATCACTGAAGACAAAAGGGTGCATATGCAAATATGGTGAAGAAAGCTGATGGTGCCCAGCTATCAAAAGATATAGCATCTGGGGTCTTAAAGGCTTGAAGGTAAACAAGCGGTCAAAAGCAACAAAGCCCACATGGAAGAAGCACACCAGCCTGTGCAATCACAAGGGGTCGAAGGGATCAGGTATCAGGCATCATCAGAACAAAAAATCTTATCATTGTAAATGAGGGGGGAGGAGTGCGGAGTGGAGACCCAAAGCACATTTGTAGGCTACTGGACATCCCCTTACAGAAGGGCCTCAGGGAGGAGACAACCAGTCAAGGTGCGATGTAGCAATGATGAAACATACAACTTTCCTCTAGTTCCTAAATGCTTCCTCACTCCCCCACCCCACCCCCATTATCCTGATCCCAACTCTACCTTGCAAATCTGGCTAGACCAGAGGATGTACACTGGTATAAATAGGAATTGGAAACAGGGAATCCAGGGTGGATGACCCCGTCAGGACCAGTGGTTGTGAGTGGGGATACTGGGAGGGTAGAGGAGAGTGGGTTGGAAGGGAAGAACTGATTACAAGGATCTACATGTGACCTCCTCCCTGGGGGATGGACAGCAGAAAAGTAGATGAAGGGAGACGTGGGACAGGGCAAGATATGACAAAATAATAATTTACAAATTATCAAGGGCTCATGAGGGAGGAGGGAAGGGGGAGGGAGGGGGAAAATGAGGAGCTGATTCCAGGGGCTTAAGTGGAGAGCAAATGTTATGAGAATAATGAAGGCAATGAATGTACAAATGTGCTTTACACAATTGATATATGTATGGTGACAAGAGTTGTATGAGCCCCTAACAAAACAATTTTTTTAAAAAATGAGGCCTGAGGGTAACTTTTACGAAGAAATTTTCTGTGACCAGAGAGAACCTTCCCAGGTGACGCCACTGGGTACGCTCAGAGTGAGTTGCTTGATGCTCACCTAGTGGGGGGGTGGGGGGAATGCATACTATGAAAACTCCGCCCAACAGTTTTTTCTGGGTTGTTTTTTTTGTTTTGGTACCCCCTCATATATTAAACTGAAAGAACTGAAGAAAAAATTCAAGCCTCAAATTGTAATATTGACAAGATTGTATGGATAAAGTATTGAATGATGCAGGAAGCATCAAAAGATGGATACACAACAGTATACCAAAAAGAACTAGTCAACTTTCAACCATGTAAGAAAATAGCATGAGCAAGAACCAATAGTGCTGAAGGAAGAATTTCAAGTTGCACTGAAAGCATTAGCCAAAAATAAGGATCCAGGAATCAATACAAGACCAATTGAAATACTTCAAAAAGCTGTAGAAGCACTGGAAGCACTCACTATTCTGTCAGGAAATCTGAATGACAGCTACTTGGCCGACTGACTGGAAAAGATCCCTATCTGTACCTGTTCCAAAGAAAGGTGACCAAACAGAATGCTCAAACTGTAGAACAGTGTCACAATGGTTGCACAGGAGTTCATGAATTACCACAGGTTCAGGCCAGATTCAAGAGGACATGGAACAAGGAATATCATGGCTGCCATCAGGCGGATATTGGCTGAAAGAAGGTAATACCAGAAAAATATTAACTCGTGGTTTTTCGACTATGCCAAGGCATTCAATTGTATGGATAACAACCTATGGATTATCTTGAGAATGGCATTCCAGAACACTTTATGAGAAACTTATACATGGATTAAGAAGCAGTTGTGCCTCAACAGAGCAAGGGTATACAGCATGATTTATAATCAGGAAAGGTGTCAGGGTTGTATTCTCTCACACTTATGTAATCTGTGTGTTGAGCAAACAATCAAGAGAAGCTGGTTTCTATGAGGAACAATGTGGCAGCAGGATTGGAGGCTTACTAACAAACTGCTATATGCAGATGACAAAACCTTGCTTGCCGAAAGTGATTTCAGCTGTCAGTATGGATTACAACTCAATGAGAAGGCAAACAAAATCCTCACAACTGGACCAATAGGTAACATCATGAAAGAGAAGAGAATGAAGCTGTCAAGAATTCTGTCTTCGATCCACAATCAATGCTCATGGAAGGAGCCAATGTCAAGAGCAAAAGACAAGCTGCATTGAGTCAATCTGGTATACAAGCCCTCTGTAGAGTACTGAAAACCAAAGACGTGGAGCACTAAGGTGTGACTGACCCACGGCATGTTATTTTCAATTGCCTCATATGCATGTGAAGACATTAAATTTAAAAAGACCCAAAGAAATCAAGCATTTGAATTGTGGTGATGCCCGATTATAATATTCAGTGACCATGGACTGCTGAAAGGACAAACTGATGTGTCTTAGAAGAACAGCCAGAGTGCGCCTTCGAGGCAAGGATAGCGAGACTCTGTCTTACATATTTTGGGCGTGTCATCAGGACAGACCAGTCTCTGGACAAAGACATGACATTTGGTAGAGGGGGCAGAAAAAGGAAGCCCCTCAAAGAGATGGACTGGCACCTTGGCTGCAACAATGGGCTCAAGCACAGAACTGTGAGGATGGCACGGACGGGCGGTGCTTTGTCCTGCTGTGCATTAGGTTGCTATGGGTCAGAGCTGGCACCTAACAACGTCACAAGGTAAAGGTCAACTCGTGTACAGGGTAAAAAAGGAGAAAATGTCCATCTTACCGGACAAGAAAATTAAGGTCACACAGGACACCCAGATGATTTCAATCTGTTTCATTGGCATTACAAGATTTTATTTGGAATTAAATCACAATCTTTACAAGTTATTTACAAGGCATGAAAATGGAAAACAGCACGAAATACAATTGAGGTATAAGCTAAGAGCAGTTATGTTTCAATAAATATAATTCAAAATTTGTAAACTGAGTGACCAGATAGATGAGTCTTGCTCACCTAAACTAAGCGAGCAGATAGATGAGCCTTGGTTTATAAAACCATATAAAATATTTATTTCACGTGAGGTAGAGGACAGTTTTGTGTGTCATATAATGCAACCAACCACAGCAATTGTAACCATAAAACTGTACATCATTGGCAAAATTTTATATTGAATTATGGTCAATGTAGTCAACAGTTTATTTCAACTGCTGCAGAACAGGTATTTTATTCACTGCCTTAACAGGTTAGAAATTCAGAAATAACATTAAAAAACTACTGTGTTGGTTTATCAGGATGAACAAATCTTCTAAAAGGATTAAAAGCAGTATTATATTTCTCACAAACTATAAATCCCCCAAAGATGTCCTAGATTAAGCAATTATTTTAGAAGGATATTTCTACTAAAACTACTTCTGTAAGTTGCTGTGCTTTATTTTCAAGTGAGGTATCTATATTAAGAAAATCTTATAAATCTGTTTTATATATTAAACTAGCTTAATGCACTATTTTGTTTTCTGGGCTTTTTGCAATTTTAGCTTTTACATTTGATCACTTTCTAATTCAAAAACACTGCTTAAGCACTATATATGACATGAGTTTATTATTAAAGAAAAATTGTTACATAGTTTAGATGCAATTCAGTGAAAAGTTTTTACCAAAAAGGGAAAAAACTGCCCTTTAATACAAGATGCCATATAAAACACCCATACTATTTTCTCCCTTAATAGTGAAGCGTTAAGTATTCTATACTAGAAAAAAAATTAAACTGTTTATTTCAATTCCGCAATGTGTAATACAGCAGCTATGTGTCCTTTATTGCTGACAGCGTCAATAAAAACTATTAACAAGTAGTTTCAAGCACAGAAGTAAGTGTACAGTAAGAGCACAACTCTCCACTATCTCAATTTATAATGTCCTGTCATGTGGATTAAATGCATAAAGAAAAAAGTGTGGACTTCTTCCCTAAGTAATCAAAACATAAATGTTACCTTTGAGGGGAAAAAAAAAATCATAGGAGCTAATGAAAACCCTTCACCACCACCTAATTCACACTAAAAAAACAACCTTCATCACCATCTTTGAATTTTATCCCAATACCTTGAGCACTTTTCCTATTACGAAAGTTCATTCATCATTGTCCTTTCTTTCAAACTGAAGCCACAGATGTGCAAATACACTAGCTATTCTGTCTTGACTTCTAAAATATATTGCTACCCTACAAATACCATTGTACTCCCTCTTTATTTACCTACTTTAGTAACTGCTCTACAATTCAATATATACAAATGATTTTGTCTAGACTGTTAATATATTAAATGTTATAAAATTAGTTCATGAAGCAGAAACCATCCTCTCATGTACACAGAAATTTAAGCAAAAGAATATGCATTACAAAAACTGGTAGAAGCCACAAACTTAAGTTCTTGGCCAAATCCTTTTATAGTGTTAACAAGCCTGTGTAAGAAAGGGGTGATGTAGAGCTTCTTCAGTGACAGCAGGAAGGGCTTTTTGTTGTTGTTGTTATTTACACTCCTGCCTTTGTAAATGTGGTACATTTCTCATCAATTTTAAGAAACTACTACCATTCAAAATTAAGCCTGACCCCTCACCCTGAAAGGTAATTATTTGAGTGTTTCTTCCTGATGTGGCACAGTTTTTTATAGGCCATTTCTTCACTTCGGAGTAAACATTTTTCTATTTTTCCTGAAAAGAATAACATTACAAAGGCTGAGGAAAATATTTGCTCACCTAAAAAATTTGGCACACAAAAACCGTGTCAAAAACAAAGCTTAAACTAGCAACCAAGAACACAAATGAGCATGCACAGAATAAATTTATATGGGTAAGATAGTTTAGTGGCAGTGGCCACTTTTAAAGCATCACAAAATTTCTGAACTTTTGAAAGCTATGTGGTGCAACTTAACATACAATTACTCTCAACTGGAATGGGTATAATATTCACAAGTGACTAAAAAACTATTTTCAAAGAAGCATTAAGACAGACTTATGGCACATCAATGCATCTTCCATAAAAGGAAGACCGCACAATGGCAGGTAAGGGCTACAAGTATTGTGGACTCCGTTCTAAATGAGTTTTAGCGCTGTTTACTGGTATTTAGGCAACATTGAGAATTTTTAAAATAACCTATCTCCAAGATTAAATAGTTAATTTTAGAAGTTCTGGGTTAAAAGTTAAATAAGCTTATCATTTACTAAAGTTAACATAGGCCAAAAAAAGTTCAATAGAGTAAAAAAATACATGAAAATATAGGGGCTAAGTGTCTTCCAAAAGGCAAGCTGCAGCACTTAATTCACAAGGAAAACTGTGTCCTAAGTGTCTTTTGTGATTTTTCTTTCTCCAGACCTAAATAAAAGGTATTTTATGTTTATGACAATATGTCATTTTAGGATGTTTCTTCTTGAGAATTCCAAGGACAGGGTGAAGTTGTACAATTTCAGCACACTTACTCTCAAGGTCACACTCTCATGCGCAGTGAAGAAACCACACTTTGAAAAATATATTTGGATATGGGAGTACCATTAATCAAAATATGAACACTGCTTAAAGGACAGCCTAATGATTTTAAAGCTCTATTAACAGTAAGTAGAGCATCTACCTTTACCCTAAGAATAGTATAGCTAATTCACTTTAAGAACAAATGTAGCTCTCGTTAAGTAATTTCACACCGTACCTCATGAGAAAATACAAGAAACATAAAAATCAAGAGAAAAGAATGCAAATTAGTGATAGCTTCAGGACTCTTCCTTTTTAAGAGTCATCTGAAGAATCTTACCACTATCTTTAAAAAGACTCAACTAACAAGAAACTTTCCATGAAAGAATAAGACTTTTCTGTGCAAAAAAAAGTGCAGATTCTGCCCCTCCCCAAACTATGGAACTGCTGTCTTCGCTAAAATTATCTAAAACAATACAGTAGGAGATAACTAAATTTTCCTATATGAGCCTATCATACACGATCAGTTAACGGTAAATTCCTGATTTTAATATTAAGCAGTAATTGAAAATGGTCCATTCGTGCAAATTTTGGTAAGACTTATCTTAACATTTAAACATACGAAAGTCCAAAGTAACCTTGCAGGGTTTACTATTTTACAATCTAAAGGAGAACAAATCCATTAAAGAAATGAGTCCATCGTATAAACGTCAGTAAGACACAGAGCTACCCCTGACAACCTGTACAGGAGGGAAAGGTCTGGGGAAAAGACACACATCACTGAGGGCAGCTTTCTCAAGAACACGAATGTTTTCACACCACTACTAACATAAACAAAGCTGTATAAGTATTATTTTTTATCCCCTCTTCTGAAGTTACTGGATTTAAATTTACTTATTTTTTAATCTAAATATAACCACATTTAAACTCAAAGACAAATCCCAACTGCTTGTTTTCAGCAGCAGTGCCCAACAAAGCATGTTGCCTTCCCCGTTGTGCCCATAGGGTGCGCTGTAACCTCATCACTGGAATCTCTCTTTGCACAAAGTGTCATCGCAGGAGACAAGGAAAAGAAGAAAATGGGCGAAAATTCACCCCCATAGCTGTTCAAAGTAAAAGCAACGCTGTCTGTGTAACAATGAATACACAACACTATCATCAATTTAGGAGACTGTGCTCATGGAAAAGAAACGGAGAGCCAACCCCTTCTGAGTAGCTCTGTGTATCTGAAACATGAAGTCACTGGTGCATGGAAAAGTGAGTCTGAGGCAGGGATAACAAAGTGGACCACAGCGATTTCCTATCACACAACGCAGCTTTAAAAAAGTATACAACTCTGAAGTTTGCATTAGAAATATAGGCAGCTTATCTACTAGTTGAAAACTTGTAAGAGTCTTGTGACTAGTCAGTTGGGAGGAGCGGGGAGTACAAAGAAACATACACTTTCATTCATTTGAAAAATGTAAAAATCTATATACTAATATAGAATCTTTCACTTTCTCGGATCTACAAATGGATAGAATGTCTTGTTATCTTCATACACGCGTAGAAGTTGTTCACAATTCTAAGACCACAACAGACAGACGAAAAACCCTGTTCAAGAGCACATAGATGAATCTCTTTGAAGGCTTCTATTCTTTAGAAGTCTTAGATTTCAAAATCTGCAGCTTGAGCTCTTTAATTATCATCTCCAACTTCTGCCTTGCCTCCCGCTCCTGTCTGAGTGCATCCTGGAGCTCTTGCCTATCGGCCTCAGCATGGTCCAGTCTCTGTCTCAGCTCGGCCAGCTGTGTGAATGAAAAGGCTTTGTCAGTTTTCATGCCAGTCTTGTCTCTCCATTTCGTCCCCAACATGGCCAAGGGTTTCTTGGCATTTTGTTTTTTTACAAAATAAGCTATTTTCTACATAATACAACCACTGAGGAGCTAACATATTGAACCTGACATATTACACAGGGAGAAGCCATGGGTCAAGACAGCTGAATATCTGCAACACTTCCACGAGGTCCCGCACCTTTCTCTCTCAGGACATGGTAATGTCCAAATTATTTATCCGGCTCTCCAAGTTTGTACTACAATTAACGGAAACTCAGAAAGAAAACAAATGACTGCCATCACAGAGTCAATGATGACATGAAGCAAGCCTCTAGTAAGACAGTGCAGTGCAGAACCACCCCCGAGCCTCCTAGATGGTAACTGCTGAGGGGAGCAGAAAGACCGCCTTTCTCCCACTGGGCGGCTGGTGGTTTCCAACTGCTGACCTTGTGGATCACAGTCAACGCGTAACCACTATGCCACCGGGGCTCCTCAATGAACAGGAAGTGAGTTACAAATTCATTTTTTCCCTAGGGCTTCTGCATTCAGTGGACAAGAGTACAATGTCATCAATTGGTTGATTTGAGAATGCATTCACTGGATTAAAATATTACATATACACCTACTCCTCTCACTAGCACAGTACTTAACATTTTGCATTCATGACAATATAAAAAGTCTACTATACGACTACTTAACCTGCTAACAAACTACGTCTCGCAGTTAAACACCAAAGTACTAAGCAAGAGTAACAATGACTTATGACTCAGATTGCGTGTCAACTTGAGTGGGCCATGATTCTCGGTGGTTTGGCAGTTATGTAATGCTGCGGCCATCCTCTGTTTTCATGTAATGATCTGACCTTCAGACGTGAACCATAATGGTAAGTAAGAAGTGGATGTGTAACTGTTATTATTCTGTGAGCTAGCAATTAGTAATTTAGCCATTGATTTATATGGAGACCCAATGCAAGTTTAAAATGAAAAACATACAAAGTCATCTTGGACAATATAGTTCAACATTATATGTCACAGAATTTTCTGCTTTGAAATGTAGCCTAGTGAAATGAGCTTGGACATGAGTAACTCCTTTAATAGAGATGAATCAGTAATTCTTACCTGCGCTGCATATTCGACTTCTTTATCTTTTTCTATGTTGGCATCACAGGTACACTTTTGCTTAATAACCTGCTCTAATTTTCTCTCTAAGTCCCTCTGTTCAATGTAGAATTCCTCCATTCTTTGAGCATGCTCGTTCTGCAAAGACTCCAGCTCCTTCTGTAAATGTTGCTGCTCCTCAGTCAGTTCCTTCATGACTGTGGAACCACTCAGCATGTCCACTTCCTGCAACGCAGAGAGCACAATACAATTTCTACCTTATTTTCATCATACATTTTATTCATCCAGAAAAAAAAGAGAGAAGAGAAAAATGCCCACAATTCAATCATCAGGTCGCTTCATACTGATTTGTATTACACAGCTGAATTTATTATCTTGAAAACTATTCAGTCTGAAAAGTTAAGCATCTCCTAAAATTGTCTTTATCATTGTAAATTTTGGACTTAAGCTCAAGTACATGTACACCATCTCATCGTAGTTCATGTTCCTAAGAACATGCAATAGTTATTTTTTCATAAACAACTACCACCTACCATCTGAAGTTGCTGCTTCTTCTGCAAAATTGAGTTCAGTTTTTCCTGTTGTTTGATATAAGTTCTCACAACTTCTTCCATGATTTTCCCCTTGTCATCCTCACAAGGGACGTCTTTGACAGGGAGTGGAGATGAAGCTGCAGCATCTTGACCAACCATGGCCTTGCTTGTGTCTCTGACTAAATTGGAGGCAGATTCAGATTTCTTTTTACTTGTAGAGTTATTTGATATTGGTGGATCTTTGAAAGGCAAAAGTCAAGCAATAAAGTATGAATGTCACTTCATTAAAAAATCCGTATAATTATCCAAAATTGAAATTAAATAACAAGTCTATGTTGCAATGACATGAAAAGTATCAAAACACTTAGAAATGAATTTAACAAAAGAAGTATAAAACTTGTATACTGAAAACTACAACAAAAGTTCATTTGAAAGTAATTGAGAGACAAAGTGGATCAATGTTAAAGATGTTCTCCTAACACTCACGGATTAGAAGGCACTATTGTTAAGATGATAGTACTACCAAAATTGATCTACTTTATTCAACACAAACCCTATTAGATCCCAGCTACCTTTGAGGCAGAAATTGACAAGTTGTTTCTAAAATTTATAGTGAAATTCAAGAGCTCCAGGACAGCCAAAACAACCTTGAAAAAGAAAGACTGAAGACTCACAGTTCCCAATTTCAAAATTTACAACAAAGTACAGAAATCAAGGCTGTATGGTCTCCCCATGAAAGACAGACATAAAAACAAACAGTGTAGTATTGAGAACCCAGAAATAAATTCATGTTTTATGTACAACTGATTTTCAACAAAGGAGTCAAGACAATTCAACGGAGAAAGAATATCTTTTGAACAAATGGTGCTGTGGCAACTGAATGGACATGCCAACGATTAAGAATGGACCCTTAGCTCAGATCCCATCATACATAAAAAGTAACTTAAGATGGGACCAAAGATCTAAACGTACAAACTAAAGCTCATGTGATGTATATGCGCATGACTCAGATTGCATGATGCCTAAAGCAACTAGGAAAACCGGGCCCCATCCACACTGAAAGCTATGTATTTCAAAGACCTCAAATAAAAAGCGGTAAATCATAGGTCTGGTAGAATGAAATGACCCGACTTAAAAGTGAGCAAAGAATCTAAATAGGCATTTTTCCAAAAAAGATATGCAAATGGACAATTGGTGTATGAAAAGATTATCAACATTATTATTATTGCAAATTAAAACCGTAATGAGAGACTGCCTAACCACCACTAGGATGGCTCAAAGAGGAAGACAAACAACTACTAGCACGAAGGACAGCGTGGAGCCTGAACCCCAAAGCACTGCGGCGGGAACGCAAGGTGGGGCAGCAGCTTTGGAGGACGGTTTGGTCAATTCCTCACAAAGTTACCAAGAGTCAAATGGATGGTGGTGATGACTGTCCAAATCTTCCTAATACTACTGAACGATTAAATTGTATGTTATACAAAGTATATACAAACAAAGCTATTTTTTTTAAAGCTACTATACGATCCAACAGTATCTACTTCTAAATATATACTTAGAGAACTGAAAATATATGTCCACACTAACACTTGTACAGGAAGGTTCACAGCAGCATTTGTCATGATAGCCAAAAAACCCCAAAGAACAGCCCCCACACCCATCAACTGATGAATGGGCTTTTTAAAGTAGACCGTATCCATGAGTATCATAAAAGATTAGTCATCAAAAGGAAGGAAGACTGATATAGCATGGACCGGGAAACAGTAAGACAAGTGGAAGAAGCCAGACACAAAAAGCCGCGTGCAGTATATGACTCCGTTTCTATGAAACAACCCGAATAGGCAAATCCATAAAGACAAAATGCAGAGCAGTGGTTGGTAGAGGTTGGGAAGAGGAGAAGGTAGGTGGCTGCCAATAGGTTAGCGAGTTTCCTTCTGGGGTGACACAAAGTTCTGGAATCGGTTGTGATAGCTGTACAATGTGGTGCAGACACTAAACATCACTGGGTTGTTCCTCTTAAAAGGGTGAAGTTTACAGTATGTGAATTACTATAAATGTCAAAGTCACTAGAACACATTAATTTAGAAAATAAAACAAAATGCCAGAATGACATGATGCCCTCTTAGGAATTATTATCTGTCATATTTAAATCACAAAGAAAATTAACTTTAAATCCCCCAATATTAAAATACCAAAAAACCCTGAGAATCTCAATTCTCTGTGGAAACGGTTAAATAATCAGAAAGCTCAACAGCTTGATGCAGTGAAACAATTGCCACACTGCCGAGGCTGTCAGCAAAACTCTCAGGCTGTAGGAGATAAAACAGGTGGCATATCCTGTTCAGTCCGCAGTATTTCAGAAGGCACAGTTAAGTAAGAAGCCGTTTTAGCTTCCAGCCAGCATTCTGCATTTATACCATCTGCCAGGCCCCTAAATCTATGAATTTTTAATCACTGCATCATTCCATAACTAAGTTTCCGTGAGTCCTATCTCCTCTTACTTCTATGTACTTCCTGGAAACCTAGTTCAATGGTTTCTCAGCTCATAGCAAATTAGAAAGAAAAATAAAGACCTAGTAAAGAAGGTGGCTGGGGGCAAAGGCAGGAAGACAGAGTGAGTCAGATAAAAAGCATTTGCAGTGTTAAAGTTACACTGTCTGTCTGTCTGTCTAATTAACCTCTAGAGGTATCACCATTCTACGGGTATTAACAGTTGAGGTACAAAGTAATCATCCAGAGTAAAAAGTGTTCTTTTTTAAAGTTCAAGCTCAAATTATTCTCTTACTGTCTTGTCTATCTAATTAACCTCTAGAGGTATCACCATTCTACAGGTATTAACAGTTGAGGTACAAAGTAATCATCCAGAGTAAAAAGTGTTCTTTTTTTAAAGTTCAAGCTTAAATTATTCTCTTACATAAAAATCCTCTTTGACAATGATGAATCAATGTGTTTATGAGGCATTTTATTTTTAAAAGATAATGTGACTACTCACCAACACGGCTATACAATCCTCTACTTGTTTTCAAATCCAGATTCTCCTGGTCCTTGAGAGAGCCATCTGGGTAAGACGCTAGTTTGGGGCGTTTGACATGGCTGTGCAGCTTCTCGGGCTGTCTTGGTGTGGACTTACATGCCTCCATCCCTGTGCCCTCTCTATACTGAGGTGTGGCAGAAGTCAGAGACACATTTGGGGCAACCACTTTATCACACATGTATAAGTAGTAACTGGAAACAAAGAAAGGTAAACTGAGTTGAGTATTAAATGCCACTGACACACACAAAAAAGCACCACCAATACAGCAATTCCGTGCCTATCACGTCAATCCCAGTGCGTGGGAACCCTACAGAACAGGGGCAGAACTAACTGCCCCTGTGGGTTTCTGGACTGTAACTCTCTCCGGAGGTAGAAGTCCCATCTTTCTCCCACACAGCAGCGTTTCTAAACCGCAACCTTAAGGCAGCAGCCTCCACAACAGATAACCACCAAGTCCTTCGTGCTCTGCGCCTGCTTACGTACTCCAAGTCAAAATCAAAATATTACTACTGTGTATTTTAGATTATCTGAACATTTTCAAGCATATAGTTTTTGTCATTCAAACATAAAAAATCAAGGACCCAGGAATTACTTATTTCTAGAAAGAAAAAAAAACAGAAAAAACAAGCAAAGGTTATTATCAATATTCAATACAATTAAGAGTTCATTTATATTTTTCCCTCAAAGTTTTTCGAATCCGAATGACTAGACATAAGATCTAAGCAGAAACAACAGAGAAGTACTGAAGCGCAATACAAAACAAACATCAGCAAGCCCACTGCCGTGGGGCGGATTCTGACTCCTGCAGTTGCTGAGGCTGCCAATCATTTTGGATGCTGATGGGCCTCATCTCTCTCCTGCAGAGCAGCTAATAGGTCCAACTGCAAACTTTGTAATTAGCTGCCCAATGTTGCCCCCACTGCACCTCGAGGGCTTCTCTCATCTGGCAAACTCAAGCACCATCAAGTGGGTGCTGACCCCTAGCGGTCCTATAGGACAGCATAGAACCGCTCTTGTGGGTTTCTGAGATGAACTCTTTACAGTAGTAGAAAGCCTCCTCTTTCTCCAGTGGAGCAGCTGGTGGTTTTTAAGCTGCTGACCCTGAGGTCAGCAGCCCAACTTGTACCACTTCGCCACCAGGGTTCCTCATATGGCACAGTGTAAGTGGTGAACGGATGAACGTCCACTCACCTGGGATGCAGAAACGAATGTGTGTGAGAAACATGGTCACCTTCCTGCTTTATAACAGGATACCACGACTGCAAATCCATTCCAGGTGATGTCACCATCTGCAGAAATAAGCGGAGCGAGAAAACTACTTAGAGAAGAGTTGCATCATGGAAGAGCTATCTTCTAAATAAGTGGTCCTTCCTCAGAGGGCCACATCTCGTGACCTGGAAACTCAGATGCTGCATGATACTATGCCATCAAAACGGCCGCTTCTCACCAGTAAAAGCAGGGTGGGAGGAGAGGACTAATACCAAGGGCTCAAACAGAAAGTAAATGTTTAGGAAATGATGATGGCAACGTATGTACAAATATGCTCGATACAACTGATGATAAGAGCCCCCAGTAAAATGATCTTTAAAAATAAACAACAGCTTTGGTATGCCTGCTGCTGATCAACAAGACTCATTTCGTCCAAATTCACATTTATGGAATCCACCCTACAAATCCATTTGAAAAAACAGTACTCTTAAAACAGACAGCACTGAGAAGTCCTGGTTCTTACTCTTGTTGCAATAAGCAGCAACTCTTCCAGTATTTGCTAGCATATTAACTAGATAACCTTCTACAATAGATGTTATAAAACAAAACCCCAAACCACATTAGTTTGCTTACACTTATGGGTAAACCGTATTCCCTCATGAATGTAAACAAGCTTGTTAAAAAAAAAAAGTTGTATATGCTCCGAATGCTAAGCTGTACCTATAAACAAAGGGAAAAGGAGGATGGGATCCGGCAAAGCGATGAGCATCTCCATCAGCTGAGAACTACATACCCTGCTTATTCCTAACACACATCCTACTGAATAGGTGTCATTGTCTCCATTTTGCACACTAAGAAACTGAGGCTCTGAGAAAGAGCAGAACCCAGGGTTACTGAGTTACTTTGATTTGCTTCTTACAATGTCCCTCTTCTCGCACCCTCATCTATCTACTGATCTTTGCATTACCACGATGATTGCCCTGCTCTAGAGAAAAAAGAGCACCTAGTGAGGGAGAAAGAATAGGTTCACTGGTGCAAGAGGGAGCCAGGAACTGGAAGGAGGCATGGTTTGGATGAGCAACAGAAGAGGAAGGAAAGCCAGGAGGCAATCCCATGGCAATGAGGCAGAGCGGGGCTGGGAATGCCATAAAGGAAGAATAAGAGAAAGAGAGTTGGGTACCCTTCTGAATCCCTCCCTCTGAGGGGCTCCCCAGCCAGGCAGGTGTGCTGAGCATGACACCCCACACAGTAAGGCAGTACACATGAGGGAGACAGCTACTAGACAGCTCCAGAGAATTAAGACAACTGTTTTGTCAGATGATTTCCCCATACTCCAGTTCAGCACCAAGAAACTAAGTAAAATAGGTAACACACAGGTCTCATATGCTCAGCACTTGAGATCAAAGCAAAACCAACTGGCAAACACAGTCATCCGTATTGGTTTGGAGCTGTACTCTTGTGTTAAGAATTAATGGGCAAAGAATTTAAAAGACTACGAAATTATAAGGAAAAAAATAACTTGAAAAGAGTTGAGTATTCAAGGAGGGCCCCAGACTCTATGTAGAATTCTAAAGCAAGTAAACCTACCTCACAACCTTGACCCAATATTCTATACATAATCGAAACCGGGAGTGAATGCAACCACTTCTTTATAAAAGAAACCAATCACCATCGACACCATTTCTCTACCTAAAGCTTAGTTTCATTAATAAATTAGAAAGGGAACTGGCTGCTGGCACCAGATACACGGGCAGACATGAGGTGACCGGTTGACAACCTCAGCAGAGATGAGAATGACAAGACTCCCAACAAAAGCTGACTCCAAAGGCGAGACAATCTGGGGTGGTAGCATACACGGCACACTCCAACTGCTTCCTGCCACCACCACCAGCGATCCTGGCGATGGAAGCTTAAGATCAATATGACATCATGACATTCTACATACCATTTACAAAGACTGATAACTATGGAGGGCATTTCAGAATTTCACGAAAGATGTTTAAGTTGGTTTTTGTTGTTTTTGTTTTAAGTGCTTACAAGAGTAAGCTCCACGATCTAGAAATGTCACTGAACTGAGCAGGGAATTTTATACCACAAAATACATGATAAAAGAGGTATTGGTGGGCCTGGATAAGCCCAGTCTAACAAATCAAGAAAACCTAAGACAGGCTTGAACGAATCAACCATTTCTTTTCTAGAAGTCCATTTGTTAAAACACAAGATGAGTGTTTTACGCCGACTCATGATTCAAAAACCAATGTCCTTTGTCTCCAAATTTAAGATGTGGCGATAAGATGATAACTGGCGTATTCATTAAAACACCTATTGCCCACCAGTTTCTGTCCTGTGTCGTCTTTATCCTCACACTAACCCACTATCAAAGTCAGACTCATGAATTTGAAAGATCATCTTGGCAGTCCCCTAGCCAATGTTCAAATTCCCTGTTCAAAACCCGTGACAAGTGGCCATGCAGTGTCTGCTGGAACAGCAAGTTAAGGTCAAGGATCATTTTATTCACTTTGGTATGCTTAATGCCTAGGCACCATGCCTGGCATGTAGTAGGGACTCAGTAAATATTTGCTGAATGAATTCTGAATGAAAGGGTGGCTCATAAATTCCCTGGGTGGCCTTTTTCAAGGTTACTCTGCTACCAAGAAACTGAAGATAGTCTCTTTTTCACATTAAATATCCTTGCACTCCATGAATCACCAAAGAGCCCTAACAATCTCTAGGCTGAATTCCCCTCCACCCCCGACCCCCGGCTGAATTTTTAGAGATCAGAGCTACAAATTAATAATACAAGTGATGGGAAATACACAGCAGTAATGATGATAAAAACGTTGAGAGCTAATTGTACCTACTATGCTGTGGCAAGGCAAAAGCACATTTAAATTATCCTAGTTGCGTGACAATTAAGAAAAGCACATATTATACAACGAAATATTCAGAGCCATACCAGATTTTCTCATCTATTCTGCATTTGTGTCAACATACAAATTAGACTTAAAAAAAAAAAAAAAGAACAATATAATTAAATGGCAAAGCAGGAATGCTACTGATCAGGAATAAAAACTAGATAACAAGATATGAGCAACTATGGCGTTTTGTTTTACCTTTTAACATGGGAATAATTTATTCCTTTTGGGTAGTCAATCATTGAAACAAAGTATATCATAGTACTTGGCAAGAGAAATATATAATTGAGTAACTTAAGGCCTTAACTTTTTCTTTAATTAATACATCGTTTTATTGGGGGCTCTTAAAATTCTTATCACAATCCATACATACATCAATTGTATCAAACACATTTGTACATATGTTGCCATCATCATTTTCAAAACATTTTCTTTATCACTTGGTATCAGCTCCTCTCTTTTCCCTCCCTTCCCCACCCTCCCGCCCTCATGGACCCCTGATAAATTATTATTTTCATATCTTACACCACCCGCTATCTCCCCTTGCCCACTTGAAACGAAGGCCTTCACATTTTGTAAATGCTTTCTATTCCTACCTTTCACCATTATCTACCCCAAATGAACAGATGGTGTCCTCATCTAAACACATAAGCAAAATTTCAGACAAATTATTCCGTTTCAAAGTTCTTTCTGTAAGTCATAAAACTCCAAGTAATAGCTCTGAAAGCAAAATGTGAACAATCCTAAAATGCACAGTAAAGGAATTATTTAGAACAGGGGAAAATGAAGCATTTCTCTAAATTTTTCCTTATTTCATGAACATAACCCTTAGAGAGTCAAATTCCCTCAAAGAACCACTGTATTCTGCCCTGGTGGCCCTGTCTAGTAAGCACTAGACTGACTGCTACCTGCTCTGCGGGAGAAAACGGAGGCCATCTGCTCCCAGAAGGAATTCCAGCCTTGGAGAACCTATACAGGATGGCTACCAGTGGGAGTTGATTTGGGTTTGGTTTGGGCAGTATAATGCTTATTAGTCTCACAATGACAAGTCACAGAGCAATCTCATTTACAAAAAACTAATAAGCAGTTTTGTTAACCACTTTCTAGATGTAAAAGCAATCCGACTTACTCAGCACTATTTCTACAGAAATAGTCTACACTTAAAAATCAAAACCTTTCAAGGCCCCAAGACTGCCCTCATTAAAAAACGTTTGCTTTCAGTGGCATTGATTCTTAATTACAGCATCAGATTAATATCATGATCTTTAAATCCCAATGACAAATACTGATAAATTAGGGCAATGGAAACAATACATTCGAAATACCAGTGGGATTCAACAAAAATCAGAATTAAGCCTTTTTAAAATGTGGGAAAAGATTTGTTTAAAAGCGGAATTTTTTTAAGTGTATCATAGGTAAAGACCAAGTTCTTAATTTTGGTATTTAAATCATCAGAGAATAAGCCTACGAAGAACATTACTAGCAGGCTGTTAAATTTAACAGTCTCTCTCTTAATAGTCTGTTTATATAAGAAATAAAATATAATAACTATAAAATGCACATTACTTTGTACTGGCTGGTAATCCTGGACACGTAACTAGAAACATAGGCATTAACTCCTTAGGTATAAAACAAATATACCTATTCATCAGTATGTCTGTATATAATGCTAAGATATTCAAGTATTCAATAAATGATTTCAGAAGGATACAAGAGACAACCTACCAGTCAGCTGCCAACAACTCTTACTGAAAGAATTCAATGGCTAAGTACAGTATTAAGTTTCCCCAATACTTTCAACCAGGGTTTTGAACTAGTTCTTCCTGGTTCAGTCATGGCCAATAGAACAAAATTGGAACACCCAATCTAAAGCACCCACACTTCATAAACGGAAGACGGTTCCAATTTTACTGCTTCACAGCCCCGACTAAACCAGTTCAAAATCCTGCTTCCAACATGTTGTAAATGTTTCAACGATGGCAAAAGGAAACGTTACAAGTAGCAAACTGCTACTTAACAGATTTTAAAGCTTAGTTTTGTATCTCACTTCTTTGTAATTATTAGAATTAATCAATCTAATGCAAAACAAATGAAAATATGATCTAAGCCAGTGGTTCTCAACCTTCCTAATGCAGCAACCCTTTAATACTGCTCCTCATGTGGTGGTGACCCCCAACCATAAAATTATTTTTGTTGCTACTTCATAACTTTAATTTTTTGCTACTGTTATGAATCAGGTGACCCCTGTGTAAGGGTCCTTCGACCCCCAAAGGGGTCACGACCCCCAAAGGGGTCACGACCCACAGGTTGAGAACCGCTGAGCTAAGTAAGCACTTCCACCACTTCCACTCATTCCTATCAGAGAAGTTGCAAGCAAGGCCTCCTGCTCCTAGTCTGTCGATCTGCACTACCGACCTCTCACAAACGTTGTATTCTAAATGCATAAAAATGCTCACAGAAAAAGCAGAGATTCAAATGGAGACCCAAAGGCCATCTGTAGACAATTGGACATCCCCCCCTCACAGAAGGGTCACAAGGAAGGGATGAACCAGCCAGGGTGCAATATAGCACCCTGAAAAAACACATAACAATCCTCCAGTTCTTTAATGCTTTCCCCCAACCCACCATCATGACCCGTTCTACCTTACAAATCTGGCTAGACCAGAGCATGTACACTGGCACAGATAAGAGCTCTCGACACACAGAATCCAACAGATAAACCCCTCAGGACCAGTAATGAGAGCAGCAATACCATGTAGGGGGAAGGTGTGGGGGAGGAAGAGAAAAGGGGAACAGATCGCAATGATGGTCATACAACGCCCAGGAGGGCGAACAACAGAAACATATGTGAAAGGAAACAGTGGATGGTGTAAAATATGAAAATGAAAATTAAGAAAATTCAAAAAAGGAAAATAATTTATCAATTACCAAGAGTTCACAAGAGTAGGAGGGTAGGGGTGGAGGAGAGCTCAAGCAGAAAGACAATGTTTTGGAAAGGATGGCAACAAATGTAAATGTGCTTGTTACAACTGATGCATGGATTATTATAAGAGCTCTAAGAACCCCCAATAAAATGACATTAATTTTTTTTAAAAAAGAAAAAGCAGAGGTTCACACTTTTATAATAAATTGTATAACCTTAAATTCTTCACAGGAATGAAGCTACAGGAAGTCAATAGTATGTTGTCACTCCATTTACAACTTGGAAGGAAGGAAAGAAAAACTAGTAAAAAGTGTGTTACCGGAACTTTTCAAAACAATTTAATTTGGGGGTGGGGGGTCTGGCCTTCGTGCCAAAAAATTTTAATTTTTAAATATATATATATATATATATATATTGGAATGCTATGGGGTCCAAACCATTTAGAACTGTAATTACTTGGAACTCTCTACACCAGATACATATTTTCACTGAAACACTGTTTCCAAAAGTTTTAATCTAAATAAATCTAAAACTTACATTTATGTCATATTACCTATGCTTAAAAATTATGAACTGATTTTAGCATATCAAATATAAATAAATCAATTATCATTATTATATACCATATACTTTATTTTCTATTTTCTTCTATGATGTGTTATTAAAACATTGATTATGAACTACTAAACCGATTTCAAGACCCTTCCAGTATTCTTAGCTTAGGTTGTTCTCAAGATTTAAAAAGCAAAAAAGCGCCAATATTATTTACCAAAATGGCTTTTACTAAGTTTCTTAGACATTTTTATTCCTACTCGAATCAAAAAACAACTCACTCATGCAATCCATTCTGACTCATGATGACTCTCCAGGCAGGGTGGAACTGGCCCGTGGGTCTCAGGACTTCACAGAAGTAGAAAGCCCCATCTTTCTCCCAAGAAGCAGCTGGTCGTTTCCTTTCTTTTTTTTAATATTGAGGCTTTTTTTATTTTCATACTTTCTTTGCTTTTTTGACATGACTTAGTACAGCAGGTATAGTTCTACCTTAGCAAATGAGCTTTTTTCCCCCTTCTTTTTTGAATCATTTTATTGGGAGCTCATACAACTCATCACAATCCATATATGCATCCGTTGTGTCAAGCATATTTGTACATTTGTTGCCCTCATCATTCTCAAAACATTTGCTTTCTACTTCAGCCCTTAGTATCAGCTCCACGTTTCTTCCCTTTCCTCCCCGCCTCCTCTCCCTCACGAACCCTTGATAATTTATAATTATTTTGTCATATCTTACACTGTCCAACGTCTCCCTTCACCCACCGCCAATTTACCCTGTTAGCAGCCCAATGAGCACCACAGTGACAGCTAAGCCAGGAAAGCTCTCTTCCCCCATAAGATAAACAAAATGCCACAAGTAACAGCAAAATGCTGCTTTGTTTTAAAGCTATACCACTGGCTCACCAGACAAGACTACTAAAACTTTTCAATCCATCACCTGCAATTCTGAGAATACAAGATGAATTCCTGCCCCCAGGGGCCTCCGTCTACCACTACTCACATAGTTCCATCCCATCCCTAAACCTCAAAATCAGAAAATCAATGTGAGTTTTAAACTAATTTTTTTCCCCTTTATCCCACTCATTCCTCTTTCTGCCTAGCATGGTGCTGGAATACTATAATTTAGCAATTGAAACAAACCACACCTTAAAAAAAAAGATTATGGTTCAATTACATAGCCTTTGCTTTCATTACAAATAAAATTCTAAAATTTTTATATATCTGAACAAATACAGGTGAGAGCTATTACTATTCCCAAAAATAGTTCTATCCCTGTACTTGAAATAATTTGAGTGTTAGCTCCTCAATCACTTTCCACTTACAGAATTCTAAAGGGATTGAAATTAACCCAATTCTTGATCACTGCCTTATCCACCAGTAACAAATGACAATGGAAGCACAGCTGGGAGAACACTACTGGCTAGCTTTACGCCGATTAAAGCCTACCTTGAAGGGGGAAAAAAGGAGACATTGTTTTCTTACTTGCTTCTTTGAAATTTAAAAATGTTTATTTCTCAAGTCCAAATGGACCAATTCCTATGTTTTCCAATCATAAATTTTCCAATCCAAACAATCTGCTAACAATTCTGGATTTTAAAGATAAAAATGATTACTACACTATTTCCTAAACCACTACCACTGCCATCTAGTTGATAGTGACTCATTACGACCCTACAGGACAAAACAGAACTGTCCCCCCACAGGGTTTCCAAGGCTGCAAATCATTAACCAAGCAAACTGTCACACCAGTTTCCAGCACAGTAGCTGATGGGTTCAAACCACCAACCATTCAGTAAGCAGTCAAGCATTTTAACCACTGCATCACTAAGGCGCTCCTTTGGAAACCCTACAGGACACTATTCCCAAAGGCATTCTACCGATTTCAGGAAAAAGGAGCCTGGGAAAGGGAGTGCCCGCAAATCCAGTGAACAATCGAGAAGTTCCCAAAGCGTGATTCCATTGAACTTATTATAAAGGCAGAATAAGAACGGAGACAGGTACTTTGAGCTGACCTGCCCAATCTAAATAGCTGTGTGTTGGCCTCCACCATTCTAAACTTCACTCTGACCTCAGCCAAGTCACAAGAATGGGCACCAAGCTCATACACAACCAATGCCCACATTTGGGTTGCATGTCTAAAATAATGAAATTATTCAGAAAGTGACGATTGCTGTTTCTTGCAGCAAACCTATCTGTTCCACACTTCCCCCAGGACACTACATTTTAGTATAATAAATATTTTCTTAATGTAATACCTGTGCACGAGCAACTAAAAGGGAGATGACTGTGAAGGCAGTACCTACCACCTGACTGAGTATGCTCAAGGAGCTCGAGCTAAGAGGAGGTTGGGGGAATTCCGCATGAATCCACTAATAGTTATCAGGAGGTATGTCAAATCGGCCATTTGAAATGTCCTCTTCCTCATTTCTACAAACTCTAGCTTCTGAAATCCTCTCATACCCATTCTGTCATCTGATCAGTTACTCTTATTCAGCAGGTTTTGAAAAACGTATTACGTATGTTTTTATTTTTTACTATTTTTGTATTACCTATGTTTTAAAGGCTAATCTATCCTTGTCCAAAAACATCTTTTCAAATATTTTGCAACAATGTATATGATTTAAAAAGCATGAAATTCACAGGCACTAGACTAGGCTCTGTGAAAAGGCAAAGTCTCTAGAAGCATAGAGACAGGCACAACTTAAAAAGTGGGATAAAAAGCCCATACTGCCACCTTATATAAGTGCAAATATGTCATGTCATTCAGACCTTATCCTCACTTAATCAAAATGTATGCTAATAACAAAACACAAACTGCACCACATAATACAAACACACACCATCGAATGTGCCACAATTACTGCCAGAACACATTTTGTCTCAGCTTTATTCTTTGCGGTTGCCCATTATCTTTTCTATTTCCTTACCTCACTTAGGTTTATACGGAGAAACTTCCTAAATAAAAGTGCAGTACTTCATAAGAGGAAACAAATGTTCAGTATTATTGGTTATCAAACAAAGATTTGAAAGGAAAATGCAAAACTAATGGTAATTAAATGGTACATAAGTTTTAAAGGGAAAAAATGTTCAGGTTGATAATCTTCAGATCATGGAAGCCCCGGTAGCATAGTGGTTACGAGTTAGGGTGCTAACCGCAAGGTTAGTGGTTCAAAACCATCAGCTGCTCCACAGGAGAAGGATTAGGCTTTTCTACTCCATCAAGAGTTACACACTCAAACTTACAGAGGCAGTTCTACCCTGTCCTATTGGGTCACTATGTGTTGGAAACTGACTAGATGACAGTGTGTTTTGGGGGGGGTTTCTTGGGGGAAGGATTATCTTTAGATCTATTTGTATTAGTGATAATTGATAGCATTGTTTTTTTCTGAAAGAGTAAAAATCATACTACTACTAATACTAGTCCAGTCTGAATATTATAAAGTTTAATATGAAGTGTATATGTAGATAAGGGCCTAAATGGTCTTTAACTTAGTAATGTAGAGATTGTCAGCCACATCCTGTAACAGTAAAAAAATGACCTGTAATTACCTAATTGATAGACTATACATTGACTTAATGTTCCTGAAAATAACTTGTCTCTAAGAAAATGGAATCCTTTAAATTTTGTTTACAAATGATCAATTTGCTTATGCCTTTCTCTATAGACACAAATGTAAGAGCTAACAAAATCAGAATTAAGAACATATATATACCCTAAGGAGATTTGAAGATGAATCAGGAGTATGATATTCTTACATGTTTATGACCTGAAAAAATACAATAACCATTTTTCTAATAAAAAGCACAAAAACCTCAAAGTGATATTGACAAGAGAACTAATTCAATACCACTTCTAGTGTATTTCTTATGCTGTACTGAGTAAATGGTTCAATGCCTTTTGAGTTTCTATAATGAACAGATTCAAGTAATCACTTAGAACACTGATCATTAACCACTATTGCTCTCATCTGAGTGTAACTATTAACTATGTAAGTTAATACCACTATTAAATATGCAAGTAAGTAGTTTGTTGATCCATACTAATAAAATTTCAGTCTTATGAAATAGTTAACATCTCAAACAATTGTCTTTTAGGTTTCACGTATCTTTTTGCTCCAAAAGCAAAATCTTGACTATAAATTATGTAAATGTATAATCACATTAAGTAATCATACTAAACATAGGACCCTTAATATTAAAGGTTATTTTGATTTTTTCCAATCAGTTTCCTTTGGATCCATTTGGTTTATTTGGCAACCAAATCCCTGGCTCATTCATGTGAGGTAAAATACTCCTCAAAGATTATCTATCTCCTCACCCTTTCCAAGGAAAATGCTTCATGTAGGTTAGTACTACATTTTAAAACCATTATTCTAAGGGAAGTAAGTAAGAAAAGTTAATGTTCCTCAAAACGCAATTTCTGCTACTTAGTTGGGTTGGCTAGGAATAGTAGTAGTAAAATTAGTAGACATCCACCCAGAAGACCCACAGTAACTCCTGTTTCTACCACCTACCACTTACACAACCAGGAGCAGATGACAGAGCTGACATTAGTTTCTCATCTGTCCTGCTTCCTCACAAATCGTGTAAAAGGGACTACACCTCACTGTGCTTTAAAAGAGAAAAATTTTAAGCTATGAAGTGGCAAATACAATAAAATATTCAAGTACAGAAGCAAAAAAACAAATCACTTCATAAAAGTGCTGGAAATCTTAAATTTCCTGAAAGTCACATAAAATGGGAAACACTAGCAACACACACACTAGCAAATACTACCAGAAAAAAGGACAATAAAAATACTCTCTCCAAGTCAGAAATATGCTCAAATTATTAACAAATTCTGTGACAATATGAAATATATATATGGTAAAAAAACTCCTCAAATATATATAAAGCATATATTTTATATACATATAAAATATATATCCTAGATGAAGACTGGCTTTAAGTTTAATCAAATTATAATATATTCCCGGTTTCAGGTAAGTCACTCACTACTTTAAAAAAAAAGTAAAACAATAAAACCTTTATCATCCTCTTTTCTCACACAGAGGAAAAATATATAAGGCAAATTGTATTTCACTCCTAAACTGCCTATATCAATGTAATGAATAACGTGGCCACCTACATGCATGGAAGGAAGGGCCAGGGCCTCAGTTAGCTCGGGGATAATGTATCGTAAATATCAAAAGGGGTAGTTCACATTTTGCGAATTTAGATAATCTCTGAAGACATGCTTCTAGCATGGGGCCAGTCCAGCAGTTTGAGTAATAGCCTGAAGCCAATTCTACTTTAAAATCAGTTTAACAACTGCACCTAAAAAACATAACTGTATTTAGTAGTCAAAGAGTTGCTATGAGCCGGAATCTCTCGGAGTTTGGTTTTGGTTTGGAGGGAAGTCCTGGTAGTCCAGTGATTAAGCATTGGGCTTAATGGGGTCATAGTCATGGTCATGGGTTCAAACCAGCAGCTCTGAGGCAGGAAGATGAAGCTGCCTGGACAGTTCTACCATGTTCTACAGTCAGAATTGACCCGAGGGCAGAAGGCTTTTAGGAGCCACTGACAATTTTGAAGAGGTGTTGAATGACCTGGGGGGGGGGGGGGGGGGGGGGGTGAGCAAGCTGCAAACTACCCTGAATGAGTTTTCAAAAGTATTATCTTCATCAGGCTTAGAAGTCAATAACTCACTGTAACTACATTTCTCTCAAAACCTTAAAGCACTGGTTTTCAACCTGTGGGTCGCGACCCCTTTGGGAGGTCGAATGACCCTTTCACAGGGGTCACCCAATTCATAACAGTAGCAAAATTAGTTATGAAGCTGCAACGAAAATAATTTTATGTTTGGGGTCACCACAACATGAGGAACTGTATGAAAGGGTCATAGAAGGTTGAGAACCACTGCCTTAAAGGGACCTAATAACGCTGGGAACACTGAATTTGAAGGGCTCATGTCACTGTGAATAACAAGTAGTCATACCATATGCATCATTAATTTCTTCTATAAATGAGCACCGGTAGAAATATGTTAAGAAATGCAAATTTTTTAAAAATTAAAAAAAAAAAGAAATACAAATTACAATAAATAAAATTTCTTCTGTTAAAGATGGCCAACCTTTTGTTGGAAGAACTACATAAAATAACCCAATAAAACTGCTTGATCGTTTGCCACATGTTTAAACACTTAATAAACTGCTAGCTGTTGTTATTATATACCAATTTTAATCAAGTATAAATATACAAAGTAACCAGATCAAGAAACTGAATACATAACCAAGCACATCTTCTCCTTTACCAGGCATTCAAAATTTTAGTCAGCTGAAGATACTGGTTTAGCCGAGCAGATAATGCAGTGGAAAAACTGCAAGTTTCAGATCTCTGTGCCAAAAGTTTCCTATATCATTAAGATTTGTTTAGCCTACAATAACTTTTTATTATTCTAACTCAGTCCTATTTTTTTAAATTACTCTGCTCTTTAAAAAAAAATTTAGTCAAATCACAAATCAAATAAATAAATCTGCCTTGCCCATTTGTTTCCAATAGACATCAAGCTAGAATGTCCAAACTGGAGACAATGTCAGAAACCCTAGGCACACCTTTAGAAAAGGCTCTTTGGGGAGCTCACCACCAGAACTGATGATGAGCTCCTGCCATTTGTAAATGGAGTTATCACCTGAGTGTAAATTATCTCAAGCCCTAGGAAAACACAGATTGCGGTGCCATGAAATAGGATGTATGAAATCAAAAGGGCAGGACCTGAGAAAGAGGACCCAATTCCTCTTACTTCTTGGCTTTCTAACCTAGGGAAAGCCATCCATGTGAGTCTCACTCCCTTCATCTGTGAACCGGGGATAGCCCAACTTCTCTCTCCAGGTTGTTTGGAAGGACAAATGAGAACACATCCAAGAAAGCATCTCTAAGTACAATACAAACATGTTACACATGGTCAATATTTTTGCTGTTGTTGCATGGGCAGTAGAGCTCCCTAACAACGTACAGGCTAAGTTATAGTTTAAATATGGAATTTTGATATCAAAGTAAACCAGCACTGCCATTCAGAATTGCTATTAACAGAAAAGAAAATGAGAAAAACTTGCCTTGGGTTGAGTTCTCTGCCCATTTCTCATGCTAAATTTCTCTTTCATTTCTTCTAAAATTCTCTTCAGTTTCTTTTCCTCAGGTGTTCCTAAGTATTTGGGATTCACGTGAATATAGCAATGCCATTTGGCAGATTCAAAGCCCCAGTGGCAAGTCCTTTTGCCAGGTGACCTATGAGAATGCATCACAAATGTTTGCGGTGCGAACATTGCACAGCATTCCAGACACTGAATGCAGGGAGCATCAGGCTGAACATAAAACTGGGGTGCAAACAGACCCTGACATTTGCCCAAGCATTCATGTTCCACTTCAAAGGCACTGCCAGTTTCCTTCAACTGGGCCAATGAGCTTTTAGGAGGAAGCACACTACCGTTCTGAGGAAAAGTGCGAGGCCGCAATAACGCGTTACATAGTCTTTGTGCATCGGTTAGGGTGATCAGCCCACAGGATGGGGCGTTGAAGGGAAGTATTCCCAGGACCTTCAAGATATGAAGCTGGTCTGAAGTACACCTTGAACAATATACATAGAGTTCATCACACACTGTATTTATTTGCTGGAGTGAAAATTCTCGGAGCACAGAATTTAAGACTTGGGGCAAACATAGTCTCTTTTCTCCTCCAACCTGAAAACAAGAAATAGACTCCCCCTCCAACAGAGTCTGGGTCAGTTCTGTGGAGCTATCAGAAGGGATGAGCAGTGGGCCAGGAAGAACTTGAGGAGAAGGAAGAGGAAGAAAAACACTGGGTGACATGCTTCCGTGGGAGTACCGAGCCGAAAACGCTGCTGGCCCACCCAGAGAGCTCTGACTACTTAGATGAAATTGCGCCAGGGTGTGTTTCAAATTGGGATTTAGGTTGGAGGATTCAGGCACAGAGGTACAGGTTCGCTTGACATGCTCTCCATTCCTCTCCACCGGTGCTTCTCCATAGTCTTCCACGTGCTCCTTCTTTACTGTCAGCCCCTTACCGGTCAGCATTTTTCCACTGGCATGAAAGTCGGTCATCATTTTTTTCACCGGAGGGCTGCCATCATCATCTCCCATCCCCTTCAGTTTTTTACTTGCGCCCTCAGCCTCAGAGAAATTTGCCTGTCGATTTTCCATTGTTGAACACGTGTTAAAAAAAAAATTCAGTCTGAGATTTGCATTTTCATTGAGTTTCTTATTAGAAGAGAGAAAAACAATGTATACGAATACTTGTGGCTACACTCTCTGGAAAATTCGATTTCCAGAAAAAGCTCTTTACTCAAGAGATTTGACAATGTTTGGGTTCCGCTTAAACTGTAATATAATTTCACCGCAGATAAGGAATTTTTTTGTCTGTAATTACAAGATAACTTTTAAGAGGAATGGCAATGAGGAAGCCTATATGTTTGCTCAAATTCCTCTGATATGTTTTGAAAGTAAGGTATCAATTCCCTCAATCCAAGATGCCCAAGTTCTATTCACTTTCAAGCCACCGTTTGTGTCATAAAGCCAACAGTCCAAAACGCAAGTCAAAAAGATGCAGTCAAATTTAATTTTTCGCCACCCAAGACACCGAAAAGGGAGGAAAAATGGTCCCCCTGTTAAAAAGATGGTGTTGGTCTGGGTTGGCAAACTGAAGGTTTGGAGAGATCCTGATACCAGCAAGAGCCTTTGGCAGCACTTGAACTGCTACAATCAAAATTTATACTCAAAGAAAATTTGCCCAGCTTGCTTCAAGGACTACAGCTCATTCTTCTTTCAATTAATCTGAAAGAGAAGGGGGAGGGGAGAGTTATATTTGAATTTGCTCCAGAGGCCAAAGGGTCAGTTTGAAACCAGTTTCTTAATCTTAAACTAAGTTCACTTAACCAAAGGTGACATTTCAGTGATTTCTTTAAATCTAATAACACCAGTAACTTGAAGAACCTTCACGAAAACAGACAAGCAATTTACAAGGCGGATAAATGCCCTCAAACGGGGGTTGGGGGGATACCCTTCAACTCCGAATATGCAGACCCTTAAAAAGCTATCACTGAAAGCTCAGTGCGAGAGGTTTTTCAACTATGCCACATGAACTGTAGTAATCCTTTACTTCATTTCCCTAGTTAAAATACACACACACACACACCATTGCGATCCCCACCCCCCAAAAATCGGACGCTTGTTAACATAGCAATCACATGTAAATGAGTTACAATCTTAAATGTATTAATTCATCTATTCAGTGTTTGCTATTCTTCTGGAATGACTGCAGGCAAAAAAAAAATTTTTTTTTAGCTTTCCCTAAATGGTAAAGCAAATTTGCTTAATGGAAAGCCAAAAGCTATGGACTCCACGCCTGGGAATCTCTCCATCCCTGAACAAGACTAATCCGGGACAAAAAGCACAAGGCAGACAGACCTCACAAAGAATGCAAATGGAGGAAGGGAGAAAACATTCTTCTTCCACTTCCTTCTTGAGAGAAAATCCAGAAGTCCATCCAATGGACATTCTCACCTCCCAAACTCCCAGCAATTTACCTTAGAGCAGACTGAAAGGCCACTAGCCATCAGACGATCACCCACCACTGAAACACCTCCATCAACGCAGACCAAGGAAGAAGGTAAGAGGTAGGACCTAGAATGGGGGAGCCCCTAAAACCCTAAGGTCCTCAGCCTGCGCAGCCAGCCACCCACTCACCTCAAAGCCCAGAGGGAACTGGGGACCCGGGACACCTGGGGGTGTGAAAAACCTTGGTGGGAAGTAGAGAGGACTCCCCCGACCCCCACCCACGAGCTCTGAACAACCCCAAACGCCCTTCCAGCTCAGCCCACTGCGGGGGCGCAGGGAGGGCTATGGAAATCCCCCACGCACCCTCTCCCCGGGAAGTTCTCCGGTGTTACCCCAGCGCCCCTCAGGCTGCACCTCCCCCCGCCCAGGGCTGCGAGGAGAGGTCTGAGGCTGGCGGGCGCCTGGCCGGGATCCCCACGCCCCCGCGGGGGACCGGGGACCGGCAGGCAGAGTCGAGCCTGGGGCATCCCCTCCGAGCACAGCCTGGCGGAAGGAGGTGCCGGCGGGGGAGGGGGGACGGTGACCGGCGTCCAGGTCTCCGGGGTCCCGTCCGCTCGGATCAAGTGCAGCGCCCCTGCCTGGCCGGCACGCACCAGCCCAGAGCCGGCGAGGCAGGATCCGCCTC
>NW_022111320.1:17100769-17113106 GCF_000313985.2 Echinops telfairi | reverse complement strand
GGGATGGAGCGAGGGGGCCGAGAGACGGGTTCGGGGGACCCCTTGCCCAAGACGGCTCATTAGCATAGTGAACTCTGCGGAGCGGCTTGCTCCGTCATGTTTCGAAACACCGAGAAATCCCCCTTTCTCCACCCCACCTCAAGATCAGGAACTGAAACAGCCTCCCCACCCAAACGCAGAATTCAAGACGACAAGCTTTGTCTCCTTTTTCATGCCGATTTTGTCCGATTTCCCCTGGTTTTACTGTTTCAGTGTTGCTCAAAAGGGAATCCGACAGTTCTACTCTTGATTGTAGATTTTATGTTTCCTGTTCTTCTATGGGGCCTACCAACCAATGGCTCACAAGCCTCGGACCCCACCCCCAAGATCCCCTTCCTTACGCCCCGTCACCTTGCTCCTGGGTCGTGCCCCCTCTCCACCCCACCCCACCCCCCAACTTTCCCTCCTTGACTGCCTCCTTTTCTGAACATGAATAATTCCGCAGCACTTCCCATCTGTTATTGCCATAGAGACAGAAGCTCAGCAGAGATAATGATGTTCTGTGCAGAGCCAGTGGGGGGAGAACAGCATCTGCGAGTCTAGGGGGGAATAGATTCTCTAACCTGGAGAATATCCCGAGGCCTGGCGGAACAGAGACTCAGCACCGGGTCAACTCTTAACACCTGGTTCTTGTGTCTGGCGAGAAGAAACGATTTTTAGAAACCAAGATGACATGTATTAAAAAAAAAAGTGATCCCCAAACTGCAATTAATGATAAATGTTAAGGATCCTTTTATTAGTCATAAAACAATTCTGTTAAAGGCCTAAGGCCTGAAACCAATTCGACAGTACATAAACTTTTGAAAAATCAAGTATTGGTTTCCGTACCCCTCCCACCCCCTTTCTTTTGGTTTGCTTCCCCTGAGAAATCAGTTTGTGAGAGAAGGCTCTTTTGTGAGTGTGGTTTTATGTGCAATGGCTTGACAAATCATGAAGGGCAGATGTGGTTAGAACTAAACAAGCTTTGGAGGCTGTTTGTCAAAGTACAACATGTACCAAATTAAAATTCACTTTGCCCTTGAATTCCCAAGGTCTTGGTCTCAAAGGCACAGGTCTGAACGCAACTGAAACCGAGCGGGGTACATTTACATAGCTCTGCTGCAGGTGGGGAGGCTCACTGTCACGTTTTAAGGATTTCTGAAAATAAGTGTCAGTCCATTTGTATAATGAAATGAAAGCGCAATGAAACACACGATAATGGCTCTTTATCCCAGAAAAAGAATGTAACCAACACAGAATATGGACATAAGAAAAAAAAACGAAAACAAGCACTGTGAGCTAAGTGAATGCTGTAATTCCCACACACTGATCCGTGTTGAAAACTCAGGTATTGTCAGTAAATAACTATTAGGTGGATTTCACATGGCCTCCACCTACCTCCCCTGCTTGGCAGTCCTCAGGAGCTAAGCAAGGCCACATGGTAAAACTATGAGCCTGTGGGTATGTAAAAATTCCAAAAGATGGGGGACAGTTTGCCTTCCTCCGACCCGTAGGACAGATAGAAGTTCGAACCCTTACTGGGTGGTCTAGAATTTGTTTTGCAGAAGTTACAAGTCTCTGGTAATAATGTCTAGTAATAAGTGTAGCTGTTTGCTGTCCTCCAGTTGGCCTGACTCGTGGTGTTCCCCTGTACAAGGGTTATGAAATGCTGCCTAATTCTAAATACTCAGCCTTACGCCATTCTCAGAATCAGTTGCAAATCAGATAGTTAAACCCATGGGTTTTTTTGTGAACTGATTTTCACCAGTAGATCTCCAGGGGCCTTTCTTCTTAGTCTGGAATCGGCTGAAAACCAATCAGCAACACAACAACATGTAATCCTCCACTGACAGAGGAATGGAGGTGTGTTACCTCAGAAATTGACCAAGAACTCTACCACCATCGCCCCTTCTGGTAACAATACAAATCAAGAATTCCATGGCTAATTCTGCCCTATGATGTGATAAATGGGGGCAAATCTTTTCCTTTTGTCTTCATTAACTAGTGTATTAATGTTGTGTATGTCAAGTTAATTCCAACTCAGTAGCCTTATAGGACAGAGTAAAACTGCCCCATAGTGTTTTATAGGCTGAGGTCGTGAGGCAAGGACACCCCCACCCCACCCCCTTGGCTTAGGGGCAGTTCTACTCTGCCCCATAGGGCTGCTGTGAGTCTGAATTGACTCAGTGGCAACAGGTTTGGTTTGATTTTAAATCTTTACAAGAACAGAACTTCGGGTCTTGTCTGCGGAGCTGCTCTCATCACACTGAGTCGATTCTGACTCATAGCAACCCTCTACGACCGAGTAGAACTATCCTGGTGGGTTTCTGAGACTGTAAATCTCTATAGCAGTAGAAAGCCCGATCTCTCTCTCCCACGGACACACTGGTGGTTTCTGAACCGTTGACCTTGGGGTTAGCAACCCACTTTGCAACCCCCTCCTCCACCAAGAGCCCTTCACAGACCTTAGAGTTACTGGACCTGTCCGTTAGCCCAGCATTTACCCACTATGCTACCAGAGCTTCTTGATACACCAAAATTAAACTTACTGGCTTCAAATCAACTCCAGCTCTTAGAGACCTCATAGAGGTTCTCAACCTTCCTAATGCCGTGACCCTTTCATACAGTTCCTCATGTGTGGTGACCCCCCCCAAACATAAAATTATTTTCGTTGCTACTTCATAACTGTAATTTTGCTACTGTTATGAATCGGCGACTTCTTAGAAACAGTCCTTCAACTCCCAAAGGGGTCTCAACCCACAGATTGAGAATCGCTGTTATAGAGGGTTTCCAAGACTGTAAATCGTGATAAGAGCAGACAAGCTCTTATTTCTCCCATGGAGTGGCTGGTGAATTTGAACCACTGATCTTACGGTTAGCCCAATCAACATCTAGCCCACAGTATCACCAGGACTCCTTTGATACACAGAAAGGGGCCAACTGATATTAAGAAGACTTTGAAAATAAAAAAAATAGCCTAAAATACAAATAAAAACCAAACTCACCGCCATCGAATCAATACTGACTCATAGTGACTATACTGACAGCGTAGAACTGCCTCTGAGTTTCTGAGACTGTTTATAAGAATAGAAGGTCTTGTCTTTTTCCCTCGGCGTGGCTAGTGGTTTCAAACTGCCAACCTGTAGGATGGCAGCCCAACTCATAACCACAATGCCACCAGGGCTCCTAAAATACAAGTACTGAATATAAATTATTTTTATGGAGAAAATTCATATGTCACTCAAGCATACAAACACTGGCTGTTTTCATTCACACCTACTGCTGTTCCAAACAAGACCCTCCTTCTGTCTCCTCTTCCCTCTCCCTTGAGCCTCCAAAAATGCATGTGCATATAGGTTTGAAAGGCATTTTTTTAACAATAATTCAAAATGCTACTCATACTCCAAAACTCCGCTGCCATTGAGTGGATTCCAACTCATAGCAACCCTCTAGGAGTTTCAAAGCCTTGAAGTCTTTGCAAGCATTGTTGTTGTTCAGTGCTGTCGTCAGTTCTCAATCACAGCAGTTCATGTCGCCTTTCTCCCTGTGCGTGGCTGGGTTTGACCCGCTGACCTTGTAACCCACCACACCACCAGACGAGGTCCTTCCATCTTCCAAACACATCTCCACCACTGCCTTTTATATTGTTTCTCTAGCTTTTCCTTTATTTTGGTCAGAATCCTATTGATGCTGATGCTCATTGTCATGTCTGCCCTGGAGTCTCTCACCTGTCCCCTCTCCCGTGCACTTTACTCCCCATGTTCGTTGAATGCTACTGTCCCTGCCTGTGCAAAGTCCCTGCCCCTCCCTGGGGAGACGTTCTTCGTGGAACTACTTTCTCTTCTCATCAGTCAATACCGGATCTCTCACTGCCGTCAAGTCAACTCCGAGTGATCCCGGAGGACAGAGTACAGCTGCCCCTGTGGGCTAGCAGCCAACGGAAGTAAAAAGCCTCTTTTTTTTCTCCCACAAGTACTGGATCTATGAGGGCCCAATCCCCACCTCAAATGCCTTCAATAAGATGAAAACCAGATGTTTAAAAATAATTAACCTTCTCTCCCAGAAAAGTATCACGTGGTACTTCTTTTTTTCAGGTTTTTAGGCTCTAAAAGTGGAGGGAAAGATAAAGAGGAAAACAAAAGGAATAGCTAGGAAGAACAAAATAGTGAGTGGTCATGTTAGGAATGTTCACATTTTTCATCTTGAAATTGAGACAAATTCTGAAATCAGTGTAAACAGCCCATTAAGTGTAATTCACTTTGTTAGTTTCTAGAACCTTATAAGTGATTAGAAAACTTGGCAAAGTTTGTCTGGTTGCATGGTCGAGACTTTTTCTCATTGGACTTTTCTAAAAAAAAAAAAAAAAAGGGTGAGGTCGTAATTAGCCGTATGATGTTGCCAAACTATAATTCACAACCTGCAAGTTGAGAGATGTCTAATTAGTACTGCTGGATTCCAAGTATCTCAGTGTTTCACGTAGTCTATAAAATACATACACGAAAATTCCCCCTTTGAACAAAAGGGAAATTGAGATTGAGTTTAGGTCATGCACTGAGCCATATTGCTCATCAGTGGGACAGCAGGCTTTAGAACCAAATGCACTTGACCTACATCTGTGGCATTTTCATTCTTCATTTCATTTCTGGGTGGTCATTCCAATATAAGGACTAATTCAAATTAGAGCGAGAGAGAACACCCACAATTATTGAAACCTAGCACTATACCAAGTATCCTGTTACATTTATCGCAGCCCGTAGTACTATTTGCTTCTACAATGTGCAATGCTCTCTGATATTTTATTCTATCCTATTCCGTTCCTGTGCATTTCAGTCCACTGTTCATACACTGCAGCCTGCCAGTCATCAGTACTAACACGATGGTGGTACAATAGTTAAGCCCTTAACTGCCAACTGAAATTTTTTCAGTGCTAAACTACCAGCAGTTCTACTCTGTCCTATAGGGTTGCTACAATCTGTGCGAGGGCACAGAGCAGTGACCGCCGTGCCAAGCTCTGTTCTAAGCACACTTCACGGATAGAAATCCACTTGATCCTCCCAACAACCCTGGGAAGCGTGGCTGTTGTCCTCTTTTCGAGATGGAAAACTGGCCCAAGAGCTGTGCCCAAGTCCTTCTGCACTGCGTGTGTGGAGGGTTATCCAGGATTTGATTTTCCAATCTGAGTTCCATGTAGATTTAAACTGGATAGTAAAAAAAAAATCGCATTACAGTTTCTGTTACATGATTTGATGCTCACTAAGGATTCTGTCTCCCCCACTGCCTTCTGCCGTTTGAAATATCCAGAATCCCTTTTATTTCTGAAATTCCCAGAGTACACTAAAAATATATTACCTGGAAGAGAATAAGCATATTACTACTAATAATAATGCCCATAATCATTATGAATTAATAGGATATACTATAGGGCAAGATCCCTAGTGGCACAAGGGGTTGAGCATCGGGCTGCTAACTGAAAGACTGGCAACTCAAACCCACCAGCCAGTCTTTAGGCCCAAGATGAGACATCGGGCTTGTGTAAGGTTTTGGAAAGTCCTTGGGGCCGTTCTCCTGTCCTGTAGGGTCACCTTGAGGAATGACCTCAAGGGAGGCCAGGGGGTGTGGTGGTGGTGGTGGTTGTTTGTTTGTCTTTATTATAGGTCAAGTGCTGATTTGGGTGATTCTTTTTTTGGGGGGGTAATTCTTATATAGATCCCTAAATCTCATAACAGTGCTTCAAAGCAGGCAATATTATCTCCATTTATCCATGTGTGGGGGAAATTATATTCCAGATTTATCTGAAATCTTTGCTATCGTTTGCTGTCTATATCAGAATAATCAGCCATCTGGAAAAATCCTCTTTCAGTGAAACATGAGCTAAAGAAACATGGCTAGAGGACTGTATAAAAATGGTCAGCATGTAATAATGGCGGAGTCTCCGGCAGGAAAACCCAGGTGAAGAGATGGAGTGCGGCGTCCTGGGCCTCCGAACAGTGGAGTGAGAAGTAGAGTGAGAATTACAGGGGCCTCTCAAGGCGTTGGCTGTCCACCTCCCATGTTTGCCTCCCCTACAGCTACTACCCCACCCCACCCGGAGTCACATGGCCACAGCCACAGGCTTTCTTGCCCTCACGCGCACCTAACCCGACCAGGAGTAGCCAGACACCTAACACCTGGGCCCATGAGCACCTCCTCTGAGGTGTTTGCAGTAAGCACTGAAAGAGTCCAGCCTCAGCAAGGCTGGGGTGTTGAATGGAGGAAATACAATCTCGAAGCCCTGGTGGTCATACCTGCTGTAAAGAAGAGGAAAAAGCACGTAAGCTGGTCTGCAGAGAGAGGGTAGATAGAGTGCTGATAAGACTCAAGCCATAGTTTCCAGTTTGTTCCTAGAGCTGAACCATAGTCATGTCCTTGCATGCTCCTGCAATTTGGATCCGAGCTCCTTTTTTGCTTGAGCTAGTCAGAGTGGGTGTCTATTACCTGCATATCATAAGAGTTTTAACTGCTTCCGAGGTGGCAGGCTCTACGTTGATTGAAGTCTAGATCACCCCAGGTGGCTCGGGATTACCGCATTGAACAGGACAGTCCTCTAGACATGGAAAACAGGGTTGTTGTTTTTTAATGGTTAGATGCAAACAGTAAAGTTGGTTTGTAGTGTAAAGATTAAAGTCAGAAGAAAACCAGGAGTGTGAGTACCAAAGATACTCACTAAGAGATTCTTGAGAAGTCGCTGGCCCACTTCACCCATTCCTCATTTATGGGCTTGGTTAGGTTCCAAAGATCAGGTCGTTATGCAAATATCAGCATTATGTGAAAATGAAGGCAAAGGAACACCTGAGATCACAAATACAAGACAGGTACGTCACTGCATCAGTGCCACATCTCACCATCGTATGTCCACCACACCACCGAGAATCATGACCCCGCCAAGTTGACGTGTAACCTTAACCACCGCCAGCATTCCTCTCAGCTTGCACCTCCGAGATTTAAGTGCCAACCTTTCGTCATTCAGCACAAAATCATTAGATAGTAGATTTTTTACACATGCAAAATGTCAGATAACGAGATAATAGGTTAAGAGTAGGTGCAATTGTAAACTATATCCCTACTTCTGATTCCAAACAAAAACGTGGAAAAGGCATATTAAGACCACACTCTGAGAATTGCCTATAAAATAAAAAGAAGGAAGGAAGGAGGAACGCCTATAGAGGAAAAGTCACTTTAAAGAAAGTGAAGACAAAGTTATTGGGTCGGAGTACCCCGTAACTAATTATATTAACAAGTATAACAAATGCACCCGTTGGAAGGCAGAACTGACCGGCTACATTAGATCAGCAAGGCTGTCTATCATCCTTGTAGAGGGGCATGCATCTGCCTCAATGGAGTCAGCAAACAAGTCTTTAACTTCCTGTCTTAGTTAGCTAGTGCTGCTCTAACAGAAATACCGCAAGGAGATGGCGCTAACACACAGAACTTTATTTTCTCCTAACATTTTATTTCAAGAGGCAAGAAGTCTGGATTCCAGTGCCCCCAGGGGAAGGCTGTCGCCCTGTGAGCTCCGCAGGACTGTCCTGGTTTCTTTGAGTGCCCGCTCCTGAAGATCTTAATGTGGCTTGCCGTTCCCTCCACCGCTTTCTCTTTCTTTTGCTTGTTTGTTTCATCTCTTTTCTAGCTCAGAAGAGATTGCCTCAAAATACACCCTACCCTAATCCTGCCTCACACCCTAACAAAAGCAGCCCATTCCTGGATGGGATTGTAGCCACAAGCATAGAGCGTAGGACTGATGACACGTTGTTTGGGGAGCACAATTCAATCCATAACTTCTACCCTTTGCACTCCCACCCTCAACTTCATGCTCTTGCGATATGCGGAACATATTCCCCTAATCACTCATCCCCCAATCTTAAATCAAATCTCCTCTTCTGAATCATCTAAATGAAATGCAAATGAGATGTTAGACATAGTCTGTCCTGGGTGAAAGTTCTTCCCCTGAGGACCTGTGAAACCTGGAATGTAGGCTAGTAACTTCCAAAGTACAATGATAGAATGGGCGTAAGATAGACATTCCATTATAAATGTGAGACTCGAAGGAAAGAGGGGGATAATAATAACAACCAAGCAAGGGGTAAAGCCAGCAGAAATGTTTATATGAGGCTGGAAAATAATCCTGTTTTCTGAGCTCATCTTGGCAGTGCCCCCCTCCACTTCCAGACTCTGCGTGTTGGCTACGCCCTCTGAACGAGAGGTGGAGGCCCCTCAGCCCCGGCCTTCAGCTCGGCCTTCCGGCTCCCCTGGGACAACTCGGAGTCCTTGGTCAAGTTCATCTGAGTACAGATCCCACCTCCTCTGTCCTCTAGGCCCCCTCTTCTGCCCCGTGGGTGAGTCAGTCTCAACCTCCTTGGCTTTGGGCATTGGCCCCATGCTCTTCACCCAACTGTATGGCATCCCTACTCTCCAGACTGGAGTTCGTGACGACTGCACCCCCCACCCCACCCCAAGCCCCTTTGATACTGAGGCAGCTGTGCTCCTGTGCTACTTCCAACACTTCTGCTGACGGTCAAGCTCCCCCAGGGGTGGATTGCTCCTTTCCTGGGGGGACCATGGATATAGCTTCTGCAGCCTGCTTCCCGCCTGTAGAATTTTAAGAGGGAGGCACTGGTGTCCTCTTTGGTCCTGTCTTGGACCACTTTGGTCTAAGCCTCTGGGTTTTCTACTGTGGTAGTTGGTTAGGTCCACCGGCCACAATCTTCATGTCTTAAACAAAGGACTCTGTAGCCATGTCTGTCCTTGGTGAAAACGTCTGTCGTACAAATGTTTTTATTTTGTACATCAGAATTTTCGAGATCTTGAAGGTCTGTGTCTGTTTTACACGGTTCATGTTAAAACCCACCTTCTTCCTCTTGAATTTTACCTAAGTGTCAGGGAGCAAGCATGAGCCCCACCCTCTAATATCTTGCTTAGAAACCTTATCAGCCAAAAAAATAAAAAGAAAGAAAGAAACCTCATCAGCCAGAAATTCAAGTTCATTACTTATAAGTTCTACCTGCCACTAAACATGTTAACACCATTTGGACAAACTCTTTGCCACTCTACGAGAAAGCATTTTCCTTTCTCAATTGTTCCATCACCTGTTATTTGTAATCCTTGTCAGAAGGACAGTCAGTGTGCATTTTTGTAGCCATGTTCAATTGCTGGGCCTGTATATGTTCTCTAAGACAAAGAGGCTTTGCTGGTAGCTCTCCTCACTCCCCGCTGAGCTCTTACCAGAATTGTTCTTGGCTCCCATAATCCTATCAACGGTCTCTTCCAGTCATCTAGGCTTTTCCTATTGTTTAGTGCCATCAGCTCTGATCCACAGAAACCCTGGGTACCACGGAACCAAACACTGCCCAGTACTGAGCCAGCCTCATGGTTGTTCTGAGGCTTGAACCATTGTGGCAGTCACTGCGTTGATCCGTCTTGTCAAGACCCTTCCTCTTTTTCGCTGCCCCTCCCCTTTATCAAGGGACTGGTCTGTCCTGACAACATGTCCAAAAGACATGACATGGAGTCTTACCAGCCTTGTCTTGAAGGAGCATTCTGGCTGCACTTCTCCCAAGACAGATTCTCTTAGGCACCTTAGAATTCCACCAATTCCAACACCACCTCACACGGTAGATCTCTATTGAAGTGGCAATCCCTCTTCCCACTGCCAAATTCTGTCTCCGTACCAAATTCTGTGTAGTGTCGTTCTAACAGAAATGCCACAAATGAGTGGCTTTAACAAAGAGAGATGATATATATCATCATGTGTATGTATGTATGTATATATATATATATACACCCACACACACACACTCACAGTTTAGCAGTCTGGAAGTTGGAGTCCGGGCACCCGCTCTGCGGTAAGACCTTTTCTCTATGTTGGCTGTGAAGGACCCTGTTTCTTGGAGCTTTGCTCCCAGGAGATCTTCGTGTGACCTGGCACCTCTCTTTGCATCTCTGCTTCTTTTGCTTGCTCGTTGAATCTCTTTCATAGCTCAAGTGAGATGGACTTAACACACTTAACCCTATCCTGTCTCATCAACCTGCCAAAGACAGCCCATTGCGACGGGCTTATTCCACAGGCAGAGAGGTGAAGGGTTACAGCACTTACATTTGGGGGACCCAAGTCAACCCATAACACCTCCTTTATTCTGCTTGCTTGCACAAATGCCTGTAATTGGTTCCCTGGGCCTGTGAGGAGTTCCTTGCCAATGACAAACTTTGCAGTTACTTTTCGAACTGTAAGTAAGTGCAGCAGCATGCTGACTGGGTGCACTGAGTGCAGTGGGCCCAGGTCGTCTGAGCCTGCTCACAGACCAGATCCAGTCCTGTGTATTGTCAAAATCAGGTGTCTGAACCTCCACGCCAAGAGCCAGGTTCTAATTAACCCAGATAGCATGAGCCTGGCCAGGCCCTGGCAGACAGCCAGTGACCTCTCCACCAACTCCCTGACCTGCCCCAGCCTGTCCACTAGTATTTTGGTAGAAAGCTTTTCGTCTTTATTTCTCCCCACCTCCAAACTACCCAGAAAATCCCCAAAGTGCTTCCCCTGCCCACCCTCACCTCCCATCCCCACCCCCCACCAAACACCTGTGCCAGGGCTGTCTGAAGAGCCTGTGAAAAACATGGAGTCTGGGACCCCTGGAACAACCAAATTAGAATCTCGGGGGCTAGAATATAGGAATTTGCACCTTGACCAAACCCCCGTGTTTCTCTTGCCCCATCCAGTGTGAGAAGCTCTGCACTAAGGGGAAACAATGAGAAAGAAAACGTGGAGGGAAGCCCCTAACCGGAACTGTGCCCAGAGACAGCCTTGGCAGCAGGATTGCTTAGCCCAGCCTCCACGGGAGGGGAGGCCAAGCGGAAAAACAAGTACAGACTTTTTAGTGAGGAGTTCCCAATTCTGTAGATTTTTCTGCCGCCCCGAGGGTGGCTTGTTTTGTAAACTGTTTTAAAAATTGAGTGAAAAGGGCACCTGGAATTTTCTCTCCTTCTCTTGGATCCCGGCCTCTCCAGCACCAAACCGCCTTAACCTTTTCCTGAAGGGGAAATATTTCACACATAGGAGTGTTTCCCAAAACAACGGCGCATTTTCATAAACAGTTCTGCAGAAAAACAAGGCTGTACGGCTAAGACGTTTTTGTGAGCTAATAACAGGAGTGGAATGTGTGTTTCTTGTGTGTTTAGACATCAGGAAAGAGGGAGCAAGAGGATTGTATTTGTGGTGAATACAATGCTGAGTGAAATACATGGTGGGTGAAACAAGAAGAAATCAAGTGCAACGTAATGGTAAAGTTAGGGCAGACTTGTTGTTCGGTGGTCTCACATTGGGCTACGGTCCGCGTGGTCAGCGGTTGAAAACCCCCAGCATCTCAGTGGAAGAAAGACAGGGCTTTCTACTCCCGTAAACAGTCACCGTCTCAGAAATACACAGGGGGTCCCTGTGCATCGCCTTGACTTGGTGGCAGTGGGTTTAGTTTGGATTGGTTTGGTGCAGAAAAGAGCTGGCAATGTGTCTCCTCCACACGGTAGAATGGTGTGCCCCCCACGTGACTTTTGTTGTTACAGAAAAATACAAGCTACAGAACAGTGTGTGTGATATGAAACTATTCATCCATGTGTATGTTTACTCACTGCCATCAAGTCAATTCCAACCTAGAGCCGCCCTGTAGGACAGTGCAGAACTGGCCCTGTGGGTTTCTGAGGCTGTAACTCATTCTCCTGTGAGCAGCCAGTGGTTTTGAACTGCTAACCTTGGGGTTAGCAGTCCAAGGTGAAACCCACTGCGCCATCAATGTGTATGTCGAGGCGATCATAAATATATACTGAACTACTAAAGTTGCTCATATGAATATGGGAGGTGAGATTATGGGAGAGCTTTACATTATTTGTTTTATTTTGCTTACTTGTCTCTTTTAATTCCTATGTGTCATTTTATAATCATATGAAACAACAAGAAGAGAACAGATGCATGCAGAATGGATGAAAAGGCATTGCTAAAGAATACTTAAACCCCAAACAAACAATCATATCCATGCGAACGAGGGGGTGGGGGAGCGGAGACCCAAAGCCCATCTGTAGACAGTTGGACATCCCCTCACAGAAGGGTCACAAGGAAGGGACGAGCCAGCCAGGGTGCAGTATAGTGCCGATGAAAAATACAACTTTCAGGAAGTGCTGAAATCCTGGTGGGGACTGAGCATGATAGTGGGACAGGAGGAGAATCAAGGGAAATAGAGAAAAGAGCTGGGAGGCAAAGGGCATTTATAGAGGTCTAGATAAAGACATGTACATATGCAAA
>NW_022111320.1:17094622-17098847 GCF_000313985.2 Echinops telfairi | reverse complement strand
GGCTGCACTGACCTCCACTCTTTACGGTGGATCTGACGCAGCATTATAGTAGCGTTATGTCTCGTCCTCATGAAGTGATGTTTCCATTCACTCGGGTTTCTCAGTCCGTGAGAAACCCTTTCCCACAAGTGATTTTAAATCTGATCATTGATTCCGCCGTCAGCACAGTGCTGGGCACGGGACAGGGAGAAGGCTGCTTGTTCCTCAAGAGAGGGTGGCTTCCGTAGCTGCAAGTCCTTAGCCCGGCCTTTGAAAGCCCTCTGTAGAGCTCACCAGTCCAGCCCAAGGGAGTCAGATGGGATGCAGAGAGCATCCTGGTGCAAATGTAAATGATGTATCATGCCTCACAAAATTGGAAAATAGTATTAGTTGCCTCAACTTACAGCTTGCCTGATGACTTTTTTGCTCTGTGTGGCAGATATAATTTGTTTGTGGGCTCTTTGAAGTAACTCAAAATGCCCCATTCCTAACCCCCAGATGGCCTCAGTGTACTGGTACTTGGAAATCTCAACTGGCGTTCCTCCCTTTTCCTGTACAGACAAGCTATATATTAAGTTATGTATTAAAACCTCAGACAGTTAAATGATTGTTTTAAAATATGCCTTAGAAAATATTAACAACTCTGTGGTGTTATCCATTAATGTCTCAACCATTTACCAGTTTAACTAGTTACAGCAGGTGGTCAAATCGTCTTTCACTTGACAGCTTGGGAAATAAGTGTTGATGATAAAGTCTTATATTCACAAAGTTAAATATTTTGTACTTTCAAGCTCACTAGAATTGGCCTCTGTTATTAATTGAATTGTCCCCCCCCCCAAATATGGGTCATAAATCCTAACCTCGCTGTTGCTTATGGTTATAATCCTATTTAGGAAGGGGCTGTCTTTTTTATGGTATGAGCCAAAATTACTACAGAGTATATCTTGAGACGATCTCTTTGGAGATTTAAAGAGGTTAAAAAAGCAAGCAAAAGAAGAGATGAGAAAGAGAGATGCCAGGCCACATCAAGATTGCCCAAGCGCAGAAGTGCAAAGAGAGAATGACCTTCTTCCAGGGCCAGAGAGAGAGGGAGGGAGACTTCCCCTAGAGCCGGTGCTCTAAGTTCAAACCCCTAAAGTGTGCATCAATAAAGTCCTGCTTGTTAAAGCTACTCACTTGTATGTTTCTGTTATAGCACCAGCAGATAAGGATTGGGAAATGAACCTCTGTGTAAAATGAATATTGGCTCAGCTACCAAAACCAGACTGGATTTTTGATGAATAGGTTTCCTTTTCAAAAGTAGTAGATTAAAGAAAACACGTGGCCTCATGAAAGGTAACCGCAACTGTGCAATCACCTTGCTGAACTTCCAGCAGCCACCTTAAATAAAAGGTCTAATAAATCAGCTTGTCAAAGGAAGCTTTATACAATATTTTCCTCATGTGTTGTAGTCACCTTCTCCTGGGTGGACTCTCCGGGTATTTGGTATACTTGACACACTTAAAATCAGGCTAAATTTAATTAATACGCCATGACCACAATTTTAGAATATCCACAAGCTGTCAATGTATGCTACAAAACTATGTGGTCATAAATCATCATCCACCCTGGAGCAGATGCGAAGGCCATGAAATATACAAGACAGAGATCTGGTGGGCCAAAAAACGTAGCCATGAATGTCTTCCAGTTTCAGCCAAGGTCCCAGCTGAACATCCCGCCAGACCTCTAAGGCCTCACTTCGCCCAACCCAGCAGCACCACACCTGCTCAGACGTTCCGTGGAGACTTCTACCTAAACTGGCAGATCTTCATGGCCTCCAATTCGCTTCCAGAAAACAAGGCTAACCACAACCTGTGCTCTGCTGATTGTGCACATACCCCAAGGTCAGAACTCTGCACTGGCTGATCTTCTGCGGCATCGAATTCCTGCCCCTCACGATAGAAACTCTGCTCTTTCGTTCTTGATCAAAGCTCAGTTGGGGGAATGCTATTCATGCAGGCTTTGCCAGGAGGACTGGAAGGCCCTGTACTCTTCCAGGCATGTGCGTTCCACCCACACCCCAACCCTCCTTGAATATTTTTGGATACAATCAAACCAGCAGAAATGATCAGATGCAAGACGTCAAGAACCTCCTTCCAGAGGAGGATGAGGCCGTTACACTATGCACCTACAAGAGCGAACCCGGAGGAAAGAGCTGCCTGCAATTGATGGTTGAAGACAGCATACCTAGCCTTTGATGGACAAGCGTTTTCTGCGGGTCTCAACTGTTTGGCTTTTGTCTGTGACTCTGAGCAATGTGGGCACTCGCCCTGTTTTCCCAGCCCCTTTGAAGTTCGGAATCAAATTTGGAGACTGTCTCCAGCTACAGTGATTGATTGGCTTATTCCTTACCCCAGTTTGACTTTATTTCCCGCCCTTAATTTCTCAATGCTCTCCGTTTATCCTTGAGGTGGGAATGGGAAAGAACAAAGAGGGGTAGCGGGTGGGAGGGAGATGACAGGAAGGGTCATGGAGGAAAGAGAAAGAGATACTAGAGGTTCAGGCTGGCTTGCCCTAAAATGCTGCTGCTACTGCTGCTTCATTTTTTTTTCTACATTAGAGCAAAGTCCACCGTCTGCATAGTAAGATGATATCCGAGGTTATTTGTACCAAGAGGGAGGTTTCAGAGCTGAGACGGGTAGGGAGTGATAGCTGCTATTTCCATTCATCCTGTTCACACAGAGTAATCAGATCAATTTGGTTAAGGAGCAGATATTGACTCTGCTCATTTCCCCTCACTTAGGGTGGAGGATCCCAAGGAGACCTGTAATTGAAACGAGGAAATCCGTGACTCCTACATGGTCTGGACTCCACCGGTTCCTCATCACTCTGACTTCTACCCGACAGCCTTTCCATGGTTTCCTACATTTCCATTTTGAAGGAGAAGACTCTCATTGGCTCAGACCATCTTCCAAAGCCGGGCCATACTGGTTAGGCCATACCTGCGGTGGACCTTTTGGGGCCAGGTAATGTCCTGCCCACTGGGCTCCAACAGGGGGGCCTTGTGGGCATTAAAACCTGACAGCCCACAGTCTGTGGGAGTGGCAGCTATCTTGCAAGGAAAGTGGGAAACCTCTGGGACACATGAAAGGGCAGAGAAGGAGACTTCTTCCCCCTCCCACCTATGGCGAGTCTGACTATCGTGCAAAGCAGATCTGGAAAGCTCTCCCTGCCCTCATACATATCATACTACGTCTTAGGCTGGCGCTCTGGTCTTTGACCTCTAGACCAGACTGTCTAGAAGGGCAAGAGCAGTGTCGTCTTCATGTCAGAATCCCCCACAGAACCTGGCAGGGCGCTTTTCAAACTGGACACACTCAATAAACATTGGGACATGGCAGCATTTGATACCGTCAGCCTTCCTCCTAACCTACCAAAGCAATGAGTGATTTTATCTAACGAGCGACATACCGAAACACACACCAAATCCTAGTTGTTGTACCAGGTTTCTTCTGTCGCCTGAAATAACTCTTTTGTGTTTTAGGAAGAACGTGGGAATTCTTGTTTTCCAGTGGGAGAAAAGGCAACCCATCACCGAGAAGGCAGGAGAAAAGGGGTCCCTGCCCCTCTCAGACCCTTGGCTTCACCTTTTCAGTCCTCACCGGCGCCCACAGAAGTCTTCCGTGACTGGGGAAGCTCAATAGATAGGCTTTGCGCCGGTATGTCTAAGGGTTGCCCTTTGGAGCCAATCAATGTGGCCACAGGCTGTCAGTCTGACCGGGCACTTCTGACTCTCCACCGTGATGGATTTCCTGTGCTGGCTGACACCCTCAGTGTACAGATGCTTATCACTGAATCAACACGCCAACCTCCCCACGGGATTGCCTTCTTCCTGGTAGGCCATTTCCTACTCATTCTTGTTTTGTCAGTTTGATAAGCATAATATTTTTTAATCCACACTGATTCGGCACTAGAGTCCTCTAAGTGACTATCAAAGAACTGAATATTTCCAACAGTCAGTTGCTCTTCCGAGAAAAGTCTGCATTCCGCTCACCCATAGGTTTAGGTCTATGGGTCTACTCTCCATACAGGCCTATGGGTCTACTCTCCATACAGGCCTATGGGTCTACTCTCCATACAGGCCTATGGGTCTACTCTCCGTACAGGCCTATGGGTCTACTCTCCATACAGGCCTATGGGTCTACTCTCCGTACAGGCCTATGGGTCTACTCTCCGTACAGGCCTATGGGTCTACTCTCCGTACAGG
>NW_022111320.1:17091401-17093324 GCF_000313985.2 Echinops telfairi | reverse complement strand
CTATGGGTCTACTCTCCTATGTTGTCTTAGGGCTCTGGTATTGGTTGTTGCTTCTCTGTCTCCCTCTCTCTCCCCACCCCTTCCTCCACACGGCTCCTTTCTTCCATTTTTCATCTGTTTTCTTTCTCTCTTCCTTCCTGTCTTCCTCACCTTCTTGTCTTGGAGTTGAACAGCATGAGGGAAAATCTGTGCTCTTCCATTGACAACGACCTCAGCACTCCCTCTCAAGGTCTCAGCCCAGGCCAACAACTGCAGCTCGGCAGTTCTTGTCATCCACAGTGAGCAGTTAGTTACCTCGATCTTCTTTGGCTCTGAAGGTCTTGGCGAGCCCAAGGCTCCCCACAGTGCAGGTCTTGTAACAAGACAGTCAAGCCTGTGCAGTAGCAGTTCGGGGAACAAGAGGGGCAGGCCAGGGAAGCATGTGCAGGGTGCCAGGGTAGGGGACTTCAAATTCTGGCGCTTTCACCGGGGGCTAGAAAACTAATTTTAAAAAATATTAAGATGTAAAACAAACAGTATGTTGTGGAATATTCTAAACGTACTCATAGCAAACAGAATAATATAGTGTACCCTTCACCCAGTTTCAGCAGTTATCAACTCATATCCAATCTTGTTTCATCTATATTTCCACCCACTTCCTCCCTCTCACTGTGTTGATTTTAAGCAAGTCTCATCTGTTCAATTTGCTAATACTTTGGTATGTTTCTTAAACAATAAGTTCACTTAAAAAAAAACCGTAATGTAATTATCATACCTTAAGCAATTACAATAATTCCTTAACATCACATTTACTATCATTAAAAATCTACTAATTGCCTCATAAAATTTGTCTCTGTGCTTGCTTTTATAGTTGGTGTCTTTGAATCAAGGTCCACTGATTGCATGTGAGTTGCCTGGATCCCTTTTCGTCTCTGGGGTGTTGTAGGTCCTTGACCTATGTTGGCCCCTCCGACGATGGGAGGAAACATTGCCTGGTCCTGAGCATCCTCATGATCACCGTGGATAGCACCAATGGAAACCTAGGGGTTTTCATCGACTGATGTGTAGATATGGGACACCAGATCTTTTCTTCCTATTTCATTTTCATGTGTATGTCCTTGTAGTATAAAAAAGACAAGAAAAGACTAGATTTATTAGTGGTGACCGGGAATGGGAAGAAAGAGGCAGGTAACGGGGATGGAAAAATTACACTGATTCAAACAGGGTTATCATCTCTACGAATAAGTGTACACCTGGAAGAAGCTGAACTGGAAAAAGTGGTATGAGAGACCTCTTTACCGAAAAAGAGTTAACTGCTGAGACTGCTTATATACAGCCCAACATTTTAAGGGATTTAGTTCCTTGGTTTGGAGGTTTAGGGTCATGGCTTCATGAGCTATCTGAATGAATTAGCCTAATAACATGTTCAGTACTTCTTTCCGTCTCCTAGTTCTTTGTATAATGCCTGGGGTCTTAAAAGCTTGCAAGCAGTCATTAAGGCAGGAGAATAGTTCTCTATTTGCCTGAGCAATAGAGGAAAGGGAGTCCAGAAGAGGAGATATGGACGCCTGATGATAGCCCTGAGGCAGGAGGGACCGAATGCTGCCTTGCTACCAAGTGGAACCTAAGGGGTCTTTAGAACCCTGATCAAAAGGAAGCAGGTGAAGGGTAGCAGTTCACATTCTCCTGCACTCTAGACCCTCTGGGGCCATGAGGGGTGGGGTGGGGGTATAAAGGAATCCTTGAAACGACTACCCTAAGGTCATCTTTAGAATTTAAAGCGAAAAGTTTCCCCTGAAGTCTACTTAAAACCAAATGATAGGTTGGCTTCCATAGGAAAATACAACACCAGCAAACTGCCTGGAGCATGGTGCTCCTCCAAGAACTAGCTCAGCAGTGTCAAAATGGCAGCAGCCGCTGGAAAGTTTGATAGACACCTTAGGG
>NW_022111320.1:17088438-17089770 GCF_000313985.2 Echinops telfairi | reverse complement strand
TCTCTGTCTGTCTGTGTGTGTGTGTCTCTCTCTCTCTCTCTCTGCACTGGCAAGTTTGGCGCCCCTGCTCCAGGTTGGGAACCCTTATTAGGGGTGGATATCATTAAACTAGACCAGAGATGAAGAAGTGGCAGAACTGGTTAGCATCTCAGGCTTCTTCACCCCAAGGGCCGGCAGCTGATACTCCCAGACAGTACTCTGTCAGCGCTGCTGGCTGGCTCTCACTCATACGCACCATGTCCCACCTGTTGAGACCGTTTTCACAGAGCTAGAGAGCCAGGTCTGAGCGGCCACCCCCTGGGGCTGCTGCCACAACGCCCCCACCCCTGACTGGACAAAGCATGCCCATTCAACCACAGACCGATCCGATCCTTTGCCCTCACAGGCACTGCCCCGGGGCACTGCCCCAGCGGGGTCTTTCCCTGGCAGAGGCTTGCTTCTGTGAACTCAATCTGCAGTAGATTAATTAAACACTGTATTGATTTTCTAGTCTCCCGGGTCCTTCTGAAAGAGCTACCGCCTGGATGAGGACGCCTCTGAATTAGGAGAACATTTCCCCTTTGCCAATGCGGCACTGAGAACTTGCTCTTCGTCCTCCCCGCCTCCCCCTCCCCGGGGCAGACATTCCTCCCCAAGTCACTTGGTATGCAGTCTCCCTTCTGGCTGGTCCCCAAAGCGGGTCCCTGGCGAGAAGGGAGCGAGGCCCTCCTGCTGGTTCCCAGGTCATGTTGATTTAGCACTTCCTGATTTATGCATCCTTGGTGTCTTGCTCGTAGATTTTCATTTCTACATCCCGCTAAATACCTTGCAGGGTGTTGTGCCTCTTAATTAGTTCAGGTTTGGAAGGCACATTACAGAGGAAAGTGCCGCGTCCGTGCTAAACATGAACACGAACACGCAGGGTAGCCTCACGCTGTCTGTCCTGTGTCTGTGCACCCGAGTTTCCAGACTAAGGCACATGGGGAGACTTGCCTTTGGGTGGGGGGTGGGGAGCCGTGGGTGTGTGCCTCTGGATTAATAACGTGTGTGTGCGTGCCTGGGGGGTGAGGGGGGACTCACATAGGAGTTCAAGTGCTGAGGTCTGATGGGGTTGAGAAAAGACCTTCGGAGGGAGGCAGGATGCTTTGGTGGCAGCAAGTCACAAGCGATTCCCCCACACACACCCCCACCCCCCACCCCGCCTTCCGCTCCAGGGAGTGGGCGACTGAAACAACTTCGCTGCATTTCCAATGTGTCTGAGTAAGAAAAATCGATACATAAAGATTCATGGACAAGGACAGCGTGTTCAATTCAGTGTTGAATCATGCTTCCCTGAGAAAAATGCTGAGCACC
>NW_022111320.1:17085271-17087392 GCF_000313985.2 Echinops telfairi | reverse complement strand
GAAGTGCACCAGCTTGTATGATCCAAAGATGACAGTTACAAAATTTTAATATGGAGCAGGGAAAAGTATTAGCATTCACATTATGAACACCCAATTTGTAGAAGGCTATGGAGGACAGTGGGAGCCCAAAGTCCATCTGCAGAGTATTTAGTCAGACTGAGCCACCAGCAGATCCGCTTTGGCCACAGGCAAGAGTCTCCAACAGCCCTACTATCAGGCAGAGACCATTGTAATCTTGAATATGCTAGATTGAATTCTATACTCGGGCAGATGACCTCCCCATAGACCCGCCCTCAATTGGTTCTGGGAGCAGGTATCTCTTATTTGTTCCATGACAGACATTTTTTCCCAGGCTTTTGGAATGTTGATGAGGGTCTTTTCTTTCTTACTTATTATTTGTATTTTGGTCTTTATATTACTATTATTTTATCCGTGCCTTACCACCTTATTTCAATTTTGGTTTTTATTGTTCCTGTTGCATTTCCCAGTTTGAGCTGCACAGGGGGAGTGGATGCAGAGATAGTAACAGATAGAAGGGTTGAGAGGGGATGCAGGGGTGGGGGTGGTCGATAGGGAGGAAAAGAGGATTTCAGGAATGAAAAATGAAGGGGGGAGTGGGGAGGGAGCACTAGACCTGACTGTAACTGCACAACTCATTTTAAATGATTTTACCACTTGGGGGTTGGGAAGGATGTTCTAAAATTGACATGGTGATGATCGCACAATTCTCCTTAATATGATGGAATGATTGAACTACGGAATCATGGGATATGTAAATTATGTGCCAATAAAACTGTTATATATAAACACCACCCCCCTCCAAAAGAAAAAAACTGCTTGAAACCAAGCACACGAAGTTGCAGGCTTCTGCTTTGCTTAACAGAAAGGGGTTCGGGTGGGGGGGGTGCCTTTTCTCACTACTTTCTATTTTTTAAGATAATAATAATAATACAAGATAAACTACAAACGTGGGTCGAGCTCACTTGCTGCTTCCTCTCAGATCCCCCAAATGTCTCCCATGGGCCAGTCATGGACAGGAATGCTCCTGACGCCATTTGTGCTGGGGCAGGTTTCACTGCAAGCCTGCAGCCAGTCATCCTTCCTTTTCTAATTGCTCTCCAGCGTGTGCGAACATTCTAGGTTTATTTTAATAGTCAAAATTCCCAATGCTCCAACAGGATCTCTAGTCACTGTAAATTTACATAGTTCGGCTCCTTCCCCTCAAACGGTTCTTCTATACTTAGTGCAGCTGTCACCAGGGAGCCACATTCTTGTGGGCAGGCAGCTTTGGGTGCAGCAAGCAGGCTTCAGTCCAGCAGTGCCTTTTAAACCACCCATCAGTTTTGTTTGGTCTTCCGTTGTCAGGGTTGTTTTCCTGTTCGAACGAGTCCAGTCACAGAGAGAAGAGTTTGTGTCCTACCTGGCAGGTCTCCCTTTTCAAATCTTGACCATCGTGACGTCAGTTAGCGGGTCCTTCCCAGCCTGGCCCGCTTCTCCCTCACTGCCACGCACTGTCAATGCCGACTCATAGTGACACTATTAGGCAGAACTGCCCCCTGGGGGATTCCCAGACTGATCAAGGGTGTAGAAAGCCGTATCTTTCTCCTGAGCAGTGGCTAGTGGTTTCGAACTGCCGACCTTGTGGTAAGCAGTCCACCAGGATTCCTATCCAGACCCACTTAGCTGAAAGATATAAAATATCTAAATGATGCCCTTAAGAATCAAGGTCTTAGACAAGTCAGATTTTAGACATCATGATACTTTTCTACATAGCTTCCATGTTTTCTCGTCGTTGTTTGTTTTGTTTTGTTTTGCTTGATAGATATATCCTCATCACAAATGCAGTTATTCTAATAATGGTAAAAACACACAGGGCACATGACACATACATTGACAAAGCAATCTTCAGAATAGTATACTAAACTTATAGCTTTATTTCTTTCTTCTCTCTGAGTCTTTAAACTAAGTTTCTCTTTAGTTTTTTTATGTTTCTCTCCCTGTAGAGTCAGTACTTTCTGTTTGCTCTCCTATCTTTACTTCATTTGTAGTACTTACCTTAAGAGAGCTGGGGTGTCAATGTTTTAAAACATCTAAATCTCCACTACAAAAAAAGATCTCCCC
>NW_022111320.1:17059510-17083299 GCF_000313985.2 Echinops telfairi | reverse complement strand
ACCTGGATTTCTTGGGGGTGGAACCACAGATGGCGTCCAGCTAGGGATTCTTCAAAGGAAAGGAAAGGTGAAGCCCTGGGTCCCCAAGACAGATACAACTTGGCGTTAGGGAACTGGAAGGTGACTGCTATTGTTAACTGCCATAGAGCCACCTTCACCTCATAGCAACCTTCAGGACAATGGAACACAGTGTTGCCTGTGCCAGCATCTCCTTCACGATGGTCAGCGTGTTTGAGATCACTATGGGCTGCTATCGCCCTGACGGTGTCCTACACCCAACCCCATAGCCTCCTCTAGCAACTGCCCCCTCCTGAAGACCCGCTCCAAGCAAGCAAGTCAGGGAAGGCTCCATTGTGATGCATAAGGTTTCATTGGATCGTTGTATGTTGAGAGAGGGAGGCCTTTCATCCCAGTCTGTCTGTGTCTGGAACCAACCAACCAGACGTCAGAGTGCATCTCGACTCCTGGTGACGTCACGTGTATCCGAATCGCCGATCTTTTGCTTAGCAGCTGAGGGTGTTAACGGTTAAACCACTCAGGAGCTCCCTTAATCGGAAGCCACACTGACAGAGTGACAGAGAGGTGGTGTGCTGGGAGCAGGCGATCCGACGGTTCCTTGGTGATGTGGGAAGCAGAGTGTCTTTGAACCTGGAGGGAACAGCCTCGGGAAGAGCCAACCAGCATTTAGCCAAGATGCAGGGCAGGGAGCAGTGAAAAGAGATCGCAGAGGAAGCCAAAACACCAAAGTCAAGCAGAGATCACCAAGGACACTGGATTGGAGTGGAGCATCATCCGGACAAGGGCTCAGAGCCCTGGGAACTGGTATCCCCCTGAGGGGGAACCAGAAACCACTCACAGGCAGGAGAGTCAAATCCAGCGTCCAACCAGTCACTGAATAGCAGGGCCAAGAAACTCGGCTGGTAGTCCTGGGAAAGAACTTGAACCAGGAGGCAGGGCCAAGCTGACTCAGAGCCAGGGGACAAAAGGAGCGCACAGGAGGCCACTGGGCATCCATCCGGGCCAGAGCTCCAGAAGAGAAGTCCAAGTGGAAGGGAGCGACTGCAGCAACCAATCACCAAGAGCGAGTTGTGCCGGTGCCTCTCTGAGGGCCAGTTCACGGTTTCTCACCTGAAACCGAAAGGAACTCTGGCCCCGACTGGTGGAGACAGCTGGCAGGCCACCAAACCCATTCACGGCTGTTTCCGGGACACACGGTGAGCTGACGCCCAGCCTCCTTCGGATTAGGAAAGGCCTTGAGACTGAGTTCTAACCCAAGCAACCGGAGCCTAAGTGAAGCAAATGACTTCAGACCTGGGCTGTAAAACCTCCTGGGAGCACGGCCCACCCCCCCACCAGCCTGTCCCCTGCCTAGCTGCTGAGAGCGCTGTGAGGAAGAAGGCCGAGGGAGCTGCCATCTGCCAGGCCGCTGAATGCTAAGGAGATCAGAGCCCTGCCTGCCCAGCTCCTGAGCATCTATTCCAGATTGTTCAGAGGAAGGAACCAACTTCCATGTCCTTAAGGTCTGTTTGGGAGAGCGATGGATGTAGCCTGCCCTAAGTAATATTGTGGCCCCGAATGGATTATAGAAAAAATGCCCCCCGGTCACCCCTTTATGTGTGTTGTGTGTCTGAGCACCAATGATACGTTGCAGAGACCGTTTCCCCCGTAGCACGCTGTCCGCTAGCTTCATTGGGCATACTTTGTTTGAAACAAGGAGGTCTTCCTGCCCGTAATCTCCGAAACCGCCATCGAGTCGCTGCCGACTCATAGTGACCCTGTAGGACAGGGTAGAACTGCCCCTGTGAGTTTCCAACAATGATAACCCTTGACAGACTAGAAAGCCCCATCTTTCTCCCATGGAGAGGCTGATGGTTTTGAACTGCTGACCTTGCAGATCATAGCCCAGTGGGTAACCACTAGGCCAAATGGCAGTGAGATCCTCACACCAGAAATCTGCTTACTTCCCCAGACGTGCCCCCACATTAAGCGCTTGACTCTCGGGGGGCGATGACTATTTCTGACAACCCATCCACCTACAAGGTTCAAAGGTTTGCTGCTATTGAGGATTTTCAAGAGGATTAACCTTCATCAGGTGACAGAGGCAGTCCATACACCGAAATCCTCCTCACAAAACAAGGCAGAAAACAACCACCAGTCAGCATCAGTCCCAATCTGCAGGCCTTGCACACCAGGAGTCCCTCCTCCGGCCTTGATGTCCGTGTCTTTTCTGAGTAATTGGGCGCTTTCTCAAAGAGCTTTCACTTACATCAGTACCGGGGAATCCCACAAAACCCCCACATGATTCACCTTCCCAACTGCAGCAGAAGCATTTCTCCCTCCTAGGTCAGCAGCACCCACTGTAAAGTGAGAGGGTACAATCTTTCCCTAGGGCCCTTTGCTGAACTTCACCAAAGCAGGAGGAGGCATCTGGGTGGTCAACTGCAAACACTGTTTACTTACCCCCAACCCAACTGGAGTGATGGAAATTTCCCTGCTCACCTCTCCTCGCGGTAACACCAGGAACCGGGAGCTTCTCGTTCTTCCCACTATTCAGGGTTCATGTCTGCTCATTCACGTACGTGTTAGTTCAGGGAAGAAACGTTTCCTAGCGTGTCTGCTGTGTACCAAGGCTTGTTCTAGGTACTGAGCCTGCAGTAGTGGATGAACTCGCCATTAGCCCGCGACCCTGAGGGATATACAGATTGGTGGAGGTGACAGACAGCAATCAAGTAAACCAGCAAATACAAAGTTACACACTGAAAGGTGCTAAGAAGAAAACAAAGAAGGTGTCGTGATAGAGAAGAATGGAGGGACTCCCTAGACAAGGTGGCTTTGGATAGGCCTCTTTGCAGATGTGACACACCTTCCTGAAGAACATGAAGTGCCCACTCTGAGAAACGGAGGAGGGGAGAAGAGGATGACAGGCGCCGAATGGCCTATGGTAACGTCCTTCAGTGGGGACAGGTGTGGAGAGCAAAGACCGAGGAGAAAGGAGGAGCCCTATTTGCCCTGAGAGTTGTGCTCTCATAAAGACATTTCTATAGCAGTTCAGATGTCTGTGGGAGCTCAGATGAGAACTTTAGGGGGCAGGGAGATGATGTTAATGGTGATGAAATAATATGGGCAGAGCTAGGGAGAATCGTGACCCAGTGTGCACGCTACTGTTGTAACCTGGAGGAATCATGAATGCATGCATATTGTCGGCAAAATCAAGTTTTAAAATAAACCGGTCTTCAAAAAGGAATTGAGTGACAAGATGAGCATTTGGTTAGATGTTGGGTGCCTGGTCCACTTTAAAAGATGGCAGGCAGGCCTTAGGGCAAAGAAACATTTCTAAAACATCTTCAAACGAAATGGAGTAGCCCAGAGTATGGCATGTGCCAAAATGGCCTCTTTGCATAAGCTCCAAAGAAATGTTCTTCTCCAGAGGAGAGGGAGTGATAGAACGGACGCGGCATTAAGGAGTTAGGAGGGAAGGCAAGAGGGAAAGGTTGAGTTTGGGAAGAGCAAGAACAGGGTAAAACGAGAATGAGAGCAGAGGGGAAGCCAAATTCCTTAGAGGCTCTCCTTGAGGGATCAGCCCAGATCACCAGCACATGGCCACAACCAGCCCCAGGCTGACCGACAGTACTAACCCCAGGCCAGCTGCCGATGAGTGGCACATGTGCTTTTTGAGAGGAGAGCTTGTTTCCAGAAATCAGCAACGTCCTGTGCTTCCTCTCTATATTTTTATTTCAAAAAAAAATTTTATTGTGAGTTGGGTGAAGGTTTATGGAGCAGATCATTAGTTTGAGAGTTGGCCATTCATACACATTTTGTTCTATCTCATCCATTGCAATCCGCTCGATGGAACATCACATCCCACTTCCTCTCTGTGCTGCCTGTTGTCCTTCCTCCTTCGTCCCTAACCCTGCTGGCCTTTGTTCCTGGGTAAATGCTACCCTTGTGGTCTCAAATGGCGGGCTACTCGAAGGTGTGCGTATCTCAGTAGTGTTTTGGTTCCTCTTTTAGACCTGTTGATTAGCTGAACACTAAGCCACGAGAATGAGATCATTTCCAAACTTGAAGGGTAACTGAAAGATCAGGTTCCTCCAGTTTTTATCTGGCCAGTAAACCGGGTCTCTTTTGTGATTTTGAGTTTTGGCCCACATTCTTCTCCTACCCTCTCCAGGACCTTCTAACACAGTAGTTCTCAACCTTTCTTATGCCACGACCCTGTAATACAGTTCATGTTGAGGTGACCACCCCCCAAACCATAAAATTATTTTCGTTGCTACTTTATCACTGTCATTTTGCTAGTTATAAATCGAGCGACCTCTGTGAAAAGGTTGTTCGACCTCTAAAGGGGTCGTGACCCACAGGTTGAGAACCGCTGTTCTAACATGATCCCTTCCAGAGAGTAGATTTGTGTGGTCTAGTACTCCATTAGACTAATTGTTTTCAATGTTCTTCATTCTTTACTACTCCAGAGAAGGGGGAGATCAAGTTATACCTTAGATGGCTGCTCACAAGCTTTGAAGATCCTAGCGGCTACTCACCAAAGCGGCATTGGCTGTATTAACTAGATTATGCCGTTGAACTTGGTGTCCCTCTCAGGTCTAGCAACTTACTCCCTCAAGGTGCCTGGTTCTAAGAAGCTTTCATGGCTTTGCTCCCTGTTCACGCCACCACCACACTCATGGATAGGGTTAACATAATATTTGTACATGGATATTTACCTTTGCTGAAGCATATCCACGAATGTAGTTGACATTTGACAATATTGATCTTACTGCCGTTGACTAATTTCACTCAGCATAATGCCCCCCAGAGTCAGCCACATTGAGGTCTCACCAAGCTTTTACCCAGGGAAGGGTTACTGATGGGTTCCCACACGGTTCTGGGCATTTGAGGGGTCTTAAGCTGTCCAATAGAGTATTTCATGGGTATATGAAGTGAAGGAACTTGAACTCTGAACACCAGAATGCAGAAGTAACGGGTGGAGGACAAGGTCTATGAAACTGAGGGGCCCAGTGGGGAATGCAGGCAGATGGTTTCCAAAGTTGTAAAGGTACAATGTGAACGGGTAAGGTCGGGAGGTAGACGCGGGTCCAGCGTCATGGAAGAGGCTGGCAGTGTTAAATAAACACTTGCAGAAAAGGCACTGAGGGCTTCGGCACACCTCAGGGATAGTCATGAAGGGGTAGGCAAGATGGTGTTGAAAAAATTGTCCATTAAGAAACCAACTAACCTTTGTTGTGCTGGGTTGTTTGTTTTTTATTAAATAAAAGTCAATGATTTGGGGGGAAAACAAAGTACATTCATTGTATGGTTTGTGTATGAAAGAGATTCTCTCAAAGGGAGATTGACTGTCAAGAGCAAATTTTACATAAATTGCCTTAAGACGAAGGCAGTGGTTCTTAAAGTCTGAATTTAGCTTGAGGCTCCAATAGCAGGTCCCATTCATTCCATAGGCCCTGTGTAAGGCTCAGAAACCTGTATTTTAAATTGACACAGATGAGCTTCTGGTAAACTTGAAGACTCATTGTCAGAGAATGTTCAGAGTAAATGAAACAAGGTGTTCAACATGCTGAGCCCCTTTCTACCAGCACCGGCCATTGTAATCCACAGAGAAGGTTTGCACAGACAGAACACTGAGTGGCTGTCTGCGCGAAGCTTAAATTCCATTGCCATTGCTGAGAATCAAGAGTCACAAACACATCAGGCCTTGTTACAAAAGGGGCAAGTGTCCTTCTTCATTTCAAAATGGAAAAAAAAATGCTAGTACTTCCAAGGTATTTTGTAAATGGGCAGCTTTCCTACCCTGTAGTTACTACCAAGTGACAATGGAGACTAGAACGCGGTGTCAACAACACAACTCTAAAAAAGTTGTTGTTGATGAAAAACCTGTGAAGGTGTGAGGTTGTTTGATGCAATTTACGGCACACTGTACAATCAGTTATTTTGGGCAATGAAGTAAATAACTGCCTAGAATTAAAGCACGAGGAAGAAATTTTCGGCGAGAATGGCAAGAAAATGCCTTTCTTGAACAAACTGGTGATTTGCATCTACTTCCCTCCAGTGTTTATTAGCGTTTGAAAAACAGCAGCAGCGTCCAAAGTCTCTTAAGATCATGTTTTTAATGGACAATGGGAGCGTTTAGCAAACATTCGTGGATTAAATCTGTGAATGGCATGATTTTCTTTTGAGGTAAACTTCTCGTAAGTTCAATTCCGTGTCATTGAGTGCATCCACAGCGCTGTGCAATCACCAACTCCGTGTCGTCCCAAATGCTCCTCGCCTCCAAACTCCTTACCGTGAAGCCACTGCTCTAACAGCCCACATTCTCATAAACAAAGTGCAGCGATGCAAGAATGTGGACAATTCTTTGGATTTTCGTTGGATTCCTTCATACGTGATCTACGTGATCCAAACTGATGCTGTATCATTTTCAACTAAAGGTGCCCTTCAAAGATGTAGCAGGGCCTTGAGTGAGCATGAAACATGAACAGACTAACTCTTGCTTGATGGATCCCATAGTGCTCTATTGGGGACGGGGGAACACACGTAGTAGGCTCTCCCATACTTGTGTTGAATGAATTTGGACGTTCTATCAGCCAAAATGTCTGAAAAAGGCAAAGTCATTCTATATAAAGTTGCTGAATCTCCCAGATAATATAGCTGGGCTTTCCTTCAGAAGAGCAGTTCAAAAGGCTTATCAATTTTCTCAAATAACTTTGTAAAATCCTAATACACAAGGGCAGGCTGATAAAAATCATGAAGCCTCTGGGTAACGGGGTCTCTGGTGAACACTCCCTCATCCACAGGGCTAAGGAGGCTGGTAACTGATCTTCATTATAGCAAGAGGCTGGCCCCTGGTGGTGGCGAAGCAGATAGACTTGTATTCGCTCTCCCATCCCAGCGCTGTAATTTTCAGACCTTGGTACTAGGTTAAGAATGTTGGGGTGCTTTTTAAAAAAATCATTTTATTGGGGACTCGTACAATTCTTATCACAATCCATACATACATCCTTTGTGTCAAGACCATTTGTACATTGTTGCCATCATTTTCAAAACATTTGCTTTCTACTTGAGACCTTAATATAGCTCATTTTTCTCCTTCTCCCCTCCCTCATGAACCTATGATCTTATAAATTATTATTATATTGTCATATCTTACACTGTCCAACGTCTCCCTTCACCCACTTTTCTGTTGTCCATCCCCCCAGGGAGGAGGTTATATGTAGATCCTTGTAATCGGTTCCCCCTTTCTACCCCACCTTCCCTCCATCCTCCCGGTATTGCCACTCTCACCACTGGTCCTGAAGGGATCATCTGTCCTGGATTCCCTGTGTTTCTGGTTCCTATCTGTACCAATGTATTTCCTCTGGTCTAGCCAGATTTGTAAAGTAGAATTAGGATCATGACATTGGGGGGGAGGAAGCATTTAAGAACTAGAGGAAAGTTGTATGTTTCATCATTGCTACACTGCACCCTGACTGGCTCATCTCCTCCCAGCGACCCTTCCATAAGGGGGTGCCCAGATGCCTACAGATGGGCTTTAGGCCTCCACACTGCACTCACCCTCATTTACAATGATAGGATTTTTTTATTCATTGATGCCTGATACCTGATCCCTTCGACATCTCGTAGTCACACAGGCTGCTGTGCTTCTTCCATGTGAGCTTTGTTGCTTCTGAGCTAGATGGCCACTTGTTTATCTTCAAGCTTTTAAGACGCTATCTTTTTATAACCAGGCACCGTCAGCTTTCTTCACCACATTTGCTTATGCACCCATTTGTCTTCATTGTCTTCAGTGATCATATCAGGAAGGTGGGCACCCACTGATATGATATTTTGTTCTTTCAAGTCTGATACCTGGTCCCTTCTACACCTCGTGGTCACACAGGCTGATGTGCTTCTTCCATGTGGGCTTTGATGCTTCTGAGCTAGATGGATGCTTGTTTACCTTCAAGCCTTTAAGACCTCAGACGCTAGATCTTTTGATAGCTGGCGGGCCAGGATGTGTTGCTCTCTTCCTCGCCATTCATTTGCTCCCGTGTGCTCTCATCAGACATGGCCCTCTCCCGGAGCTGCAGCTTCAGTGCCGTCCTCTAAAGTAAACTCTTCTGCGGGGAGAGGCAGTTGTCCATGTAGCTGGTATGGGGGCTGAGCCCTCAGGCCCCTCCACTGGCTCCTCTTCTCCATGGCGGGTTTTTTTTTTTGTTTTTGTTCACTGTAGTCTCAGGGAAATATTTCTTATTTAAAGAGATAACACGTACACAGACATACAACTAAACTCAAGCCAGATTTTAAGACACAACTCTTCCAAGTTAACACCTGGACAAGATGGATTGGCACAGGCCTGGGCGGTGCTTCAGTCTCTTGTACCTAGGGACACTGTGAGTTGGAACTGACTAATGGCACCTAACAGTAACAGTAAAATACGGAGGCAGACGTGTAAGTTAGGATTTAATGACATATCACAGGAGAGAGAATCAGAACACAAGCAGCAGCTTGGCGCCCAATGACTAACCATCTGAACACACTTCCTCCAGGCTTCAAACAGCTCTGGAGCTTCTCTAAGAGAAAGCAACCACAAGGGTGACCTGGGGAGGAAGCTCGAGTAGCACTTCATTTTAAGCAGGAGTAATGATAAAGTAACAGAGAAGACACAACTCTCGCTAGGCCCTTGCTCACTGATGGGTCAATTAAAGAAAAAATAAAGGTACTTTAGATCGATTGCTTCCCCTTGCGAAGGGAAGAATATCATGATTTCCGGTAAATAAGGCTGTCTGTATAAAACTCCGGGCCCACACTGTTTATTTCTGGACACTGGCTACAAGAGAGTTTTAGAAGCCTAGAACAGAACAGATAGCCGCACAGTCTAATCTGGAAATCATCTGTTCTGAAACTGCTTCAATTAGCTTTGGCCTTAAAACAAGCAACAATGCTGTGTTCAGCTGATTTTTTTTTTTACCACCAGAAGAGATGCGTGAAAAGGTAAGAATAGGGCAACAAGTGTATAGGTGTGCTTTACACAATTGATCTATGTATTATGAGCCCCAAAAAAGAGAAAAGGTAAGACTAAAAATACACTAGAGGATAATTAATTTATGAGTGAATGACCGCAATTTAGCATCCAAACTACTAGAATGCTACTTTAAGTATTCCAAAATTCTGAACTCTAAAAATTTCACCTTTCCCCCCCAGATTTCTTCTTAAGAGTTTCAATGTAACTTTGTTCTTTCTTTTTAAATTTTTGGTAATTTTGTTCTTCAACAAATTTCTGAACATATTCACTAGATGGTTATTAAATGTTTTATTTAAAGATTTTAAAGTAAAAAAAATGCAAATACAGATTACAATATGATAACCAAGGCAGTATTGTACATTACGAAACAAAAACAAACTTAAACATGAAAATGTACCGGTATGGAACAAGCACAACACCTGGTATCGACTCCAGGCTGTGTATACATAAAATGTTCTGACCACAGATATCATGCTTATGCAAAATACACCCAAATTCTAGCCATTCTGACCATCATCACACTGCCTTACTCCCCTCGTAGTCTTTTGTGAGAACATCTACTAGAATATACAGAGAGTTGTCATGGCACTTAAAGATTGCAAAAACAGAAGACAAAAGACAACGAACATTATTTGTAATGTAATTCTGTATAAAATACACACATTAAATCTTATTAGTTAAAAAAAAAATCAGAAAACAAAAATCCAACCTGAAGAATGGTTTAAAACCTCATCATAGAAAAATGTTCATCATGGGTAACATTAGATCATCAGTAGAAAACTGATTTTTTTCCTTTTTTTTGAGAAGATTATTAACTTAAAGAAGTCATTCATTCAAAATCTGTTTAAAATTGTGGGTAAGATAATAGTAACTCACCACTTCTCCCTCAAAATTTTTTATCACCAATATGCTAATATTTAACCGCAGGCTTAAAAAAAAATTTACAAAGTATTTCTTAAACTGAGGTTAAAAGGCGCATGGCATTTTCATGCGGCCCCATGAAGTGCGCTGTGAGCACAGTCCCAAGGGAACCCTCACAGTGGACAACTCGTGACACCGCCATGCGTGCAGGGAGCAGCAGCCGGGTCATACACGCCCTTCTGACAGGACATGTTTATGATTCATGTTTTACGTTCCAGGTATGAACAGAAACATAGTATACCTCTCAAATGAACATGTAATAATAAATTAACATTTTCCTTTGAAGTTTTCTCGCCTAGTTATTCAAAGAAACGAAAAGATATGGCCAAAAATTGGGGAAATTACATTTCTAACAAAATTTAACTCCCCCAAAAGAAAATTTATTAAATGCTCATCATTTTAAAATCATTCTCAGTTTAAGACTAGATAGCATCCCCTAATTTTAATTTTACTAAGATTGATCAATTGTAAGTTACTTAGATGATCACTCTTGTTTAATCCCTTTTCATTAAAAAAAAAACCACTTAAAATAAAGAACAGAAGGATGCTATATTTGGCATCACTTTAAACAAACTGTTAGATGCTAATATTATTTAAAAAATAACCTAAAGCATTCTGCCCTGAAATGTACTCCACTCTAGTCCATGTGTTACCTACACTTCACAAACGCTCCCTTAAGAGCTGGAACTGTGATGTGTGTGAGCGGATGTGTGTCCTGAACATTAACTTATGTTTATTTTATGACCTTTCTTGGATTTCAATGAAAATCCCACAGACAGGATTCAAAGTATACACAATGTGGCTTGGGGAGGGGGCCAGGGAGAGACAAGTATAGTTAGATATTCTACTTGAAAGATAATTTACATTCTTGAATATTAAATTACAGGAAAAAATATTGTTCTGCCTCCACGGAATAAATGAATGCTTTTAAAAGCTTGGTAGCAAGTGGCTCATTATTTAAGTCAAGTCAGGTAGAGCAGCGAAATTTATTCTCCAATAAGAAATAAATAGTACCATTAACTTTTTTTGCATCTGTTTTAAATTTATATTTTGTTCCTTTCCATATACTGAGACACTGCCAATCAGCTGCATCCTGAGACCTGTGAGCTACACATTGTCAACTTTCCACTTAGTTCTGCTAAAGGAACATGCTCAGAACTACTCCCTTAGCATACTTTAAAAAAAAAAAATCACTCTTGCCAGCGTCTGAAAAAGAGTTAAGGATCTGATTCTTATTACAGTGTGTCTAGTCATTACCCTAGGAGAATCTGTGTTCTCCAGGCCTATGCCAGCAACACTTCTTATGATCAATTTAACAATTGGTTGCCTTAAGATCAATCACTTAATTACCAAGGGCAATGACACATTTCCAGCTGAAGCTTTAAACATAGAGAAAATAATAGGTAACATAAAAAGAAGTGTCTTCTGAATTAATCGTTTATGCCACATTTAAACACTTAATGACAGAAATTGCCGGAGGCCTGATATAATCCCACTACGTGACTCAATGCAATAGACACTCTTTCACAGCAGTGGCCAGGATGGCCTGAAGCAACCGAGAGAGCTTCACAATTCTGAAGCAGGCCACTAAAGAACTAGTACAACTGAGTTTTGTTCTTGCTGATTGTCTGGAAACTAGCGTTTCTCTCCTCCTCTGTTTGTAGTTAAACTTAGATGTAGTAATTGCCCCTGATAGTCAATAAGAAAGATACTCAGTGCTGTTTCATGGGTGGCAAATGTAAGATGGTTAGTTTTTAAACCTCTATCACTGTATTCAAGCTGGTAACATGTTTATCCATGCATTAAAAGGCATCACAAGCAAAATGCATAGTTGGCAAATGAGGATCAGACACATTCTTCTGCAGACATCAAGAGAGGATTGATATACTCAAAACCTTCAAATTCGGACTGGTCAATCTTCCTCACAATGTCACTGTGGAAAGAAAAATAGTAAATTAATTTTCATAGTCACAACTGCTTCAGCCTTTTACTTAAATGATAAACTAAGATTAAACAACAAACAAGAAGGCTAATCATATTTTAAATTATGAGGGAAATACTGCAAGTTCTTAGGTTAGTCTCAAAATACTTTCTAAAGGAATCAAGAATAAAATGTACTATAAGTTAAAAAAAGACAATATCACAAGCAAGCTTTGGAAATTAAAAAGACACAGGTTGTCAACATCCCACTTAACCTTAACTTTTGACCTGAACAATATTCTTAATGGTAAGTGAGCACCCAGGTCTGAATTAGCATTCAATTTAGTAGTCACCTCCACAGCCAGATGGAAGATGGTGAAGAGAAGGCCCAGAAGTTAGCAAAAGGAAAAGGCAATAGGAACAAGAACACTGAGAGACCTGGAATAAGGAAACACCACAGGGAGAAACAGGTCACAGGAAGTGGAGAAGCTAGCATTCGGTTACAAGGGGTTCCTAGTTTAATAAAAAATAAATGTTGAGATGTACCCAATATTTTACTACTTAGACATGTGCCATACTGCAGAGCACATAGTTATAGGGGATATAGACTCTACCTTTAAAAAGAGAAAAGGTAAGTCATAAACTATAATAGAAAGCACTACATGCTAAATTTCATTAAGGCCAAATAAGCTTTGTTCTAACCACAGCTCTAAAGAAAGGAGTAATTTTCAGGTTGAGACGGCAAAGAAACCAGCATTTAGTCCACATTTTCTAGAGGATTATGAAAGTTTATGGTAGGTCTGGGGAAATGCAATGTCATGCACTGAACTATGCCACATCCCTTGAAAATGTCTCAACTTGATTCCCAGTATTGTGGTTGTCCTCAATTTTGTGATAAAAAATAGTCTCCATTTTGTGATATGCTGTAAATCCTGACCTCCTAGTTAATACTATGGAATTGGGTTATGCTTGTTATGTCATGAGGAAGGAACAGGATGGGATGCAACATTTACTCAAGTTCTAGCCCTGATAGGATGTAAGGAGAGTTTCCCTGTGGTGCGGCCGGATCACCTCTTATCTCACAGGCAAAGTCAGGAACAAAGCCCACCAAAAAAGGAGTAGGAGAGCACAAGCTTTAGACCTGGGGTCCCTGTGCAGGGAACCTCCTAGACCCAGGACACACAGAGAGAGAAAGCTTCAGAACTAAAGATGGTGAGATGGAGAATAGACACAGACAGCAGCAGAGGGAGCAAAATGAGAGGAACAGCAGGAGATGGTGTGGTAGACTTCCAACCGATGAGCAAGAAAGCTGAGCACCTTTGGGCAGGTAGCCTGCTGGCAGAGCAAGATGCCTCCAGGAACATGGGAGAGCCAGGATCTTGGCACAAGTGAGCCAAGTACCTTTTGGGGAAGGCTCACTAGCAAAGTGGAGCCGCTTCGAGCACTCATGGATAGAGCTGTAAAGCTCAGTGGCACGTGCTTGAATAGGGCAGTGGCTGGGCTGGCCCAAGAAACAGGAGGGGCTGAGAGACAAAGGCACCAGGAAGCAGAAGCTGAACAGACAACATGAAAAGTAGACCTCCTTCCTTCTCAAAGGGTAGGGCCATCAACTCTGGGGTTTGAAAAGATTGAGCTACAGCCTAACAGCTTTCAAAGAGTCCGATCTTCACCAACTTGGTTCTGGAATGTGGGGCTGCTCTTCACAAGTGCCAATGCCCAAAGCTGAAGGGAGAGGATTGCCCAGCCCAAGGGGCAGAAGAACAGAATGTGTCAGGGTCAAGGAAGTGGGTCATCACTTAATTGGACTATGAAAATTGAGTTGCCCAAAGCTGAGTTGTCAATCGAGTAGGTCTGGAAGACAGAAGTGAAGCCCAAGGCTGAGAGGCCTCCATCCAGAATCCAATGGCCAGCACTCAGCTACTTTTAGGCCTTAAGAGCTAATGCAAATGGTTCTACTAGGCTTTGGACATGCCTAATACCCATTAACCCTTCTTTCCTTCTAACTTTCCCCAAGTGTAATGGCAATGTCTACCTTGTGCTTTCTCTACATTGCACTTTAGAGATGGGAGACAACTTGTAATCCAGATTTCACAGGCTCACGGCTAGAGAAGGATTTTGCCCCAAGATGAAATACATCCATATTTGATATAGATGATTCAGAAGATGACATGTTGGAATTGAAGGAGATTTAAGATGTGGTAAATATGTTTTGCATGTGGAAAGGAAAAGCATTTTGTGTGTGTGTGGGGTGGGGGGGCAGTAGAATGTCATCGGTTGAACTGTGCTCCCTAAAAATATGTATCAGACCTGATGCCAGGGGCTTAAGTGGAGAGCAAATGTTTTGAGAATGATGAGGGCAATTAATGTACAAATGTGCTTTACACAACTGATGTATGGATTTTGATAAGAGTTGTATGAGCCCCTAATAAAATGATAGCACACACACACACACAAAAGGAAAGAAAATATGTATCAGTTTGGCTCAGCCTTGATTCCCAGTTTGACATCACAGTCCTCCATTTTATAATCTGACATAATTAGATTATATCCAGTTTGTGACGTATTGTACATCCTGACAGAACTAAGGCCACCAAAAAAACAAACCCAATGCCATTGAGTCATTCCAATTCACAGCAACACTACATAGGGCTTCTCAGACTGTACAGCTTTACTTGAGCAGCAGCCTCAGGTTTCTCCTACAGAGCAACTGATGGATTTGAACTGCTGACTTTGTGGTTAGCAGCCTAGCCCACAGTGCCACCAGGACTCTTTAATGAGGGAGGATTAGGTTATATTAATAAGCATTAGGTTACATGTTACATTAGGGAGGCAGGATTGGTATGGGATGGGTCCCAGCCCTGTTGAAGGGGAGTTTCCTGTGGTCAGGCTTGCCACGCCTGTTATGCTACAAGAGACCAAGTGAGGAAAAGGAGGGAACAATTGCCACCAAGAAAGAAGAACCATGAACAGCCTTTTGGACCCAGGGTCTGTGCTAAGAACCACCTAGACCTACAGGAAGGCTGATGTCAAGACACGTGCAAACTTCCAAGGAACACCAAGCCCACAGATGGTGAAGGGAAGACAGACCTTTCTCCAGAGTGGACAGAGAATGCCTCCCCTGGAGCCAGGATGCTGAATTCACACGTCTAGTCTTCTGTGAGAGCCTGACTTTGTTTGTGAGAGCCAGTCACTTCTGCTATTTCTGTTACAGCAGCACTGGATAACACATACAGTGCTGTAATTTATTAGAGTTGACACACAGGATTAGAAGGTTGTTAAGTGGAAAATAATATTGGACAGGTAGGTAATGGTGAAATCAAAGAAGCCAGGAATATTTACATGATTCCAACTCAATCCCTTAGATTGCATTTCAGGTGACTCTGAGAGATGAGGAAGTGATGGAGGAAAACAGGGGACACAGCAGGAGCAAAGGTAACACCAGCGAGCTATCAGGAAACCTGAGTACCGGAGGCTGATGAGAAGCAGTGCTTGTGTCAGAGTACAGTGAGACTTGGCTTGAGTGCCAGTCCAGACGATAGATTTTGTCTGACTGGCAATGTAGGAGTTAGTGCAGGTTTCTGGTTAAAGGAGCTACAGAAGTTAAGTTTTATTTCTGATATGTGCCAAATAGGCTGCAAAGAGGATTGACGGAGATCAATTAGGACTTTGGTATTGTATTCTAGGGATTTACGACAGTTACATGGCAGTAGATGAAAAGAAATAGATGAAAAATGATAAGGAATTTACTGAGAGCAATATCAGGAGAAGATTACAAAAGATCATTACTTTGACTTTAGAAATACAGTGCGTGAGGTGCTTGTTTGACAAATGGGGGAGATGTTAAGCAAGCAGGTGGAACTGCATTGTGGGATAGTGACCAGGACGGGGGCTCTGTGCTTTAGAAACTATCTCTCACTGACTCTTCACAGCAACCTTTCAAGGTAGGAAATATAAAAATAGGACCAAAGAAGCTATGCATTTGACACCAGCATTTATCCAGTTAAGAAGTAGAGTTGGGATTCAAAGTCCTAATTTTGATTAAACCCAGTGCCCTTTCCAATACCAGGAACCCAGATGACACAGTGGTTAGTGGGTTCTGCTGGTAACCAAAGATGTGGTGGTCTATTTCCATAAAGATTACAACCTTGGAGACTATATGGGGTGTGGGGAACAGAAGGATTTCTCTTAAGTTGTCTCCCCAAAATATGTACCAAACTTAGCTGCTTAAGAGTGACTGTACAATAGATCAGCGAGAGTAGGTCAGAGGTTATTCTCCTTAACATTGGCCATCTGTAGTGGCTAGACTATTAGTCTGACTCACCCTGAATAAGACCCACTCCCTTCTGATAAGGATAATGGATACCAGAGAGGGCAAACCCGCCCAAGGGTGACCAAGGTTAGTTAGCCATTATCAGTTGTCTAGATCAAGCAGACACCACTGTCTATTCCACAACCAATGTGGGCACACCCCTAGGTGATTCCTCTCCTATTGATTGTATTGCCTATGTTAATATCCCTCCTGGTGACTGAGGTTATTGTCCACTATCAGGGAACTTGCATGCCTCCCAGACTAGTAATTGTCTGTTTTATTATGTGAGGAGACACTAGAGTGATCAAACTTGTTCTAGAATGAATTGTATTGCCCCTTTCTGTGATGTATGACTCTATGATGCGTGGTTAGCAATAAATAAGGAGGCTCCCTGGTTCTCGGGAGGGTGGCTGGCCAGAAGGGTGGCTGGAGAAGGTGACTAAGGAAGACGAAGCAGCGGTTTCTTCTCTGATGGCTAAGCCCCCTCCACGAGGACCATCAAGCCGGGCTGAGGTGAGATATGCTACCATGAATTGCGTCTGACTCCATTACTTGACTCTATCCTTTAACTCTCATGCTCTCTATGACTTTACTATAATCTCTAATTATCGCTGTACAATTGCGCCTACCAAACCTGTGATGTTTTGTGGGGTTCCCTCTTACCCTTAACCCCACAATGGGGCAGTGCTTATGTCATACAGGGTAGTGATAAGTCAAAATCAATTTGACAGTAATAATTTTGGTTTGGTTTTCAAAATGCCATATATTAGATATGGTACCTATCTCTCTCCTCTACTAGACAGTAAGATTTTTGTAATATTGGCATGTCCAGTACCCAGCATAGTACCTTTGGCTCAATAACAATTTGCTGGTTAAGACAGTATGTACACTATGGGACTGGCCAAAATCGCCAAGGTACAGAATGCACATCAGAGAGAGAAAGCTGTCATGAACAAAACCAAGGAGCATCCTGGTCTCAAAGAGATGGAGAGAAAAAGATCACAATCACAAAGGTCAGGCAGACCCACAGACAGCAAAGCCCCAAGTACCAAATGCATTACTGACACCGAGGGAGATGAGAATAACAAAAGTGTTTCTAAATCCAGACCTTAGGAAGTCCATTCACTAGTCAAAATTTAATAAGTAGATTGAACTTTAAGGAGTAAAAGTGCTGGGAGTAAGAAAATAAGCTAATCTAAGGGACCCCTCTATAAGAGTTTGCCAGATGTGTTGCTGCTATTTATAGGTGACAACTCACAGCAATCCTGTGTACAAAGTACAAAACACTGCCCAGTCCTGTGCCATCTGTAAAGCCACTGTGTTCAAGCCCACTGTTGTAGCCACTGTCAATGTCATTGAGGGTTTCTGCAAACAAGGTTGTGTCATCTGCGTACAGAACATTGTTCTTGATGCTGTTGTTGAGGATGTTTTGTTTTCCTTCCTAATGTCTAGCATATAAACTGAGTAAGTGTGGTAAAAAGATACAGCCCTAAAACACCTGTCCAGATTTAAACCCTGCAGTAGCCCCTTGTTCCGGTCAAGAGACTGCTGCTTGGTCTCCACAGCTTCTGTGTAAGCACAAATGACGTGTTCTAGAATTCTTATTTTTCACAATGTTATTCATAATTTATTATGATTCACATAAGTAAATACCTTTCTCACATTCTCTTTCATCCAAGATCCATCTGACATCCAAATGATATCCCTCATGCCATGTTGCCAAACGAATCTGGCTTGAATTTCTGACAGCTCACTGTGGATGTATGGGTGCAACCCCCTACCCTTTTTTTTAAAGATCATTTTATTGGCGCTCCTATAACAATCCATACATCAATTGTATCAAGCATATTTGTACATATGTTGCCATCACCATTTTCTAAACATTTACTTTCTATTTGAGCACTTGGTATCAGCTCCTCTTTTTCTTACAACCCGCCCACCCCCCATGACCCCTTGATAAATGATTATTTTTTTCATATCTTATACCAATCACTGTCTCCCTTCCCCCAGTTTCTGTTGTTGTTCCCCCTGGGGTGTATTTGTGTGTGGTTATGTGTCAATCACTGTAATCGGTTTCCCCTTTCCTCCCCCCCCAACCTTCCGCCTACCCTCCTGGTCTCGCTACTCCCATTTCTGTTCCTGAGGGGTTTAGCTGACCTGGATTCTGTGTGTCATGAACTTTTATATGTACCAGTGTACATGATCTGGTCTAGCCAGAACTGAAAGGCAGGATTGGGGGTAATGATAGTGGGGTAGGGGGTGGTGAGGAACCTCAAGGAACCAGAGGAATATTGTGTTTCAACGGAGCTGTACTGCACTCTGGTTGACTCATCCCTTCCGGCGACCCTTCTGTGAGGGGATGTCCCATTGTCTACTGATGGGTTTTGGGTCTCTGCTCTGGCACCCTCATTATTCTCAATATATTTTTTGTTTGTTGGTTTTGAGTCTTCTGATGCCTGTTACCTGATCCCATCAACACCTCATGATTGCACAGGCAGGTATGATTCTTTCATGTTGGCTTGTTGCTTCTCTGCTAGATGGCCACTTGTTTAACCTCAAGCCTTTATGAGCCCAGATGCTATATCTTTTGATAGCCGGACACCATCAGCTTTCTTCACCACATTTGCTTGTGCATCCATTTTGTCTTCAGCAATCATGATGGGAGGGTGAGCATCACAGAATGCCAGGTTGTTACAACAAAGTGGTCTCGGGTTGAGGCAAGGCTTGAATAGAGACTCAAAGTCCATCCACTTAATGTATTGCCATATAAATATATGTACATAGGCCAATACCTCTATTTTTATGAATTAATATATTTACATATATACACACCTATGCTTATACCTCTATCCATAGCTTTGCTTCGTAGATCTTTCCTGTTTCCTTTTACCTTCCTCCTGTCCCACCGTCACGCTCGCCCTTCTTCTGCCTCTTAGTAATTGCTGTCAACTAGAATGCTGTTGTTCTAACACCCCCAGGATCTCTACGTCCTCCTTGTTGATTTTAATTCCCTAGTTGTTCCCTGCCTCCTCCTCCCCACAAATCCCTCTGGAACCGTGGGTCCCATGCACCCTTTTTGAATTATCTTTAGCAAAATTTTACTTGTGTATGTAACGGATGCTATCAGTAATTTCCACATTTGGTTGGATAACCTCTCTTTGGGATAGGAATAAATAAAGAGCTAGATGAGACTGCCCCTGTAAAGATTTACAGAGACTCTATTTATGGTTCCTATGACTTGTAATCAACTTGATATGGTGGGTTTTCCCAGCTGGTTGACTAAATTTCTTGACACAGATGAATGAGCACTTCCAACGTTAGATTTGTTTGTTGAAACATTACCGTGGGCATTCTGCCAATTCTGAGTCCCTGTTTTTGTTTTGTTTGGCAAATGTCTTCAGTGTAGCTTGGACTTTTCTTCAAATATCATCAGTTCCTAATCAAATGCTACCTCGTGAAAGAGTTGAACACTGACTAGAACATAGATTTCGAAGGGCCTCGAAAATATCAAGTAAAATAAAAGTTGTGTGACAAGATATACAAAGAGCTACAATTAGCAAGCCAAAAGGGAGGAACATGCTTCAGATTCCTCAAGTTCAAACAACTGAAGAAAAGATTCAAATTTCGAGTTGCAATTATGAAGGACTCTATGATCCACCCCTCCCAATTTTTTCTTTTAATTGTTTTTCTTTCCTTTTCACTTTTAAAAAACTTCGCACTGTAAACTAGTTGAAGGTTCAGAGTGGATGAATTTTTCATTCAATAATTCAGACACATTTTGATTCATATCATTGACTGTAGTAATCCCAACAACCTAACATTACACTATTTCCTCCCTGTTTTCATTCTTCCTCCTTTCCTAACCCTTCTAAACTTTGTCAGTGGGTAAACTGAGATCAAATGGGAGAAGGCATGTGGACCTCCTTAATGTTAGCATTCCCCATAAAGGACAAATTGTTTGGTTGAAAACTTAGCCATAGAAGTGAGTTCATTTCTATACAAAAGTGACTAAGGATTATAGTCTTGGGGGGCTCTACCAGTCTCTTAGTCTGACCAGTAAGCCTGGCTTCTGATTTTTAGTTCTGTTCCACATCTTCCTCCATTCCATGCAGACTTTCTAATGTGACGCCTATTAGAGCAGTTAGCAGTGGTAGGCAGGCACCATCTAGTTCTTCTGGTCTCAGGATTGTAGAGGCTAGTGTTTGGGTGGTCTATTAGTCCACTGAACTAATCGATTCCATGAGTCTTTAATTTTCTTCATTCTTCTTTCTTCAACCAAGCAGAGACAAAGAGTTGCATGTTAGATGGCTGTTTACAAGGCTTTAAGACCATAGACCAGTGGTTCTCAACCTGTGGTTTGCGACCCCTTTGGTAGTAGAACGACCCTTTCACAGGAGTCACCTGATTCATAAAAGTAGCAAAATTACAGTTAGGAAGTAGCAACGAAAATAATTTTATGGTTGGGGGGTCACCACAACACTAGGAACTGTATTAAAAGGTCACAGCATTAGGAAGGTTGAGAACCACTTCCACAGACATTATTAATCTAAGTAGGACAAAAAATACTGTCTTCAAAATGGGTGCACAAGCAAATGTGGTGAAGAAAGCAGATGGTGTTCGGCTATCAAAAGATATAGCGTCTGGGGTCTTAAAGGCTTGAAGATAAACAAGCGGCCATCTAGCTCAGAAGCAACAAAGCCTACATGGAAGAAGCACACCAGCCTGTGTGATCATGAGGTGTCAATGGAATTTGGTATCAGGCACCCAAGACCCAGAACAAAATCATACCCAATGTGAATGGGAGTGAGGGGGGAGATCAGGGGCATGGAGTGGAGACCCAATGCCCATTTGTAGACCATTGGCCATTCCCTCACAGAGGGGCCACAGTAAAGAGATGAGCCAGTCAGGGTGCAGTATAGCACCTATGGAACACATGACTTTCCTCTAGTTCTTTGGTGCTTCCTTCACCCCACTATCATGACCTCAATTCTACCTTACAAATTGGATTAGACCAGAACATGAACAGACAAGAGACCGCAACACAGGTAATCCAGGATAGATAAACCCCTCAAGGGCCAACAATGAGAGCAGACATATCGGGCGGATTAGGGGACGGTGGGGGAAGAAAGGGGGAAATAGATCATAGGGACCAACCTAGAACCCCTTCCCAGGGTGATGAATAATGGAAAAGTGGGTGGGGGGCGACAGAGGACAGTGTAAGATATGGAAATAATAATCTATAACTCATCAAGGGTTCGTGAGGGAGGGCAGGTGGGGGAAGGAGGGGGAAGAAATGGGGGAGCTGATATCAGGGACTCAAGTGGGAAGAGAATGCTTTGAAAATGATGATGGCGGCATATGTGCAAATATGCTTGACACACTGGATGAATGCATGGATTGTGATAAGAGACGTAAGAGCCCCAAATAAAAGTATTTAAAAAAAAAGAATATTGTCCTTGTGACTATGTTATGCCAATTTGCCTTGATGTTCTGGGGGCAAAATATTGAACACAGAGAGCATCAAAAAATAAAGAGTAGATAGTCACTATACCAGATATAATATGGATATTGCTTATTTAGTTTCCTTTTACCATTGGCATTCTAATACTTTTTTAAAGCTAAAAATGAAAGAAAAATGAGAAAAAATGTGTTGTCAAGGAGGTGCTAAAATAGATGGACAAAATTAGGATAAAAGAGGCTTGAAGGTAAACAAATAGCCATCTAGCTAACAAAGTCCACATGGAAGCACACCAGCCTGTGTGATCATGAGCTGTCGAAGGTTATCAAGTATCAGGTATCATCAGAACAAAAAAGCATATCATTGTGAATAAGGGGGAGTGCAGGGTGGAGACCCAAAGCACATTTGTAGGCCACTGGACATCCCCTTACAGAGAAGGGTCTCGGGGAGGAGACGAGCCAGTCAGGGTGCAGTGTAGCAACGATGAAACATACAACTTTCCTCTAGTTCTTAAATGCTTCCTCCCCTCCCACTATCATGATCACAATTCTACCTTACAAATCTGACTAGACCAGAGAATGTACACTGGTACAGATAGGAACTGGAAACACAGGGAATCCAGGGTGGATGATCCCTTCAGGACCAGTGGTGCAAGTGGCGATACCGGGAGGGTGGAGGGAAGGTGGGATGGAAAGGGGGAACCGACTACAAGGATCTACATATAAACTCCTCCCTGGGGGATGGACAACAGAAAAGTGGGTGAAGGGAGATGCCAGACAGTGTACGATATGACATAATAATTTATAAATTATCAAGGGTTCATGAGGGAGGGGGAAGTGGGGAGGGAGAGTAAAAATGAGGAGCTGATACTAAGGGCTCAAGTGGAAAGCAAATGTTTTGAGAATGATGAGGGCAAAAAATGTACAAATGTGCTTGACACAATTGATGTATGTATGGATTGTGATAAAAGTTGTATGAGCTCCTAATAAAATGATTTTTAAAAAAAAGAAAGAAAAATGAATTAGATGCCAAGGGCTCAAATAGAAGGTAAATGTTTAGAAAATAATGATGGCAACATATGTACAAATATGCTAGATACAAGTGATGTGTTGACTGTTTTAGGAGTTGTAAGAGCCCCCAATAAAATGGTCTTATATATAAAAAAAAAATTTTGTGAGCATGTTTGTAACAGAAGGAATGAGACTGCAGCATGAGATTGGAGAAGGCAAAGTAGTGAAGTAACTGACAGAAAGACACCCTGAAGGAAATTACAGAAACAAACCTAGGCAGGCAGGAGGAGTGCTCCTTGCACAAGAGGGATAGTTTTCCATGAGTAGGGAGAAGACAACGGCTGCAAAGAGAAAGGGAACTTAGGTATTGTTTATATCTCCACAGGGGAAGAGGGACCGGGCTTAAACCCAGTGCTCCAAGATGTCAATGCAACATGCTGGCATGAAGCAGGGAGCCAGTAGAAAGGTCTGAGGGGCTGGCCCTAATCCCAACTACATGGACAGCCGCCCCTCCCCCCAGAAGAATTTACTTCAGAGGACAGCACTGAAACTACAGCTCAGGGAGAGGGACATGTCTGATCAGAGTACATAGGAGCAAATGATGGGGGAGGAAGAGAGTGGAACACATCCTGGCACATCATTGAACCATTTACAGGCTTTCCTTTTTTTTTGGTTTTTGTCATTGGTGTTTTATTTTCTTTTGTTGCTTTGTTTTGCTCTGTCTTGTTTTTGTGCATGTTATTATCTCTGCAGGTCTATCTAGATAAGATAGGCCGAATAAACAATCTGGAGGAGAAAACAACAGGACCAACGGCTGGCGGGGGGGCGCATGCGAGAAGGGGAGGTGGGGGAAAGAAAGTGGTGTTAACAAACCCAGAGACAAGGGAACAACAGTGATCCAAAATTGGTGACAAGAAGGGTGTAAGTGGTCTGGTAGGGCTTGATCCAGGGCAATGTAACTGAGAGGAATTACTGAAACCCAAATGAAGGCTGAGCATGATAGTGGGACAAGAAGAAAGTAAAAGGAAATAAGAGTTAAGAACTAGGAGGCAATAGGAATTTATAGAGGTCTAAACACAAGGCATATACATATGTAAATATATTTATATATGATGATGAAATAGATATATGTGCATATATTTATAGGTTTAGTATTAA
>NW_022111320.1:17043903-17057667 GCF_000313985.2 Echinops telfairi | reverse complement strand
CGCTCCCACTACCATGACTCGAATTCTATCTTGCAAGACTGGCTAGACCAGAGGAGGTACACTGGTACAGATAGGAACTGAAAATACAGGGAATAGAGGTAAAATAACTGCTTAACGGGGTCCCCTTGAGATTAGAGAGTTCATATCTGTAAAAACAGGCATCTGCTCAAAATACTTCCATAGTCTAACCTATGTTTTTTAAAGCTGCCATATAAGCACAATTTTTCTCTCAGATCACTGCTTGTTGACATCAATTGACAAATTGATGTCATCTTTTGAGAAAGATTTTGCCATTACATATTAAGAGCTTTTAAAGAATGTCTAAGTCTTTGGCCCAATTCTTTTTCTAGAATGTCTTAAGGCGAAACTCAGGCACTCAGACAAAGATGGCCATTGTCAAAACAGGAAAGTGGGCAGCACAGGGACAGAGCACCGACCTTAGTCACACTTAGGTTTGAACCCTAACTCTGACACCAGCACAGCTGTGCAAGTTCACTTCCCTCTCTGAGCCTTGGTTTCCTCTGTAAAAGGAAGGTGCTACTACTACCTTGGTAAGGTTGTTGTTAAGCATAAGAAGCAGTGCATGTATATAAAGCACATTGGGAAATACATGGCAGTTGTTATTATCAAATATAGCAGAATAGATTCAAATATCCAGTAACTTAATGGCTGGGCTATAAGTGATTACATTATAATTTGATAATACTGTGCATAGCCACTAAAAATGGAGGTTTCAAAACTTTTTCAAATATATTTCCATGTATAAAATTACTTACTCATCATCTGGAGTGAGCTGGACAGGTTCATTAGTGAACTGAGAATCAAAGTTGTCCAAACCAAATTCCCCAGAAATATTTGGTTTAAAAGGAGGTACCACCTGCTTTTGCTCCATCTAAAAAGACATATTGGATGACAGCTCAAATCTACATTCTTAGCAAAACTGCCTTTACATTCCCCATCTGCCCTCAGATGTTTCCCAGTCTTACTGAGTCAAAAGTGAATTCACAGGTATGATTCTACACTGTAAATAATGCTGGGCATAATTTACAAATACAAACATTGGCATAGGCCTCATTAACATTACAACTTACTCCATTACATTAATATTCTAAGCTTTACTCTTCACATGTTTTAAAAGTTATTTCCGAAGCACTTTAGAGTGGCTTTATATTTGAGCTCTATTTGTTTTATAGCATTCATTAAACATGGTAAGTACTGGCTCGAGATAACAATGTAATCTAGGAAAGCAAACAGCTGAAGTTGACATACCATGTCCCAATCAACATTTCGGAAGAATGGGTGTCCCTGAATATCAGCAAATCCTGTTTGAGGATGGCAACCCAGTCGTTCTTTGGGATCCTGTGGTAGAAAGAAATGTTTCAAGAACTGGGTGACTATTATGCTTAAAACAAAACAAAACTTTGTGACCCATGTTCTGTGTGTACTATATGATACATTTAGTCTCCAGGCCAGAAGAGTATAGTACTTTGAAATCAGCTGGGTAAGACTCGACCCAACTGATAAACCTGAATATTTTGACCAGTAAGATTTCCTCATGGCTCTCTTCACAGATGGTGCAATCAGAGTGGAGAGTGCCACCGCTCCCTGATAAAGGGTAGACCATTTGAGCAGCGCTGGGCTATTTCCTTGGCCTGGGTCACAGGGATAGCCAACATCTGTAAACCCCTCAGTAGCAACACAATTTTGCCCTCAGTTCAGTTTTTAAAGCCAATGCTCCACCAATGATGCAACTCTAGCTAGATCACTAACCTGAGAAAGGACTGTAATTTTGAAAACATCCTGGCTTATTCATTACTACGAAGATCAAAGGCAGGTTCTTTCTGAGAAGGGTATCTTATTTTGTATATTAGCACCTCTACTCTTCACATTTCAATGTGTTAAAGACTAGGTCTCAGGTTTAAATCTTTCCTCTTATAAACTATTCATTTCAAACAAGTTTCAACGGCTAATTTAACTAAAATGTATCATTATCCTATTTATTTACCTTAGGAGGTGCATATGCATCAACTCTCCGTCTATTCTGCCATGTATTTAAAGGAAGACTTATGACTGACAACATCATAATCCCAGATATTTTTAAGAGCCAAAGAGAACACCGAATTTCTTTTGAATCTCCTCTGATTATCAGTATGATGTGAAAACTCAAAACCTCACTGCTGTCGAGTAAATTCCGACTCATAACAACCCTACAGGATAAGGCAGAACTGGCCTGGGCTTCCAAGGCGGTAACTATTTACAGGAGTGGAAAGCCACATCTTTCTCCCGAGAAACAGCAGGTGGATTCAAACCGCTGACCTTGTGGGTTAGCAAACCAGCACATATCCCACTAGGCCAGCAGTGCTAATATATGATAATGAACATATTCTATGGATAAAAAGCCAAACAATTATGAAAAACATGGCAACAATTATTTTAAAAATACAACAACAATTGTGAGGATGGCGTAGGACCATGCAGTGTCTTGCTCTACTGTGCATAGGCTCATTATAGGTTGGAACCAATTTGATGACAACAACAAAAGTATAATGAGCTTATATGCAAATATCCAGTTTTTCCTTAATTGAATATATTATGATTATTATTTATATAAAGCCACTGTATGTACTATATAGCTAGGATCAAAGTGTATGGGTAGAGCAGAAAAGACAGTGCATCCCAACATTTAATGCTGCTAATTCCTTTTCAGTTAGGAGCCAAATTCCAGATCTAATGGAAAAAGTTAATTAATCTGCAGTTTAGGAATTTTAAGCTGCCAGGACCTGTACATTTACCACCAGCTCCATGCCTAGGGACAGAGATACACCAGGAAAGGGTTGGTTATAGACACGAGCCATACCTTGTTGAGAAAACTCTTCAAGACACTTGCAGCTTTTACAGACAGAGAACGTGGTATGCGAATTTGTTTTTCCAAAATCACTAGAAAGATAAAATTATGGTATGACATTTAACTTTAACATGGATTTGATCTTATATTTTTCCTATAAAACATTCTAGGCATTTAGCAAAGACATTGCATATACAACCAGCCCGCCATGTATCTTTCCAGGCTCCCTCCCTCTCCCCCTCTTACTTATTGCAGACAATCTCTACTCTGGGATTTTAAAACTCATTTTCGTGCATGTTTTATTCTTTGACTAGGCTACTCTGTCTCTGTTTCCAATCTATAAAAACTGGATAAAAATTACGCCTACTGTATAGAGCTGTCATGAAGCTTGAATGAGTAAAATGCTAGGCAAGTCCTTGGTATTAACTATTACATGTAATATAATATCGTGTCTTACTGGGCATCATCACATTACTCTCCAAAGGTGCTGTGCCATACTGCATTGCTACTAGCAGCCTGTGGCTCGTCCAGTGCGCCACATCCTCACCAACACTGGCATTATCACACTATACTCTCTGCTACATGTCTCACCCGTGGTTTAATGTGCACACCTCTAATTCAAGTCCAGGAAGAAGGCGGCCTGGCAATCAATCTACTTCTGAAGACATCCGCCCGGAAAGTCTCCTGGCGCAGTTCTAGTCTGACACACACAGGGCTGCTATTGGTCAGAACCAACTCTGGCATCTGGTCTTGAGTTACTAATTACTAGGAGGTTGAACATCTTTCCACATATTCCTTGGCCATTTGGGTAACCTATTAAATTCAGTCTATATTCAGATCCTCTGATGGCTATTATCATTACAAGTGTAGAATTTTATTTCAAACAGCCATAGCATTTCTTTGAACTGTACGATAGGGAATCCTTGTGCTTGTCTGCCTGTTTCTTTCTCTTCAGTTCTTTGTTTCTGACTATGCAATCTCTGTTTTTCACCTGCTGACCCCTTTAATCTTATTGGTGCTCTACTTTCCTTCATCCTATTCTTCGGGTCCATGTCTAAGGCTGTCCTCTCTAACCACAGGATTCACTCCTCCAAGCTCTTTGTGATACACAATCTGAAGAAATCACTTTGTTGTTGTTAGCAGTAGTGGTGATAGTCATTGAATAAGAAGGTACCTGGCAGGTGAGACTGAAACTGCAAAAATTGAAAGGATCTAACAACAACAAAAGAGTCAACATCTGACACGTAAGTATATATTCTAGATGGAGCATATTGTCCAGATGATTCTTTTACCTTCTCAAAGTATTAATCTGCACCATCCACACTTGTGCTTTAGAACACATTCTTACAAAGACCTCTTAGAAAACACTGCAAGTTACCTTGGAAGAGATAGTCCTCTGTGTTTTGATCGGGGTTATCAGAGCTGCCAACAATATCAAAGGGAGACCTGCCTGCCATCATCTCAAACATGAGCACTCCAAGAGCCCACCAGTCGACACTGAAACCTTCAGAAATTTGAAAGAAACCGGAATTATCCACCTGCATTCTTGAAAGTCAGTAATGTGCGATTCAATCTATCACACAATGATAATAATAATAAAAAGCATAATGAACAAGCAAACCCCATAAGTATTAGAACGAAGGAGGTATTCGGAAGTACTTGACATATCAACAAAAACAGGGACCAAAATTATAACTTCTGGGTAAAACGTTAAGTATCTTTTCCCAAACATGTCTGTAATTTCAGGTTCATTCATACAGTTAATATTTTGTTTTGAAGCTATAATTATATTAATTGTATTTGAGAATAGCTTCCCTTGGGCCCTGGCATCAGATTGTGAACATGGGTCGAAGTAACATATCTTCTTCTAAAATCTAAGTGTCAAAACCCAAGGAGTCAAACATTTTCTTAAGGCAAATACGGTATACCCTCTGGTTCCTGACAAGCAGTGAGCCTCTGCACCATCCTTCCGACTCCTGGGACCCCCTCAGGAAATCTGAACAATGGTGGTGCCGATGGCCTGAGGCAACACGACTTCATTAAAGGAGATGTTTTTGCCCAAGCCTGGCCCCTCCACAAAAAAATTAGCAGAGCAAAATCTGAACAATCATCCAGAAGTTCATGACTCTGTAGTCACATTGCTGAGGTCTGAATCTCTGCTCTGCCATTTTCCAGCGCTATGTCCTTGGGCAAGTTATTTACATTCCTGTGCCTCTGTTTCACCATCTGTACAATAGGAGTTAGCCGTACTTACCTCACAGGATTATTAATATATGCAAACTGCTTAGAACAATGTCTGGCATTCTTCATTATTTTCACTACTAAATTACTTAAAATTCTACCACCAAATAGTGCCAAGGAGCCATTGTGTCTAATTTCAGAGTTCAGAAGTGATGTGGGGTCTTCACTTATATTTTAAGAGCATCCCAAAAAATTTTAAACAAGGATCAATATTAAACTAGTGTCTTATATTGCAATTGGCACCACATTTAATCACCCATTCAGCACACAACTAAAATACCACGTTATCTATTTATTACCATAATCTTCTCCTCTTAAAATTTCCGGAGCAATGTAATTTGGAGTACCACAGAAAGTGCTTGTTGTATCTCCTGGCCGTAGTCCTTCCTTTTAAAAAAAGGAAAAAAATTAAGATCCAAATTTCTCTTTTTAGATCAGACTTTATAGGTAAGATAGCAAGCTTAAAATACTGTATTATGAGTATAACTGTGTTTATTAATAAAATCTAGATCACCACTAAATTACTTAATGAAAACCTTGTCTCAATAGAGTGTCATAAAAGTCAATTCAATTAAGAAAAAGACTACATTTAAAAAATAGTTTATTCTTTTAATTAAACTTTAATGTAAAATTTTAAATTATATGAGCAAAATAAATCATACTTCATTAAGAAAAGAATCATTCTAAACCCTTCTTAACAAAGCCACTTCTGGCATTATATGTTCCTTCTAATCTTTACTATCATACACCGGTGCTTTGGTTTTGTATCATTAACAACTACAGGTCAAGGATTTTGTCTTGTTTGGATTCACAATCAATTCTCATGAAAGCGGCAGTCAAGCAATCAAAAGAAGTAATGCATTAGGTAAATCTGCTGCACAAGACCTCTTTAAAGTATTGAAAAGCAAGGATGTTGCTTTGAGGACTAAGGGGTTCCAGACTCAAGCCACGATTTTTCATTGCCCCATATGCATGTGAAATTTGATAAATAAGACAAAAGAAGAATTGATGCATTTGAATTGTGGTGCTGGAGAAGAATGTTGATAGTATCAGACTGCTAAAAGGATAAGCTGATATGTCTTGGAAGAAGTACAGCCAGAGTGCTCCTTAGAGGCAAGGACGGAGAGACTTCATCTTACATACTACGGTATTTACATAATCTACTGTCAACTTGAGTGAAAGGGTGGAGTCTAGTCTGTCAATCAAGTCATAGCCAATGAGGCATTTCTGTGGGCATGGCTTTCTCCTGAGGATTCTGGGAACTCCCGATTTCCTCCCTGGAAGTGGGACACACTCTGCGAGACATTCCTGTGGACAAGCAAAATGGAGCTCTGCTGATGGAGTCAGAGCCCTGGAGCTGGAGAAGCCACATGGAGACCGACACCAGCACTGAGATGCCACCCCTGCCACTGGATTCACAAGACTATCCACCCACCACTGGCCTGTGATCTTCCAGCATTCAGCATTATTGCAGGTGTTGTGTGAGTCTGAAGAAGAATTTATAGACTGGTATTGGGCATATGGGCTAATATCGGACTTAGGGACTTGATCTGGACTGGAATGTTTTCTTAATATGCAATTACTCTTCAACATAAAGCTCTCTCATATACAAACAAAACAAAACAACTACAGGTCAGAGAAATTTAGGGAAAGATGCACTAACAAAGCAGTTCTGTGGGTTGCGACCCATTTGGGGGTCAAACGACCCTTTCACAGGGATCGCCTGATTCATAACAGTAGCAAAATTACAGTTATGAAGCAGCAACAAAAATAATTTTATGGTTGGTGGATCATCACAACATGAACTGTATAAAAGGGTCGCGGTGTTAGGAAGGTTGAGAACCACTGCAGTAACAGGTACAAAGAGAGAAAATACATAATAAATTGAACAATCACCGAGAGTACAGCAAATATAAACTAGTATGCACCTAATACACAATGTCAAAATATAATAAAAGTGGTTAAAAATTCTTAACCTCAATCATGGTAAAACAATTTTAACACATCAATAGCACAAAATGACAATTCAAACATGCCAACTATTAGTTAGCAGAGATCTATGTGGCCAAAAGCTAGAGTTAGTATATGCTCTAAGGCAGTTCCTTCCTCTGGTCTTAGATTTGATGTTTTTATTTTTTTACTTATTTATAACCCCTAGTTTATATGGGCTGGCATACATCTTCCATGTGGACTTAGCTGACACCTCACTTAGATGGCTGCTTGTTTTAAGACAAGCCTTTAAGAATAGAGATGCTATTATTTCTGGTAGCCGGTCACCATTTGCTTTCTTCACCACATTTTGCTATAGCACCCATATCGTCAGTGATCCCTTTATGAGGACAAGTATCGATACAGCTATGTCAAAAGAACTGTTCTTAGATTAGGGCTATGATAAGCTTAAAATCCATCTCTATAACTATGGTTTAACTATGTCCCTGCACATGGAAGCACACCAGCCTCTGTGATCACAAGGTGTTGAAGGGATCATGTATGAGGCATCAAAGAACAAAAAAACATAACATTTTGAATGAGGGGGAGTGCAGATTGAGGACCCAAAGGCCATCTGTGGGCAACTGGACACCCGCTTACAGAAGGGTAGCAGGGAGGATATGAGCCAGTAAGGATGCAATGTAGCAATGATGAAACACACAACTTTCCGCTAGTTCTTAAATGCTTCACCCCCACTATCATGATCCCAATTCTACCTTACAAATTCGGCTAGACCAGAACATGTACACTGGTACAGATAGGAACTGGAAACACAGGGAATCCAGGATGGATGATCCCTTCAGGATCAGTGGTGAGTGGCGACACTGGGAGGGTGGAAGGAAGGTGGGGTAGAAAGTGGGAACCGATTACAAGGATCTACATATAACCTCTTCCCTGGGGGATAGACAACAGAAAAGTGGATGAAGGGAGACATCGGACAGTGTAAGATATGACAAAATAATAATAATTTATGAATTATCAAGGGTTCATGAGGGAGGAGGAAGCGGGGAGGGAGGGGGAAATGAGGAGCTGTTACCAAGGGCTCAAGTAGAAAACAAATGTTTTGAGAATGATGATGGCAACAAATGTACAAATGTGCTTGACACATAGATGTGTGTATGGATTGTGATAAGCATTGTACAAGCCCCCAATAAAATATTTTAAAAAAAATTTCTAAATATGCCCATGGTACACTTTGAAGACATCATTATCCTTTTATTGGGGAAAATTATAAATCATCCCAATGGGCATATGGTAATTCTATTGATAGTATCATTATTATAGCCAACATTATAGAATTTCAAATACTGTTGAGACAAGGAGAGTATACATGTGGACAAGTTCTTAACAACAAAATACATCGATTGTTGACCTGTACAGATAAACAATTCAAGTGATTGGACACTGAATGCATACAATGAGGGCTGAGAGAGGTAAAACTTTATGGATGATATTCTTGATGCCATTCCATAGCTCACCAGATCTTCTGCCATTAGTGTTCAATGAACAAATCTATTCTTTAAATGTTCTCTAAATTCAAGTGGGACACACTCAAGGTTCCTATTTTGGCTCTGTGGACTTTACAATTTACATGTGAGTGATGACGGTCTGTGCCACAGTGGGCCCGTGGCCTTGTTTTTGATGCTGACATTGAGCTGTGCCATTGCTTTTTCCAGCCAATGTAGCCAAATTTGATTTCTGTGTATTCCATCTGGAGGGGTCTTTATGCACTGAATAAATGTATATGTTGTACAGAAAAGATATCTGCATGAAGTTAGGTATCTTTGGTCTGGCAAAATTCTATCATGCTATCGCCAGCTTCATTTCTATCACCAAGGCCGTATGTTCCAAGTCCTGTTCCTTCCTGTGTTTCTAACTTTTGCATGCCAATCACCAATAATTATCAATGCATTTTGATTGTACATTTGATCAATTTCAGACTGAAGAAGTTGGTAAAATTCATCAATTCCTTCATTATTAGCTTTAGTGGATGCTGCATACATTTTATGCATAGTATTGGTGCATAAATTTTATGAAAACAGATTAACTGTATTTCTTTGCATGTTTATAGCTATCACCTTATCACAGAGGCACTGTACTTCAAGATAGATCTTGAGCTGGGTAAGTCTGCTGACAAGACCTCTTTAAAGTATGGAAGAGCAAATATACCATTTGAGAACTTAGGTGCCCCTGACCGAAGCCAGGATATTTTCAATCAGCTCATATGCATGTGATAGTCGGATACTGATAAGGAAGATCAGAGAATCATCAAGGCATTTGCATTATGATGTTGGCAAAGGTATACTGAAAAGTACCACAGACTGCTGCCAGGAGAACACACAAATCTGTCTTGGAAGAAGTACAACCAGAATGCTCCTTAGAAGTGAGGATGGCGAGCCTTAGCCTCACGAGGCAGTCCCTGGGAAAGGACATCATGCTTGGTAAAGTAGAAGGGTAGGGAAAAAAAGGAGGACCCAGCAACAAGGACTGACACAGTGGCTGCGACAGTGGACTGAAGCCTAACAGCTGTGAGGCTGGTGCAAGACGGAGCAGTGTTCGTTCTGTTGCACATAGGGTTGCTGTGAATGAAAACTGTCTCAAGGGCACCTAACAACAGATGCATGTATATGTTTATGTGTATACATGTGTGTGTACATATATGTATATACAGAGGGAGAGAGACCTTGCTTGAAAAAATAAGAAATCATAAAAATCTCAACGTTTCAAAAGGCAGTTATGATTCAGATCATTTCCTTGGTACAAAACAATGAAAATTTCAAACAGGAGAACCTTTTTTTTTTAACTATGCAGTATTATAAAATTAAGCACTGCTTTTTTCTTTTTTTCTACTTATAAGCATTTCTTATAAAAATATGTACATATTTTTCTCCAAGTTGTACTGTAATTTATAACACTAGGAAGCCTGTGGCTCAATGATAAAGTACCAGGCTGCTAACTGAAAGGCTGGTGGTTTGAGATCACCAGCTAGCTGATCCTCAGAAGAAATCTGTAGCAGTCGGATTCCCTAAGGATTTACAGCGTTGGAAACCCTAGAGGGCAGTTCTGCGATGACCTGGGTAGATCTACTCAGCGGCAACAGGTCACATAATAACACTGTTAGAAATATCTAGAAAAATGTTTAGTAATATATTGTATCTACCCCCATTTTATGATTCTCAATAAAACTGCATATTTTATATACTAAGAAATATGAATGCGATGTTCAATTGTTTTATAGTGCTGGCAATGGCATATCGTACCTTCTGATGATAAAAGACACACATGTTCAAGGCAAGAAGAGGCAAAGGACTCAGCCTGTTGGCCTAGAACAACAAAGCTATGCTAAATGATTCACGTGTTGACTCTTGTACCTGTGGCCACCAGTTAAATTACCTACAGCACCACAGAGGTGTCACTCTTAAAATTCTACTGATGGAAATATAGTTAAAGCCCTATCAATTTATAAAATGGCTAAATGAATTAAAATTAAATCATTACATTCATAAAGTATTTTGAACATGAACTCGTGTTTTCATATGCCTCCATTCAGCACTATCTTCTGCATCTTTATGTATAAGCATCTAGGTGAGAACTGAAGAAACTAAGCTGAAGGAAGTATTTCTGGGGAAACAAGGAGTATTTTAGTGTTTTCAGATTTCACAAGGAATTATTACAAGGCAAAGAAATGCATTTCAAATTTTCATGACATTAAACATTTGCAGACTTCATGTAAATCTAAAGATTTGCTTGAGTTAGACGATGGAAGGCATTCACACCTCGAGGAATTCATTTCTCATAAATCTTAACATCACAGGGTGAGAGAAGGCACAAATGACTGTTCATAATGTAATGTCGCTTGAAAGAGCTTCTAACCTTACGCCTTTACCCACTAATAGAACTATGCAGACTCTGGAGAAAGGGAAAGACACAGAGACAAAGGCAGGACATCCAGTTTTAAGATCTACCAAATGATACCACTGAGATTACACAGCAAAGATTGTAACAAGGTTGGGTGTGCGTTTCCATAAAGAATGAGAATGTAATATGCCAATATTTTTTAACACTATTTTCTCCAATAATATCTGCCAATGAAAACAGGATTCCCAAATCCTCTTGGGTAAAGAAAACCTTTCATTCCTTTTTAGGATTATTAAATTATCTTTATTTAAGTAATGCAGCACCCATTGCTCATTGCAGTAACTTAAGACAATACAGAAAATTAAGCAAAATAAATGCTACCTACCAACATAGACAATTCTCGTCTTTTGAAAAGCACTTTGGTGGAATAGCCCAAAGACAGAATTACTAGGATACAGCACCCTTAAGGTTCCTGACACATTCCACCAAAGTGCTTTTCAAAATGGTCTAAGAATTTTTAAACCTGACATATGAGAACATACTTTTCATTAAACTCTTGTAAATACAGACTATTTTAAAACTATTTAAAACCAATGATCTGGGCTTCAGGAAAAAAAACCCTTCACTGTTTTACACAATACAATAAAGTTAACCTTCTTTGTATTTTCAGTTTTACATTCTCAAGTCCCTGAGCAGTCCAGTAAGTGTTTAACTACCAACTGATAGGTTGGTGGTTTGAAGCCACCTATCAGTCTCTCCAAAGACAGCACTGGGGATCGATTCCGAAAGGTCGTGCCCTAGAAAACCCTATGGAGCAGTCCCGGTTGGCACGTATGGGGATGCCAAGAGTCAGAATCAGCTTCACAGCATCTAAGAGCAGCAACACATTTTCTCTTGAGAACTGTCTGAATTCTTCATTATCATTTTCCCCCCTTTTGAAAAGGGAAAGAAAACCCACTGGGCAAAAATGAATAGAACAAAAGGAGACACAAGTCTGAGGGATGAGTTCTTGGGTTAATTTGCTAACGTCTCTATAACTCAAAGCTACATGGAAAACCTTCAAAGTCTAGCATTAGGAAAATGACTAAGTTTTATACATATATGCAAAAGTAGTCCGAGATTTTATTTTCTAATACATGTGAATATGTTATTGAAGTTATTGAAGGTTACTTTTAAATACTATTAGCCGGACTCCATGACAACATTAGTGTTTACTTCACCTCCACCAGGGTCTGGAACTGACACGCCCCTCAGGAGGAAGGCAGTTCACACTTCAGTGTACTCGCTGCCATGCTACTGCCTGTGTGAGGCTAATTTTATACCTTGTACTTTGACAAGGAAAGTCGTTTTCTACACATTTTGTGCATAAAGGACAGACTTTTAGATAAAACACTGCCATAAAATAGATCAGAAAATAAAGACATATCTTTCTGAAAGCAACTAAAATTCTTATTTTATTCTAGTGCACATATATAAGTTTGAAACCATTTTATAATGATAGCACTCATAGGAAAATCCTGAATGCACTATTTAAAGAGTCATTAAATAGCAAAACTAAAAGGTGATATGCAAGCGGTTGTGTTAAAGAGGTGGGAATTGTAGGCAATTACTATTTCCAATTTTTTCCCAAGTGTCACCACTTTCAAAACAGAAAATCACCTCGAATTGGCAAATGTTGCATACTTTTGCAATTTAAAAAAAAGTTACAGAGAACAAGAAGAATTAATTCTGTCAGGTAAGCATTGGACTGCTAACCATAAGGTCGGTAGTTCAAAGCCAGTACCCGCTACATAGGAGTAAAGCTGAGGCTCTAAGAAAGATTTACAGCCTTGGACACTATCAGAGGGTCATGAGGAGTTAGAATGGACTGATGGCAGTAGGTTTGGATGGCCTAATAACACTCACAGAAGACAGGAAACGGGCAAATGCTGAAGAGAATAGCACATTTGCCTTCGTGTAAGATTCCAGAAAGTATCTCAAACCAAGCAGTTCCCCATCTTTACACATGAAGCAATTTTATCAAGCACTGAATAGAAAACCCTTTTAATAATCAGAGATCTTTTCCCTCACCTTACACATGCCATAGTCAGTGAGTTTAATGTGCCCTTCAGAGTCCAGTAATACATTGTCCAATTTCAAATCTCTATAAATTATTCCTCTTTCATGAAGATAATTCAGTGCTAGACTGATTTCTGCAGAGTAAAATCTAAAAATAAAAATAAAAGACATTTTCTAATTCAAACATTTAGATTTCAGGGAGTTGTTAAGACAAGGAACTTAAGTTCTACGCTAGCTGCAAACAGAAACATAAAAAACATGCTGACTTTTTTTTCCTTTCAACATTTTTGGCATCTGATATAAAAACCAAACTGAACTACCATTCTAAAAGACTTGAATCGAAAACACAATTAAAGTTCTAGACTAGCTTAGACTTATATTTTCCATAAAGTTAACAACTTCAAAGTCTCAAATAAGGTTTTTTAATTTAGAGTCCTTGGATGGACTTTAGCTCATCCAAACTCCTCCAAGGAGGCCAAGGTGATATGGACATTTTACAGAAGTTTCCACAGCTTTCAACACTTCGAGGAAGGACCGATGAACCCCCCTGCACCCCAGAAGGCAGGTTTGGAATAGAAAAAAACCCTAAAAGTTGATTACTCAAGCTATAAATTTCACACTAAGATTTTAGAAAAGGAATTAAAAGGAGCTACTTGTAAAATTTAATATTAAAGAAAGAACTTTTAAAAAACTGTCACCAGCTTACTGGAAAACACCCCTAAAGGCCAACGATCCTTGAACTAACTACAATCTTTTCTTTCTTCTTGTGTTTT
>NW_022111320.1:17038555-17042234 GCF_000313985.2 Echinops telfairi | reverse complement strand
AAAAAGCTGTCACCAGCTTACTAGTTGATAACCAGGAATTTTGCCCTAAATAATAAAAAGGAAACTGAACAAAATTATAGAAAATGTTAACTTTGCTATAAAGTAGGGGTCCTCAAACTTTTCAAACAGGGGGTCAGTTCACTGTCCCTTAGACCCGTTGGAGGGCCGGACTATAGTCTAAAAAAAACAACAACCTATGAACAAATTCCTATGCACACTGTCCTCAGCGGGCCGCATGTGGCCCGCGGGCCATAGTTTGAGGACGCCTGCTATCAAGTGTACAAATTAATATGCCAATGAAACTTCTTTTAAAAACATTTTAGGGACACTGCTGGCTTATTGCCACAGAGGTACATATGCACACCACCTAGCTAATTAATTCTATGATCAGGTCAGCTTCAGCCTCTAGTCTGTGCTCTGGCTCCTGGAAAAGTAAAGAGGGATAAAACCAGCATGGCGATTTAACAGAGCAAGAACAAAGCCCTCCCCTCCCCAAGCCAACTAACAAAGCAGGGCCAACTATTGGCTATGTTCTTAATTCAAAATATCATCTGTTTGCTGTGAATGGCAATTATTTGAGAAATAAACAATGAATATAATTAAACAGAAAAAAGTGTGGGCTTTGATGAGGGAGGTTTATACATATTTATGAGATTAAAAAGATTTATTACCTTTTTGATAAGAAATAGCACGGTTTCTTTACTATTATAACACATAATGTGACAATTATTAATATATAATAAACATCAAACCCAGTGCCCTTAAGTCAATTCTGACTCACAGTGACCTTATACAGAGTTTCTGAGGCTGTAAATCATCACAGGAGTGGAAAGCCTCATCTTTCTCCTTCAAGTGCCTGATGGGTTTGAATAATCAACTCCACAGTTGGCAGTCCAATGCTTTTCTGACAGTGCCACCAGTACGTATTATGTTATAAAGTTAACTTTTAGCTCAATCTCCACTTAGAAAAATTTAACTACTATCAAAATAAATATCTACTGTTTTCAACCACTGACAAATAAAAGTCGCCCCTGCACCCAATCCAAGACAAGCAAATTAGCAACAAAAAAGTTTTTTACCTGGCATGTTCTTCAGGAAGTTTTCTTTGTCGCTGCATATGAAACATTAAATCTCCTCCATTTACATATTCTATAACAAAGAACAACCTAAAACACAAGAGAGAACCCATGCAGCCAAGAGTCCCAAAATAAGGTAGCATCAACTTGCAAATTTAACCCCTTCAGAAATCAGCCATGACAGAGAGAGCATTCTACATGCTTCATAAACAGCAGAAATTGAGAAGAAGCAAAAGTGGTGGGAATAGTAAGCTGTTTAATCTTAGCAAAAAGGAAAAGTAAACCCACGTGATAGTAATTCTGTAACTTCTATCTATTCTAAAGTCGTACTGCTTGCACACCATAATCTCTCTCACCCCAATGTTAGCATTGATAAGATAAATAATTGTCAGCTGTCGCCCAAGATAAAGAAGTTCTAATCTCCTTCTTCCCCACCTCAGTGAAACTCTCCAAACTCTCACTGCTATGGAGTCAATTCTGACTCATAGTGACTGGCCCTAAAGACAGAGAACTGCCCGAGGGTTTTGAGGCTGCAAATGCCTACAGGAGCAGGAAGGCTCATCTTTCTCTTGGGGTTCGGTTCAAACAGCTGACCTTGTGGTTCGCAGTCCTAGTCTTAACGCACCGTGCCACCAGGGCTCCTGCAGTGAAATTCCAGAGAAACCATAAATCCTAAAACAAACCCCAGGTTACTTTAAAGACTACATTGCTATTGTCATAATCATGATCTGGCTACATTTTATTGTTGCCTAAAGCAAGCGATTTCCTGATGCTTTCCATGCTTATCCATGTCACTGACTGAACAGAGCTGCCGGAAGTTATAAATACAGCATTGTCTGTCTTTCTCCATGACTTCTACTCCACAAATCAGGAGAAAGGGTTTTGTTAGTGGAATATACCGATGTGCAAAGTCCAGCAATCGTGCCCTTGTGCTTCCATCTTACCTGCTTTCCGTCTGAAAGCAAGAATGTAGCCCAACAAGGAAAGGATGATTGGACGCCTGCTCAAAAACGTGCTTTTCTGTCTGCACCCAGTCAATATCCTATTTTAAAATATGAGAGAAATAAGTGACATCTAACAGAAATCATAGCCCAATGTATGTGTTCTTAGCAAGGGAATCATCCCGTAAGTATTACCAACTAGGTTAATACCAAACAATTACTAATCATGACATACGAAAAGATATATACCTCTAGCATTTCCAATAAATCAAAGTAAATCTTTCACTATAATGACATTACCTAGAAAAATTTCATACCACTCAAGTATGCTTTCTCCTGATATGGTTTGATTTTTGTTTTTAAAAGATATAAGAACAAAACCAAAATAAGCTATAATAAATATCTCTTACAGTGTTTTGAAGCACATGTTTAGAAGCATACACTAAAACAATGAAGCCTGGGCCTGGAAGACAGACCGAGTTTAGCTGTAGGAACACCTCGCTGTGCTTACCTCATCATCATTGACAAGCTCTTTTTTCACAACTTTCATTGCATAAATACGATCTGTTTTTTTTAATCGAACCAGTAGTACTTTGGCATAACTTCCTCTTCCTATTACCCGGAGCAAATCAAAATCTTGAAGTCCTAAACTGGATGAAGCTTTGCCACTTTCTCTGGTGTTCATTGCCTGTAGAGAATATTTATAGCAAAGAGTTGTGCTTGGAAGTATTCCACATAATGCAATGTATTTCTAACTCATAGTTATGCCTATTGTGATTTTAAAATATTGTCTGATTTGAGCTCTTAAGAATTCTTTTCCTGCATCATTCCAGACCGTATAATATAACTATATAGAGGCAGGAAAAGTTTGTGAGTTTAGGGCAAAGCAGTGGTGATCAGGAGGAGGAGGGAGAAAAAAAAAATGTTTGTGGGTAATGGAGATACTTCAATAAAAAAAATACGACACAAACTTTAAGTGCTGGGAGAGTGTGGTACTGTTATGAAAAATAAAGTGTGGGGTAGGGAACGATTGACAGAGATGGTCTTAGATAATAAGCTAATTTAGAAGTGACAATGGGGCATCCAGATGGAAGTCTGCTGGAAGCGTAACATGAAATCAGCCAGTGAGAGGACACATTTTTATAGGTGATAGGCAGAAAACAAGCACAGGACAGACAGTTCAGCAAATGGAAGCTATTATTTTCCACAGAAGACCAAGGCATTTGGAGATGACAAATCCAACCTTACAACACTGACAACTGGAAACCTAAACTTCTGGATGTTTATAGAAAAGACTGAAAATAATTCAGCCATGAAGGAAATGAAGTTCTAATACATACTATATGCGGATGAACTTTGAAAACACTATGCTCAATGATGGGTGGTAGGATTGTAAAATTGTTGATAGGGCAAATGCTTTGTTACATGTATATTTACCACAATTAAAAGAAAAGTAAGCTACACATTAAGTACATACCATATGGCCCCACTAAAATGAAATATCCAGAATAGGAAAATGCGTAGAGACAGAAGTTCTTAACAAGAAGTTTTTTAGCAGGGTGGATGGGAGGGGGAAGGATTACTGCATAATATATACTAGGTTTTTCTTTAGGGAGGGATGAAAAACTTAGAAAACAGTGATGACTGTACAGTATGGTGAAT
>NW_022111320.1:17030600-17037629 GCF_000313985.2 Echinops telfairi | reverse complement strand
CTCTTCATTTGTTTATGTAGTTATTCTTCTAATTTTAAAATACATTTTAAAATCTTGGAGATAAATGCAAATAAGTCTTTGATTTTAAAAAAAGGCAACAAGAAACTAAAAAATGAACAAAAAGCTATGAAAAAGCATGAGACGAAAATATTAGCAATAGAGAATATTCTCCATATGATTACAATTTTCTTCCTTTAAATGACCCATTCAACATATGAACAAAATATAGATTTGCAAGACAGAGTATGTTTAACAATATTTGCATTGTGAAAATAAGTATGTAGGTAAAAGAGGAATGTTGCAAGAGTAGGGGTGGCTAAAATGGAATCAAGGTATTGACTAAAATCGCTAGGACAAGAAGCAAAGATGTGAGATTAAACAGGTAACCATCAAATTTGTGTCAAGATACTCACAAATGAAAGAAATGCGTATACAAGAAGCATGCAAGACTGGCCATGTATTATTGCTTTAACTAGGATATAGGAATTTTCTGTTTCTGTTTCCGCTAAAGGAGTTTTCTCTTTTACTTATGTCTGGAATTTTCAACAATACAAAGGAGTGTGCCCCCCACCTAAAAAAAGGCAATGAAGCGAAGAGACAATAAAATACAACTGTCAGACATGGAGGACGGGAGAAGGAAAGGGATAAGTAGTGAAATCTTTTTTTTTAAGTTATTTTATTGGGGGCTCTTACAGCTCTTATAACATTCCATATATCAATTGTGTCAACAGTAATAAAATCTTTAATGGCTAGAAATAAATACAAATTTTAAATTGAAAAAGTTGTAAATATTATTCAATTACAAAGACAATTAAAACTGATTACAGTTACCTTTGAGAAGGCAAGCTGGGAATAGGTGGTGTGAGAAACAGTAATGTTTTAATACTACTTTCTTCAGAAAAGTGGTTATTATTTTAATCAAACATTTTAAATTAATAATGGTTTGAGATCTGATAAAATGCACAAATGAAAGCGGCACTTAAAGATGTTTAATCATTCATATTTTAAATAAACAATTAGATCATAAAACAAAAAGGTCTATGATGTACTATAATTTAAGAATATCACCAAATGTTCTAAACAATACTCTTAGGTAATTATGATTTTTAAATTATGCAATCTAAAAGTACAAATAAATTATCCCAACAAATTATGTGCTAATAGTTTATAATTTATCAAGGGGTCATGAGGGTGGGAGCAGGGAGAGGGAGGGAAAAAGAGAAGCTGATGCTAAGGGTTCAAACAGAAAGCAAATCCTTAGAAAATGATGATGGCAACATATGCACACATCTGCTTGTTTTTTTTACGTTTGAAACTAGCCAGAGCTCCAAGAGCACTGTGCGGCGGCTTCAATGTTTCCTTTCCTCCTTTTACCACCCCCCAGACCAGTGTTCTGATCTGATGGGAAAGGGAACTGGAGGGTACAAATATGCTTGATGTACGGAATATTGTATGAGCTGTATGAACCCCCAATAAAATGATTAAAAACAAAAAGTATGTGCTAATTTAAAAGAAACTAATAATTTAACTAAATAATTAAATCAGAGTACAGCCCTGCAGTATTAAAAATTATACCTGTATTTTACCATTATGATCTATGGCATCAATTTATATTTTCAAGCTGTCAAGCTTTATTAAAAAGATGTTAACTAAACAAAAAATTAAATTGAAAGCTGATAACGATGTACAACAAAATTAATTATCTTACCTCCTTTTCTTCACCCACTTGGTCCAAACTCTCGTGACTTGACGGATTATATGGAATCACTAAAAACCAAATCAAATCCCAAATATTAAAAATAAAAGAACTTTAAAAGAAGGCAAACAAACAAACAAGCATAGCATTCATTAACTGGTTTTATTTCTGAGTAAGTCTCCATTATTTAAAATTAAAATGCCTCTTCTGAAAACAACACACTGTATGTAATCTTTATCAGGAGTAAGAGTAACGATCAGCCTGATAGCCAAGTAGTGATTTTAGAAAATATTTTTTCTATTTTCTTAGACATCTCCTTCTTTATAAATTAATTAAACACGTCCTTCTATAACGGTGACTCTATAAATACTATTTAATTATAATTTAAAGCTTTTAATTATAATTAAGAAATATACATTTTAGGGTGACTTTTCACTCCTTTCATACTCAAACGACGACTTCAAAGGACAATAAAGAACTGACAAAGGTACTCAGGGCAGAAAAGTCTGTGCGTCATACAATCCACTTCTTTCAGCAAGACTCCCTCATCTCCCCTTCCTGATTCTGTCCTGACCAGGGTGCTGTCTTCTTTAACTGATCTACCAACGTTTCCAGAGAGATATTTAAATTTTTGTACAATTTTAAGTCAGATAAATGATTTTTATTCTAGATTGCATTTTTATTTCTTTTATATAATGTTTAGTACAGCATTCAATAAAAGCAGGTCACATGAACATTAACATATTAGGACACCTGGCCCAGAGATCAACTTTATATTTTCTCATTATTGAAAAAATAAACTAGGCTTGCTGAATTTAAAGGGATTTTCAAAGAAAAGTATCTTCAGTAGAGAAGTTAACTAGTTCTGTGTTTAGTGTTGTGACTGATTTTTCCACAAAACGGGGTTCCCTACTTGTATTTGGGAGGAACAGAGAGCTGCCACCCGGAGCCTTGGAAGTGACTCTGTTCAGGACAGTATCATTCTTACCAGTCTGTGCATGGTCTGAATGAATGGATGATGGCTCCAGAGGCATTGGTTCCTACAAAGATAAAATAAAGCAGTGAATTCTCTTCAAATGCCAGCAGCTTTATAAATCCAGAAGCAAAGAGACAGAGCATATTAAAATTTAAACTTGAAAAAAATACCTTCTTTAATTTCATTATATGAGACCAACAGTGGTCATTCCCTGGTGACATACTGGTTAAACTCTTGGTTGCTAAACAGGGGTTCAGTGTTTCAAACGCATCAGCTGCCCCTGATCTGGCGATCTGCTTGGGTAAAGGTAACAACAGTCTAGGACGCCTATGTCCCAAAGGGCCACTGTGAGTCAGAATCAACTCAATGGCACACATTGAAAACAACCAAACAATATTTTTGTTAATGAGGTAGTGCTAGCCACATTTTAGAAGAAACATAAAAGTAATTTTAGACCATCAAAAGGAAATCAAATTATACCCCAAAGAAATTCCTATAAACTCTCACTTCTATATTACCTATTCTTTCTTCAGGCCCCACATGCTTTAAGTCCCTAGCAAAAGGTTTTGCTAGAGTATGAATTATTTACCTGAGGTCCAGAGATAGATGATTAAAAACTTCTGAAAATGACATGCCAGTTTTTGTGAGTTTCCCAATTTGGGAAAGCTTTCCAAACGTGTTCCAACACAATGCAGCCCTACGATCGTTTCCACAGCTGTAAATCCTTACAGACGCAGGCTGCCTCAGTTTTCCTCGAGCAGCAGGGGAGTTTGAACCTCAGAGTTAACAGTCCGATGCTTACCGGACAGTGCCGCCAGGGTGCCCCAAGGGTGTTAGTGACCCCCAAGTCTAAAAGAAAATACCTCCTAGACACTGGCTTACCCAACTAACTGCCAATAAGTTCAGGAAATATGCTAATTTGAATAAACCTTTTATTAATTAATTCATTAATTTGGATCCAAGTTTAATGAATACCAGCATGAAAGAGTTCAAGAATGAGCACAGTCATACAGAGAAGCTCCTACGTAGCCTTAAGGATTCTTAAGTGTTTTTGACCCTCATTCTAATATATCAGTATAATTTCTAAACCTGTCCCTCTTTCCTTTTTACATCTACGAACTTAGACAAGTCATTCCATCACTTAAGAATTCTCAACAATGTCAACAGTAACCTGAATAAATTATGTTTGCAAATATTGGCCTTCTGTTTTTTCCTTAGGACTGGATTTCTCCCCACTAACTATAAGCTCATTACTAAATGTACATGAACTAGCCAAATAATTCTAACACCAAAGAGGCACCAATGTTAATTCACTTTCACTATGCCCAAAGAGCTTATGAATGAATGTGTTATAATTACTTTAGCTTAATTTAGAAAGATATATCCAAATTATTATAAAAACATACCATATATACTCATGTATAAGCCGAGTTTTTCAGCACATTTTTTTCCATGTTTGTAAATCTTTTTTTTTGTAATTGTTTTATTAGGGGCTCATACAACTCGTATTACAATCCATACATACATCAATTGTATAAAGCGCATTTGTACATTTTAAATGCAGTTTTTGTGATAAAATTAGGTGCCTCGGCTGATACTCAGGTCGGTTTATACTCGAGTGTATACAGTATATTCATTAATTCAATAATTCCACTTCTTAATGCTCAAGGAAATAATATTTCTTTACCAAGAAGTTCCTTTATGGTTTTGTTTATAAGAAAACTTATAGAACAACTCAAATCTATAATCACAAAGAACTAGTCAAATTAATCATGAGAAATATAGGTTGTCATGAGTCACAATCAACTCAATAGCAATTGGCTTATTTATATAAACATATGAAGGGGTTTCAGAAAGTTCATGGAAAAATAGAATGAAAATATAGTGGAATGTTTTCATAAATTTTTGGATGCCCTCTCCTATAAAATATAAATATGTTAAAAATAAGGAAATATATTCTATAGTCTATATTGATATGGAAAAATGACCAAAACATATTGGTCAGAATGAAAAGTGGGTTGGAAAATAGTATACAAATATGATTTCGCTTAAAAACTATGTAAAAGAAAGAGGTACGTCCAGATAGTGCGCCTTCTTATGGAAAGACTACCACCACCTCCTTTGAATTCTCAAAACAATAAAGATCTCACAAAAAATATATAAGCGAAACTGTAATCTGGGTAGGCCTCTAGATACACTGGTCTACTTACATAGGGAATAAAGAAAAACGGTACAAGAATATTTTAGATATCACCATGGAAAGCGATGAGTAAACATCTGCACCACTGTAAATGACAAACCATTAAATTGTAAGTGGATAAAAGAAAGCGAAAGATGAAGGGGAACCAGTAGATTAAAAAAATCCACGTGACATATCACTTAATTGCAAGATATAAACTTTATTTGGATCTGAATTCATAATCAAAACTGCACAAACAAAATCAGGACATTTAGCAGACAACTGAAAATTAAAGCACTGCCTGGAAGAATATTTGATATAGGGAATTTGATTTTTAGACTTTAAAAGAGTTTTATCTTTTAGAGGAGGAGTCCTGGTGGCACAGTGGTTATGAGCTGGGCTGCAATCTGCAAGGTCTGCAGTTGGAAACCACCTGCTGCTTCGAGGGAGAAAGATGGGGCTTTCTATTCCTGTAAACAGTTACAGTTACAGAAACTCACAGGGGTAATTCTGTCCTGTCCTGTCCTGACTGCTATGAGTCGTCATGGACTCAAGGCAGTGAGTTGAATTAAGTTGATCCTTTAGAGCAGCGGTTCTCAACCTGTGGGACGCAACACTTTTGGGGTCGCCCAATTCCTAACAGTAGCAAAATTACAGTGATGAAGTAGCAACGAAAATAATTTTATGGTTTGGGGGTCACCACAACATGAGGAACTGTATTAAAGGGTTGTGGCATTAGGAAGGTTGAGAACCACTGTTTTAGAGGTACACACTAAAATAAGTACAATATATCCAGTGGTACACACTGAAAACGAATATAAAATACCTGCTTCAAAATAATATGAGGTGAGGGGAGAGTAAGTGGAGTGTAGATGAAACAAGATTGTCCATGAACTCATCAATGTTGGAGCTGGGTGACTAGAACATGGGGGCTCATTATACTGTTCCATATGCCTTTATATAAGGTTAAAGATTTCCCCAAAATATTATTTGCACACAAAGTTGGACTGCTAACCTCAAACTCAGCAGAGATGAGGCTTTCACTTCTGTGAAGAGTTATAGTCTCAGAAACTCACAAGGGGAGTTCTACCCTGTCCTATAGGATTGTTAAGAATCAGAGTTGAAAAACAAACAAAAAAAAACAAAACAAAACAAAAAGAATCAGAGTTGATTTGGTGGCAGTCAATATATATGTGTATATATACTGTGTGTATGTATGCAATATACCTATTTGCGTGTGTACACGCACACACACAATTGTACAGCAAGATCTGGAAGGCTATTCATTCACTGGCAAATCATCTCAGGTTTACAGCAAATTTGACTTCAATGCTTTCTTTATCCATCTGTATTCCTTTAACGAGTTTTAATCACATATTTAAAATAAAGGCAATAATTTAAAATGTAAATGCTAACCCTCCTGACCTGCTCTAAGCATACTTAAATAGCAAAGTTGACACTTCCGACTGCCTGTAAATAATAGATCCTAAATAATAGAAGCAATAAGCTAATGATTTTAGCTTAAATAAGAGAAAAAAATAGCTCTTATATAGCTCACATTACATATTTCTAAATTTAGGTCACAGGATTTTATAACAGGTTAAACAAAGAAATTGATTATATCCTAGAAACCAGCATCACCCTAGTTATTTATAAAGTAAGTCCAAATTTATAATATATTAACCATAAAAAGTATTCCTACCCCAACTTTGGGATGAATTTGTTGTACTGTGATTTCTCAGCACCTATCTTTGTTCTAGCAGTTATATCAAGAAAAACCAAACAAACAAAATAAATCCACTGCCATCAAATCAGTTTTGACTCATAGCAACCCAACAAGACTAAGTAGAACTGCTCAATATGCACTATTAAAAAAAACACAAGAGAAAGTTGTGTCTTACCGGCGGCAAAGAATGCCTCCCACATTCGATTGTAACAAGTTTGTGGCACTTCTTATGAACTAGTAGTTTGCAGTTGATACATTTGTATCCCTGGCGCCCAAGTCCCCATATTCGGTCAGTACAGATGGCACAGTGAGCACGCTGGAAAGAGTAATCCAACATTATTTTATGAATCAAACTGCTAATCATTTCCTAGCATTTACTCATAAAATAGTGGGGGAAAAGTGGCTTTTTTCTCCTATCCAATTGCCCTAATCTTGGTGTAAAAAGAAAAATC
>NW_022111320.1:17024000-17029180 GCF_000313985.2 Echinops telfairi | reverse complement strand
TGTTAACTTTAGAGCCGGTTTAGGTTTATAGACAACTTGTGCACAAATTTATGGAACATTTGTGAAACCTGATGAACAAATACCAATACATTATTACTATTAACTCAAGACCACAGTTTGCATTAGGATTCACTCCATGTTGTACAGTTTTGAGTGTTAACAAGCGAATAATCGATCCCATGTAGCCATCATTACATTATTGAAAATAGTTTCACTGCCCTTAAAATGCCCTGTGCTTTATTTACCTATTTATCCCATCCCTCCCTTGATCTTTTTCACTGTCACTATAGTTTGGGAATTATATAGAATATATAAGCATTAAGGGCTCCCCTGTGCTTTTTTCTCTGGATAGCTCATTTCTTTTTATCTCCAAAAAGTCCATTGTATGGATATGCCACAGTTTCTTTATCCATTTACCTCCATAAACACATTTTGATTTCTTCCAATTTTGACAATTATAAAGTTGCTATAAACATACCCCTTCCAACCTTTTATTGTGGAATTTGTTTAAGCCTACACAAAAGAGTAGAAGACATAAACACCTGCATATCCTTCCCCTACAATAACAATTAGCATTTGCCACATATTCTTGCTTCTCTACATCTACACATTTTTGATCTCCTGAGGCATCTGAAAGCAAGCTGCAGACTCTTCCATCAGCTCTGTTAAGAAAACAATCCTATGGCTTTAACTAATCTGCCACTGATCTGAAGAAAAAGGTTGCTGACCACTAAGCAATCCCTTCCAACTCAGGGCTACCCCATGTGTACAGAGCAGAACTGCTCCCCAGAGTTTTCAAGGCTGGGACCTTAATAGAAGCAGTCACCAGACCTGTGTTCTGCGGCATAGCTGGGCGGGCCTGCTACACCACACTTTCACTTCGTAGTTGAGCATTTAACCATTTGCACCATACAGGGACCAGGCTATGTATACACATATATGTGCATGTGTGTACTTAGAGACACAGCAAACAAAAAATGTTAATAACTGGAGAATCTGGACAAAGTTTATATGGGTATCTTTGTTTTCAATTGCTCCATAAGTTTAAAAACATTGAATATTAAAAAGTCAGAAGAAACACTATTTAAAATGAACTTTATGTTCACATGCACAATAGTCAAGTATGTGAGTTAAATAGAAACTTTCTAAATTTGATCTGGCAAAAAGTAGAGCTTAAGAAAAATAGACAATTGCTAATACATTTCTAGAGTTTAAGAAGAAGAGACAATAGTTTCTACTATACTCTAAATTAGAAAAGAAATAAAAGAGAGGTCAAACGAATTATAAAACTCTATTTTTCTGTCAGCTACCACCACACAAGAATGGATTCCACCCTTGCACCACTAGAGGGAGCATGACCCTGCTGACACCTTGACTTGTATTTTGGACTTTTGGCCTTGAAACTGTTTCTCTATTATAAGCAGGGGGAAAAAAAGGTCAAGTTCTGATTTCTTTTCATTTGTGCCATCATGTCATAAATAGCTCATTTCAAGTTTTTTTTTGGTATGAAGTATGTAAACACTTACTATCTTCTCCTGGACAGGGCATTCCAGGGCGTTCTGGCACACACGGGAATACTGAAAGAAAAATACACTGGAATTAATTCAGGAAGTTTTAAGAGGTACAATTATATAATTAAATACAACTTTGCATGGGACTTAAATTCATGTACCAAAAATATTGAACCAAATTTTAACCTTATCCTTAAATACGCAGTGTATTAAGTGGGAGCTACAGGTCATAAAAATTTTAAGGAGCATGATAGAATGAAAAGAATATATATTTGGATCCACAATACTTAGTTTCACAAAGTCTACAATGCTCCAATTAGGTGACTACTGAGTTTGGGCTTTTTCTTTATCACTACCTACCTCTCAGAGTTGCTGACATTGAAACACACTAATGTCTATGAAATGCTAAGAAACTTAAATTGTTATATGTTTTGCTGTGTATGTTCTCAACAAAAATCACTATTTATAAGAAAATGACAACAGAATTATTTTTTAAATGTTTAAGGAATTACATAATTTTAGAAGAGTAAGAAATGACTACTCCTGTACCATGAATTAAAAGTTCAGAATCCTTGTTCAATTCATAAAGCCTAAAGGCTTCTTCCAACTCCAGCTGCGATGACACTGTACATGGGTCTCCTAAAAAAAATACAAAAAATTACTTTTACTTTTTAAAACCACGAAATGTGATGATCAATAAACAATTTGCAAAAGAAAAATCTTGAGGAAAACCTATTTTATACACACTTATTTTAATTATATTTTCTAAAGTAGGTGACACAGCTTCCATTTCTAGTTCTATAAAACCAACATTTATACATCTTAACCCAATTTATTCTATTTTTGTTTTAGTTTTACTGAATTTTTTTATGAGTTTATACAGCAAGCTAGGTTCCCACTTGGCAATTTCGCAAACTGGTCAGTGACTTTAGTAACATTTATCACAGAGTGTATTTATAAGAACCTACAGCTATGAGGCTGAGTAAAGTTAGGGCTTTCTACTCCCGTTTACAGTTACAGTCACAGAAACTCCCAGGGACAATTCTACCCTGTCCTATCAGGTCCCTATGAATTGGCATTGACTTCATGACAGTGATGGGCGGGGGCTTCAAAACGTTCCTTTAAAAATGGAATTCAAAGAGTGGAATTTTCCCACCAACTTTCTGAAGCCCTCTCTTTTCTTACCTATGTACTCACCTGTATACCATGATGTCTTTACTTACCCAGATTTGCTCCCACACTCACTTTACTATGCTTATACTGTGACACTTTTGTCATCACCTAAAATTAGTGGTCCCTAGTATCTAAAGCAAAGGAACTATGGTGGTATAGTGGTTGGGCTGTGATCTGAAAAGTTAGCAGTTTGAAGCTACCAACTGCTTCACAAGAGAAAGGTAGGGGTTTCTACTCCCTTAGAATTACAGACTAGGAAACCCACAGGGGCAGTTTGGCCCTGCCCTATAGGTATGGCAGCAGTAAGTGCCTGATGGTCTAAAGCATTGTTTCCCAAAGTGAGCCACACTGCTCCATGAGTGTGTGTGTGTGGGTGTGTGTGGGTGTGTGTGTCTACAGAAGCATTTTATCCTGTATTCTGGAATATAGTACATAAGTTTTTAATTGCCAAGGGGGCGCTAAGTAATTTATTTATTTTTTTGAAAAGAGACTATAGGACCAAGACCATGAAGATAGAGCAGAGGGGAAGGACAGAGGCCCAAAGGCAGAGTGATGGGAGGGCTTCCTGGTCCAACCTGCAGAGTCCACAGAACATGTAACTGAGAGGCTGAGTTGCAGAGAGACATACTGTCAACATAGCTGAAAAAAGGCCTAGTAGACTGAAAAATGGTAACCTTATCACTTTGTACGCTGTGTGGCCACTGCAGAGAACTCTTGAACCAGCAGTGAAGTAGAACGCTGAGAGGGATGACTGGTGTGAGACTGGGCTGCAGTGGTTCACAACCTTCCTAATGCTGCCACCCTTTAATACAGTTCTTCATGTGTTGCTACTTCATAACTGTAATCTTGCTACTGTTATGAATCAGGCGACCCTTGTGAAAAGGTTTGATGACTCCCCCAAAGGGGTCGCGACCCACAGGTTGAGAACCGCTGGACTAGGGTAAAGAAGGATGGCGGAGAATAGAGGCTCGCCTGACCTCTGCCTTGAGGCAATCAGCCTTAGACTGCCATGGAGTTGGATTCTCCTTCCTGCCGAGACCAGCAGTGGTCAGACATACTCCCCACACCCTGCCATTTCCTCACAGTGCAGCTATCTGCTCATGTCATTATTTTTAGGCCTTTAGGGTTTGTATCTAGTAATGTTACTGTTGGATCATAGAGAGCAAAACCATCTTATCATGAACACTGTGTACATTCAAACTACAACAAACACAATGAATATAAATATCACAGATACATTGTTGGCAGAGGGACCTGTGGAAATTACCCCTTGCCACTCATTGTGGCATGACTACACACTAAGTGTATGCTCAGGAACAAACTGTCTGCTATGGATTCCCTTATAAGAGAAAGTGAAAGGAATCCCATTCCCTTGCATGATCTGTGGAAGGTTTCTCCATGTAACCATTATTGGATTTAGCCCAAAGTTTTCTATCACTAAGAGCCTGTTCAAAGGGGTCGTAAAAACAAACACAGACACTAAAGCAATCTCGACTGAAGAACAGTTCTACTGGCGCTGCTTTTGAAACAAACGCATAGTTTCAGTAAATATTCACAATGTAGAAAAGAAGCCAAAGAACTGAGTCATCCTTAGTATCAACTAAGTGACACATCTCCCTGGATGACTACATTCCTCAATGAAATACTCATGTCAAGCATAGTTGGCACCTAAGCTGGGTTGTCCACACTGCCATTCACTTGCTCATTCCTGTGGTTATACCAAACCTTATTACACACCAGATACTTCAAACTATCCCAAAACCCAATCACTCTTGGTGAAGAACTAGGTCTAGTATTTCCGCAAGGAAAATGAAGCCATCTCATCTTTTTTCCTGCTGTCTCCAAGAAATGAATGCCTCTGTTCTTTATTCCAACCTTGGGCCATGAATCCTTATTTATTTTTATCTTCTCTGGGAATTACTCCATTACGCCTTCTCTGTCCCATTTTCCATTCTTTCTATCCACCAGCTCTTCTCAAGTAAAGGCATGTTTGCATCTCTTCCTCAACAATCTCTCTCCCGAAGCTGATACCAAGGGCTCCAGTAGAAAGAAAATGTTTTGAAAATGACGATGGCAACAAATGTACAGCTATCACTTAAACTTTTATGTCTCACTAACCTTACTGCTAGTAGTTAAAAAGTCTTTTGTCATGGATTAAATACAGCTACAGATTTTGTCAACCCTCATACTGAAAGGGAGATTAGTTTCCCTCTTGAATACACCAAGGAAATGCTACAAAAGTTGCACTGTGCCATTTCTGGACCCAAACTCTAAGAAAACATGGCTGCTTTCTCCTTTGCACTTATGAAAGTCTCAAGCTACATCTCTCACCTAAAGTTTGAGAACACCTCAAACCAGATTTGATCCACTGAACACTAATGCCAGAAGTCCCAACCAGTTTTGTGGTGACATCAAGAACATCATACTTCATGAAAGCAAAAGGATATAAAGACAAAGAAAGAGCAGGCCTGTCTGGATAGGACAGGCTGGATGAAC
>NW_022111320.1:16996825-17022475 GCF_000313985.2 Echinops telfairi | reverse complement strand
GATATCTGAACTGTATGCCAACAAAACTGTTAAAATAAAAAACAAAGGCAGAAAAAAAACGATCAAAAAAAAAAAAAGACAAAAAAAAGAAACAATGAAAGCGGATGTCAGAAGAGACTGAAACTTGCTGATTAACATAGAGCAGCTAAAGCAAATGAAGAAAGGATGAAGTAAAAGAGCCAAATAGAAAATTTCAAAAGGCAGTTCAAGATAACAAAGTATTATAATACACAAACATTTGGTGTTAAAAAGCCAAAAATGAAAAAAATACCCACATCTTAAGCTGAAAGAACTGAAGAAAAAATTCAAGCCTCAAGTTACAATATTGGGAGGGCAGCTACCTGCCCAACAAATCCAGATTTGTGCCCATTCCAAGCAAAGGTGACCAAACAGAATGTGAGGAATTACCAAATCTTATTAATAGCATCTGAAATTTTTATTTTATTTTATTGGGGGCTCTTACACCTCTTATAAGATGTATCAAGCATACTTGTGCATGTGTTGCCATCATCATTTTCTAAACATTTACTTTCTATTTGAGCCTTGGCATCAGCTCCTCTTTTTACCCTCCCACTCCCCCTACCCTCTTGATCCCCCTTGATAAATTATAATTATTGTTTTCATATCCCACACAGACCACTGTCTCCCCCCATGGTTTCTGTTGTTCCCCGCCCCCCGAAAGGGAGTAGTATGTATCAATCATTGCTACTGGTACCCCTTCTCCCACTCCTGTCCCCACCTTCCCCCTACCCTCCAGGTATCGCCACTCCCATTTCTGTTCCTGAGGGCTTTATCTGACCTGGACAGCGTCTGAAAGTTTGCTGCAGATAATTTCACATTTGCATCAGTACACTGACTGGGAACTGCCAGCTATTCAAGCTAGATTCAGAAAAGGGTGTGGAGCTAGGGACATCATTGCTGACATCAGATGGCTTTTGACTACAAGCAGAGAATACCAGAAAGTTGTGTCTTGTGTTTTATTGACTATGGAGATAATAACATACTGCAGATAGCAGTGAGAACAATGGGAATTCCAGAACACATTGTATTCATGCAGAATGTACAAGTAGAACAAGAGACTAGTGCACACTTTAAAATTTAAAAAGGCACAGTGTTAAGGGTTATGCGCTTTCATCATGCTTATTCAATTTGTATGCTAAAATAAGTGGCATCAGGATTGGAGGAAGACTTATTAACAAACTTGCTTGCTGAAAGCAAGGAGGACTTGAATGAAGTACTTGCTGAGACGAGCAGGGACTACATTATGGCTTAAACTCAATCTAAAGAAAACCAAGTTCCTCACAACTGGACACAGAGACATCATGATAAATGGAGAAAAAGACTGAAGGTGTCAAGGATTTCACCTTGCCGACAAATAACATCCCTGCCTCCCAAGGAGACAACCAACAGAAACATGGGTGGAGGGAGCCAGCGGACAGTGTAAGATATGAAAATAGTAATCATTTATAATTTATCAATGGATCATGAAGATGGGGGAGAAAAAGGGAAAAAGAGGACCTGACTGATAACAAGGGTTCAAGTAAAAAGAAAATGTTTTGAAAATGATTATGGCAACAAATGTGCTTGATACAACTGATACAATTGACTGTAGGAATTATTATAAGAGCTGTAAGAAATCAATAAAATGATTTATTTTTTTAAAAAAAAGAATTTCCCCTTGCTTGGCTCCACAATCAGTGCTCATGGAAGCAGTCAAGAAATCAAACAATGTACTGCATTGGGCAAATCTGCTGCACATCTTGAAAATGCTGAGGAGTAAAGATGTGACCTTGATGACTAAGGCATATCTGATGCAGTCCAGGGTACTTTCAGTTGCTTCATGTGCGTATGAAAGCTGGAAAATGAAAAGGAAGATGAAGAAGACTCAAGCATAGCAAAGACAGTGAACTGGGCAATGTTTCATTCTGTTGTGCACAAGGCCTCCGAGAGCAAGGACCAACGCTAAAGCAGTGACAACAACAATGCAATATTTCAAGGAGTGTGTGTCTTGGAGAAGGATGTCATTTCCCAATCCATAGCAATCTTTGATAGTACGTGTGTCTGGAACAACAACAAACCCACAGAAAATACAAAACTGAAAGTAATATAAATATTAAATAAAGAAACTGTGTTCTTGGGAATCACGTAGGTCAAGCCTTTCCAAAATAAGGGTAAAAAACCTCTCACAGAAGGCTTTGATCAGGGTCCAATAAGGAATGCTGACTAAGAGGAGGAAGAATGTGGAATAGAATCTCAAATTCTTATGGAAATCAGACACACTGGACCTACAGAGACTGAGCAAACCGCTCTTAAACCTAGATCTTAAACCTAAATCTTAAAACCTAGAACTTAAGTTAAAGATCAAGTCATCTTTAAACTATTTTGTTCAACTAGTTAAGAAATGTTCACCTTGAGTTGTATGTTCTTGTAAAGGCTTATCTATGTGAGATCAAACCAACAGCAGTAACTCTACAACACAGGGCCATTTAGGGGACATAGAGTCTAAATTAATAGTGGGACACAATATGGGGAGAGAGAGCAAGAATGGTGACATTATAAAAAGAATGCGACCAATACTACTGAACTTTACATGAAGAGAATACTGTCACATATATTTTCATACATACAAAGTAAAGCTCACGAGGAGATTCTTTTCTTTGGAGGGTATTCTATAATACAAAACTCAAGCTGTGAGCTTCCCAGTCAACAGCTATGCATCTTAATACTTACTATCTCTTACCAGCTCTCACTTCTTAAAAAAGTGACTTTTTAAAAATTGCAAAATATCCTTGTTCTTCAGCTTTCTACTATGTAAAAACAAAACCCCAAAATACCTAGTCCCTATATTGCAAGGATGGTGGAAAACTAAAAATCATACTTAAAGTGACTCGGTGTGCTTAGCCCTTTATAGGTGTGCCTTTTATTATTATACTTTGATAAAAAGCCATGAATTGAATTAGCTACCAGTAGAACCACATATACAAAAATCCATTTTGCTGGACATTATCTTTTTATCAAGTACTTCTTAATAATCACAAAACTAAACTCACTGCCATTTAGTCCATTCTGGCTCATAGCCACCCTGTAGGCCTGAGCAGACTGCCCCTGTGGGTTTCTGAGATCAACTCTTCATGGGATAGGACTCAAACTGCTGACCCTGTGGTTGGCAGCCCGACATGTAACCCCACACCACAAGGCTCCTAGTTAATAATCACAAGGAAGTGTGGAAATAAGGGTTAATCATGGACATTACGTAAGTTCACATCTGTTTGGTTTTGTTTTTATTGGACTAGTATCTTTGGTTCAGGTATTACCTATTTGGGCAGCTATCTAGTTCCTGATAAAGCAGGATGCATACCTCAGAAGTTACTCATTCCATGCAGAGTCATCTAGAAACAACGATGAAGGGGGAAACCACTCCTTACTGTCCACTCTATTGCTTTCACCTGAATTCACTTTTTAAACCAGGGATACATCCTAAGCAACTGCCCAATATAAGGAATTCAAAGGTAAAAAAAATCAATTATTAACCAGTGAGCTTGTTTGTTTTTCCTTCTCATTACAGCTACAGTATTTTTTTCACCTATGGGGGAAAAAAAGCAGCAGCAGCAGCAAACTAACAATATTGGACCCTGAAAAGGTTTGGTAGGCAATATAGGATCCAACTACTTAGAAGGTAATCTGACAAGATGTGGAAAAGGCAACAGATATGACACATTGATTATATTTAATAACATAGCATATAGCTGAATTCAGTGCTCCACATTGGAAAGAATCAATAAGTCTTAAACCCAGAGCTTGCAACCTGGAACACTGCGAATAGGGCACCACTACATTCCTCCGGACCTGAAAGGTTGCCTCACATTTACTTCCCTTCTGTTCCCACTGCCACCCTGCTTCTGGGCACACTAGTTCTACTCTCAAGAAAGTCACTGCGACTCCTCCTCTAAAGGGTTACAATACTTGAAATCTAGGTTTGCAGAAACTTTTCAAGAACTACGTCATGTTTGAAGTTGTCCACCTTTAAATAGTAGATCCAATCACAACAGCAGTGAATTCCTGGTTTGTGTTTGAGGTGGAAATGAGTGATTACAGAGAGCCATATGGGATCCTATCAAATTGTCCATCCTAAAAAGAACTGGACTTACCATCCCATCTGAAGAAAGCAAAAACACTGGACAAAATAAAGTAACAGTTCACGATCTTGGAAACCAAGCAATAAAGGATCAAATGGTTTCCAAGTGCAAAAACAAACTCAAAAGTAGTTTTGAGAATACAAACATCCAATGTCCAATAATGTAAAAATCACAATGTCCAGAATCCATTGAAAAACTAAAAACGAAGTATGTGATGAAGCAAATAATTATGACCCATACAGTAGAAAGATCAATTAAAATTTACCCTGCATTGATATACCAAAACAAACCAAAAAACCACCTCACTAGCTTTAAGTCGATGTCAATTCACAGTGACTCTGTAGAACAGGGTAGAAGTAGAATACCCCTACGGATTTCCAGGACTGTAATTGTTTACAGGAACAGAAAGCCTGATCATCCTCCTGAGGAGCTGCTGATGGTTTTGAACTGCTTATCTTGAGGACTGCAGCCCAATGCATTACCATTATGCCACCAGGATTGATATGAAGTAACTTGGAGATAGCAGATATGTTTAAGAAGCTAGAAGACTGATCGTGTTAAGTAGACATGTTAGGTATTTTTAAAAATACAAACTGAATTTCTACAAATAAAAACTATAATGTCTGAAATTTTTTAAAGTACTGGATAGAAAAAAATAGTACTGGGTAGAATTATTGCAACAGCATTTGAAGATACAAAGCCATCTGTAATGCAGAAGGGTGGGAAAAAAGCCCATTAAGACAAACAGAGCATTAAGGAGTTTTAAGATAACTTCAGACAGCCCAATTAACATGTAATTGGAATCCTTGAAGAAAAGGGGGGAAGTGGCAGAAAAATACTTGAAAAATGGCCAAAATTTTCCAAGTGTGATAAAAGCTAAACTCAGAGGCCCAAGAAGCTCAGCAAGCACAAGAAACATGAAGAACAACTACACTATGGCCTATTAAAACATGTGATAAAGACAAAGCAGTCAAGGAAGCAGGGCCACAAATACAAAAGACTGCAAATTGTACATCAGATCCATGGACTTAAACTGGACTGTACTTAAAGATCTGTAAGGAAAGAAATGTAGATCAACAAAGCGACTCACACCGTTGTAGAAATGGTGTCACTGGTTTTTGCTTCTCCAGAGAACCCAACCTACCAAATCACTCGCATAATGTGGAATAATAAAGAAAAGCATGGAGAGTGATCCTCTAAGTTCTGAATACACAAAAACAAAGATGCTGGAACACACGCTTATTACCATAAGTATGTTTTTTTAATGTCTTGGTACACAAATTTCACCATCACAAACATGAGATTTTTTGTTGTTTTTTTTGTTTTGTTTTTAGCATGAGATTTTATAATGCAAGAAGAGGTCTAACTGTATAAAATTCTGAAAACTCCCTATTTTTAATGCCAAAGAATTATTATTGCAGGGGCAGTGATGTGGCTCTTCTAGTTAAAGTCTCTTAACTCCCACCAAACAACCTTTCCCTGCGTGGGTCTGGTAGGAAAGTGAGGGAAGATACTGATAGGGTTCATCTGTGAGTAATTGTGCACAGGATTCCCTGGAGCGGCATCCTGCTGTCAGAGAGGAGGGAGGAGGGTGAAGGAGATCTCACTAACAGCAAGAGCCAAGAGTGGAGTGGAGTGGAGTGGAGTGGAGTCTCTGAACCTGAGATTCCTAAGCAATGTATCTCCTGGATCCAAAAGAGGAGCCACAGCAGAATCAGGAACCCGATCACTAAAGAGTGATGGACCTCCCAGCCCCTGGAGCAAGCTGAGAGCTCGCTGTGCAGGTGGCTGGCAGGTGGAGCGAAGTTGCCCCAAGGCACTTTAATTGGGGAAGTTGGACTTGCTGACCCAAGGAAGTGGAGCTGAGTGCCACCAGGCTGAGGCTTACAGGAGTGGGGTGCCTCTGGGCACTTAATTCAGGGAGTTGGGTTCGCTGACCCTAAAAAGCTTGAGCGAAACGTCTTCAGGTTTAGGCTTACAGCAGAGTGATTTGCCCCTTTGGGTACTTATTACCAGACCTGGAATTTTGTAACACATCCTGAATAAATAACCAGAGCATTTCTCACTGGCATTTCAACTTGTTAAAAACATTATAACCATGATTTTTTTCCTGACTATGTGTAGCCATTGAAACGGTAATCAGAATTACGTAGTTGTCAGAATACTGACAACTCAATTATACTTACTTCAAATGTCCATGAATGTCACCTGTTAAAATCGAAAGGATATAAGTAAAAGAACTACATCAGAACAATAAATCCGCTGCTTCTTAAAAGCACTTCCATTACAGTTTCTTCCCTCACATGGTCTTTTATTGCAGTATGGAAAATGAATAAATAAGCTACTGGTGGAAGTACAACAAAAGGATATATATTTGAAGAACAATTAGTTATATTGTGTCAAGAAAGATGGGAGTCCCAGAGTGATACAAATTATCAAAATGACAGGCTGATAACCCAAAAGTTGGAGGTTTAAATCCACCTAGAGCAGGGGTGTCAAACTGGCAGCCCAAGGGCTGCAATGGGCCCCCGAGTTAATTTTTTGTGGCCCAGGATACTCTGAAATAAAATGAAAATAGAAAAAATTTGTTATGAAGAAAATAACGCTTAGGGGTGATCGAGGCAATACCGTACACACAATACCCTTTTTACATTTTATTTCAGAGCATCATGGGCCATAAAAAATTAACTCGGGGAGGCGGGGGCATATGCGGCCTGTCAGTTTGACACCCCTGACTTTAAGGTACCTTAAAAGAAACACATAGTGATCTACTTGTGAAAAATCAGCTATTGAAAACCTAGAAAGCAAAGTTCTGTTCAAACACATATATGGGCTATGATAAGTCAGAAATGACTCAATAGTGTGTGTGTGTGTGTGTGTGTGTGAGAGAGAGAGAGAGAGAGAGAAAGATCATCAAGGACACTTTCTGTTTCAGAGAATTTACTCGACAGGTAACCGACATTGGTCCTCAGAAAATATATACCCCAAAATATTCACTGTGCCAATATTATAGTAGCCAACCTGTAAATAATCCATCAAGAGATTGGTTATATAAATGGTATACAACCATGTCAGGCAATACTATATATCATTTAAGAGGAATGAGATAGATCTATAGGCACCTACATGGAAAAACAACTACTACACACTGAGGTAGTTAGTTTATTGTGACAACCTGGCCGATAAACACATGTGGGGTTAATTGAAGGGCGGAGGGATAAATGGCTCAGTGAGCCTCACCTTTCTAATTCTCAGGTCTCTTGCTTTGTGATGGGCGGACCAGGGTGCAGCTGCCTTAGCCAGTTCCTGCTTCAGCTGGCAAGACTCACTTCCTGCAAGACATTCCAGGGGAGAAGCCACATGGACCTATCCCAGTGCAGCCCTGGGTGCTGGAACAGCCATGTGGAGACCCCTGCCAGCACTGAGATGCTTACACATACACTGATTTGGCTTTCCTCCTGCAGTCGGCATCATAGTGTGTGTTTTGTGAGATGGAGGAGGACTTTATGGATTGGTGTCGGGCATATGGGTTAATGTTAGACTTGTGGGCATGGGCAGCACTGGGTTGGGATGTTTTCTTGATGCACTTAACCTTTATATAAAACTCTCTCATACATATGAGTTTCTGTGGATTTGTTTCTCTATAAGTACCCAGACTAACACACATACTAAGTAGGAAAAGCAGATTAAAAGCATGTATAGTATGAGTCAATTGTAAGAAACAAAAATTGTTATCCTAACTTTCTACTTGTATATTAATGTAAAAAGAGTTGTCCATTTCTTTATAGCAGCCACCTCTGATGATCTGAGGATTCCTAGTGACACTTTTTTCCTTCAAGCAAATCTGTATGTTTGTTAAAAGCCTGAATTATTCTCAATAAAAACTGCAATAAGATTGCATCTGTATGGATACTGGCCTCTACTCAAGTACTCCCTCAATGCAAGAACACTTTGTTCTACTAAAATGGCATTCCATGATGCTCATCTTCTCAACATGACAGCTGAAAACAAAGCGGTTGCATAAGCAAATGTGAAGAAAGCTCATGGTGCCTGGCTATCAAAAGATATAGCATCTGGGGTCTTAAAGGCTTGAAGATAAGCAGCCATCTAGCTGAGAAGCAATAAAGCCCACATGGAAGAAGCACAGCAGCCTGTGTGTTCACAAGGTATTGATAGGATCAGGTATCAGACATCAAAGAACAACAAAAAAAATCATATCATTGTGAATGAGGGGCGTGCAGAATAGAGACCCAAACCCAACTGGAGGCAACTGGACATTCCCTTACAGAAGGATCAAGGAGAGGAGAAAAGCCAGTCAGGGTGCAGCATAGCACTGATGAAATATACAACTTTCCTCTGGTTCTTTAATGCCTCTCCCCTCCCCACCGTCCCCTATCATGATCCCAATTCTACCTTACAAATCCAGCTAAACCAGAGCAAGTACACTGGTACAGATAAGAACTGGAAATACAGGGAATCCAGGACAGATGAACCCCTTAGGACCAATAATGAGAGTAGCAACACCAGGAAGGAAAGGGGAAGGGGAAAGTGGGGGAGAGAGGGGGAACCAATCACAAGGTTCTACATATAACCCCCTACCTGGGGAACGGACAACAGAAAAGTGGGTGAAGAGGGACATCAGACAGTGTAAAACATGAAAAAATAATAATTTGTAAATTATCAAGGGTTCATGAGGGAGGGTGAGTCGGGGAGGAAAGGGAAAAAAATGGGGAGCTGATACCAAGGGCTCAAGTAGAAAGAAAATGTTTTTGAGAACGATGATGGCAACAAATGTACAAATGTACCTGACACAATAGATGTATGTATGGATTATGATAAGAGCTGTATGAGCCCCCAATGATTAAAAAAAAAAAGATTTACAGCCTGGGGGTTGGTGCATCTGTATAGTCATAAACCAGGAAAACAAAATATTGTAAAGGCTAGTTCCTAGCAAAGGTAAGTGACAGAATAGAAACATTTTAAATGAGATAAAATCAGACTCTAAATGAGCACAGTTTTAGAAAATATTTTAATAGTATTTTTAAAATATGAACAGTACCTCCTTAAGGAAAACCAAGTCACAATTAAACTAAAATGAACTACAGTCCCATTTATGATTCTCTGCTCTGTACTCTCAGCACACAAGCGCATAGGGAAGGTTACAAAACTACTATTCGCTCTATAATGTTTAGTTAGATTAAGCAAACCAGTTTTTCAACATGCACATAAAAACATAAAACTAGTTTTGAGCACCGTAAAAGGGTCAGTTGTCTGAATCTGTTTAAATAGATGAAGCAAGCTTATGATCTTTATTTGAACTAATATAAAACCTCACAATTAGATGTTTAGCTTTTAGAAAAGCATTTCTTATATAGGTCAGAGAAGCCAAATTATAGTCCTTTCTTCCATTCCTCCTAGAGAAAAATTGTTTCCTCCAGATGAGTGCCACAATGTCTACATAATTAAAAATAGAGGTGGTACAATTACAACTGAAAAATAGTCACAAGGAATTTAAAAATAATTATTTTGTCTATGTGTACTTAAAATTAAGGGAACAGGATTAACTAGGATAAGAAGGATCACATGGGAATCCACAGACCTTAAAAGGAGTTTAGTTTTTAACTTAAATGAGGCAAAAGCTACAATTTTGTAGATTTTCCCTGAAAACTAGAATGCTTAACAGATGTGTAGTAAGAGTGCACTAAGAATGGTAGTACAAAAGGATAAAGCTGTCTCATCAAAGGGTTAATTTACTAAGTGAATCTATTAATTAAAAGATGTTATTCTTTTAAAAAGAAATAATATAAACAACAACTTCCAATGCTTAAGTTTATAATAACTGAAGTAAAACTAAACCAGCAGGGCAAGGTTACTAGTCTTCTGGGTGAGTCATGAGTATTTTTTGAATGTGCTATGTTGACTACAGTAGGCACTGTAGCTCCATGAAGAATAAAACAGCCAAAACTCTTCTCATTGTGCTTCCATTCTACCTGACAGGAAAACAGGGTAGTAAGATGGAAAGTGAATGAATGGTGGTGAGAAAGCTCCTTCAGAACATGATACTTGAATTAAGACATGAATGACAAGGAGACAGTCACGTGACAATCTTGAAGAACTCTCTAGGCCTTCCTAATGCCATGGCCCTTTAATACAGTTCCTCGCATCTGGGGTCTTAAAGGCTTGAAGGTAAACAAGCGGCCATCTAGCTCAGAAACAACAAAGCCCACATGGAAGAAGCACACCAGCCTGTGTGATCACGAGGTGTCAAGAGATGAGGTATCAGGCATCAAAGAACAAAAAATCATATCATTGTGAATGAGGGGGAGTGTGGAGTGGGGACCCAAAGCCCATCTGTAGGCAACTGGACATCCCATTACAGAAGGGTCTCGAGGAGGAGACAAGCCAGTCAGGGTACAGTGTAGCAACAATGAAACATACAACTTTCCTCTAGTTCCTAAATGCTTCTTACACACACACACACCCACTATCATGATCCCAATTCTACCTTACAAATCCAGCTAGACCAGAGGATGTACACTGGTACAGATAGGAACTGGAAACACAGGGAATCCAGGACAGATGATTCCTTCAGGACCAGTGGTGAGAGTGGCAATACTGGGAGGGTGGAGGGCAAGTCGGGTAGAAATGGGGAACCAGGGATTGACATATAACCTCCTCCCCAGGGGACGGACAACAGAAAAGTGGGTGAAGGGAGATGTCAGACAGTGTAAGATATGACAAATAATAATTTATAAATTATCAAGGGCGCATGAGGGAAGGGGGAGTGGGGAAGGATGGGGAAAAATGAGGAGCTGATGCCAGGGGCTTAAGTGGAGAGCAAATGTTTTGAGAATGATGAGGGTAACGGATGTACAAATGTGCTTTACACAATTAATGTTATGTATGGACTGTGATAGCGTTGTATGAGCTCCCAATAAAATGATTTAAAAAAAATAGAGTTCCTCATGTTGTGGTGACCCCCCGCCCCCAAAACCATAAAATTATTTTCATTGCTACTTCATCACTGTAATTTTGCTACTGCTATGAATCGGTGACCCCTGTGAAAGGGTCGTTCGACACCTCCCCCCCAAAGGGGTCGTGACCCACAGGTTGAGAACCACTGGTCCAGGCAAAGAAAATACTCATATAAAATATAAAAGTACTAATAAAATTTTTAATATAACTCGGAATCAAATTCTTTCAATGAAAAGTATTATCCAGTTACTTCTATGAAAATAAGTGAGAAAAAAAAAAAGAAGTGAGTTTGAGAACCACTGACTGAAAAGCTCTAAATCACAAATAAATGGCATGAAATGAGGAGGACAGCATTAGGGAGATGACATCAGTTTATAAGAACCAGTTTGTTGAGTGCTTACTATATGCACTAATTTATATGACCTCATCTGCAGGTTGAAGAATATACACAGAGATAACCACACACCTTACAATTAATCGTATTTAAACTAACCTTGTAATGAAATAGGTTAAAAGCGATTGAATAAATGAAGATATTCATCTTTAAAGTAATGCAAAATTTCACAAACCCATGGCAGCATTTCATGTGCTAGATTTGCAAAAATGTTACAAACTCATAATATCTGAGATTGGTGAGCATGAGAGTGAAGGGATTCTCTTGTTCACCCTAGCTGTGCTATAAACCGGGTAACATCTTTTGATGACAAATTGTCACCATGGACCAAAATGTGCAATACACACGCCCACCTTCCAGGAATTTGCTAGAGCCCCAATATGACTTATAAAATTATGTAACAACATTCATTTCATTCTACATATATTAGTGAAAAACTAGAGATCGTCAAATGCTCACCAGTAAGAGATTAAACAAATCATGTACAATATGGAATGCCATGTATATTAAAAAGGTAATGCTGTGAATTATATACAAATAAAATGTACACTATACATTCTGTTTGAGCCCATCGTTGCAGCCACCATGTCAATCCATCTCATTAAGGTCTTCTTCGTTTTCACTGGCTGTCTTACTTTACCAAGCAAGATGTCCTTTACCAGGAATTGGTCTCTCCTGACATGTCCACATACATGAGAAAAAGTCTCACCATCTTTGTTAAGAGCATTTTATCTGTACCTCCTCTAAGACAGATTTGTTTGTTCTTCTAGCAACCCATGGTACTGTCAACATTCTTTGCCAACACCTTAATTCAAATGCATCCATTCATCTTTGGTCTTCCTTATTCACTGTCCAAGTTTCACATGCACCCAAGGTGATTGCAAGTCAGAACACCTCAGTTCTCACAGTGCCATCCTCGTTCAACACAAGAGTTCTTGTACAGATTTGCCCAATCTGGTAATTCAACTGAGTTCTTGACTGCTGTTTCTGTGAAAAATACTTGTGCATCCATATAATATGAAATCCATGACTTCATTCTTTTCTCCATTTACCATGATGTAATCTATTGATCCAGATGTGAGCATTTTGGTTTTCTACAATGCATTGTGGTCCAAACTGAAGGTAAAAGCAAGTGCTTCAAGTCCTCTGTTTTCAGCAAGCAAGGTTGTGTCACCTACATATCTCTGGCTGTTAATAAGCCTCCGGTCCTGACACCACGGTCCTCTTCATACAGTTCAACTTCTCTATTTGCTGCGCATACAAACTAAACACGTATAGTGAAAGGATTCCACCCTGAGGCACATCTTCCCAGTTTTATATCACATGCTATTCCTTTGTTAAGTTTATACGACTACCTTTTGTTCCATGTACAGAATCTGCATGGGCACAAGTAAGTATTCTGGAATTCCTGTTATTCTTAACGTTATCCATAGTTTGCTATGTCCCCACACTCAAATGCCTCTTATAGACAATGAAACACAAGGCTTTCTGGATATTCTCCGCTTTCAGCCAAGATCCACCTGTCATCAACAATGATATCTCTTGTTCCACACCCTCCTAAATTCAGCTTGAATTTCTGGCAGCTCCCCTGCCAATGAACTGCAAAAAGTGTTACTGATCTTCAGCAAAAATGTACTTGTATGTGATATTAATGATACTGTTTGGTAATTTCCGCATTGTGTGGGGTCACTTAGTTGGCCAGGTAGCTGTCTTCCAAATTTCTTGGCATAGGTCAGTAAATTACTTCCAGTGCTTCATCAGCTTATTGAGACATCTCAATTGGTATTCCATCAATTCCTGGAACTTTCTGTTTGGCTAGTACTTTCAGAGTGCCTTAGACTTTTCCCTTAATTACCACCAGTTCTTGACCACATATCACCTCTTGAAATGTTCACCTGTCAACCAATTCCTTTTGATGTAGTGACTGTGCCCTCCTTCCATCATTGATGCTTTCTGTTTCATTCACTTATTTTGCCCATAGAACCCGTCAATATTGCAGCGCAAGCTGGGCTTTTTCCTCAGCTTGAGATATGCTGACTGCGTTCTTCCTTTCTGGCTTTCTAGCTCCAGGTCTTTTGCAAATTACATTATAATACTTAGTCTTTTTCACCTTCCCCCCTTTGAAATTTTCTATTCCACTCTCTTTATAGAAATCATTTATACAAATATATGTTTGTATATGCATAAAATATCTAGAAGGATATATTATAAGCTGTTAGTGTTTTTCATAATTTGGAACAGGATTGGTAGGGGAAGCAGAGAAAGAGCAAGCAGGGGATTCCTTTTTTAAATCATAACATATGTTACTCTCCCCTCCCCACCGCCAATAGTGAATATGGATTACTTCAGAGAAGCATTTTTAAAAAAAAATAATTTTATTGGGGGCTCGTACAACTGTTATCACAATCCATACATACATCCACTGTGTCAAGCACATTTGCACATTTATTGCCATCATGATGCTCAAAACATGTTCTTACTACTTGAGCCCTTGGTATCAGCTCCTCATTCCGCCCCCCTCCCTTCCTCCCTCATGAATCCTTGATAATTTATAATTATTCTTCTTCCATGTCTTGCACTATCAGATGTCTCCCTTTACCCCTTACCTGTTGTCCATCCCCCTGGGAGGGGGTTTTAAGTAGGTCATTGTGATTGGTTCCCTCCACCTTCTTTTCTCCCCCCACCTCCCCCTCCTGGTATGGCTACTCTCAATATTGGTCCCGAGAAGTTTATCTGTCCGGTGTTCCCTGTGTTTCCAGCTCTTACCTGTACCCATGTACATGCTCTGGTCTAGCCAGATTTGTAAGGTAGAATTAGGGTCATGATATGAGTGAGAAAGCATTAAAGACCCAGAGGAAACGTGTATGTTTCATCTGTTCTATACTGCACCCTGACTGGTCTGTCTTTTCCCCACGACCCTTCTGTAAGGAGATGTCCAATTGCCAACAGATTGTCTTTGGGCCTTCACTCTGCACGCCCCCACCCTCATTCACATTAACATGATTTTTTGTTCTGGGCCTTTGATGCCTGATATCTGATCCCGTCAACACCTCATGATCACACAGGCTGGTGTGGAGAAACTTCTTTTAAAAAACAAAAAATGTGCTTGAGTTTACGTGGGGAGCTATTTTCCTAGGGCTCTTCATTTCAGCAAACCCAGGAATGTCCTCAAATTTGAGCTAGATATTTTAATGGCATTCTTGAAAATCAAATTCTAATCTTCATTTGCCAATACAACCAGGCAAGAAATAAAATACAGGAAGAACAACAACCAAAATAAATAAATAAACAATAACATTCTAATCGTACCGCAATGACGATGATTTTACGAAAGCTGTGCACTTAGGGTCTTTTACTGCAGTTCAGTGAGACTCAAACACGGAAAATACCGTGGAAGCTTGCAAGGTCTTTCTGGACTTAGTCCTGGAACTTTCTTATTAATATTCATAGAATTCAGTTTTAGAACGTGTTAAATGTAGATTCTGATTTAGCAGACTGGGATGGGACCTAAACAGACATGTCTAAGCATTCTGAGCAAGGATCGAGTCCAAATTCATCTTACCACTACACACACACACACACACACACACACGCCATCTCTTTGTGATTTTTTTTACTTTACTCTTCAAAGTGTTTTCCTCCTATATATTATTAAACAGTATAATATGTGAATTATGTCAATAAAATTGTTCCAAAAATTTTTTTTTACGTTTCCTCCCTCACCCGCTCTATCTCAAGAACCTTTACTCTCATTACAGGTTTCATCCGAGCACTGCAGACATTTCAGGCAGCTGTGGATGCTGCTTCTTTTGTACTCACCGAGGTCCCTGTGCATATTCATGTTACAGAACTTACTATACTTTTACACACATGTCCATTTCCCTAGAGGATAGAAAATGTCCTTGGCATGCAGATATCCAATAAATGTTTTCTGAAGAAGAATTCTTAAGATTTTGAGTTTCTATCACCACTTTTAAAACAACAGTGATCATAATTACTGTATATACTCGAGTATAAGCCGACCCAAATATCAGCCGAGGCACCTAATTTTACCACAAAAACTGCATTAAAAATGTGCCGAAAGTTCGTGGTGGGGGAGGGAAAAAATGAGGAGCTGATACCAAGGGCTCAAGTAGAAAGAAAATATTTTGAAACTGACTGTGGCAGCAATTGTACAACACTGCTTGATGTGACAGAACTATGGAATGTTATGATTTTGTAAGAGCTCCAAATAAAATGATAAAAATATTAAAAATAATAATTTTTTAAAAGGCACAATATTACCTTAAATATCAAATGCTTTCCAACTTACCTTCCTCATCTATCCACTTCATGGTGAAAAGCTGTTCACTGTCGAAAGAACACATATCTCGCACTTCACTACAAAGACCTTCAAAGGAGATTGAAGGTTCAAAATGCGTTATCATGATATCCCTGCGAAAGAAAAAGTTTTAAGTCAGACAATTATTAAAAATAATAATGCTTATTATTTTTACTTGTTACTTATTACTGAGTAGCTGATATTTGATGGGCTTGAGAAATTTTGTAAATGCATGATATATTACTGTCTCTTAAAAGTAAAAAAATACTAAATAATGACAAAATAGAAATATTAGATTTGTCTTTACTACAGCCTTCCCTCCTAATTCAGGAGGCCCATCCTAATGACACTGAAATATGGTATCGTTCCACTTTTGCTTTAATATTAGTTATCAGAAACTCACACATTAGTAAGGCATTTTACTCCACAGAACAAATGTATTATTGATAAATCTCTGCCTTATATTTATAAGAACTCTGTTCCAGTTTTTAAAATGTTTTATTTTTAGTAAAAAGTGGCACAACCTAACACATACCCATTCAACAAATTTCTACATGTACAGTCTAATGGCAATGGTTACATCTGTCACACTTTGTCAAGCACGCGCACTCTCCCAATATTGCTTCATCGTCACTGACTTAGACGCACTGCCCTCCCTCATTTATACCTTAACATTACAGTTGTCAGTTTGATTTGATATAGGTAATTCTTTAAAGGACTGCAATGCTCAAGGCAAACAGTCTTTCCTAATTCAGTTAATTCAGCTAAACTTTAATTTGAAGGTTACTTCAAAGGACAGTTTCAGTTCAAGATTTAAAATGTTCTTAGGGTAACAATTGTGGGGGTTCCTCCAGCCTCAATGAGCCCAGTAAGTCTGAGTTCTATAAAGAAATTTTAAAATCTATTCCATTTCCCCTCTCCTGTTGGTCAAGACTTATCTATTAAATGTTTGATCAAAACATTCAGCAAGGGTAGCTAGGCACCATCAATTTCGTCTGGTCTTACTGCAAAGGAGTAGTTCATGCAGTCACCTATGCCTTCAGTTCAATCCTCAATTCTTGGGTCTGCTACTCCAGGTGAACAGAAACCAACTGCTGCATCTGGTTCCAATTTGTATCTCAGCCTGCCCCACCACTTCCAACAGAAACACTCTACTACAGACACCTGGGTCACTCACAACCTCCACATGAGGGGACTTCAGAAAGTTCATGAACATTTTACATTATCCTTTCACTCAATTCTTAGAGGAGTTTTTTAAAGCACCCTTGTTTAAGACCTGCATCCTTGGACTCTTTAATTATGTCACTCCCTCAAGCTGCAGCTCAGTTTACAGTGGAAACAACTCTTCACCAGGCACTTCAACATCCACTTCCAGTAAACCTTCTCCAGCCACACAAATAGAATGCTCTTTATTTCTAAACCCACCCTACTTGTATCTTAGACTCCATTTTTTGTTATTTGACTCATCATCCACTGCGGCACATCTTCAACTAGACAGTGAACAACTAGAAGGCAAACATTCTTGGACTTTTTAATATAATTACATAACTACTTAGACACTCAAATGTTTTTTGCCTGGATGTAGAGGTACTTCCCATGAGAAACCCCCACCTTCCAGAAAATGTCCTTTAACAAAGAATATTATTGTTTTCTTTTCTTATAAATATTTATGGAATACTTACTATGATCCAGGTGTTTAAACCTTCTCTTATTTAATCTTCACAATTGTCTAATAAGATATACTAATCAAATTTTACATTTTTAAAAAGGCACAAAAATACTTGCTAAAAATTTCATAGGAAATGAAATATGAATTCAAATCCAAATCAGCTATTGACACTGTGGTGGATGCTGCGATCTGACCTTTGTTCCCAATCACCCGAGTCCCCAACAGCGATATAGGATTTCCTCTCCGCTGCTGGAAATGCTGCCAGAACAATCCTCAGTTGTTAACTCACTTCTGAGAATGACTCCTCCTCTCTGGTCAGATCTCCCTCCTGGGAAACCTGTTCCACGGACAGACATAACAACCCTAGACACTATTTGCAAGAACTCTGCTGTGTCAACTCTTGTGTTCAGAACTCCCCAGAACGCCAGACACGGTTCCTGCTGACGCGTCAGTGCAGCCAGATTTTTACCTAAGCTTGCTTTCTTCCCAGTTCTTTTGTTTCACAGGTGTCATTCCTACGAGCACTGCCCTCCCCATGCTTATCATGAGAAATCACTTCCACAGCAGCTTCCACCCAATGGGTAACTACTAATACTACATATATATGTATATATATATACATATATATATATTTTTTTAATAGAAATGGAATGGGTACAATCTGTCAATTCCACTTTGAGACTGACCGATCTAATCTTTGTTTTACAGATTAATTTACATTGGTACATGATGACTTGATTTTATTTATTCTGTAGAGAAAAAAAACAGCATTGCTAACATATGTAACTTCTTTTTTAAATCTATCTTCTCTGACTACATGTAAAATCCATGAGAGCAGGCACTCTGTTTTGCTCATTGTTATACCTGAAGCAGTACCTAGAGCGTTTAATACTAGGGGGCTTCAAAAAGTTCATGGAGAAATGGAATTGAAAGATAATGAAAAATTTCCACTAACTTTTCGAAGACCTTTTGTATGTGTTGAGTGAATGGAGGTGTCACATGTTGTACTCTGAAAAAGGAGCATGGGAAAATGTAGAAAGGAAAAAGCAAATCAGAAAGCAAGAATGCCAGGTAAGAGGCAGCCACAAGATAATGGTTAAAAGCATGAAAACTGAGCCCAGTGTCCTTGTTTAAATGCTGCCCCCTAACACTTACCAGCTGTGTGACCTTGGGAGCATTAGCTCATTTCTCTGGGGCTCAACTTCCTCATCTATAAAATGAGGACAGCAACTCAACGATTGTTATAAGGATCTGATGGGTTAATAAATAATTATAGCATTCAGAACAGTGCCTAGTATAATTGCACACTGTTTAATAATTTTTTAAAAGCAAACCTTTTATATTCATACAATACTTTAAAGAGATGTGAAACCTCATTAGAAGATAAAAAGATGTACGGATGGCCCTGGCTGGGCACTGTTTTGTTCTGTTGTACGTAACACGGGACTGGAAGTTACTCAACCTAACAATCACCACCATCTTCTAAGTGTTTCTTGATTAGTTTAATGTGGTAGAGAGAACATACTATGATAGCCCTTCCAATGGACCCACTGAAATGACTAACTATCAAAATCTGGGGTGTGGGGGTGGGGGATGGAAGCAGGAATGTACCAACAGCAGACCAAGAAGTGTAAGAAAACCCTGGACAACTGGAACTGGTATAAAATTGCCTAAGAAACATACTAGCTCAAGACAGCAAAAGAGGAACCTTAGATGTTTTATTGACAGTTTTATTGATACAAGATTATTTCGCCCTCTCTATGTCTCAAATCATACCACTTGGCTCTATAAAGTGTACAGTTAAGCATTCTTTACACATGCTTCTTTTAAATTTGCTTTAAAAAGGAATTTAGGCTTTAACTTGTAGAACTACTATGTTATAAACCTTTACAATATAAAAATTACTTAGAAAAGTCAAGATAAGTGAAAGGAAGTATAAATTCAAAATTAGCTTTATCTTTCCTAGTTGAGAGTCAATATTGTGCCTAAAGTTAATAATTTAACAATAAAAGAAGGGGAAAGGTTTAAGTGTATTATGTAAAGTTATAAATGTAACCTCACGAACTAAACGCAGTCAGGAGAGAAGATAATGCTGAAATGCTAAGTTCCTCATCTTTTATATTGGTCAAGAGATACAATAAAACAAACAAACAAAAAAATTAAGTGGTTAACTCTATTGCTGCAAATTCACTCACAATGTGGTACAGCATACACGGGAAAAAGTCATGAAAACTTCTTAGAGGGAATACCTTGAGGGAATGAGTCATCGGAAACGGGGATCAAGATCATCATGACTTTAGGAGACACCAGGGTCAACTGGCGTACAGTTCACAAAGACAATGCCCTACATCCTACTTTGATAAGTACTGACTGGAGTCCTAAAAGCCTGTGAGCAACCATCGAAGGTGCAAAAAATTGTCTCTCCTGTACGGAGGAAAGAAGAGCACTGAAAATCAAAAGACATACAGAAACAATCAGTCCAATGTTCTCCGGAACCAGGCAAACTACAGTCTTCACAAGCCTGAGACTAGAAGAATGAATGCTGCCTTAGCATTCCCAAGTGCGCTGAAAAGGGTCACATTAGGAGGACTTGGACAAAGTGAGAGAAAAAGATGGAAGCAAACCCAAAATCATAAAGGAGAGACTGGTGGACCCCAAGATTATGGTCTTTAGTCACCCTGTAGCCTGGAAATGAACTCCTCTGTATTAGAATAATCAACCATTTAAGATCAAAGGGGCAGCATTTAACCAAGGCCAAAGTTCCCAGAGAGAGGGAGAGAGACAGCACGGAGGCAGGAAATGCAGGGAGCTGGTTCACTGAGAAGACTAATGCAGGAGCTAAAACAACGCATATGAACTGTTGAATGTAAAACTATGGTCTGCTCTTTAAATCTTCACCTAATTCACAATAAGGAGTTTTTAAAAAGGAAAAATAAAAACAAAATTTGTGAATTGGGAGAAGCAGCCAGTAAAAGCACCACAAAACCAAACCAAAACAAAACCACCAAACTAGCTGCCATGGAGTCAATGCTGACTCACAGTAACCCCGATATAGCAGGGTCGAACAGTTGCTCACCTGAGTTTCGGCAACATTAACTCTTTTGGCACAGAAGTAGAAAGCCCCTCTTTCTCCTAGGTCGTTCTCCCTCGGACCCGTTGGTGGTGTCAAACTGCTGAACTTGTGCATCACCACAATGCCATCACCACAGACAAAGGCCATATGATTCGGCTTTTCTTTTTGTTGTTGTTAAGTGACTCCGAGTTGGTTCCAACTCATAGCAAGTCACCCTGTGTACAACAGAGTGAAACACTGCCTGGTCCTGTGCCAGCCACCATTGTTCTTATGTGTGAGCCGGTGGTTGCAGCCACTCTACCAATGTACCTTGCCACGAGCCTCCCTCTTTTTCCAGCTGCCCCTCTACTTTCCAAGCATGTTGTCCTTCTCCAGGGCTGCTCTCTTCTGGCAACATGTCCAAAGTATGCGAGACAAAGTCTCCCCATCCTTGCCTCTACGGAACGTCTTCCAAAACAGATTTGTAGAGAACAGAGGTGGAAGGAGGGCAGACTTTTTGCTTAGCCTCTTCTGAATGATGTGTTGCTGGTTCTGTGTGACTCCGGGCAACCCCATGTGTGCAGAGTAGATCTCCACCACAGCGGTTCCAGGCTGTGGCCAGAGACTTGTCTTCCATGGCACTTCTTGATGGGTCCTAACTGCCAACCTCTCAGCTTGTAGTTGAGCACTGAACCACAGTGCCAGCAAGGGACATCTTTTTGAATGGTATAGGTTTCTATTAATTTTTCTACCACGTGAGTGTATGATTTTTTTTTAAGTTGAAATATTTTAATATTAAGAAACTCAAAATTAAAAATAGGCCCTTCATCTAATGACATTAAAAAGAAACTTGTTCGGGGGAAATGAGGAGCTGATGCCAGGGCTTAGGTGAAGAGCAAATGTTTTGAGAATGATGAGGTCAATGAATGTACAAATGTGCTTTACACAATTGAAGTGTGTATTGTGATAAGAGTTGTATGAACCCCTAATAAAACGATTAAAAAAAAAAACTTGTTGCCTTAATCTTTCTTTCAAAAAAACTCGCAAGACTCCTAGTACAAGGACATACCGCTTGTGAGAATGTATTTGGAATTAAATCAGAAGAGAAGGAATGGGTCCTACAGAGTGCCAAGACAGCCTGTTTTTCTAATGCAAGGAGAAAAATTAATATACTAGACATCATCACAACATGAATTCTACATTAAGATCCACTTTGGGTTGAACTACTAAACCCATTAATGAAAACATCTGCAAACAAGAGAGATTTTTCTGATATCATAAACCAAAACATATTTCTAGAACATACGAACAGCACACTTAGCACTTTGGGCAAAGGTGCTACAAAAGGCCTCTTTAAAATGTTGAAGAGTAAAGACATCTTGAGTAATGTGCACCTGATCTGAGCCATGGTATTTCCAATCACTTCGTATGCATGTGGGAGCTGGTCAATCTGCTGTCTTTGAATTACACTATCATCAAACAACGCTCAACAGACCGTGGGCTGCCAGGACAACAAACAAATCTGCTTTGGAAGAAGGACAGCCAAAATGGCTGCTCACAAGGGAGGGTGGAGGGATTTTGCCTTCTGTACGATCAGGAGGGCCTAGTTCCTGGAGAATGACAGAACTCTTGGTAAAGTGAAAGGTCAGTGAGAACGGGGAAGCTCTGCAACGAGACTGACAGACACCGTGGCTGCAGCAATGGGCTCCTGTGTAACAATGTGAGCTTGGTGCAGGACTGGGCGGTGTGTCATTCTGCTGCACATGTAGGGTCCCCAGGACTCTCAGAACTGACTCGAGGGTATCTAATAATAATACATATGTTTTATAACATCCATGCAACCCTGAAAAAGTTTAGGTACATAAACCCTTAAGAGATTTAATGAACAATTTCTGCTTTATCAACTACCACTCCTTAAGTTCCAGGAACTAAAGTATGTAAGGGAGTTTTGTACAAACACTTCCTAAGTAATTGGAAAAATACCATGTTGATATACTTCACAATAACTAGATTCTTACGAGAGCTAAAAGTAACTACAAAAACAGATATTACATTCTGAAGGTATAAAACAAATTACCATATATACTCGAGTGTAAGTCAACCCGACTATCAGCCGAGGCACCTAATTTTACCACAAAAACTGCATTTAAAAAAGTGCTGGATACTCGGCTTATACTCGAGTGTATACGATATATAAGATTTTTTAAAAAATCATTTTATTAGGGGCTCATACAACTCTTATCACAATCCATACACACATCAATTGTGTAAAGCGCATTTGTACATCATTCTCAAAACATTTCTCTCCCCTTAAACCCTCCGCATTAGGTCCTCAATTTTCCCCTCCCTCATGAGCCCTTGATAGTTTATAAATTGTTATTTTGTCGTATCTTGCCCTGTCCGACTTCTCCCTTCATCCACCTTTCGGTTGTCTATCCCCCAGGGAGGAGGCCACACACAGTTCCATGCAATTGGCTCCCTCCTTCCTACCCACTCTCCCTCCACCCTCCCTGTTTTGCCACCCACACCACTGGTCCTATAGGGCTCATCCATCCTGGATTCCCTGGATTTTCAGTTCCTATCTGTACCAGTGTACATCCTCTGGTCTAGCCAGACTTGCAAGGTCAGATTCGAGTCATGGTGGTGGGAGCGGGGAGGAAACATTTAGGAACTAGAGAAAAGTTGTATTTTTCATCGTTTTTACATCGCACCCTGACTGGCTCATAATATGTAAGATTTTTTTTCCCTCTGGTTTTAATATCAGTATTAGCATAAATTATCTTACCATGAGTCTCCAACAGAATTCAATCTGCTTCACCACAAAGATCCCCAAAATGTTAAATTTAGATACAGTTTTAGTTGAATGTTTCAACTTTGCTATTGGGCTTCAGAAAACAAACTGCTGTAAGTTCTATTATGTTCCTATGTTCTAAAATACAGAATTTAAAGTTTTTCCTGAAGACTAATGGCTGATTTCAAAGGGGCAGTTCTACCCTGTGCTATGGGGTCACTATGATATGGAATCAGCTTGATGGCAGTGGGAATCAAAGCTGTGGCTTCTGAGAGGATTGGCTGGGCAACCCAATTCAAGGCAGAGAGGGTAGCTAAAAAGGTTATATTATATGATAATTCTTTTGGGGAATCCCCAAAGGGTTCTCAAAAGACAAATGATGATCAAGGGGTCTCATTATGAATTCTGAAGAAAATTGAAAATCACATTGTAAAAAAGGAAGAAGAAAGCCAGGAATTCTTTTCCATCAGGACAACACACTTCCTCATTATTTGAGGGTAGCAAGGGCTGTCTCAGGAGAATTTCATTGAGAAACCTTCCTCATATGCCCTACAACTCTGATTTTCCCCTCAGACCACTGATTATTCCCCAAACTCAAAGAACAGTTAACAGGAGCACAATTCGAGTCTCTTGAGGATGCCAAACTGTCATTTTCACATGCTGTCAACAGAAGACTGCAGAAATCTAAAGAGAAGGAAACACCGCCTTTGGGATTGTACAGACTTAGATGATGTCTGTATCAAGAAGTGGCTTCATGTCTTGAAATTCTTGTTTAATAAGAGATCTCTGATTCTACAGAAATACTTTTTTACTGACTGGTGATCTGATGATGTGTTTCTACCATCATTCTCAGGCACATTCCTGCATGGGTTGTCATGCACAGGGCTGGGCACACAGCAGGCACGATGACTGACTGCATGCTCCGTGGATTCTAGACCTCTCTCACTGGCTACCTCATAAAGTACTTCAAACTCAAATTTTACTTCCTCACTCCAGGGAACAAATTCTTTTCCCACAACTATCTCCCTTCCACATTCTCCTCGGTCAACCAGCAGCACTACCGTCTCTCTTTCTGCTATAGACAATCAATCTCAAATTTATATGGATTCTACCCCGTAAGAGCTCCTCTGGGTTCACAGACTCTTTTGCATCCCGCATCTAGACGTCAAAGGCCTCCATATTCCAACAGGGATCTTGCTAAAACGCAAAGTCAAATTCCTTCCATGGGCTCTTCCTTTCCAACTTGGTTCCAGTACTATGGCTCCCGCAAAGAAGGGCAGTTCTGCCCTTCTGGAAGTCGTGGCCAGAGAGTAAACCTTCAACAGGCAGAAGAGCATCCACACTGTGCGCTTCAAGAATTGTGCCCGAGAACACTCAAGAAGAATCCGAAATTTGCCATGAAAGACATGGAAACACCAGATGTAAGAATGGGCACCACGCTCAACAAAGCTGTCTGGCCCAAAGCAATCAGCAATGTCCCATACCAGACGTGTCCGTGCACAGTTGTCCAGAAAATGTGATGGGGGTGAAGATTCCCCCAAAACATGCTGTATATACTGATTACTTATGTGCCTGCCATCACTTTTGAAAACCTACACAATGTGGTTGAAGAACAAATGGCTGATTATCAAATAAAGTCATAAGACTGCAAAAAAAAAAAGCAAAGTTGACCACTTATCTGTCATACTTAAAAGTTTCACCAATGAGACAGTCCCTCTTAGAAAGGCCTCACAGAACGAAGGATAAATCCAGGGTGTGGTGTGGCACTGATGAACCACACAACTATCCTCTAGTTTTTGTTTTAACTCATTTTATTGGGGGCTCGTACAACTCATCACAATCCATACATACAAATGTGTCATGCACATTTGTACATTTGTTGCCATCATCATTCTCAAAACATTTACTTTCTACTTGAGGCCCTGGTATCAGCTCCTCACTTTTCCCCCTCCATCCCTGCACCCATCCCCTTCTTCACAAACCCTTGATAATGTATAAGTTATTATTATTTTGTCATGTCTTACACTGTCCGCCATCTCCCTTCACCCACTTTTCTGTTGCCTGACCCCCGGGGAGGGGGTTATATGTAGATCCTGTGATCGGTTTCCCCTTTCTACCCCACCCTCTCCTCACCCTCCCGGTATCGCCACTCTCACCACTGGTCCTGAAGGGAATCATCTGTCCTAGATTCCCTGTGTTTCCAGTTCCTATCTATACCAGTGTACATCCTCTGGTCTAGCCGGATTTGTAAGGTAGAATTGGGATCATGATAGTGGGGGCGGGGAGGAAGAAGCATTAAGGAACTAGAGGAA
>NW_022111320.1:16990583-16996127 GCF_000313985.2 Echinops telfairi | reverse complement strand
TATCATCTAGTCCTTTAAGATTCCCTCCCCTTACTGCTCTGGTCGTACGTGATATACCTCATTGGTCATGTTAGATTTGCGTATGTACATTTGTACATACATTTAAGATCGCTCAAAGCATGGTAGTCAAGATAGAGGGCTCCCCAGTGACAGGAATAAGGATCCAGAAGAATAAGGGAAGTCAGGGAGGTAGAGAGGAAGGAGGGGAGAAGGCAGTTGATAGCACTGATGATTATATAGCCCCACCTGACGAGACTAAACAGAACTGTATGGGAAGGGACGGGATATATTAAAAAGAGTAAGATGTGTCAATACAAATGTTATTTAATAAAAAAATTTTTTCACCAATGGAAAAAAAAATTTGAATCCTCCAGTATGATGTGCTGCAGTACGATATTCTTTAAAATCTAGATTGTCAACCTTTTTAGCCTCACTTTTCATCAGTATTCATTCATACTTTATGTAATTCATCCCCATAACTTAACGTAACTCAAGTTACGGAGATGAATATTCCCTTATTACCATCAAGTTGATGTCGACTCACAGCATCCCTGTAGGATAGGGCAGAACTGTCCCTGAGTTTCCAAGACTTTAATTCTTCACAGGAGCAGTAAGCCCCAACTTTATCCCGTGCAGTGTCTGGTGGCTTGAACTAACGACCTTGCAGTTCGCAGGCAAATCATAACCACCAGGGCTCTTACCATGAACTAATAAGGGAATGTGGGACCAAGAGGGTGCTGAGTGATGCAAATCAGCTGTTAACTTAAAGGCTGGCAGTTAAAGCCCATTTCTTGCTACCAAGACCTGGCAATCTGTTTCCCTGCTGATTACATCTAAGTAAAGTGCACGGAAAAGCCCTTCTCTGTAACACATGGGGTCACCATGAGATGCAATCAACTCCACAGCAATGACTTTGGTTGCTTCCTTAAACCCATCTTAGTTCCCCAAATACAATATACATTTGCTCAATGCTTAGAACTATCCTTCATCCAACAAGATCATCTATCAGGCAAATTCCCTATTCATCCTTTTAATACCTCAGACATTCCATCTTTAGGAAGGCTTCCTTCATCTCATGGATTCCTTCCCCGATATCCATTCCTATTATTGTGGTGGTTGTGTGCCCTCAAGCCCATTGGGGTTCATAACTCCGACAGAACAGAATTGTCCCACAAGGTTTCCTCATCTGTATGCCTTACAGAGCCGACTACCAGAGCTTTCCTCTTGGGGAGTCGTTGGTGGGTTCAAATCACAGGTAGACCGTTTAGTTCACAGCTGAGCACTTAACCATTAAACCACCAGCCCCCTATAGCCTTCATGCAACTACCTTTTGTGCACATGCATGACACATACATACGTCGATTTTAAGTCTTTATTTTGTAACTGCCCACATCTTTTCCCTCAAGAAGCCCTGATGGCAACAGGTTAAAGCTCTCCGCAGAAATACCTAACCAGTCAATGGTTCTGAGTGACTGGCAGTCCTACGGAGCAGTTCCACTCTGCTCTAAGAGCTCCCCATAAGCCAGATAGGCATATATTTTCCCTCACAAGCCTCTTAGCTCCTTCGAAGCAGAGCCTTCTATTTATATTCACTTCTCCATGCTCTGTGCCCACCTCGTCCTCAGCACTGTGCACCTGTCTTATGGTAAGTGTTCAACAGTAGCTGGCAAACCAGGATTAAAGACTCTTTGGGAATATCTAAAATCCTCAATACCACTTAGGGCAATAAGGATTAACATTCATGGTTTAATGAGGCTCATTTCAATCATATTAAAAACAAAACAACACGCAAGTTCTACCTTAAAAAGGGCGGTGGGAGTTGTATCCCAAAGCCACCAGTAGCTAAAAACCTCTAGGAAGAATATTCCTCCACAGAGCTGCTTGCTCAGATACTCGGGGCGCACATGGTTTGTCTTGGCCTCTTCACTCTCAACTCCATAGATTCAGTCTCCGCTGCTAACATGCAATGCATTCCAAATTTCCTAATTCACGTTTCTGTGAGGCTTGGTCTCAGTGTTTTGTTCGTTTGTTTTGCAGCAGGTCACTGTGGTCTAAGTTGTGGATGAGTTGCCCCAGGGATAGGTGCCATTCCAGGAGCTGCAGGGCCAGCCAATCAATCGATCTTCCCCAATTGTCAACTCAGGATATTTCTATTTCCCTAGCACCCTCGCTAACGTCTATCACTGCAATAATTTTGCAATACTTTATAAACAAGTTCTGTCAAGACTTGTTCATGGTGAGAAAAATCTTGCAAACATCTTCACAGAACCAGCTACGCATTCCAAACACACAAGGAATTAACAATACCTTTTTTCTGGATGGTCATGGGAGGTTGTCTCCTCTGGTCTGTACTAAGCAATGGCTTTGAATGTGTTTTCCCTAGCATTTTGCAAAATGTCACATATCTTTAGAAGGTGAAGAGATTAGCAGTCCAGACATTTCTCTTCAAACTCTACCCCAAAGCATCAAGCTAAAGTCCACTTAAGGATAAGTGTGTACAACGTGAATCTACTCCCCAGCAGCAAACCTCTTCCTCTTCCTCCAAACTAACAGCACCAGGTAAGGTCTGAAGAAGGCAACTCCCGGACAAGCCCCCCAGGAGGGAGAGAGCCATGCATACTATGAGAAAGACACTCAGGTGACTTCCAAGAACATCCCATTCTCTTGGCTATTAAGAATCTCCTGCTTAAAACTAAAAAGAAAAAAAATCAGGTGAAACTTTTGTTCCATCTGGGAAGATGGCATATGTTCATGAAAATCATATGTAAACAGTAGAAACATTTTTTTAAAAGAGGGGGCAATATATTGACTAGTTTTTCTGGCCTATCCAATATCTAACCAGGCCTGGAAAGACGTAAGGAGCTCTGGTGGCGGTGTGGGTGCACGTTGGTCTGCTCACCCAAGGCCAGCAGTTGGAGGCCATCGACTGCTCGTGGGAGAAAGAGGCGGCTTTTTATTCCTGGAAACAGTTACACTCTCAGAAACCCACGGGGCAGTTCTGACCTTTCCTCTCAGGTCACTCTGAATCAGAACTGACTTCATGGCAGGGAGTCTGGTTTGGGTTGGTTTAGGAAGAACTATTGTTGGAGGGTATAAGGGGAAGGCCATTCAAAAAATCTTAGGGAAAAGAAAACTTTCCCAAATGCAGATTGTCCTCACATTTCTTGGTATAAAGGCAGGATTTTCTATTTTTAATTCATGTAAAACAGTGGTTCTCAACCCCAGTTCCTCATGCTGTGGTGACACCCCAACCCTAAAATTATTTTCGATGCTACTTCATCACTGTAATTTTGCTACTGTTATGAATTGGGCAACCTCTGTGAAAGGGTCATTCGACCCCCAAAGGGGTCGCGACCCACAGGTTGAGAACCACTGATGTAGAAGGTGTTCTAGTTAGCCAACCTGTTTATTATCTCTCCTAGTTGGTGACTCATTTCATTTCATCTGGAATAATGAGCAGCTGACTATGTAATACCACAACCATCAGCTTAGACTATATAGTTAATAAACATAATCTTAACAGATCTAATTTCATAGGACAGAGATTGATAACATTTAGAGAATGCTGGGTGTTTTTCGTCTTTAAATGTAACCTGCTTGAAATAAAAGTGCTAGTATAGAGCTATCCTTGAATAAAAAGCACTAAAAGTGCCAAGGGTTAATTCTTGTCTTTGCTTAGCAAACCTCAGACATTTTTCAAAGACAAGGGCATTGTCTTGACTACCAGAGAGCATGGTCCCTCTGCTACCTACAATCAGGTAGAATCCGGTTCTGTGTCCCATTGGGTCTCTATCACTCCCTCCCTGCCTCACAAGTTAAAGCACTAACGTAAAGACCGGAGCCATACGCTAGACAACATGAGATACCTGTTCCCCAAGTGCAGCATACTTTGACTTCTCGCCACCACTCTGATTTACTAACTAGGCCTATTTATGTTTGTCCAACTAATACAGTAGAAAAAGCACCATTTTCATCTTTCATAGCTGAAGCCGCTCGAGACTACCTATGGATAGTAAGGCAAGAATTTATATTAGTTACAGTCATAAATGTAACCAGAAGAACATGCTAATTTAACAACCAGCAATTGAGAGGCGCTGGGAGGAAAGGAAATAGAAAGTCCAGTGTGCTCATTTTCTCGGCTTTCAGGGGAAGCAATTTCTAATTCTCTCTAAAGTTGACAAGTCACAAAACACAAAACTTGTAAACTGTCAACAGTAGTTACCTCTGGAGGCTGGGGAAGTGGGGAGGGGGTTGCTTTTCTGTTTTAATAGTATATACTTCTGTACAATGTGCATGTGTGTGTGTTTAATCTCATTTTTTTCAAAAACAGAGTCAAGCTACTACAGAGAGGCCAGCGGCTTCATGGCAGCAAAACAAACAAGTCCTCACAGCAAATCAATAAAGCACTCAGGGGCTTATTTTTGTCTTTGAAATTAAAACACGAGAAGCAATTTGAGATTCTTCTATCTTCACTGATCCTCTCAGGAATGTAAAAAACCATGCATGGCAGTTTCAACCTTGTTGCACTTGAGGGTTTTTTTTGTTTTGTGCATTTTTTAAGTGCTTGAGTCTACGAAGCAATTTAGTTCTGCCTGGACAAGCAGCTGGTTTTTCTGTTAACCCTTCGTCTCAATTCCTTATGCTCACGTTAACAATTCAACTGCTTCATGCTCCTAAGTAACGTCATCGCAAAGAACTTCCAAAACTCACAACTGAATTCAAAGGGGGAGAGGGGCACACCTTGGAGCAGTGATGGCCGAATATGACTTAATACAACGGTCTTAGCGGTGGGGTGTTTCTGGTAACCACGGGTGTTAGTTATCCTTTGGGTAATCGTGTGAGTAAAGACAACAGAATTTTAACACTGTGCCTAGGCTCGTCGTCCTCTCACCTTGCAATAGCTCACCCTATAGGATGGTCCCTGAATTCACAATGGAAGGGTTCACGAAATTCTAATCAACACCTCTGCAAACGAATCTTGGCAAGACCCATGCGCCTATTGCACACATTCCTGCAAACGCATCAACTTCACACTTCAATAATAACTTCTGTGTCTGAGATATTGGCAGCCTGACCACAGTTCAGATAACACTTCGTGGTGATAAACCTGGCTTTAGAGAACCAGGCTTCCTGGTGGGAGTCTGGGATTTTAACCCGGTAGCAACTGAGTTTACAGAGACACCACTTGGAATCCTCAACTCTCCACCAGAACACATCCAGACTTGACAAAGTGCTCCCTGATCTCTCCGCGGGTGTCTCTCCGCACCCACCCAAAGCACCCATACTCTCTCCCAAAGCTCCTCCCTCAGATCCTACCCTGCCCAGGCACCACCACACCTGGGGGGTGCCTCCAACTCTGCGCGCACCCACCCAGGGTCCCCGGAGCGTGCTTTCAGCCCCAGCCGCCCGCAACACTTTCAACCCCTCACCCTCCCCTCCCTCCAGGCCAGATCCAGCCGGCCTTTCCCCTCGCCTCGCGCCCTCACCCCTGCCACTCACCCGCGGTAGTAGGCTTTCACCCGGACCTGATGAGAATGGTCGCCG
>NW_022111320.1:16986862-16989924 GCF_000313985.2 Echinops telfairi | reverse complement strand
GGCGGGCGCAACCACCGCGCCCGCTCCGAGACCTCGCTGCTGGGCCGAACCACTCCTCGGGGGTGGAGGAGAGGGAGGCGCTGATCGCCGCACCAAACACGCTGGGAGGGGGCCTTTCCGGGAGATGTGATTCCGATGCGGACCCATGGGTGACTGTAGTTCTGTAAAAGAAAACCTTTCTCGACCAGGGAAATGTAGTAGATAACAAACGCTGTGGTATCTCATCCCACTTTCCCAATTTGGTCGCGTCTTCTTCAGACGGCCGCTTGGGATTCGGGGTAGAGTTGGGTGGGGGATTCTGGGATTTGGAGTTCCAATAGGATTCTGGGACTTGAGGATCCTGGAGTGTGGAATGCGGGGTCGGGGTGGGGGTGTCTCCCTGGGCCCGTTTGTCCCCAGGCTGGGACCTGGGAGCCGTTGGTGTGGACTTTCAGAATTCAGCTTGGGCATCTGACGACCTGGAAAGGATTGGGATTCATCGCGATTAACACTTTGTTCAGGGATGAAATCTTCCTTCCAGTGCCTGTCGAGTGGGTCACATAGTGACCCTGTATGTACATCTAAATTATATAATATCTTCGGAGGGGGACAGAGAAGGGGACTGTGATTACCTAGTTAGTCTAGCCGCTTTCTTGGGAATAATTTAAGATTTGTAACAAATATAATCATGAATGTAAACAAGGCCACCTTTTTTTCCTTCTCAGTCTCCATACCTACTAAATCGATAAACTGCTATTGCACGGGATCCCGGGTGCAAATGAATACTTAGTCAATCAATCAACCAACCCGTTAATGACGGATTGTTCTGCAACAAACCTATTAATGACGGAGTGTTCTACCAACACTGGTTAACCAAGGACTAGGAAGAATCCATCCTCGAGTTTAGTCTCTGACTTTCCTCTGTCTTGCTCTTTTACATAAAATCTAAAATTACAATTAGCATGGATCCAGCCACGGCATCTGTCATGGTACCAATACAGGTTGAAAGAGTTGGAATAATCAAGGGAAACCGGATTTATTATAATGAAACAACTCAGAAATTAGTATGACATCCTTCCATTGTTGCGCACTTGGATTATATACTCTAATAAATCTTCCCATGAAAGACTTGGTATTACGTTGTTGGCAATAAGGGACCTGCATCAGCATGTTAACTATGGATCAATTCAGTGTGCGGTATAAATTAGTGAGTGGTATTTCAGTTGAATTCATGGAAATGTTAGCATGCTAGCAGCAAGTTTGAAAGATTACATAATGCTCTAGAAAGGGGAATTTGCGCGCTTTCATCTCGGGCACCGACATACCACTCAGACTGAGAAAGTACCCGGAAACTTACGACCCTGTGAGCCCGACCACTGCTGCCTTGGCAAGCACCTGCGGCACCTGGAGTCCGACGGAATGCTGGGGACATGCGTCATCACAGGGTCAACTTCGGCAAACACCATCGGGGGACTTTGGAAAAATCCATATAAGGCATTACCACTTAAAGAGGAACCAAAGCTTCTACCCAACTTCAACCTATCTTGATAAATTGTGGCTTGTTCAGTGAGCAGACGGGAACTGCTCCCGTCACCGATGTGTGGCCCCGGCTACTGCAAAGTTCTGGGAAAGGGAAAGCTCCTAAAGAAAGTGAAGGCCAAATTCTTCAGTAGAAGAGCTGAGAAGATTAAGGGTGTTGGATGGGGGTGGGTGGTGGGTGCGCAGGGGTCAGTTTGTCTTAAAGCTATGTGAAATAAATAAATAAATAAATAGATCTTTAAAAAGCTAGGTGGAGGTTTAATTAAATATTTAAGAGTAAAACATTTTTCCCTTTAAAAAAAGGAAGGGAAATTTGTATTATAAGACGAGAAAGAATTTATAGGAAAGTGAAAAGTATGCCATGAAACTTTTTAATTTTCATCCCTAAACCTTGGCGGCTGTGATAATCTTTTATTATTGGCCTTATGGCTTGTCTTAAAGGGGCCATTGTTATTCCCCACTTAGCCATCTACAAGACCAAACTTTCTTCCATCTAGTTGGTTCCAACTCAGTCATACGGTCTGATATGCCAGGAATAACAAATTAAAGAACAATGGCATCGCACTCATCATTAAAATTGACATTTTACTATCTATTCTAAGTCCAATGGTGTCAGTGGTAGGGTACAACTTATTAAAATTTATACATCAACAACTGAAATTGATAAAGCATGCAACCAAGATGCATTGATAATTACTGCTGATTGGAATGTGAAAGTTAGAAACAAAAAAAGAAAGATCAATTTTTGGTAAACATAGCCTTGGAGACAGAAATTATGATGGAAATGCATGATAGAATTTTGCAATACTAATAACCCATTCATTGGAAATGGCTTTTTTCAATAACATGAACTTGTGGCTATATACATGAACCTCACTAGATAGAATACACAGGAGTCAAATTGACTACATCTGTTCAAAGAGACAAAGAAGTTCAATATCACCAGAACAAGGCAAGGGGCAAATCAGTTGCTCATTTGCAAGTTGAAGTGGAACCTGAAAAAAATAAAAAATGAGTCCATGAAAGCCAAAAATATGACCTTAAGTAAAAAACAAAAAAAACCTCATTTCTCTCTGGTTAATTCTGACTCATAGTGATCCCATAGGCCAGAGGAGAACTGCCTCTTTGGGTTTCTGAGGCTGTAAATCTTTCTCCCATGGTGGCTTACGAACTGCTGACCTTGTGGTTAGCAGCCCAGTAAATAGCCCACTACACCACCAGGGCTCCTCAGTGACTTTAAGTATATCCCCCACCTGAGTTTAGAGATCATCTCAAAAAGATTTGACATGACCAAAGCCTAAATTTGTGGTGGGATGACATCAAGAACATCATACATGAAGAAGGCAAAAGATCATTTTAAAAAGACCGGCGCTGACGACCGCCCGGTGATCATGCCTCTCGCAAAGGATCTCCTTCATCCCTCTCCCGAAGAGGAGAAGAAGAAACACAAGAAGAAGCACCTGGTGCAGAGCCCCAATTCCTACTTCATGGATGTCAAATGCCCAGGCTGCTATAAAATCACCACGGTCTTCAGCCATGCACAA
>NW_022111320.1:16977790-16986723 GCF_000313985.2 Echinops telfairi | reverse complement strand
AAAAAAAAAAAAGACCAAAATGTGTGTCAGAGAGACTGAAGCTTGTTCTTCAATATAGAATATGTAAAGTGAATGGAAGGAAGGATGAAGTAAAACAGCTGAATAAAAGGTTTCAAAGGGTGTCTTGAAAAGACAGAGTAAAGTGTTATAATGAAATGTGCACAGACCTGGAGTTAGACAACCAAAAGAGAAGATCATATTTGGCATTCCTCCATCTGAAAAACTGGTAAAAATTTAAATCTCAAATTCCAATATTGAAGGAAGCATCAGAGAAGATGGAGGGAATACACAGAGTCCATGTAGAAAAAAACAAAGGTCAGTGTTCAACCTTTTCAAGAGGTAGCTATGATCAAGAATCAATGGTACTGAAAGAAGTTAAAGTTGCACAGAAATTTAAAAAATAATTTTTACCTTTTGTAGTTGCTTCACTGGTAGAAGGTTTGTGGAGTTCCTTAAAAATTAACTTAAAAGAGAAAATATGAGGGAGCTTCAAAAAGTTTATGGAAAATGGAATTAAAAGATAATGGAATTTTACATGAACTTTTAAAAGCTCCCTCTTAGATATAAAATATAAACTTTGATAAGTATTATCTGGAGAATAGTATTAAGACTTCAGGCAGAAAAAAGCCAAACGTTTTTATACATCTTTTCATAGCTTTTATTTATATCTTTTATTCATTTGGGGGAAATTCTAAGCCATTATCACTTCAAGTATTCTTTCTATCTCAATGCATATTAACATGCATGTTAGGTTATTTGAATGTGTTCTGAATATCTCTTGTATGCTGCCCTATTCTGACTAGTTTTTAAATCTTTTTTTATTTTGTTTATCAAAAAATTCACTACCATCAAGTCAATGCGTTTTCTTTTTTTTTGTCAATTCTACTCATAGCAATCCTATAGGACAAGGTAGAATTGGGCCCTGCCATCGATTCAATGCTGACTCATAGTTTACCACTGTGGATTTCCGAGACTGTAACTGTTTACAGCAGTAGTAAGCCTAGCCTGTCTTCCTTGAGCAACTGGTGGTTTCGAACTGCTAACCATGAGGATTGCAGCCCAACGCATAACCACCAGGGCCCCTTTTATGTTGTTTATACAATGATACCGTGGTTGTAAAAGAGCTCCAAGCTTGAGCTTTCCACTACTTGAATAGCAGTTAGGGGGGGAAATCTGCTCCGTGTTTGTAACTTTGCTTGATAGTTGAACTGAAAATCCAATTTGAAAAAACCTGTAGTGGCTGAGAGTGAGTCACGTGTCTTGTCCCGCAGTGGACACAAAGGGGTGACGCTTCAGTGTAAGCACTACTCTCACTTAGACAACATAGAGCGCCTGTATTAGTACGTTAAAACATTTGTCTTTGTGGGTTTGTTGGTGCATTATCTGCGTAAAATATCATAAGTACGGCTCCAAAGCAAGTCAGTGACAACAGTAGTAAAGCTAAGAGGAACCTTGTGAGAACCACGAGAGAGTTCAAGAAAGAAAGAAATTGTGAAATTTGAATCAGGTCACCACTTGTCTGATTTGGAGGCTAAATACAACAGGGTTAAGTCAACATTATCAACATTTTTTTTTAAGGTGGGGTTAAAGCAGCTAATATAGCACAGGTGTGAAAACATTAACCATGAAACAAAGAATTCAGACCATTGAAGAGTTTGAAAATTTACTATTAAATTGGACAAATCAGAAACAACTGGATGGTGATAGTGTATCTGAGACAGTGATTTGCGAGCAGGCCAAAGGCTTCATAGTGAATTTATAAGTGGAATTTCGGGGCCTCAGAACCAATTAATTGGTTTTCTATTATTTCTTATGGGAAAAATATGTTCAGTTCTTGAACTTTTGGGTGTTTGAGCACGAATCTGGAATGAATTGAGGTATCATTGTGTGGTAGTTACATAATCTGGTGTCAACTTGTGAAGGGGTGGAGTGTAGCCTGTCAATCAGGTCCCAGCTTGATGACCTCATTTTGAGGTGCCAAGGAGGCCAGATACACTCGCTCCCTGCGAGACGTTACTGAAGACAAGCCTGATGGAGCTACTCTGATGCAGCCACAGCCCTGGAGCTGAAGGAGCTACGTGGAGACCAATGCCAGCATTGAGATGCTCCTATCACCACTGAGTGCACAAGACTTTCCACCCACTGGCCTGTGATCTTCCTGCATTCGGCATCATTGCCTGTATTTTGTGAGTCTGAAGAAGAATTTATAGTTTGGTATCAGACATAAGGGCTAATATTAGAATTATGGACTAGATCTGGAATCGGCTGGGATGTTTTCTCAATATGCGATATTGTATATAAAGCTCTTTCTTATACACATATGAATGTCTCTGGATTTGTTCTTCTAGTCAACCCAGACTCACACACACACACACACACACACACACACTGTATATAGTTTTAATGATCAATTTTCCAGTTTCCCATCTTCTGTGTTTAGGCTGATATTAAAACACACTTGATACAGTATTGTATTTTTTCAATTCCAGAATGTTCATAGATGCTCAAATAGTTTGCACCTTCACCCGTATATTTTCTTCTAGAAGGTGTATGGGTTTAGTTGTTACATTTAGGTCCTTAATCAATGGTTATTGTGGTGTCGGTGGTGGTGCTTAGGTGTCATTGAGTGGGTTGTGATGCACAGAGACCAACAGGGAAGAGACTGTAAACTAACCTCCTACAGTCCCTGTTCTTCTATTTTACTTCAAATGGTATTTACTAATACCCTCAAAGGACTCCTGGGCATTGGGCTGCTAACTGCAAAACCACCAGCCACTTCAGGAGAAAGACGAGGCTTTCTACTTTGGTAAAGAATTACAGTCTCACACCCCCCAGCCAGGGCGAAGAACAGCAGAAACCAGAGGGGAAGGGAGACAGCGCTTGGTGTGAGATTTGAGAATAATTAACAATCTACAACCTATCAGGGGGCCACAATGGCTTGGGGGGGCGGAGGTGGGGAGGGCAAAAAAGAGGAGCTGATCCCAAGGGCTCAATGGAAAGTAAATGTCTAGAAAAGAACGATGGAATATATGTACAAATATGTCAGATACAACTGATGTATGGTTTGTAACCAGAGTTGTAAGAGCCCCCAATAAAATTATTTTTTTTAAATAATTACAGTCTCAGAAACCCACAGGGACCGTTCTACTTTGTCCTATCAGTTCAATAAGAGTTGGAATCGGCCCCACCTGAGCTACCTGACAGCCCCGGATTATTCGGCGTTTGAGATCGACATAATGAGAAATAAATTTGAAAGATTGGCTGCTCGACAACCAATTGAATTGCTCAGTATGAAACGAGATGAGCTTCCAGCCCCTTCATCGGGTCAGAAAAATGATACCACCACATGGCAAGAGTGTGTGAACAACTCCATGGCCCAGTTAGAGCACCAAGCCGTTCGAATTGAGAATCTGGAACTCATGTCACAGCATGGGTGCAGTGCCTGGAAAGTATATAATGAAAACCTAGTTCATGTGCCTGAACACGCCCAGAAGGAGCTGCAGAAGTTGTGGAAACGTATTCAAGATTCAAACTGGCGGCGAAAGAACAGGCAACTAACAGCTGTGTCTAAACTGAGAGAAATGAAGTCAACCTGGGTATCTGGTTAGTAAGAATTATGAGATTGAACGGACTATTGTACAACTAGAAAATGAAATCTATCAAATGAAGCAGCAACATGGAGAAGCAAACAAAGAAAATATTCGACAAGACTTCTGAAGAGAGAAATTGTTTTGTAAGAAGGGCGAGAATGATTGAACTATCGAATTATATGTATTTAATTTTTTTCAAAAAGGAAATAAGGTGTGGAATAAAAAATATATTTTACTTAGGTGAAGGATATGTTCAGAAACAATAACTGCTCAATTTGATATTTATGTTTAATAAAGACATCTATGATTTTGCAGCAATAAATAAAGATGGTTGTGTTTCCACAGACGAGCAGGCATCTGAACAGCTCCTGACCTTGAAGAACCAACAGCCACTATGGAAACTCAGTGGCTAAATTTTAGGAGCCATAGAATATATAAACTTGAATTTTTTCCATTTGTACATTTAGCTAAATTATTAAAGAAAAAATAATAATTTGGTGTTATTATATACGTAGCCTTGAAAACAGAAATTAGGCTTACAGAATGTGATTTCAGTATAATATTTTTACAATTTTGAGCCACTTGGACCTTTCTTATTTTGCATCTAAGAAAGCTTTATGAAAATTTTCAACATGTACAAGAATTTGAGGGGATTGAAATGAATGTGGTGAAACAAAATGAGTGTCAATTGTTGATTGTAAATGTGATCATCTGCTTTGTAAATATTCCGCTAAGCTACAATAAAAGGTTTAAAAAAAAAAAAGAGTTGGAATCATGATAGTGGGGGAAGGGGAAGGAAGCATTAACAAACTAGACAAAAGTTGCACATTTCATCATTGCTACACTGCACCCTGACTGGCTCCTCTCCTCCCGGCAACCCTTCTGTTAGGGGATGTCCAGTTGCCTACAGATGGGCTTTGGGTCCCCACTCCACAATCCCCCTCATTCACAACGATATGATTTTTTGTCCTTTGACGCCCCACTATCATGATCCCAATTCTACCTTACAAATCTGGCTAGACCAGAGGAAATACATTGGTACAGATAGGAACCAGAAACACAGGGAATCCAGGACAGATGATCTCTTCGGGACCAGTGGTGAGAGTGGCAATACCGGGAGGATGGAGGGAAGGTGGGAAGGTGGGGTAGAAAGAGGGAACTGATTACAAGGATCTACATATAACCTCTTCCCTGGGGGACGGACAACAGAAAAGTGGGTGAAGGGAGAGTCACAGTGTAAGACATGACAAAATAATAATTTATAAATTATCAAGGGTTCATGAGGGAGGGGGTGGGGAGGGAGGGGAAAAATGAGCTGATATCAAGGGCTCAAGTAGAAAGTAAATGTTTTGAGAATGATGATGGCAACAAATGTACAAATGTGCTTGACACAATGGATGTATGTATGGATTGTGATAAGAGTTGTATGAGCCCCCAATAAAAAGATTTTTAAAAAAAGGAGTTGGAATCAACTCAATAGCAGTAAGATGAGTAAACCCTCACTTTGCCTCCCTGCCACCTTCCTTTCCCACAAGGCTCTTCAGCAGCTACCCTGAGCATGTGATCACCTCACTGCACTGAAGGAGAGAAAAGTGTTTGAACTATGAGACTTGATCATTTGGAAGGACTTGTGACCTGTGGAGATAAGCACTGTGCACTAGACTTAATTATACTTGCCCTTGACTTAGTACATTTAAAACGAGAGAATTAATGAATGCTCCATTTCACAGGCTTAATGATTTTAAAAGATTTGAGGGCAACTGCTCTCATTTTGTGATCATCAGCGAGCTTGTCCCCATGTGGAGCAAAGAAATCAGCTGCTTGGGGAATGTCGACTGCGAGTATAAATAATAGAAGGCACCCGTCCCGTGTGACTGTTTCCTAATATCACATTCTTCGTTATACTTAACCTTCAAGAGCAACAGCAATGACCCAAATCCCGGACTGGAGTCCCCATCAACCCAGGTAGTGCCAGAGGCTAATGTTTATTTGATTGGTCCTCTTATTGACTTAGTATAGATAGCAAACAGTGTCCCCACAGCTTCTCCGTTCCCCTCCCCTGCTCCCCCTCCCCTTTTCCTCCTTTGTCATTTCCCCCTCCCGTTCCTCTCTAGGTCCTCCTCTCATTCCCTTCTGACAAGACTTACTTGCATTATCATTCCCCAATCTCACTTCCAATGACACTTGCTGGTATGAGCACTTGGTGGTGTGAGCTTTAATCTTGCTTCACTTTGAATTTGAAATAATTTGAAAACTAATGTTTTATGTGTCCTAATAATCATGGAAGGGGAACTCAGGGGCAGGGTGTGTGTGAGATTTATTTATTTATGTCCTCTGCTCAGTCTGAAGGCGCCCTCGGGGTGTGTGTGTGTGTGTGTGTGTGTGATTTATTTATTTATGTCCTCTGCTCAGTCTGAAGGCGCCCTGCGGACGGAGTGGTTACATGTTAGGCTGTTAACTGCAAGTCTTCCATTCGACAACACCAGCTGGTCCTTGGCAGAAAGACCTCAGTTGTGCCCTGTCTTGTAGTGTCCCTACAAGTCAGCCTGGACTCGGTAGCAGTAACTGAGTGTGAGTGAAATGGTTCCCTAACTCAGAGCCCACCTTCCCTGGCTGACTTACACCCTGCTGCTGTAGAAATGAAAAGCTAAATTACAAACCCACCGGGCCGTGAGATCCCCTGCTCAGCACATTACTCTTCCTCTGTGCTTCCACTCTGCCCTCGCCGTAATTCAGTCACAGCGCTTAGTGCACAGTGTCAGAGTGCTGTGCTTTTTCACTGGCACGTTTTAAAGACTGGAACTGTGCTTTGTTCACCAGCACACAGTAGGGGCTCCGTCATGTCTGTGGAAAGGACTGTGCAGTCACCACGTTGCTTCCTTTTCCTTCTCTGTGCAACAAGAATCATTAAGATGAGTTACTTGGAAGGGGGTTGCAGAAGTTGTACTAAGCATTTATTTCCCGACTCACAGCGACCCCGTGCACAACCAAAGGAGACACTGCCGGGTCTTGTCCCCTCCTCATCACTGTTCTTCTGTTCGAGCCCATTGTTGCAGAAATTGTGTCGTCGGTCCATCTTGTGGAGGGCTTTCCCCTTTTTCATTCTTCCTCTATTCTACCAAGTGTGATGTCCTTCTCCAGGGACTGGTCTCTCTTGAGAACATGTCCAAAGTAAGTGTGATGAAGCCTGGCCCTCCTTGCCTCCAAGGGGCATCCTGGCTGTGCTTCTAATACATAGATTTGTTTGTTATGTTGGCAGTTCATGGTACTTTCAATATGCTTTGTCAGGACCATAATTCAAACGCATCGATTCTTCTTCAGCCTTCCATACTCAATGTCCAACTTTCACATGCATCTGAAGCGATGGAAAATGCCATGGCGTGAGTGAGGGACACTTCAGTCCTCAGAGTAACAAGCTTTCTTTTGCAACACTTTAAAGTTGGCAGCTGAATGACCCAATGCTATGTGTCGTTTGATCTCTTGACTACTGCTTCCATGAGCAAGATGAAATCCTTGACAACTTCTCTCCACATCATGATATTACCTACTGTTCCAGTTGTGAGGATTTTGAGTTATAATCCACACTGAAGTCCGCCATCCTAGATCTTCATCAGCAAGTGCTTCAAGTCCTCCTCATTTTCAGCAAGCAAGGTTGTGTCATCTGCATAATGCATAGTTAATAAGCCTTCCTCCAACTTGATACCGCATTCTTTTTAATATAATCCAGCTGCTCTGATTTACTCAGCATACAGATTGAATGAGTATGGTGGGAGGATACAGTGGTGGCGCATACCGTTCCTGATTTTCAACCATGCAGTAGTGTTTGCACAGCTGCCTCTTGATTCATGTAAAGCACAGTTAGACCTAAGCTAAACAAAAATAAGTGAAAGAAGGGAGTAATATCATAATTATTATTATTGTGACAAAAGGATATTTTTGATGAGCCATAAATGCAGAGCATTAAGAAAAAAAAATGAAACATTTAGTTAAACCGAGAAAACTTACTGTAATTATCATCCAGGGAGTTAACTGGTGTCAGGCACCATAGCTTCTCCTTCTGTTTTCGCTGTCTAGTGCTGCTATAACAGAAATACCACCAGTGGCAGCACCATTCACAAGAGCAAAATGATGGAAACAGCCTAATTGTTCTTCAGTGGAAGAATGGATAGTTAAACGCGCACACACACACATACGCACACACAATGGAGTATTATGTGACATTAAAGAATAATGATGAATCTTTGAAGCACCTCATACTATGGCTGAACCAGAGGGACATCTATGCTGCATGAAATTAGTCATCACAAAAGGACAGATGTTGTATGAGACCATTATTATAGAAAGTCAAGAAAAGGTTTTCACACTAAAAGAAACATTCTTTAGTGGCTACTAGGAGTGAAAGGGAAGGAAAGGAGGGCTAGTCATGGGCTAGTGTTAACCTGGGTGAAGGGGAGGCAATACACTAAAAGAGGAAGGTTAGGAAAAAGCGATGGAGGCAGTAGGAGACACTGGGCAGTATGTGAGAGTTATGACAATAAGGCAGATACTGTTACATATACTATCCTGTAGTAATGGTAATGTACCAGTTAAGAAACACAAAGGTTGAATGGGTGTAGGAGGGAGAGTGGAAGTATACCCACAAATATATTTATAGGTTTGAAAGAGAATATTTGCATATGTGTATTTAAATTTGCATGTGTGTATTACATTTACAATACATGTGTATTACATATGTGTATTTACATGTGTATGTGTATTTACATTTACACTGTTGAATAGGTGTAGGACGGAGAGTGGAAGTATACCGACAAATATATTTATAGGTTTGACAGAGAATATTTGCATATGTGTATTTACATTTGCTAGAATATGTCTATGAATGTGGTGGATCCTACAGGGGCAACGTTATGCATACTTCTCAGACATCATCACACATGGAAGAATGAGTTGCTGGGCCTTGGATATTAGGACCTTAGATGCCGAGGCCACTGACAGAACAGAGTTCCAAAGACAATGTGCCACATCCTACTTTGGTGATTGGTGACTGGAACCTTAAACGCTTCTGAGCAGTCACCTAAGGGGCAGTTATTGCTCTGTCTCTCTGCACACGGAGAAAGGAAGACTGATGAACACAGAAAACGCATGCGAATAACTCATCCAATGGGCAAATGGACCACACCAATAGTCGTCTTCCCAACCCTTAGTCCAGAAGAACGTCATGGTACCTCACTACCACTGCCAACTGCTAGAAAAAGGCTCACATTAGAATAAGGTGACCAGACGTCCCTTTTGGAGGGACAGTCCCGATTTTTAACAATGTATCCCATGTCCCGTGGCATTTTT
>NW_022111320.1:16974976-16977055 GCF_000313985.2 Echinops telfairi | reverse complement strand
GGCCGTGGCTCTAGGGAAAGACTTTTCTCTGCCAGCTCTCTTTTGAGCTTCCGAACCTGGGCTGCTTCCGGTGCTGGTGCTTGTGTCTCTGTTCCTCCTTATCTCCTTCTCTTGCTGTTTAATCTCTTTCGTGTGTTGAAAGAGACCTGACTGCAAGCACACCCTACGCGAATCTTGTCTTGTTGATTTAACAAAGACAGCCCATTCCCTAACGGATTATAACCATTAAAGGTAGAGGTTAGGGTTTATAGCACACATTTTAGGGGGGACACAATTAAGTCCACACACCAGCCTTTCAAGAAAGTTAAATCCAGATGAGATATATCTGTGACATATACCTCTGACATTCATATATGTAAAGCAGTGCTAGCTATGTGTTGGTAAATGACAGAGAAAAATAACAATAACACATGAATACTTATCTTCTTGGGAAACCAGAAGATTCCAGTAGGATCTCTCTAGACTGAAAAGGTTGGCAGTTCAAAGCCACCAGCTGCTATATGGGAGAAAGACTGGGCTTTCTACTCCAATAAATAGTTAACAGTCGCTATGGCTGTGAGTGAGACTGAAAAGCGAAACAATGTTACTAGAAAAATGGCACATACGTTTAAAGAGACTTCATTAAAACCCTTCATTTAAAAGTAGGCTTGCTTAATGATGTGTGTACACCAACTATTCTGCCACTCAGAGTAATCTGCCATTAAGTGGAAACTACCCTCCAATTTTAAAATGTAAGCCTGTCCTTGTGATTGGCGTGCTCATTGGGAAATCTTCACTTTCCTAGTGAGATCTCCTTGCTCTGAGGGTTCCCCCCTCCAGCCTTGGCCTCCTTCAGCGACTGAGCTCTTTCCCCACATCCAGTTCCTCCTCTTCCGAGAGAGTGTGTCCCTCTCCTCCACAAGGTCTCTGACTCCTTCATTCTCTTCCCTTAGAGACTGGCTCATTTTCTCCACCGACTCCCTTTACTTCCACTAGACTCAAAATCTTTTCAGACTGAGTTTCTGCTGACCTTGAATTAAACTTCTCTTATTTGGAGAGCCACAGAGAAATCCAGGGAAAAAGCAGAGCTCCTGGGCCATGGCGATTTCTGCTTGCTTAATCCCATGCAGAATGTCAGTGGGAGCAGTAGTCCAGAGATAACACTGCCGTGAGTTCACCTGCACCCTGTGCTTATACCACTGCTACTGCAGCATGTGATGTTCTGCTGAGTGTAGTAGGCTTCCTGTTCTGGATAATCACAAATTATGCCGCATCCTATAATTAAATCAACACAGGACTCCAGATGCAGAGCCCACGAAAGCAAAGATCTTCTCTTCAGGAGGGGCCTGTGAAAAGCAGGAATCTTGCCTCTGTTTTGGCACTCTAAAACATTGTAAGGATTCAATAAACATTAAATTTGCCCATGGTTTATGTCTACCCGAGTATGAAAATTATTCTCAGTGTGATAGGAAGGAGGCTGCTGACACCAGCAAGCGGAGCAAGTCTGCCTTCCCACTTCACTTCCTGTCTCCAAAGCTGTGTCGGAGAAGTTAGTGGAGCTGGGTCAGCAGTCTGTTTTCTCAACCCAAACACAACTCCCAGGGAAGTGGCTGTCATTCTGCCTACCTTGGACTCTTCCCACTAGAATCGTGGGATGGTAGAAGTTACTAGCTGTAAGTTATTTCCCATATCATCTAGGTCAGTCTTCTCAAAACGTAATATGTATATAAATTCAGTGAGGATTTTGTTGAGAGGCAGATTCTGATTGAGAAAGGATAGGTTGGGGCCCCAGATCCTGCCTTCCTAACTAGTTCTCACGTGCCGCTCCTGCTGCGGGCCCACCAAGGACACATGGAAGAGCAGCATCTCTAGGCCAACTCCCTTGTTTTACACGTGAGTACAGTGAGGGCCACAGAAGGGAACTGGCTTTGTCATTTTACAATTGTGTTCACTCTTTAGCATAATTTTAAAAGAGCACAAATTTGAAACCTGAACCAACATGTTAAATTAAAATAATCATATTAAAATAGCATCCTCTCTGGTAGATGAAGAAAAAATTCTGTAACGCCATAAAATTCTTCAATTCCTGCCCACCCCCAC
>NW_022111320.1:16972477-16974090 GCF_000313985.2 Echinops telfairi | reverse complement strand
GGGCTTTCATAGTGCACATTTTTCCCACTAGGCAAGCATCAAACAACTCGCTCTGAGTTAGTGCACCCAGTGGTGTCACCTGGGAAGGTTGTCTCTGGTCACAGTGAATTTTTTCATAAAAGCAGTTTTGCTACAACCTCTTTTTTGGGGATGGATGATTTAAGAGAAGAGCGTGCAACTGTCAAATATTGTTTCCTGCTCTGGAAAAATGCTGCAGAAACTGTGGTGAGGCTGAGCACAGCTTACAAGGACAGAACTATGGGAACAACTCAAGTGTACGAGTTGTTTTCTCATTTCAAAAGAGGTGAAATGTCGATTGATGACAAACCTTGTCTGGATGCCCGTCAACTTCCAGAATGGATGAAAATGTCAACAAAATTTGTGCACTTGTGCTCACAGACCGACAAAGGACCATTGAAGAGATGGGAAGTTATCTGGACCATCTTGGAGCGCAGTTCAGTGAATTTTAATGGACAATATTGGAATGAGAAGAGTCGCTGAGAAATTTGTGCCTCGGGTTCTGACTGACCAGGAAAAAGAGCTTCAACTGAAAACATGCCGTGCTTTGAAAGAACAGCTCCAAAGCCACCCAGACTTTTCCCAAGGTCATTACTGGTGAGAGACATGGCGCTATTCTTACAACCTCGAAAGCAAACATCAATCAAGCCAGTGGAAGATGCCATTGTCACCACCCCTCCCCCCACACAAAAAAAGCTCCTCAAGTAAAATCAAAGACCAAGATGATGCTCATTTGGTTTTTTTTTTATATGAGGGGCTCATTCCATCAGATCAGACTGTTAATCGAGCTTTCTATTTAGAGGTTCTGAAAAGATTGTGTAACAGTGTGCCACCCAAAAAGGCCTGATTTGTGGCAGACAGGAGAATGGTTTGGCCACCACGACAAGGCACCTGCTCATGCAGCCATCTCAGTGCACCAATTTTTTGGGCAAAAAACAGCATGCCTCTCTTGCCCCACGCACCTTACTCACCTGACCTTGCTCCATGAAACTTCTTTTTGTTTCTGCGAATGAAAAGTGACATGAAAGGACAGAGATTTGACAACATAGAAGAGATGAAGAAAAAAACGAGGAGGTGCTGGCAGCCATCCAAACAGATGAGTTTGAAAAATGTTTCCAAGAATGGCATCACAGATTTGACAGATGTATTAAGGGTAATAGAGAGTACTTTGAAGTTGATAAGTTTGTTTGGTTAAAAAAAATTAAATACATAGCTTTGGGTAAAGATTCCATTTGGGGGGTGTACCCCCTCATACACAAAACTCTGCACTTGATCTTAGCCAAAAGACTGAGAAGCGATTCATATATAAATCTCTGAAAGAAAAAAATTTGCCAGCCAAGAATCATGTATCTAGCAAAAGTGTCCCTCAAATATAATGGGAAAAATAGGGAATTTCCAGATGAACAGGAATTTCCAAAAAACATACTACCTTTATAAAAGGGAATTTTTTTTTTTTAAGGGAATTCTTTGGACAGGGAATTAACAGCAGACAGCAGCCTGAGATTATCAGACATGACACCACCGCTCAGAAGTCAGCTCAGAAACGGAAGTATCCAAAGTAAAACCTACAAGACTCAAATTAGGGAACCAGAGAC
>NW_022111320.1:16970283-16971428 GCF_000313985.2 Echinops telfairi | reverse complement strand
CTTCAAAGTGTTGAGCAGCCATCTAAGGTACCACAATTGGTTTCTCCCTACGCATAGGAAAAAAGAGTGGTGAAAATCAAGAGGCACATGCAATCTGTTACTTCCATAGTGGACTAATGGAGCACACAAGCATCACTCTCCATGACCCAGAAGAGCTGGTTGGTGCCCAGCTACTCCTACCAACTCCTCTGAAAGGGCCGGTCCTGGATAGAGTGGGAGAAAGATGTAGAACAAACCTCCAAATCATGAAGGAGATAAGGCTTGTTGGTCAGATAGAGAGTGGTGAAACCTCTGTTACCATGGTCCTTGGTCACTCTTTGGGTCTGAAATGGAACTCTCTCTCTTGTTCAACTGCCAGACAAACAATATGTGCATTTGATATCAAAGTGCAGCTTTTACCCAAGGACAAAAGCTCAGAAGCATTAGCAAGGAGGGTGGAAGGAAGACAGGAAACACAGGAAGGAGATGGGACAAATGATGTTACATGGAAAAGATTGCAGTGAATTATATAAAATAGAATGAGTATGAATTGCTGAATGTAAACCTGTACCCAATTCACAATAAAAATAAAGTAATGGATTTTTCCCATGAATGTTTAGAAAAAACAACAAACATATTTTATATTAGCAATTTTCATAAACATGTTTAATGTCAATCATGTATAGTAGCATTTATTATTTGTCTTTTATTTTATTTCTTTTTCAACAGTTTTATTGACAAGTTATTTACATATCTTATAATTCAATAGTTCGATCATCCAGTCATATCTCAGAGAATTGTACAATCATCCCCCACATCAGTTTTAGAGCTTTCCCCCTTCCCCATGGTTAAATCACCTTTAAGATGATTTATGCAAGCACAATCCATTCTAGTGCTCCCTAATTCTTTACTAGTGAATATTTGTATCGCTTCAAAAATGCCCTTACCCTTGAAGGCAAACAAGCAGCCATCTAGCTCAGAAGCAACAAAGCCCACAGAGAAGAAGCACACAAGCCTGTGTGATCACAAGGTGTTGAAGGGATCAGGTAGCAGACACCAAAGAACAAGAACCATCATTGTGTGACCACCTTCCACACATAAACGCTGAAGACGAATGTGTGCATAAGTAAGTGTGGTGAAGAAGGCTGATGGTGCCCGGCTATCAA
>NW_022111320.1:16964596-16968918 GCF_000313985.2 Echinops telfairi | reverse complement strand
GGGGGTCACCACAACATGAGGAGTTGTATTAAAGGGTCATGGCATTAGGAAGGTTGAGAACCATTGATCTAAAAAGTAAAGCAGTGGGTAGAGATATAAGCATAGGTGTGTATATATGTAAATACATTACTCCACAAAAATAGAGGTATTGGCCTATGTATATATATTTATATGGCAATACACTGAGGTAGTGGATGGACTTTGAGCCTCTGCTCATACCCTCCCCTCGATACAAAAACACTCTGTTTTAACAAATTGGCATTTTGAGATGCTCACCTTCCCAGCACAATCGCTGAAGACAAAATGGGTGCATAAGCAAATGTGGTGAAGAAGGCAGATGGTGCCCGGCTATTAAAATATAGCATCTAGGGTCTTAAAGGCTTGAAGTTAAATGAGCGGCCATCCAGCAGGGAAGCAACAAGCCCACATGGAAGAAGCACCCCACCGTGTGATCATGGAGTCATCGGACTGGGTAACAGCCACCAGAAGACCCCTAAGAAACAAACAAACAAAAACATATTGTTGAGAACGAGGGGAGTTGGAGCAGAGACCCAAAACCCATCTGTAGACAATGGAACATTCCCCCACAGAAGGGTCACAGGAAAGGGATGAGTCAACCAAGGTGCAGTAAAGCATCGATGAAACACACAATATTCCTCTGGTTCCTTGAGACTTCCTCACCCCCCCACTATTATGACCCCAGTGTTGCTTCTAAATTCAGACTAGACTGGAGCATGTACACAGCAATACGCAACTATATCTAAGAGATGGGAGCTCACGACACACAGAATCTAGGAACAGGAGTAGGAATAGTGATCCCAGAAGGGTAGGGGGAAGTGAGGGAGTGGATGGGAGAAAGGGGGAAGGGATCGCAATGATCAACACATCACCATACCCCCCCACCCCCTTCTAGGGGGAAGAACAACAGAAAACATGGGGGAAGGGAGACAGCGATCGGTGTGAGGTATGAAAATAACAATAATTTATAATTTATCGAGGGGTCATGAGGGTGGGGGACGGAGGGAGGGAAAAAAGGAGCTGAAATCAAAGGCTCAATAGAAAGTCAATGTCTAGAAAAGAATGATGGGAACATATGTACAAACATGCCTGATGCAATTGATACATGGATTGTAATAAGAGTTGTAAGAGCTCCCGATAAAATGATCTTTTAATAAAAAATAAAAATAAATAAAAGCTTTATTTCCTACCTTAGGCATTTTTACTTTGCAGACATTTATACAACAAGACTTATTGAGTCAAAGAAAAGTGTACAATAAGGCTCTTGATAAAAGTTACAAATGTTTTATTCAGAATAATTTGTCTTACATATTTCATGAGCTTTGAATAAGCGCATAAATACTTGTAGTAACATATTAAAAATGAATTGAGTTCACAAAAAATATCAAGACATAGCTGCTGTGTAACTACTGAATGCAAACCTTTGTATTTCATTTAATAAAATGTAAAAAGCTATTTCTGCCCCAGAGTCTAGTTGGGGCAGACTAGTTAGGGAGACCACACAAACCGGTGATAAGTCAAATAACAACTCAAGATTGCATAATAGCCCAAGCAACAGAGAAGTACAAAACAAATTGCCATTTTGCAGAAGAGCAAGTAAGCTCTATAGAAACCCAGATAAAGGAGTCATTATATACAGTTAGGGTGGAGGAAATTTTTTAAAAGAAAACCTTTTGATATCAGTTATCTCTGAAGATAAGTGTGGTATGAAACAGAAGCAGTCCCTTTCATCTGGAAAGGACTTTATCTAGAGCTAACTGAAACAGGCTTCATCAAGGTCTAACTGAAAAAAAAAAAAATCCTTTGTGAATGTAGACTGAAATTTCAGAGAGAGCTGGGACCTTCTGGCCTGGACCTGGACTATGTTTGCATGAGAAAGGCTACTATTGAATTTGGGGTTGTCTGCTTTTCCGCACTAGAAAATGAGGGGTTGATGATCTCCAAGATTCATGCCAGTCTAGCACTGTAAAATTTTAGGACCCCAGAAAACTTATAGTTTAAGGCATTTAATAGATTGTGAGCCTTTTGTATAGAACTCCGGCAATTAGCAGAATCCCTGGCACTTAGTATGTGCTTGTTTTTTTTAAGCATATAATTCATATAATTTTAAGCATGTAATTCATAACCCATACAATTCAATAGTTCTACCATATTAAGAAGAGTTGTACAATTATCACCACAATCAATTTTAGAGCATTTTTTTCATTCTTACACTCATCATTATTATCTCTCTATTTTCTCCCAACCTCCCCTGTCAATCTCCAAGGAACCCTTAACCCAGTTATTGTCTGTGTATATTTACTCATCCCGAGTGTCATATCCCAAAAAATATTAAAACAAAAACTAACAAAGTAAAACCACAAATTGCAAAAAATAAAGCAGAAAATATTAAAAACTAGAACAAATGTACAATGTGTCAAAAGGGAGATCAAGTGATATGGTGTTAAATTTTAGCCTAACTGCATCTGCAATAATCCACTTTCCAATGTTTTCTGCATGATAGCAAGATTATTCACATCCCTGGTCTGTGGTCAGAGGGGGTTCACCAGAGACAATCCAGGGGCATTTCCCCTTTACTTTTTTTAAAAACTGAAACGAAATGGATCAAAAGGGAGATCAAAGTATAAGATATTACATTTTAACTAACTCTGTCTTCCACAGATGACTTTACAAGGTTCTCTATATAATAACAAGGCTTTTCATATCCCTCAACTACGGCCAAAAGAGATTCACCAAAGGCTTACTCCGTGTGTGAACCTTACTCCGTGTGTGAACCCTGCAAATGGATTTTGGGTTTCCATTGTCACCCCATAGCCTTCGGTAAACCAGGTGTTCTCAATTTAAGCTCTGATACCATCCCCTCCTTTGGATTTGGGGTTTTTTTATTTATAAACTTTGGATCACACCAGCTGGCGTGCTTCTTCCCTGTGGACTTAGGTGATGTATCGCTTAGATGGCTGCTTGTTTGAAGGCAAGCCTTTAAGATCCCAGATGCTATTCTTTCTGATAGCTGGGAACCATCTAGTTTCTTCAACACTCTTTGCTCTCGCACTGATATCTACAGGGATCTCTTCATGAGGGTGAGCATCAAGCAGAGCCAGGCCATAAGAACAAATTGTCCTTAGACTGGGGCTAAAATTAGCCACTTGTTATTTGTTAATTGATGTCTGTAATTTTCAATCAGCTGTTCAGTCATGAAATAAGTTTGTTGAAAGTTTACTCTGTCACAGTCCTGTGACAGATGCCAAGCAGGAAGAAAAATCCTTGCTTGTAAGTAGCTCATAGTAGCAGAAGTTGTCAACATTTGCATGAAAACACAAGGGCCAGCACAACCCAAAGGGAGAAAGAACAGTCTTGTTAACAGATAGTGCTGGGAACGAACTTGGACTTTACTTCAAACCATAGACAAAGATGAAGTCAAGATGATCAAAGAACTAAATGTAAGAGCTTAAATTCTAAAACTCTTAGGAGATAATATAATGGGAAATTCTTGGGACCTTGTATTAAGTAATGGTTTCTTATATATAACACCAAAACCACAAATTGCAAAAAAAGAAATGGTAAGTCGGATTTCAAGAAAATGAAATTATTGTGCTTTATAAGACACGACCAAGAAAGCAAAAGAAGAATGGATAAAATGGAGGAGAGCATTTATAAATCATTTATTTGATAAAAAACTAGTATCCAGAATATTAACTAACTCTTACAACTCAACAATAAAGACAAACAACTGAATTTATCTTTGTAGGCAAAAATATTTGAATAAACATTCCTCCAAAAGGATATGCAAGTTGTCAATAAGCACACAAAAAGCTATATTCATATAGCATTTAAAAACAATACCAAGATAAATAAATAAAACACAAACAAACAAAAACAAAACAAAAAAACTAATTGCCATTGAGTCTTTTCCAAGTTATAGGGAGCCTGTACTAGGAAATGCAGATCAAAACCATGGTGAAATACCTTTCACATGCACTGGGTTGGCTATAATAAAAAGACAAATAATAATAAGTGTTGGCAAAGATTTGCAGAAATCGGGACGCTCCTACATTGCTGGTGAGGTGTAAAGTGATCTGGCTGCACTGGAAAACGGTTTGGCAGTTCCTCAAGAACAGTGAGTTACCATATGACTCAGCAATTCTACTCCTAGACATACGTCCAAGAGAAATAAGAACATATGTCCACCCGAAAGCTTGTGTACAAATGCTCAGAGCTAAAAAGTGGAAACTCCCTAAATGTCTGTCAACTGATGAGTGAAGAATGATACTTATGGGTTTTCTGTGCAGAGGATGAGATAATGT
>NW_022111320.1:16962314-16963850 GCF_000313985.2 Echinops telfairi | reverse complement strand
GCAGCCATTCAAACACAATGAGAGGTTACTGGACAGGCTGAAATAGGAAATGTGTGCTTCAGAATTTAATCCTTTCTGTAGCTGAGGAAGGAATCTGAGAAACTGGACCGTATGAAGCAGAATGTGGTATTGAGACTGGAGGGTGACTCTAACGGCCTGTGATATGCAAATAGCACACCTTCCGTGCTAAAAGCGAAGAGGACTTGAAGCACTGATGAAGCACTCGGTATGGACTGCATGTCCACATGAAGCAAACAAAGACTCTCAAGCTTGATTGATAGGTCACGTCATGATTAACAGGGAAAAGGTCAAGGTTGTCAAGGATGCCCCTTCACTTGGAGTCACGATCAACGCCCATGGCAGTGGCAGTTGAGCACACAATTACAAAAGACCTTTGTCAAAGGGCTCAAGAGGAAAGAAGTTGCTCTAAGAACCGTGGTGTCCCTGATCCAAGCCAAGTATTTTCAACTGCCTCATATGCATGGAACAACTGGACAATGTATAAGGAAGACCACAGAAGGGTTGAAAACTTTGAATTAAGGTGTTGTTGAAAAATATTGACTACACCAGGGACTGCCAAAGGAATAAGTAAGTCTGTCTCGGAAGAAGTATAGGCAGAATGCTCCTTTGAAGCAAGGATGGCAAAACTTAGTCTCCAGAACTTTGGACATGTTATCAGAAGGGGCCATTCCCTAAAGAAGGACATCATGCTAAGGAAGTAGAAGGTAAGCTACAAAGACCTACAAGGAGCTGGACTGACACAATGGGCTCATACAGCAATAGGCTCACACTAACACTAGGGTGGTTCGCTGTGGGTTGGAACCTACTAAATGGCACCTAACCACGCAACAACAACAACAACAACACAAAAGCACAGTACTGACAAGGCCTAGCTTTGCTAGAATCAAAGAGATCGGAGCGAAAAGGCCGTTTGGGAGCCAAGAAAAGGTGGAAGGGGTTTCAGAGTCAGAAATGACGATGCTGTAACCTCCAGGTAAGAGCTTTGGATTTAGTCCTATGAGCCGTCGTAAGCAGCTGGACTGTTTAGAGAGGAGAAGGAAGTGAAGATATTGGTTCTTTAGATCAGAGCAGACAAAAGGTGGCTCAGAATGGACAAGAACGTTAGCTTTGGAACCTCGGGAAACAAGGTAGATTCCTTTTTGTTTGCTTGCTTTGTTTTTTTCTGGGTGCAAATAATTTTTAATCGGGTGGTTCGCTTTTACAAATATACAGAAAAATCATGCAACACTCCCTGCATTAGATGCAATCCTGGGCCCCAAGCCTGCACACTCCTTTGCCACTAGTGGTGTGATGGCAGAACCTTTCATCTCGCCTCTATTGTTTACTCTGACCCCAGCATTTCTTCATTATCTTCAAAACCAAAGAACACACAATATCTTCTCTGATACGACTTTCATTGCGAAATCCCCACTGCAGGATGAACCTTCTTCCTGAGCTCGAGTTTCCTCTTTGGACTGTGGCCATCACCACGTCACCCCCCAGCAGCGGGCAGTCTGCTCAGCTGGCCTTGATCCC
>NW_022111320.1:16949224-16960760 GCF_000313985.2 Echinops telfairi | reverse complement strand
TGCACCCAGTGGTGTCACCTGGAAAGGTTCTCTCTGGTCACAGTGACTTTTTTCGTAAAGCAGTTTCGCTCGAACCTCATTTTGGGGGGATGGCCGATTTAAGAGAACAGCATGCTGCTGTGAAATTTTGTTTCCTGTTCAGGAAAAATGCCGCAGAAACTGTTGTGATGTTGAACACAGCTTACAAGGGCAACACTATGGGAAAAACTCCATGTATGAGTGGTTTTCTCATTTCAAAAAAGGCGGTATGTTGATTGACGGCAAGCCTTGTTCTGGATGTCTGTCAGCTTCCAGAATGGATGAAAATGTTGACTTGTAGTGCATTTGGAGTTTGTTCCACCAGGTCAGACTGTTAGTCAAGCTTTCTACTTAGAGGTTCTGAAAAGATTGTGTAAGAATGTGTGGCAAAAAAGGCCTGGTTTGTGGCAGATGGGGACAGCTTTTGCGTCTGATTTTGGAAAGAAACAGCATGTCTCTCTTGTCCCACACACCTTGCTCACCTGACCTAGCTCTGTGTGACGTCTTTTTGTTTCCACAAATGAATAGGAACTTGAAAGGACAGTGATATGAGGATGTAGAAAAGGTGAATAAAAAAATGAGGGAGGTACTGTTAGCCATCCAAACAGATGAGTTTGAAAAATGTTTCCAAGAATGGAATCCCAGATTTGACAAATGTATGAAGTATAATGGAGAGTATTATGCAGGTAATAAGGTTGTTTTGTAAAAAAATTTAAATACATATCTTTGAGGGGAGTGGAATCCTGCTTTTTTCAGGGAGGTACCCCCTCATCTACTACATGATCATAGCAGGAACTTCTTCTGAAATCAAGGTATAATCATACTGTGCTTTTTATAAGTGTGCAGTGTAGTGTATGCATTTAAAATACCACACAGTAACAGTGATTTACATCTCCCATCTAATGAATTTAATCAGTGAATGATTCTTCATAATACCCAAATTCGTTTTCAACAAGCATAGGTATATATTTCTTGGCTTAAAACAGAAACCAGAAGGCAGCGATATTTTATCTATCATACACAAGAAGTGAAAGATGAAATCCTCTTTTTCCAGTACTTCCTTTTTAGAAAATCTATTCTCAACATTGAACTTACCGCGAGCTTACTGGGCCACCCACACTGTGCTAAACACTGAATACGTGCTAATGAACAAAACGTCGTTGGTTCCTGTGCCTGCGACATCAACAGTTTAAAGAAGGAAATAGGCAGCAGAGCAAGTCGGTAAACAAAACACCTTCCAATGGAAATGGAGGTGGTGAGGCGGTATACAGTAACAGGGCCTCTTTGATTGGTGGGTCCAGGAAAGTCTACCCAAGGAAGTGAGACTGATGAAGAGAAGTGAAGGAAACAAGGAACTGGATTTTCAAAGTGCGGCTAAGAGTAGGCCAGGGGTGTGTGGTGAGGTCCTGGGGTAAATCATGTTGCTTTCTTTGAGGAACTGAAAGGAAGCCACGCACACCGACTTGGAAAGATAGATGGGTGCTGGGAAGTGGAAAAAGCTATAGAAGAGTATGCATAAGCTAGTATCCTTTTCAGTTTATACACCAGGATAAGTGAAGAAGTATTGCTATTAAAGTTCCAGTTCACACATGCACGGGTTCTATCTAAACAAAGCATTTTTTTTCTTTTTAACTTTTTTGTTGCTAGACAAAACGTGTCTCTGGAATCAGTGGATGGCTGCAGATAAGTAATGCCCTTGTTAGTCCCGTTGGCATGCTTAACAACAACAAAAAGGTTGTAATCAGAAAAGTGGCTTCTAAGGGGATATATTGAGGCCACTTAAATGCAAGGTGGAGAAATCAGCTCAGAAGGTCATGGTAACTGGTTTTTAATTATTATTCCAAAGAGGTAATATTGATAATTTTCTCCAAAGGCATAGGATAACTGTTTAGATATTTGTTCAAAGTTGAAAACTGTAGTAGTGAGGAAATTTTCACCAAACGATCCCCACCCCCACCCCCACCCCCCGTAGCAACACCTATGCTCTTTCTTTCGAAGGTAGCAAGGGCTGTTGTCAGAGAATTTCTTCAGGAAACCTTACCCCATCTGTCCTCCATCCCTGATCTTGCCCCTTCAAACTTCTTTTTGTTCTCCAAATTCAAAGACTTAAAAGGAACATGATGTGAATCCCTTGAGAATGCCCAAACTGCCTTTTTGACATGGTGTATACCCAAGGGTGTATCTTTGGGGAGAAGGGTTACAGAGACAGACATGCCACCTTCAGAAGAGCACAGTCTTGGACGGACAACGTGCCCACACACAATAGCTTCACATTTTGATATATTCATTTAACAAAGGTGTCTATGGCTTTGAAGCAAGACTTTTTCCCTTACCCTCACACATATAGATACAAAATGACTATGAAAAAAGCCCTAGTGCAATGAATGTACAAATGTGCTTTACACAATTGAAGTATGTATGTATGGTTATAAGAGTTGTATGAGCCCCCAATAAAACTATTAAAAAAAAAAAGAAAAGAGCCCTCGTGATACATAGTTAAGTGCTAATCTACTGACTGAAAAGTCAGTGGTTCAAACCCACCATCGGCTCCTAAAAAGAAAGAGGGGCCATTTGTATGGGAAAAGATTTGCAACCTTAGAAACTATGGGGCAGTTCTACCCGTCTGACAGGGTCCATAGGAGCTGGAATTGACTCCTCGGAAGTACATTTAGGGTTAATATGTACAATGCTGAAGAAATCTCGAAGAACCAGGAGCCAGGAACCCCTCCTTTCCCCACCCGCTGCCAGTCTTCCCTCTGTTCTTCCGACCGCCACCCACCCCTGCCTGCCAGATTTTGAAATCTAGGAGATAAAACTAGTACTGTAAGATAAATTTTTTGTATTGTATAAAAAAAAAAGAAAAGAAATCGAGAAGAATGAAGAAAAACACACACCGTAACTCATCATTTATGGTCATGAGGATTAGAAAAATGCATCATGGTGACTTATAAAGATACAAAATTTGTTTTTACTAATTTAGTATTTCATGAATACAGAATTGTAAGGAAAAAATAATTATTGCAGAAATAGATATGTGCATTATATGTGTATATATGTGTATTCCAGCCCCCCCCCACTCCCGTCCCAATTCTGTACTCAGGAAGTACTGAAGAGAAATATTAAGAACAAGCTTTGTATCTTTACATACTTCTAGGGAAAACTTCTCCTCTACATTTTTCACTCCTGTTCCTTATCTTTGATTTCCCCTATTGTTTATTTTATTTTATTCTGTGTCGTGTTTACTTTGATATATTATGCAATTGCTCTTTAAAGATTTATCTAACAGCATCTAACCTTTAGGATTTGATAGAAGACTGACATGAAACTTTATTTTAATGCATTAGGCATATTACAGCCAAAACGTTCTCGGAGACTAAAGCCAAAAGGAGGGCCCAGGTGGCACAATGAGTTAACCAAAAGATTTGAACCCATCAGCCTCTGAGGGAGAGCGAGGAGGCAGCCTGCTTGTACAAAGACCCAGTAGCGCAGTTCTCTGTGCTATAGGGTTGATAGGAATTGGAATTGACAGGATGTCAGAAGTTTAAAAAACATTTCTTAAAGACCAAACAAATACAACCCACTGCCCTTACGTTGATTTGGACGAGGAGTGTCCCCACAGGACAGAGCAGAACTACTCCTTGGGTTTTTCAAGAACTAACTCTTGCCAGTCTTCATCGTTCTTCCATAGGGCAGCTGGTGGGGTTGAACTGCCCACCTTGCAGTTAGGAGCCCGAGGTGTATCCCACAGTACCAACAAGCGCAAAAATTGGTATACCACGCTGAAAATGTATAATGTCAATTAACTTTCAAAATGTGGATCTCACAATTAAAAAATGTATGACTTTTGGAAATAGAGTAGGATCAGAAGATGATTTTCCCTTACTTCAAGCATAAAATATAAGGCATCATAACAAAAAGGTGAGCAATGATAAGAACCACATTTGTTGAGAAGGTATTCTGCTCTACGGCTTACGTTCTCTGGTTTTCATCAGTGAATGCCTTCATCCAGAGTTGTTGACCTGCTGCAGTGAGTGAAGGAGAATTCCACAGGGCCTTTCTTACAGGCTGTAATGACAAGTGTGATGAGAAGCTACTAGCAGAATTGATTAAGACAGTCACGAGACTCAATTTTCATTTTAAAAGCTCACTCAAGCTTTTAAAGGTGACTTCTTAGGAGCCTATTGCAGTGCTCTAGGAGAGAGAGAAGGCGGCTTGGTTGGGCATGCCAACGTTCCAATCTCACATGGTCTGATTCTCAAGTCCTACTTGAAATAACGCTTCTAGGCTACCACAAACGCTACGCAAATCCTAACCTTTTTGGTTTGTTTGTTTAACTTTTTATGGTGAATTAGCTGAAGGTTTACAGAGCAGGTCATCAGTTTTCCATTCAACCATTCATATGCATTTTGTTTCATCTCATTCATTGCTATACTCTCTAAGTGCCATCCCTGATGCCAGTGCCTCCTGTGTTTGCATTTCTCCTTTCCTAACATTTCTGAACTTTCTCTCACTGCCGCCATGTTGCTACTGATTCACAGTGACCTTACAGGACAGGGTAGAACGTCCCTGCAAATCCAAACCTTTAAGGCAGAATGGAAATGGAAGAACACAGCATCTGAAATTCTATTAAACATCCACACTTGGAGTGAGACCTTGTTGCACGTGGCAAAAACAAAACACAACAACAACCAAAAACCCACAACATCTCTGGACTAGGTGAACTGGCAAAGTTTGCTTCTGTCATGGATTTCTTCCAGAGACCCCTGAGTCACGTGAGAAACCTAAGGTCCTTTCCCTCTTTGATGATCCACTCTTTAGCACCTAGGGATATAGGGCTGTGTATAGTGCCACCCACAGGAACACAAGGAAAGATCAGACTGATAAACTATATGATTAGCATAATGCTTATTTCAGGAGCAGGTGAGAGGGCAGGGCTAGAAGCTGTTTTCTGTTTCAGTACTGCTGGGTTTTAGTCAAAGTAAGCCTTAGCAAATGACAGCAAGTGAAGGAGAAAGCAGGTCTGTAGATTGCAGCATTCCACTTTGTGGCATGGACTGTAATTCTATGCTGCATGAATCCAGTACTTTTTGTATTTGTTCAACAGGTATTCATCTGTTCAACAAGTACTTAGACCTACTGTGCATTAGGCACACTCAGTAACACTCACCCAGTCACACTGGATGAAGGAGGATCCTGGAGAAGAAGTCAAAAAAAGAAAAAAGGTTTTCTGCACTATGAAACTCATATTTGAAGCAGCTGACTCACTTGTCCAATGCAGTGCACTTGGTCAAGTTGTAAGCCCAAGATTCAATGAGAAAAGCATCATGGTCTAGTTAGGACCTAGAACAGCGTGCTGGGGTTAATTATTCAGAAAGGATTCAGTGCAGGGTGATCTGGCGTGGGCGCTGGCAAACATTTCCGTGAAGGGCCAGATCACAAACAGTTGAGGCTTTGTGGACCATTGACATCTCTGTCTCCACTACTTACCTGTACCTCTGTCCCATAAAAGCAGCCATGGACTGCACATAGCGAGTGAGTGCATCTGTGCTCCAATACCACTTCACGTATAGTCACTGGCATTAGAATTTTACATGGTCTTAGTTATCTAGTGCTGCCGTAACAGAAATGCCACAAGTGAGACTTTTTAATGGATGGAAATTTATTGTCTCACCGTTTAGGCGACTAGACGTCTGAATTCAGGAAGCCTGCTCTAGTGAAAGCCTCTCTCTCTTTGCCAGCTCTTGGGGAAGGCCATTGGTCATCTTTGGGGAGGGCAGGCAGTGAATTATTTACTGTGGCTCTTCTGGCCAAAGTCTCTTAACTCCCACCAAATGACTTTTCTGGTCCGAAGGTGGGGGGATGATACTGAGAGGATTCACCGGTGAGTGATTGTGAGCAGAATTCCCTGGAATGCTATCCTGCTGTGTATAAAATGAGTCCTAGGAGAAGCAGAGGGAGGGATCTCATTATCAGAAAGAGCCAGGAATGGCGTGTCCTCTGGACCCAAGATCTCTGAGCAGGGAAACTCCTGGATCCAGAAGGCAGGGCAGCAGCAGCAGAACCAGGAGCCAGAGCACGGAACAGAGTGGTGGACTTCCCTACCCACAGAGCAGGTAAAACGGAGTGCTTTGGGGCAGGATGCCTCGGGGCACTTAATTCAGGGAACTGGGTTTGCTGACCCTCAAAGCTTGAGCTGAATGCTTTCAGGTTGAGGCTTACACTGGCGTGGGATTCCCCTTTGGTCATTTATGCTTTGGGGCAGGATGCCTCAGGGCACTTAATTCAGGGAACTGGGTTTGCTGACCCTCAAAGCTTGAGCTAAATGCTTTCAGGTTGAGGCTTACACTGGCGTGGGATTCCCCTTTGGTCATTTATTAACAGACCTGAAAGAACTTTGTAACACTTCCTGATGAACAACTCTATCCTGAGCGCATTTTTCACTGGCATTACAACCTGTTACCTTCCTTCCTAAACCCTTTAATCATGAACGTTGTCTTGAGTTCTGTGTAGCCATTGCAATGGATATTAGAACTGAGAAAGGTGAAATAGTGAAAACAAGACAACCTTCATGTGGTTTGACTGCTCCACATACCTGCCCCATCTCTGCTTGCTTGTCTCATTGTGTGCTCAATCTGCTCCCCCACCACCATATTTCAAAAGAGCTTGACTTAAAACGTATCCTCCATGAATACTGCCTTATTAACGTGATAAAGAAAACCCATTCCCAAATGGGATTAAGCCACAGTGTTGGAATTTGCAATATGTAGTTTGGGGAACACAACTCAATCCCTAACACGTAATTTTCATGTCACAAAATCTTAGACTTCTTTTTATTCTTTTTTTAAGTTAGACTTTGCCTTTTCTTACTGTGTTGTTGTTGTTAGAGGTGGTTATAACCCCATGTGTAACAGAATGAAACCCTGTCTGATCCTGTGCTATCCTGATAATGATTGCTAGGTTTGAACTCCGTTCCTGTAGTCCTTATAATTTCCTCCAGGACGAATGTACGGTTTCCCAATCATTTCCCTTTCTTTAGTTTTCCATTCCTCCAATTCATCCTTCAGAAATGGTATCCCAGCACTTGCCCAAGGGAACAGTTCTGAAACTTTAGAAAGAAGTGCAAACTGCTGGTATGCCCTTTGCCAGTCTTCCTTGTTGTTACGTTTCTGTCTTAGCTGGAGCTGATTCTGACTCATAGCGAACTTGTGTCCAACAGAATGAACCACTGCCAGGTCCTGGGCCTCCTGACCATTGTTCTTCTGACTGAGGCCATTCTGCAGCCCCTGTACCAATCCATCTTGTCCAGGGGGCTTTTTCCTTAGGAAACAAAAGAGGGAAGCACTTTCCCCTGCGTGGTCAGACCAACAATGGTAACCTTCCTGTGAGTAGTCCCCATCACCTGGGCCTTCTAAAGTTTTGCCCAGTGGTTTGCTGAATGATGCAGTGAAGAAAACGGGGCTTTGAAGATGGAAACTTAAGTGAGAACTCCACTTCTGGTTAATTCTAGCAAGGCTTTGATGACCTTGAGTTTTACTGTGCATAGTAGTTAGGTGTATGTCAACTCGGCTGGACCAAGTTGACAGTGGTTTCGTAGTTAAGCATTATTAATGGGACTGACGATAACTATACAGCATGGGGGTGAAGATCAAAGGAACTGGTGGACATCCTTAGCAATTAGTAAAAGGCTACAGAAACGTCAGTGACTTTATAATAAATATTGAGGTTTGACGTTTTGAAAAAGCAACACTGATCTGATTTTACCTAACAGTTTGTGTGTTCTGACTTTTCAAGTCTATCTGCATGAGGTGAAAAACAGGCATAAGCCTGAAGTGTTCATAGGAAAGGGGGACTGACGGAAAGGGAACAACAAGGTCTTATTTATCTCTACCACTCCTTTGAATTGAATTACGCATTTTCTATTTTTAGGCCTAAGATTCTGCTTTTTTCCTGTTTTTTCGTTTGTTTGTTTGTTTGTTTTTAAACAAAATAGTTCCAGCATACCAAAGAGAGAGATGGAGATTTGAGGTTTTGATTGAGGTAGATTTTCTTCGAGGGAATGGCTCACACAATTATAGGGGCAGGCAAGTCCCCAATCCATTGGTCAGATGACAGAAGACCTCCGCTGGGTCCCTGGATTGTGGTGGTGAAGGGAGGGTCCTGCTAAATCCTAAATCCTTAGGCCAGACAGTAGTCTGCAGGCTTATAACCCAAGAACCCAGAGTTAGATGACAACATGAGTGCAGGGTCCAGAGACAGTGAGCGCTGCCAGAATGTCTATTTATATTCTGAAGACAGACCACACCCCCAAGGAAGCACCTTTTCAAAGAATTGCTGATTGCTTCAGATTACATCATGGAAGTTGATTAGAGTACATTGCTATAATACATTTCAGTATGGAAAAGCAACCTGTCCAGTACCTGCCAAGAGTGAGAAGCATAGGCTAGTGGACACACAAAATGAACCATCACAGTGGTACCCAAGATTTTGCATTTGTAATACATCGCTAGCTGATCCTGATGGCATTGGTCTGTAGACCATCCGTGAGTAGTAAGACTTACAGCATCAGAGGAGGATGGAGGTATGGTAGCAGGTATGGTCTAAATTAGGGAGGACCAGTCTTACTGACTCCATGGTGTCTGCCTGAAACCAGATGCTTTAAAAGTATAAGGCTTTGGAAATCGGAAGCTACTATTCTACCCCGTTCAAAAAAAATGTGTAAGGCTGTAAGTTTGGAGCCCTGCTGGTATAGTGGTTATGTGTTGAGCTGTGACTTGGAAGGTCAGGAGTTCAAAATCACCAATCCCTCCTTGGGAGAAAGACAGGGCTTTCTACTCCTGTAAAGAATTACAGTCTCAGAAACCCTCAGGGGGAAGTTCTACTCTGTTCTATAAGGTCACTATGAGTCGGTATCAACTAGAGGGTGCGAGTTTTTTTGAGTTTGTGAATAGTCAGTCTCTCATACTTTGTGCCTTCTAAAGTTTTGCCCAGTGGCTTGATGCAGAGAAGAAAATGTGGCTTTGAAAATGGAAACTTAACTTAGAACTTCACTTTAGATTAATTCTAACAAGGTTTTTAATTACCTTGAGCTAAAATTTACCATGCATAGTAGTTAGGTTTCCATGTCAACTTGGCCGGACCAATATTCTCAGTAGTTTGGTAGCTAAGACCTAGTAATGAGGTAATGAGAAAATAACAGTAACTATATAGCATGGCTGTGAAGTTCAAAGGAGTTGGTAGAATGCTGTAGCATTTGGTAAAAAGCTGCTTTATAATAAATGTTGAGGTTTGACATGTTTTGAAAAAGCAACAATGACAAGATTTTACATAACAGTTTGTGTTATCTGCATGAGTTGAAAGATCTGCATAGGTCTCAGGTGTTCATGGGAAAGGGGGATTGACTGAAAGGGCTCTTATTTATCTCTACCACATCTTTGAACTGAATTATGCATTTTCCATCTTTAGGTCTAAGATTTTGGTTTTTTCCTTGTTTTTCTAAAAAAAAAAGTTACAGAATCAAGTGGCATTGATTCTTGCGAGTTGATGACAATAATACATGAACAATTAGAAGGTAGTAATAAAGTTGTGTTTTTTTTTTGTAATAAAGTATTTTTAAGATACTTCGGGGACTTTTCAAAGGGGACTTTATGAGTGGATTCTCCTAGGAACAGTCGGAAAGACACACTATTTGATAATAGGAAGAAGAGGTGAAGGAACAATGTTTTCAAATGGGCAAGGAAGGAAAGAAAGAAAGGACGATTTAAATGTTCATAAAAAATGTTCCTTTCCCTCTATGAAGATCTGGGAGGATAGGTTTTCTAATGGTAAGTACACTTGTCATGAGCCCACATTACATTGTTAAGATAGAGTTATATCAATACTTTATTTCTTAGTTCTGGAAATTAGTGGGGTTGTACTTTCTTAAGAAATAAAAAAGGAGAAAGACACTGTTTATGACTGCTAAGCTTTTTTTTTTTTTTTGGCAAAGAGCAGTACAGATGTACCATCTCTTAAGGTTTAAGGTCTGCAAAAACACTTGGTAGATCTGTTTCAGAACACGTACAAATCTCTGTAAAAGTCACTCCAGATTACACTTCTTAGAAGACAGGCACTCTTTATATGCCCTCTATCGTAGCCTCAGTACAGTTAGTATGTAATAAACCACACTGTGGATGGTCGGTTGATTCCGACTCAAGGTCCCACATGGGGCAGAGCAGAACTGACCCAGAGGGCTTCCAAGGCTCTACATCATTGTGGAAGCCAACTGCCACTTCTTTCTTTTGCAGAGCAGTTCCTGGTGGATTTGAACCACTGACGTTTCAATTAGCAGCTGGATCACTTTAACAACAGTGTCACCAAAGCTCCTTTACCACACACCTGTTAGCAAACTGAGGCATCTTGGTGGCAACAGTGGGTTCCGTGTTGAGCTACTAACTGCAAGGTCAGCGGTTCAAATCCGTTGGAGAGAAAGCCGAGGCTGTGTGCTCCTGTAAAGATGTAGTCTCCTAACGCTCAAGAGCAGTTGTCTTCTGTCCTTTGAGTCCTACTGACTTGAGGGCAGTGGGTTTGGTTCGCATTTGGTGGCAAACTGCTGGCTTTTCCCGCGGGGCAAAGAGGTCAGTTTCATGTTGTCAACCTTCCTTAATTCTTCAGTAAATGGATGCTGAAAGCATGGATGCTATCCTTCGGGTAATCAGGATAATTCCTTAACCACCCGCTTTGCTGCTAGAGCGAGATTGCTGGTTCAAGTCCCCAAACTCCTGAGCACCCCAAGTACGCTAACAAGCCCTGCAGCTAGCACGGCGTTGCCTTTCTCTGAAACCTCCGTTTGCCTGGGCGCATTTTCTCTGCAGAGATGTTAGTGCATTTTGAGTGTTCTTCACATTTTTAATTATTAAAATCAAACCAAACCAAACAAACCAAAAAAACCAATCCAACAACAAAACCTCCCTCAACAGTCTGACAGGACTTTTTCTATCTTGGTTACAGATCTCCCCCGCCGCCGGCACAAGAGCACGCGGAGCTAGGAAGGAGAAACTGGCACTTCAATGGGGGGAAAGGAGCTCACTTGCGTGCACTTCGAAGGCCGTGGGGGGAGAAAGCGGGGAAACTAAGGGCCCCACGTGACCTGGCCCCGCCCCCGGAGCTGAACCGACTCCACCCTCCTCGGGGGGGCGGGGTAGCGGGGCAGCGGGTCGGCGCATGCGCAGTCAAGGTTAGTGATGGAGGAGAGAAGATGGCGGAAGCGGAGTGAGTGACTAGCTGGTGACTGATGTCGTAGCTGCGGGGCGAGGAGGGGTGTCCGTCCCGGGGAGCTCTCGGGACGCTTTCCCGAGCAGCGTGGGGGCACAGGGAAGCCCGAGAGCCTCCTGAGGGCGGGGGAGCCCGCGTGGCCCGTGTCGGGGGGCCGGCATCCTGCGTGGGCTCAGTTACCCACCGGGCGGGAGCGTCCCTTCCGCTGGCTGAAGCGCGGTCGCTGCGGCCCCGCGCGCCGGGTCCGAGCCGCGGGCCCTTGGGGCTC
>NW_022111320.1:16912294-16948881 GCF_000313985.2 Echinops telfairi | reverse complement strand
TGTGGCGGTGTGATGGTATGCTCGCTTAGCGACTCCCAAACTTACTGCTTCCTGGTAGGCCTCGGGTGCCCCAGAGCCGCCGGCCGTATTGTGCAGGCATCGACCGTGTCCAGACGGCCGAGTGCACCAAAATTGTTCTTTTGTGTCAGGCCTTCGAATGCAATGCGATGATTTATTTGGTCATTTTGACCCACCGATGCATAGACCTTGTGTCTAAAATTTGGATGCTCGGTGACCATTTATAGTTTGTAGTGCCAACCGCTTCCCATAGGGTTTGGGTTCGAACCGGATCAGCACTCCAAAAGAACCCGACTTCCAACTGGCTTGTGGCCCCTAAGTGGTATCAGGGTGCAGAAGTGTTAGGACGCGCAGTAGTTTGGTCAAAACTTTACCTTCTCTACTACTAATACTGTGTGATGTTGAGCAATGACTATATGATAATATGACTTGTTGGTTGGAAGATAGTGTGAAAATCCGTGGCGAAAGATATATAAGTAATTTACTAATTTACAGAGTTAGAAGTTGACCTCTCTCCATTAAGTTTTCTTCCCGCCGTATTGAATCCAGTGTTTTTACCTTGGTTCCTTTAAAAGCATGTACAGCCTCCTTACACATATGATATAAAGGACAAAGAAAATTTGTACATATGGGATGAGTGTTTACCTACACAATTAATGCCAAATGCCTTTTGTCTTTCTGTGAAACAGGACGTGTTCTTGTTGCATTCTTGTCAGTGCTACTAATGTGAGGTGGGTCCGATTTCTGTTTCCCAGAAGACGAGTCAGAAAAGACAGATAAGACACTAAAGCAGTATAATCTCAAGTTTGCTTTTAACCTTTGCCGTGCATTTCAGACGCTACAAAAATATTTTAGTTCTAGGGTCTAACCCCATCGAGGGCTGCAGAATTGGCGTAAAAAGTTTGAGTTTAATAAATTGTACATTTAACACAATTTTGTGCTACAACCGGAGTGAAGTGAGACAGTACCATTGGGAGGGGAATAATCAGAGAGTTTGATTGAAAAATACGCTTTACTGTCGACGCATGAGGGGAATGATAATGCTGTCTTAAAAATGTGGAGCAATTCTTTATAAAACTTGGGATAATGTGAAAAGTTGCTGTCAGTTGCTCCTCATTTCCCCCATTTACCCAGAGTAATCTGCTCATAAGTATAAACCAGAGTTATTCTATGTGGTAAGGACAGTAATGGACTCATCAGGGGAAAAGCCAGTGGGATTAATAAAAATATAGAAGTAATGTTTTAAGCAAAATAGATGTAGTAACCGAAACTAAGCTAATTAGTACAAGTCCTTAGGCGTTCTCTTAGTGTAGAGCTAGGAATGATTTTAATTTGCAATGGATATGGCTATAAGAATGTCAAGAAATACTTGTAAGGTACCCTGGTGTAAAATGTTTGATTACCCCAGGTAGTTTAGTAGTTTTTCGTCAACTCTTTTGGTTTCAGAATCCTCAACTTCTTCCCTTCATGCCAAGATAGGTTTTTTTGTGGTTGGTGCCATCAGGTGGGCTCTCACTTAGAGTAACCGTGTATGTACAGCAGAGTGAAACACTGCGAGTCTGCGCCATCCTGATCGCCCTTGCTGGAAAGTTGAGCTCATTGTTGCAACTGCTGTGTCACTTCATCTCATTGAGACCCTTCCCCTTTTTCACCGACCCTCTCCTTTACCAAGCATGATGCGCTTTTTCAGGGATCGGTGCTGCCCGAGAACATGCCCAAAGTACTGGAGACATCCTTGCTTCTAAGGGGCATTCTGGCTGTACTTCTTCCAAGACAGGTTTATTTGTTCTTCAGGCATTCCATGATATATTCTTGGGTAGCATATTTGGCCAATGCTATTTATTTGTTTTTTTGACTACTGCTTCCATTTTGTGGATCTAAGTAAAATGAAACCCTCCATAACTTCAGTCTTTATTCTCTTTTTCATGTTGTTGCTTATTGCCCCCATTGTGGGGGGTTTTTTGTATTCATATTGTTGTGTTATCTATACTGACCCATACTTTGGTACTTATCAGTAAGTGCTTTAAGATAAACTTTAGGTCAGTATTTATCTGCGTTATCTACCCTGAATTATCATTTGAAGATTTTTAGGTATTAAGTTATTAAATATGCTAAATATATGTGGAGTGCTTTTTCCTGCCAAGTGTTTATGGTAGGTGTGTGCTATGTGTGTCTGAATGAGGATCTCCTTTTTTTTTTCAATCATTTTATTGGGGGCACATACAACTCTTACCACAATCCATACATACATCAATTGTGTAAAGCACACCTGTACATTAATTGCCCTCATCATTCTCAAAACATTTGCTCTCACTTAAACCCCTGACAGCAGCTCCTCATCTCCTTATGAGTATTGCTGATAATTTCTTTGGAACAATTGGTCTATAAAAATCATAAGATACCAATACAAACTCTTTGTGTTATCTGCCAGATTTAAGGACCACAGTGCCGCTATGGATAGTGAACCAAATCCTGGAGCATCTTCTGTGTCAACAACAGCCAGTAGCACTACCACCACGACCATTACCACGTCCTCTTCTCGAATGCAGCAACCACAGATATCTGTCTACAGTGGCTCGGACCGACATGCTGTACAGGTAGGTCAGCTGTAAAGATGGGTAGGGTAAGACCTTTTGCTGCCACCCCATCTGCCACCATCATTTCTGAGTCATAGTGACCTGGTAGGACAGAGTGGAACTGCCCCATAGTGTCCCCAAGGCTATAATATTTACAGAAACTGGCTGTCACATCTTTTTCCTGTAGCATGGCAATCCTTTGATTTAGCAGCCAATTGTTTAATCACAGTGCTGTCAGTGCTTGCTAATCAGACTGCTGAATTGGCATGTAGCATATATAGACTGGGCATGAGGAACATTCTGCATGGAAGGTTACTAGGTGCTGCTCGAATATGGGAACATTTAGCCAACATACATTGTGGCCCTAGGTTTTTATGGACTATTGTAGGAACACATATTTGAATCCAAAGTATAGGTTTGGGGATATCTTTTTAGATGCATTAAGAGATTAATTTTAGCCTCAATGTTCTTAGGGGCAGAAGGAGAGAGAATACTTCACTTGCAAATCTAAGTCTTTTCATTTAGTTGAGAAAGAAGTTTATGTAGTTAGCCTTGGTAATGATGGAAGTTGAGGCAATATGGAACTATCTAAAGAAACTGGGCATCACTGTCTGAGATGCCCTTTGTTGGGATGTCAGCAGCTATGTAGCCTTAAAGGAGCCCTGGTGGCACTGTTGGGGAGGCATTGGGTTGCTAATTGCAGGGTTGGTGGTTCAAAACCATGAGTTGCTCCATGAGAGAAAGAGGAAGTGAACTGCTCCCGAAAATATATATATCCTCAGAAACCCTGTATGGAGTCTCTGTGAGTTGGAATCAAATCTTGGACAGTGGGGATGCAGCCGCAGGTGAGAGGCATAATCTCCTTGAGTCTTAGACCAAACCAAACATACCATCCAGTCGAGGCAGACTCGGCGACCCAATAGGATGGACTAGAAACGCCCTTGCGAGTTTTCTGAGGCTATAACTCTTTATGGTGGAGAAAGCCCAGTCTTTCTTCCTCAGAGGTGGTTTCGATCTGCTGACCTTGTGGTTAGCAGCCCAACTCATAACCACTACACCACAAAGGCTCCCAGAATCTTGGGGACCTGCAAAATGATGAGCCCATCTGATTCATTAATTCTTTATGAGCATTAAATGAAGTATCCAAAGGTGGGTATATGAAATACCTAATTAATAATAATAGTAATAGCTATTATTTATTGAATAATTGCCAATCATTTTATAAGTGCTTCACGTTAGATGACCTCAGTTAATCCTTACCACACTTGTCAAAACTTATTACCATCAAATTGATCCAACTGATAGTGACCCTGGGAGACAGGGTCCCTGGGAGACAGATTGCCCCATATCTCCTATTTATACCCACCAAACAAGCCCACATCAAGTAGTTTTTTACGCATAGCGATTCTGTCGGACAGAGTAGAACTTCTCCTTTGTGTTTCTAAGATTGTAAATTTTTATGGTAGCACAGAGCCTCCTCTCTGAGGAGGGACTGACTGGTGGTATGAACTACTGACCTTACAGTTAGCTGTTCAACTCTTAACCCCGTATGGTACCAGGTCTCCTTTGTAAAATAGGCTAAGTGTTATTGAATTATATACACCCTCCCCTTCCCCACAAATGTGTTGTAAATCTGAACCTCAGTGCCTGTGTAGATATAATCTCATTTGGGAAGGGACTGTCTTTTGATGTAGTGAAGCAAAGTTATTTTGTATAGGGCGTATCTTGAGTCTGTTTCTTTTGAAAAGAGATTAAATGCAAATGATCTAGGAAGATTTACATAAAAACTACACAGGAGTAGAAGGGACAAGATCCTTTGTCTTGAACTGACAGAGGAGAAAGCCTTCCCCTAGGGCTGGCACCCTGAATTCAGACTGCTAGCCTCCTATGAAAAAGTTCCACTTGTTAAATCCTCCCACTTGAGAGTGTGTCAATAGAGCAGCACTAGATAACTACGACACTAAATAACTGTCCCAGACTCCCATAGCTACTATATTCCTGGACTCCAGAATTTGTACCCTCAATCACTTTTCTTCTTTTCGTTATACCTGCGTTCTATAGAATCTTCAAAATTGTATTTACCCTGAAAACAACTCACCCGTGTGCTATATAATGCCACCCTACTTTTGAGAGGGCCTGTCCCAGTATTCTGTTTCTCTGCCCCATGGGTTTGCACCAAATGCCGCGAAGGTTCTGCAGGGTGGAGGCAGAGCTGTTGGAAACCCAGCCAGGTCAGCAGAAATTCAAGCTGAAATGCAGCGTATGCTGCTAATATCCTTCACTTTTCTCAGATCTTTGAGCATATACATGATGTGGTATTTTAATATGCCCTCTTTCAGATTTTTTTTCTTAAGCTGGATGTGCTAGCAAAAAATAAAGTTTTTCTGGATCGGCGTAGATAAAAGATATATTTCACAAATAGAATGAACTCTAGTTCCTATGAGATCATAGAATTGCTTTCTTGAAAATGCCACCAAGTCAATATTTATTGAATTACTTAAGTAGTTCTTTTATCTTCTAGCTTTTGTTTTCAGTCCTTTGAATTCTCAACTTTCTCTGCTTTCTCATTGTTCAGAGGCACAAAGTAAGGACAACGTGCTGTACCTTTAATTTGTACTTGAGGAACGTTGCTCCTGTGAGTGGAGCAGTGAATGCTACTGAAAGACTACACTGACGACAGAAAAAACTGTAACATCAAGAAAAATGTGTGTCAAGTAGATGATTATTTCAGTTTGACTTTAGAATGTTATGGAATTACAAGAATATGTATAGATTTACCTGACCCAAAAGGCCTACCATTGTAATTCTCTGTCACTTAAGGCTGGCCTGTAGTCCCTTGCAACCAGGGGTCAAAAACCTCCATTGATTTTTGTGACAGGAGTTTGTAGCAAGCTTAGCAGACTGTAGTTGCAGAGAAAAATGAGCTATGACAACATGAAAGTAAACTAACGCAGGAAATGTTTTTCTTTAATTTGAATAAAGGGAATTAGGCGTTCCAGTTCAAGATGTCCTGACTTACATCCTCACATGGTGTAAAATTATGTTCACTTCTTCATTCCCTGGGGTCTTTGAAAACTTACTGGGATTCTCCGGTGTGAGAAGAAGGTTAGGGTTCTGAGTCTAAGTTGGGTATGAGAGGACATGGGGATGCCCTTGTAGAGGACTGGAACAGTCTGCCTTTGGACCAATAGGGACGTTTTCTGTTAGTAGAATACTTGATTTTCTCCATGAACTTTCAGGCTCAGATTTTACTATTTACTAATAAATTCAGTAATTAGCACTTCTTCAGGAATATTTCTTTAGAAAGAATAGTTGCTGTCTTGAGATTATTGAAGCAAGGAATCTGAGACTGTAAAATCATTTAAAAAATAATTAGTAAGTAAGAATTAGCTTTACAATTTTATATCATTATTAATATGCCATCCACTCATTTTAAGAGTCTCAGACATTAATAGAAAAGTTCAAACCAAGAGGTAAAAATAACCTCTAATCTAGCCTCTTTTGGTTGTCTTTTCTTGCTTTCCTGAATAGTCTTCAAATATTTTAATATTAAAATGGAATCTTACTCCATACACTGCTAACCTATTTTTTTTCATCTATTGATTTATTTGGGTACTTCTTTTCGTTAATAAATACAGATCTTGATCTGCAGTGCCCAATATCATAGCCACTAACTGTATGTGGCTGTCTACATGAAAATGAATTAAAATTTTATAAAATAAAAGTTTAATTTCTTAATTATATTAGCCACATGTTAAGTGCTCAGTAGATACATGTGGACAATGGCTCCCACACTGGGCAGTTCTAATCTACAGTACTGTTTGCAGTGGATCCAAGCCCTGAATTCTTCCAAGCTCTACCAAAGGTTACACCAATCTACATTCTTAACAACAGTGTAGGAGAGTACCTGTTTCCCCAGGTAGTAGTTGTTTTAACGTTGTAGCCATCTGAAAATTGGGAAATAGTGTCTTGCTTTCACTTGACTACAACTGTGATTGAACCTCTTTTCAATTGTTCACTGGCCATTTTTCAAAATGCCCATAGTACATCATTTTAATTTGAGTAAATTAGTGAATGCAGGGATATAGAATCAGGAGAGACCTATGTTCACGAGCTAAGTGACAAGGAGTATTACCAATGGAGTGGAATTTCAAACCACCACCTTTTGTTATGCTTGATTTTTATGGTGAAGATTAAGGTTAAGATGCTGGTTTGACAATGGTTCAATTGGCTTATCACAGGTAATTCAACAGGCTTTGCACCGCCCCCCCAGCTCAGCTGCTCAGTACCTTCAGCAGATGTACGCAGCTCAACAGCAGCACTTGATGCTGCACACAGCAGCTCTTCAGCAGCAGCATTTAAGCAGCTCCCAGCTTCAAAGCCTTGCAGCTGTTCAGGTGAGACTCACAGAGATGCAGACCTTAGCTTAAGCTATCTGCAGATGACAATGGAAAATAAACATATGATTCCAGAGTTCACAGAGATCCTGTGATTCGTTTTCCTTAAGGAAAAGAATTAATAGGCTGTCAGAGAGAAATTAATTAGGAAAAAAATAATAATGTATAATTTACTCTGTTGCTAGCGTTGACCCCACTACTTTTTATCTGCACTGTGGAAATGTGCTGATGGCATAGGGTTGTGTATAAAATTCTAGGAGCAATAGTAAAAAGTCAAGGTTACATGAATGATACTTATATTTGAATTAAAAAGTTTGATTATGTAAATTATTTTCACTCATTAAAATAACACAGTGGTATATAAGAGGCAAGAAGAGATGTTCCTTTCTGTCCCCACTGTGGTTTTCCACTTTTACATGGTGGGCATTCTATTGGTTTAATATGTTGTCCTTAGTTGCCATTGAATTCATTCCAGTTCATGACCTCCTCATGTTGGCGGCATAGTACTGCCCCACAGGGATTTCAAGGCTACGACCTTTGACAAGGAGAGCATCTAACCTACTTCGAGGTGCCTCTGAGTGAGCTTGAAATGCCAGCCTTTGGGCTAGTGGCTAGTTGACCCCTTAATGGTTTGTGCCACTCAAGGACTCCATTGAAAATGTATTTCTCCAGGGGGAAGAAAAAAATTGATTGTGCTTAAAGTGAAAGATTACACGGCAATTAGATTCAGCACAGATTATTCAGTAGTAGTGGTTACATTTCTCACAATGTGCTGTTGTCTTCCTGCGTTGTTCCTCTTGTACCATTTCCAGTACTCTCAAGGTTCCCTGCTTCCTTTCCTTCTCATCTTTGCTTTAGAGTGATTTTGACCATTTAATCTCAGACAAATGATTTTTAAAAGACGCTCATCACTCATGGCTGGTGTTCTTTCTTTTGGGTCTTTTTAGTCAATCTGTTCCTTAGGTTAAAAGGTGACGGCAAGCCATCATTTTGATTTAAAGTGGAAAGAGTCTCTCAGGGGATGGTCTGAGAAGGTCTTTGGTCTCAATTGGTCTACTAAATTTGTACTTTTTAATTTCTTGAGTTCTATTTTACGTTTTTTCCTCCCCATCTATCAAGGTCCTTTTCCTGTTGCCCTGATCAGAATGGTTGGTTCTTTTGGTCTCAGGATAAGAGGAGGCCATCGTTTTAAGACTTAGTTTGATCAACTACTTTCTAATCTGGGTTTTTGGTTTTCTTCTTCCTCTTTGCTCCTCATGAGTAGAGACAAATAGTTATCAAGCAGAACGTTTTTACTTACAAATGCGTATACGGACCTTTCTAAAATTGAATTATACTATTTTTAACTGATAATGGTGGTTTTATGATTATAATTTTAAAAATCATTAAATGTTGTATTGCCATTTAAATAAAACTATAAGTGAGAGTCAATCCTAAATCTCCTCTGTAGATTAATCTCGGGTTTCTAGAGACTTGTCCTGAAAAAGGCTTATTTCAGTAATCAATAGGTGATGAGCTGTTGCTTCTTCTTGATAGTGTGATTGTAAATAGCATCCTGTTTGCAGTACAGGATAGGAAACTGAAACCTATTGGCACTTCACATAGCTCCGGTTTCTTTTTCATATTGATGGAGGGGTGACTTTTCAAAGACCTGTAGATGACAAGCCTGTGGAGTGGAATTGACAATGGGTACAGCCAAAGAAAAGAAAAGTATTTTGGTCATCTGTTTTCCCCACTCAATTTTTCTTTTTTGAAAATCTGTTTAACCAAAGTTTAGGTCATGTTTACCATAAACTGAATTGGTTCATATGTGGTATTTTCAATTGTTCTGATTTTGTGTTACCCTGGTACCGAAAAGCTTTAAACTTCAGGTTTTTGTAGACCAAGTCTTATGAAGGTCTTTTTATTTTAGGCAAGTTTGTCCAGTGGAAGACCACCTACTTCTCCCACAGGAAGTGTCACACAACAGTCAAGTATGTCTCAGACATCTGTAAGTGCTCTAAATTTTTTTTAATTAAAAATTTTAAATTAGCATTACCCCAAAATAAGCAATTGATGATATTTATGAAGCTGTTATTGTATATTTGTTGATTGCTACTCAAGTAATGAGTCCTCTTATTCAAGACATAGGAATGATAAGTTTTTAAAACTCATAGCTAATGTTGAACTTCTGAAAATCTGAATCTCAAAAAACCTATTTGTATTTTTAATTTTTTTCACTATGTTCTTTTTTTACAATGTTCAGATCTTATGTGATTCTAAATGATTTAAATTTTCAGTATGTCTGGAAAGCCTGAAATACCTAATAATGCAAGGATTTTAGGCTATGTTCTTTCTGTGATATCTGAAAATATGTCATGTCTTTGGAAGACATCTGCATATTTCTAGCTTTGTCTATGCAGTTCATATTTTAGAAATTATACTTTTTAGCTTATGTGGGTTAGCTCAGCCAAATTTTAAAATAACTACCGGAGATAATGTGACATAATTTGGGGGAGGAATTAAAGTTGTTTTCCCAAATTACATAGATATACTGGAAAAGTTGCCCAGTTGGTAGACAGTTGCAGGCGTGGTATAGTAAGTAAATACTATATTTATTTATATAGGAATAGTAAAAAAAAATACTGTTATTTTGATGTAACTTCAAATTGCAGAAGTAACAAAAGAATCTGTATAGTTTTTTTTAGTTTTTTAAAAATTTCTCTGAATCATTTGCAGGTAAGTTGACACAAGCTGTATATCTTAGATACTTTGATATGTATTCTTAGAAACAAAGTCCTGTTAAGGAATCACAGGGAAATGATCAGGAAATTTAACATTGGTATAGTGCTGTTCATATTCAAGTTGCATCATTGTGGAAAGTTTCATGGTATTATCATTTTGACATTTTACACCTGATCATCCTATGTTGCACTACATGATACATACTTAGCTATATTCTTGCCTTCTACCTATTAAATGCTAGTAGATTCTAGCCTTTTTCCTTTCCTCTCTGAGACAACCAAAATGTCTCCAGCTGCTGCAGAATGTCTCCTGGGGACAGAGTCACCGCAGTTGAGAGGCATGGGCTTATCCCAGTACTGCTCTGTCCGGCAATCTTTTTCTTTTCTAGGATGGTAATATTTTTAATATTTTATGAACCTGACTTTAACAGATTATACTTTGTAGGTCGGTTAAAGACTTGAAGATGAGCTTGTATTGTTTCTTTATCTGAAAGTATAATCTTGGCTGACTCAGTACATGCTGTGGTCAGCAAGTAGCTATATTTATGGCTCACTGCCTGACATTTTTTTTTTTAAAACATTTTATTAGGGGCTCATACAACTGTTATCGCAATCCATACACACATCAATTGTGTAAAGCGCATTTGTACATCATTCTCAAAACATTTTCTCTCCACTTAAACCCCCGACATTAGGTCCTCATTTTTCCCCTCCCTCCCCCCTCCCCCCTCCCTCATGAGCCCTTGATAGTTTATGAATTGGTATTTTGTCATATCTTGCCCTGTCCGACGTCTCCCTTCACCCACTTTTCCGTTGTCTGTCCCCCAGGGAGGAGGTCACATATAGTTCCTTGTAATCGGTTCCCTCTTTCCTACCCATTCTCCCTTTACCCTCCCTGTTTCGCCACTCACATCACTGGTCCTGTAGGGCTCATCCGTCCTGGATTCCCTTTATTTTCAGTTCCTATCTGTACCAGTGTACATCCTCTGGTCTAGCCAGACTCGAGTCATGGTAGTGGGAGCGGGGAAGAAACATTTAGGAACTAGAGGAAAGTTGTATTTCTCATCGTTGTTAGATCGCACCCTGACTGGCTCATCTCCTCCCCGAGACTTCTCTGCAAGGGGATCTCCAGTGGCCTACTAATGCAGCCTGACATTTTTAATTAAGAAAATTCTCTTTTGGTATGATAATATCCTGAAGTATAGGCAAAATTAGTTTAAAAAGAAATTACTTATGACTTAATGATGTTAGACCAAAGACAATTAAAAACTTAAGTAATGCTGGCTAGCCTGTACCATCAATACTAGAGCATTAATATGTGAATATCAGCTATGGCTTTAATTAATACATTGTTAGTCAAGGGATAGACTGGCAGACATTTTCGTGGTCTTGTTGAAAAGTTTACAGACATTCTTTATTTGGTGATACTCAGAAGTAAAATATAAATGCATGTCATGTATGAAGGGGCTTCTGAAAAGTGGCGGGAAATTGGAATTGAAAGATAATGGAATTTTAGACCAACTTTTGATGGTCCTCATATATATTTTTTTCACAATGAAAGGTATACTTTTATACCGTTTTCCTCGGTCTGCAACATTCACAGAAATGACAATTCCAATAATTACGCTTGCTTTTTATGACTTCGTTAGTGTTACTGGCATAAGCCAGACAGCCTTGCCTCATCAGAGTAGTAGACCCTGTGACTGGCTGCTGGGGAAAGGGAAGTAAGTGGGGGAAACAAGAGCAGACCCATTGCTGCTGAGTTGGTTTCCACTCCTAGCCACCAACAGCACCGAGTCGGCCTGCTCTGCTGCATTTCCAAGGCTCTGAATCTCGACAGAAGCAGATCACCACTTCTTTCTCCTGCCTCGTAGATTATGTGTTTGAACCCCCAGCCTTTCCACCAGGTCATCTTACTTGAGAGGAGCTGCCTAGAAAAAAGAGATTCCTTTTCTATTTTGTGTGTTTGTGTTAACTACTATTCAGGTAGGTTGCATAGCAGCCAAATGATGATGTCCAGTGTAGTTCGGTAAATCTGGATGGACATCCCAAAGAGGATAGAACATGTCAGCCGAAATCTCAGTGATCATAATGAGCCCTCAGGTGCAGTCCAGTGGGTTTCAGAGTTTGGGTTATTTTGAGGTGGCTTTCCTGATGACAGTGAAACCTGTGGGCAAGGGGACAACCTCCAGGAGGGAATATGGCTCCTGCTCGTCAGGTCACTACCTAGCCTGGTAGGAATGTTATGAAGCGAAGAATTTGTTGTACAATCTGGGGGAACTATGCAGTATGTGAAGGAGACTATTGTTAGTGACTGTATAGGCAGCTAGTGGGTGCCAGCATGTCCCCTGTCTTCTCATTAGAACAGCAGTACTAATCCTAGGCTTATATCAATAGTGAGGGTGGTGACTGACTGATTGTCTCTGAAACGAATTAGAACTGAGCCTTTAGAATGGTATCTTCATTATCTCATCTGAGTGGGGTTAGCATTTAGTTAACTTTGATTGACTATAGTGAAATAAAAAACCAAGCCTTTGAACGAGTGCATTCCTGTTTGTCCCTCTGCTGAGAATTTGCACTTTTACTCCAGATACACTGAATTGAAACCTGTATTTTTAACAATATCCTCGGCGATTCTTATATATACATAAGCATCACCTAGGACTCTTGCTAAACTGTGAGTTCTGATTCATTACATGTGGAGTGGAAAGGCAGCTATCTCAGTGAACCAGAATGAAGTCTGTCAAAGCCCTGATCCAAATCAATTAAAAACTGCTGCAGCCAAACCCTAGTGGTTTTCAAATGAAGCCTGGGTGGGCATTTTGAGTCTTATGTTATAAGATTGGGGCTATTTTTTAAACATTTGCTTTAGCCAAGTGCTGCTGCTGCTTCAGGGAAGGGGAGGTGTGCCACTTTACTGTCAGTTTCGGGAGAAGTTCAGTTTTCCTATTTGGCCTCTGCTTATCCCTGAGAAGGTTTTCTTCCTGACTGCTCCTGGTGGCAGTTCTGGCTCCTCCCTAGGCCTCTGTGGCCCCACCGATAAATTGGAGTGGAGGGAAGAGATGGGTGTAGATGAGAATGAGATGAAGTTCACTACTTGGCCTACTCTGACATGGACTTAGTCCAGGCACTGCGGGGAGTGGAATATGTCCTTACAGTCTGGTCAGGGTGGAAATCCAGACTCTCCACAGGAACTCAGGAATTCTGCTGGTAGGGGAGGAGCCACCTTTTTTTTTTTCTTCTTGGGGTGTTTGGCTGGAATAGAACAATTATTTTTTTGAAAAAAGAACAATTATTGTGTAAAAGTTTTTTGTCTTGCCAGGCTGCCCTCTTTCCTGGGCCTTTTTGCCAGAAAGAATGAGTTCTTGTTTTGGAGTGGCTTCTGGCTGTGCACATTGATGTTTTGGGTTACTGGCTCCTCCTGTAAGTCTGGGTGATGTGAACCAGGGAACTCACCCCCGTGCTGTCGTTGGGCCTCAGGTCTCTGGCTGGTCTGCCTCTGCTCTCTGCCTTTTGGAGTTTCATGTTTATATGTAAGCACTCAGGGCTTTTAGTTATATTTAAAATGAGGAATAGGGAAAAATAAGTATTTCATCTTCCTGGAAACAACTCCTCTTATTTAACTTTTGTCCTAAAAAGTTGTATCTATAGGTTGCCTGATTATGAACGGGGGAAAAATCCATCATGATACAAAATGAAGTATAATCCATAGTTATTTCTGAGAAAGGAGGTTGGAGAGTTATTTTGTGAATCTGTAGATTGCCTCAGTTAGTATTGTCTGGTAGATGGCACAGATGTATAGTTTAAAAGTGACACTGCAGTCCTGTTGGCCCTGACAAATTTTATGTAAAGCTTTCTGTTTTTTTAAAAACCTGTATTCATTTTCTATTTAAACCCCCAACCTAATTCACAATGAAAAAGCAACCATTTACTTTATTAAATTTTCTCATATTGAACAACAAAATAGTGTAAACAGCACAAAACCCCAAATCCACTGCTTTTGAGTTGGTTCCAACTCAGAGGGACCCTCACTGTGTCTCCCAGACCGCACATGGTCACAGGAGCAGGCAGCCTCGTCTTCCACCCAGAGTGGCTGCCGGAATTGCCCGCCTTGCTGTTAGCAGTCCGGTGCCTAACATACAGCACAACAAGGGCTTTTTATATATTTTTCTTCATAGATGTAAATAGATAAGCCTGTGTTCATTTTATTTCTTTAAGTGTTATATTCTAAATATGCTTCCTCTTCTAAGCCTTGGGCATTTTCAGCTGGCATGGATTATGTGGCTAGAAATTGCAATTGTTTAAATCTCTAAATAACTCGGGGGCTGCCTGACCTCATTCCCTTCCTTTTTTTTGGCGGGGGGGGGCTGGAATCTACCCTAATCCCAGATGTTTTGACTGTAATTCATAGTATTGTTCTGCCAAAAAGAGAAAAATCTTGCTTTTGAGAGCTTTTTAGTTACGGTGCTACACAAGATGGGCTTTTGAAGTCTAACTCAGTTTTATACATTTAGTCATCCATTCAGCAAATAATACTGAGTATTCATTGTGTGGCTGACATTCTTCTATATGCTGGAGATAGAACACAACAGACAAAACTCCGGCTGCTTGGAGCTGGGAAGGCACAGACAGAACAGCTATATAATATGTCTGAAGTGATCAGTGCTATGTAGAGAAACAAAACAAGCCAGCCAGGTGGGACAGGCACTATTTTAGATAGAGTGGCCAGGGGGGCCTTTCTGATGAGAGATAGCATTTGAAGGAGGGTGAGGGAGGGAGGCAGCCTGTTGAATGCACAGAAAAGAGGCCTTGTGGCTGGAGTGGAGGGGTGTAGTTCAGGGTGGAGGGGGGCAGTGTAGTTCAGAGATGACTTAGAAAGTCACTGGGATCCTGATTTAGACTTAGTATTTTACAGGCGGTTATGAATCACAAACCTGTTGCTATTGCGGCAGTTCTGATTCACAGCCACCCCACATGTAATTTATAATGTTGTAATGATCTAATTGTCTAAATTGTATGATTACAACTTGCATAATTCTAAGCAGTTCATCGTTAATGGGGGGCTACCTGTATTATTGTACTCTGCTTCTGCCTTTCCCCTTTATCGTCAGTTCTTAACTTTGCAGTTAAGTTAATGTCAGCTCATGTAACTTTTCCACTCAAACAGCTCACTATTAGCGTCACAGCTCAAACCAAGTAAAACCCAAGGGTTTTATAATCTTTTATAGGTCCCTGGGTGGCACAAACAGTTTGCTCTTGGCTGCTACCCCAAAGGTTGGCAGTTGGAATCCATCCTGTGGCATCGGGTAAGAAAGGTTTGTCGATCTACTTCCTTAAGATTACCGCCATTGAAACGCACTGGAGTGCCGTCTGCTCATTCACAAGAGTACGTGATGGTGTCACCACCACTTGTGGTGTTTCGTGAGAAAAGCTTGGCAGCATGGAGGAGATGAGGGACTAGATTCTAGTCTTTAATTCTGTGACTTGAGTAGAGGTGCCTGCACTCCAATTTTTTTCTTCTCTAAAACTGAGTTGTCCAATGAGTTGACTTAGTCTTCGTTGAAAGCTGGACCATGGTTCTGCAAGATTGAAGAAGAATAGATATATTTAAATTACGATGAAGATTACTGAATATATTACGCACTGCCCAAAGAATGAACAAACCTGTCTTAGAAGAAGTACTGCCAGGATGCTCCTTAGAAGTGAGGAGGGTTAGACTTTGTTTCATGGGCTTTGGGCATTTTATTTTGTTGTTATTATTTTAAAAAATAATTTTATTGGGAGCTCTCAGATATTATAACAATCCATAATTCAATTAGATCAGGCATAATTGTACAATTGCTGCCACTGTCTCCTTCAACACATTTTCTTCTTGAGCTTCTTGTGGACATATCAGGAAAAGGAACTCAAGGCTGGTACAATAGCTATCTGTTCTTCACTGCCATCGAATCAATTTCAACTCATAGCAACTCTATAGGACAGGTAGAACTGCCTCTGTGAGTTTCTGAGACTGTTCTCCCAAGGAGTGATTGGTGGTTTTGATCTGCAGACCTTGTGGATTGTAGCCCAGTGCTTAGCCACCACTCCATCAAAGGCTCTTAGGGACAGCAAAAGAAGGAACACCCTCAACAAGATGGATTGGCACAGTCACAACAGTGGGCTCAAGCAACCATGATTGTGAGGAGGGCGCAGGACTGTGCAGTGTTTCGTTCTGTTGACGAGTCGGAACCGACTGATGGCCCCTCACAACAACAAAAGCCTTTTCATCACAGGTCTCCCCAGAGCTGGATCAAGGGAAGGTTAAATAGATTGGGCTCTGGGATCTACTCGTAAGCTTTCAGATGAGCCTTCCGTGGTCTGTTAGACTTAGAGAATTCAGAATTAAGATAATATTTGAAGAAACTGTTATTTGTGTTAAAGCCCTATAGTTTTAAAACCGTCTCTGTGACCCCAAACGGTCCACAGTTACTCTGAAGCATAGTTGAGACCACAGGACAGGAAAACGAACGTTCTGGAATCAAACAACCAGAACACAAAGAGAATGTTGACTTTGAAAAATATCACTAGTATCACCGAACAGTTTGCAAAGAAACGGTCAGATGGGGACATAATGTGCTTTTAAACTTTCACAAAAAATGAAATGAAATATAAACAAGCCAAATAAAAAATCCTGTGGTTTTTCTGAGGACTAGTGTTAAACTGAGATTCCTTAATGGTTTCTTTAGCAGTATATATGTGCTGTGAAACAGCCTGTTATATATGAGCAGGAGAAAGATGAGGCGAGGTTTCTTAACAGCTCCGTAAACTGTTAACAGTAACGGGCACCCACAGGGGCAGTTCTACAGGGTCATGGTGAGTTGGTGTGGACTCCATGGCAGTGAGTTTTGGTCATAGAGGAGGCATGTTACCAATATTTATTAAATGATGGATGGTTGTCATTGTTAGATGCCATCTAATCAACTCCAACCCATGGTGACCCTATCTATGCACAACAGAACAAAACACTGCACAGTCCTGCTCCATCCTCACAATTGTTCCTATGCTTGAGCCCATTGATGAAGCCACTGTGTCAATCCATCTTGTTAAGGACCTTCCTCTTTTTCTCGGCCCCTCCGTTTTGTCACATTTGATGACCTTCTCTAGGGATTGGTCTCTCCTGACAACATGCCCAAAGTATGTAAGACGAAGTCTTGCCATCCTTTCCTCTAAGGAGCACTCTGACTATACTTCTTCCAATACAGATAAGTTTATCCTTTTAGAAGTCCATAGTACCTTCGATATTCTTCTCCAGCACCCCAACTCAAATGCATCAATTCTTCTACAGTCTTCCTTATTCAGTGTCAACTTTTACATGCTTATGATGCAATAGTGGATACCATGGCTTGGGCCAGGTGCACCTTAGTTGTCAAATTAACATTCTTGCTCTTCAATACTCTAAAGTGGTCTTTTGTGATAGATTTATCTAATGTAATATGCCCCTTGATCTCTTGACTGCTGCTTCCATGAACATTGATTGTGGATCCAAGTAAGAAAAAATCCTTGATAACTTCAGCCTTTTCTCCACTTATCATAACTGATGAATTCTGGTTAATTATTATAAACCTTACCTAATGATGAGTGATAGGAGTTATAATAATTGACTAGACTATGTAATGTATAATATTAATTCTAGAATATGTAATGCATAATATTAATTCTTGATTAGGATATATCCTGCTTGCCTGATACTAGGTTGTAGAATAATAGTTTAAGCCTGCAGCCAATTAACAGATATGTCTGTGCTTGTGCTGGAGGTGCCTGGGTCCAAGTTCCTTCCCTCAGTGACATTACTATCCATTTGAAGAGCCATGCCTAGGCCTATCCGTTAACCAGTTAATTATCATATTGTTAGTAAATATGATCATGTATAATCAAGTGATAAAGGTTATAGAAATGAATAGAAAAGAGCTTTGGTATTTGGAGAGCGCTTCGGGTATGGGATATACTGGCTGCCTTTGAGTTGGGTCGATTCATAGTGACCCTATAGGACAGGGTTTCCCTGGGAGTTTCCAAGACAGTTACTCTTTAAGAGCGTAGAAAGACCCTTTCTCCATTAGAGCACTTGGTGGTTTCGAACTGATGACCGTGCAGTTAGCAGCTCACTGTGTAACCACTATGCCACCAGTACCTCTTAAGAGACATAAGCTGAGTTCTAAAAAATGAGTAGAGTTTTCTGAGCAGAGGATTCATCATCATGAGGCTGAGATCCTGAAACAGCAGAAATTGATTTCAGGGATTCATACCTGAGCAGGAATCTGTATTAGCCTCCTATCCTTGCAGGTGAGGTCCCTTATAGAGTGTCTACAGCTGCCAGGCCCTGTGTTAAATGCTGAGCATTCAACAGTGATCAATATAGAGGGGGACATACACAAGTAAATTATCAAAGGACACTATGATAAGAGGGTTTTTTTTGTTTTGCTGGAGTATCTTCAAACAACTTCCTGCTTAAGGACACATGGAAGATAAGCTTTGACTCTTTGTTGACCTGGAAATTCCCACCCTGTACCTTATTTATTATTGCTATATAAATTCAATGTAAAAAAGTACCTTTTTGTGGGAAATGTGAAACAAAGACCATTGTTCTCAAATACCAGTATTGCAGACAAAAAGCTGATGTCAGTCTCATTATCATTCTTCTCTGAGAAACTTGTTCTTTCTGTGGAATCTTCTAGGCATGGCATTTTTCTTTAGTTCTTTTTGAGTTTCTTGAATTTGTGTCTAGGTTTCACTGTAGGACATTTGCTGGGCTCCCTCAGTCTCAAAACTAAGTGTTTAGTGTGCATGTAAGGAGGTGGTGCAGTGGTTTAAATACTTAGCTGCTAACCAAAAGGGTGGCCCTTCAAACTCACCGAGCACTCCACAAGAGAAAGACACTTACGCAGAGAAAGATGTTAGTAGCCTTGGGAACCCTAGGCTTGTCTACTAGGGTTCTACTCTGCCCTTGGTATTGAGTCCTTGGCTGTGGGAGTGTTCATGTATGTGAGATAACAAAAAGAAAAAAGTTCTTTCTACTTCTGTGCTCTCCTGCTCCAGAGCGCTTTAGTTGGATGTTGGTCCTTCTGGATCGATGATCGTTTCATTCATTTTCTGCTTTTACCTTTTTACTCTGGGTTGGGGAGCATTTCTGTGACTTTTTCTATTTTAACTCTTTCATTGATTTTTTTTTTTTTAGCTCATTCATTGTATTTCTAAGCTCTTATAACTTTTTCTTGTTTTCTACGTGTTATTTCTTCATAAGATAATGTTTGTGTTATGAGGGAAATATATTCAGTCTCTACTGTGATACTTAAAAGATGAAAAAAGGTTGGCCTATTTTCAGGGCAATTTCTTTTCAGTGGATATTACCTTGAACATTGTTTACATTGCTGCTGAAAGCCTAGATTTTCTTCTCGAAAGCCTAGATTTTCTGCTGATGATTTTAGAGTGATGATTTTAGATGGATCAAGGTAGGCTTCCCCCACCGCTGGGGGATAAGTTTGCTTCCTGGTAAACTTCTGCCCTTGGTGGAGATGCTGACTGGATAACGTGAGGAACCAGCACAGAGGCCACATCTGACATCCTCTGGCTTCAGTGAAAAGGAAGAGACTCCATCTCCACAGCGCCCAAGGGCAGATGTTCCTCCACCCTTTATCCTTCTTTTACCATCTTCTAACACCAACCCTTCCTTCCACGACGTTCTTCTGCTGGGTTCATTGCAATGCCCACACAGAACTCAGAAAATACTCAAGTCTAAGGGAGGTTTTTCTAGAAGTTAACAAGCCAGGTTCAGAAATTATTAAGGATGGAGTGATTGGTCCACAACACTATCCTCAGCCAGCAGCCAAGTCTCTGGTTCTCCAATGTCAGCCACATGGTTCCTTGACATCTGCCTCTGGGTTAGGAAGCCCACCTGACACTCCACTTGATCCACACAATCCCTCTGCTCTGTGGGTGTGGCTCCTTTGCTTTGTCCCAGGGTCTCCAGTGTAACAGCCTCTGGTACCTCCGGGCTCAGCCTCTGCCACTTCAAGCAGGAACCGCAAACATGTTTAACAGTGACTTTTTTCTGTTCCTGCTTCTGAGATGGCTCATTCTTAAAGCCAGGGCTTTGGCAACCAACACTGACAAGGCCCCTCTATTAGTGCTTCACACAACCTAGTTCCAAAGTTCAGCGCAGTCATTTGGTGGGAGTTACAGAGACATGGATAGAAGAGCCATATTAAGAAATGTCACATCACCACAAATGTAAGACTCGTGTGGTGCTGGTGGGGAACGACATCTGTTTGACAGGTTTAGGGAATTAGTGACTTGGCTAGGTGGGGGCAATTTCAAAATAAGGGTTTTACTTCAAGGTATCAGTACCTACTCTTGCATGCCTCTCTCTGGTCCTTGGCCCTCTGCCACCAAGCCTCTTGGTCTCTGCTCTGTTCAGACAATGTTACAGAGTTCTTTTTTGGAGTACAGATAAATGCCCAAAGGGCACACTACTCCACCATAAGGCTTAGCCCAAAGGCATTTAGCTCCAGTTCCCTGTGTGGGTCAGGAAGACCAGCTGACAGGAAAAGACCCTCATTTGTGACCCTTTCCAAAGAAAGATGACTCAACAGAATGCTCAAATTATAGAACCGTGTTATTAATATCACATGCAGAAGATCACCCATCAATGGTTGCAGCAGTATATTGATAGAGAGCTGCAAGAGGTTCAGGCCGGATTCAGAAGAGGATGTGGAACAGGGGTATCATTGCTGATGTCAGATGGATCTTGGTCAAAAGCAGAGAATATCAGAAAACTATTTACTTTTGTTTTATTGGTTATGCAAAGGCATCTGTTATGGATCATAAACTATGGATAGCCTTGAGAATAATGGGAATTCCAGAACATTTCTTTGTGCTCATGCAGAACTTGTACGTGGATCAAGAGGCAGCTGTGCTAGCAGAACAAGAACATACTGTATGTTTTAAAATTAGGAAAGTTGTGGGGTCAAGGTTGTATCCTCTCACTATACTTACTCAGTTTATATACCAAGCAGATCATCAGAGAAGTTGGATTGTATGGAGAAGAATGTGGCATCAGGATTGGAGGAAGCCTTATCAACAACTTGTGATATGTGGATGACACAATCTTTCTTGCTGAAAGTTAGGAGGACTTTGAAGTACTTGCTGATGAAGATCAAGGATTATAGCCTTCAGTATGGATTATAACTCAATATAAGGAAGATCAAAATTCTCACAACAGGACAAATAGTTTATCTCATGAGAAAGAGAAAAGGTTGAAGTTGTCAAGGATTTTGTCTTTCTTGGCTCTACAATCAGTGCTCATGGGAGCAGCAGTCAAGAGATAAAATGATGTATTGAGTCATTCTGCTGCACAAGATCAATTTAAAGTGTTGAAAAGCACTTTGAAGATAAGGTGTGCCTGACTCAAGCCATGGTATTTCCAGTGACCTCCTGTGCATGTAAAAGTTGGGGATTGAATAAGGAAAACTGGAGAAGAAATGATCAGTTTGAATTATGGTGCTGGCAAAGAATATTGAAAGTACCATAGACTGTCAAAAGCACAGACAAATCTGTCTTGGAAGAAGTACAGACAGAATGCTCCTTAGAGGGACGGAGGGTGAGACTTTGTGTCACATACTTTGGACATGTCAGGAAAGACCAGTCCCTGGAGAAGGACATCAATGCTTGATAAAGGGCAGTGAAAGAGGAAGGCTTTCAGCAGGATGGATTGACACAGTTGGCTATACAACAATGGGCTCAAACACAGGAACAGGTGTGAGGATGGCCCAGGACCAGGCAGGGCATCTTCCTGTTAGGGTCTTTGTGAGTCAGAACCAACTTGATGGCATCTAACAACAACATTAGTGCCTGAAAGTACCCTACCCTCGGGCCAGGAAGCCTACTTCTCTGTCTTGTGCTTTGGCTCTGGGTTATGGTGTTGCCCTTCCTGTGCTGCTGCTTTAGTGTCACAGTTTTCTGCCCCCTGGATCTCAGAGGTCCAATGTGCAGGATCTCTTAGTCAAAGAGACATGCTTTATCCCTTGGTCTTCGTTCCGCACAGTAGTGGGATCCCCTTTACTGCTCCGAGATGGTTCAGTTGAAACCCAGCAGGATGGCAAGACAGACCAATCTACGGATTTCCAAGTTTGTCTAATTACAGTTTACATTAACAATGACTCAGAATGGAATCATAAAATCCTATCAGTATCTTCCCTCACCTTCTCTTATCCAAACCCATCAAGAATAAGTCATTTGGTGGGAGTTACAGATAATGACTAGCTGAGCCTTGTTAAAGATCATACTGTACTTCATGATCAGAGAGATTGTTCAGCTTTTTCTCGAAACTTCTGATTTTCATCAACTGGATACTTTATAATGAATCATTGTGACTTTATCTGAAAAAATGAGTTCCTTAAAACCAATCATTTCCAGTATTTTATAGCTTATGCCCTTATTTATCATCTATCTTAGGAGGTACTTTTAAAATCTAACAACACAGTCTTCAAAACATTTAAAAAATGTAACCTCAAGTGGTTGAGTTCAGATGCGTTTTGCAAGACCTACTACTAGTTTAAGATACCACTGTTACAAAGTGGGTGCATAAGCAAATGTGGTGAAAAAAGCTGATGGTGCCCGGCTATCAAAAGATATATAGCATCTGGGGTCTTAAAGGCTTGAAGATTAGCAAGCGGCCATCTAGCTGAGAAGCAACAAAGCCCACATGGAAGAAGCACACCAGCCTATGTGGTCACAAGGTGTTGATGGGATCAGGTATCAGGCATCAAAGAACAAAAAATCGTATCATTGTAAATGAGGGGGAGTGCGGAGTGGAGACCCAAAGCCCATCTGTAGACAACTGGACATCTGCTTACAGAAGGTTCATGGGGAGGAGATGAGCCAGGGTGCAATATAACACTGATGAGACATAAAACTTTCCTCTAGTTCGTTAATGCTTCCTTCCCCCCACTATCATGATCCCATTTCTACCTTACAAATCCGGCTAGGCCAGAGGATGTACACTATACAGATAACAGCTGGAAACACAGGGAATCCAGGACAGATAAACCTCTCAGGACCAATAATGAGGGTAGAGATACCAGGAGGGTAAGGAAAAGGTGGGGGAGAAAAGGGGAACCGATCGATCACTGAAGCTGGCTGTATGCAATTAAATGTTCTCATTGCATTTCCTGTAGTCATTCCCTCTGCCATTCAACCTTTAACATTTTCAAAATTTTAATTGTCTCAGTATTATTTTCAAAAGTTTACTTGTGAGGGGGCCAAAATCTGAAAGGTGTGCGTGTATTCATCAATCTTGTCACATACAGTTTTTTGAGTGTGCATTTGTGTGTACAATTTAATCATTTCTCAACACATTCACATGTGAGGTATGAGGGGGCTTCAAAACTTTGTGGAAAATTTTTGTTATCTTTTAATTCCATTGCCCCACAAACTTGTGTCTTTCTGTTGAGTGTATGTGTTTGTATATACATATGTGTGTGTATGTGTACACACACACATAGTCGTTAGATGCTGTCAAGTTGGTTGTGACTCAGGGCTCCCATGTATAAAAAACACTGCCACTCCTGTGCCATCCTCACAATTGTTCTTCTGTTTGAGCTCATTGTTGCAGCCACTGTGTCTGTCCTTCTCACTGAGGGCCGTCCTCTTTTTTGCTGCCCTTCCATTTACCAAGCATGATGTCTTCTCTAGCAGTTAGCTCTTCCTCAAAACATGTCCAAAGCACATGAGACAAAGTCTTGCCATCTGCATTTGTGCAGAACAGACTTGTTCTTTCAAGATATTTTTAATATTCTTTTGTCAGCTCGAGGTATTTTTAATGTTCGCCATCACCACAATTCAAATGCTTGTTCTTTAGTGTATGCATCTTTAGAAATATATGTGTGACATACACTTGTGTGTGCACTAATGGGGTAGAATGGGAAAATTCCATCTTCATTGCTAACTACAATAGTCAGGACCAGCTTGAGTCCAGTTTCCAAGGTGTGAAAATTGATCCACTTCTTACCTTCCCACTCCTCCATTCCTGTCACCAGTTGCTCACATGGCACACTCTCCGCCCTTGCTGATCAAAGCTGTTCATAACTCACAAGTTAGCCTGACAACATCTTTGAGTCCAGCCTGACCCATGGCATTTCTCAGACCCACGCCTTCTGGAACCAGATTTTACGTGTTAGAACAGTGCCTTCTTTCAGACTGCTAAATTTTTAGGTCCCCACTGGCTCTCACTGCCCTTGTTGGTTTGTTAATTCATGGAGAGTGTACCATACATACAGACACAACCTTATTTTAACAAAAGACAAAATGAAGAGATGTAAGGGTTTGTAGAGTTGACAGTGTGGAGTTTCCATGTCCCAAAGAGGGACTTGCTTTTGTCTCTGGTACATGGTCACCTACTCGGCTGCCCCCAACTGCCAAACCCACAGCTCCCCTCTCCCCAAACATTCGGGTTCAGGGTTCTTACTGGTCTTGCCATGTGACCATGATAGATTACATCAAGCCTTAGGAAGTTTAGCCAAATTCCAGCTCCAGAGTGTCCCTCTTGGTTTGGCTAGCCCACATTAGCCCAGGTGTTGGTATGAGGAAACTGAGAACAAAGGGCAAATTGTGTCTTAAAGATATTTTCATGCTGATGACCACAGATACACCCTCCTTTTACTATATGGATAGTGTTTCTTCCTTTGGCTATACCTGCTTGAGTCAGATTAGCCAAATGGCAGGTGCCGATAGCTCTGAAATGTCTGTAGGGAGTCCTCTGAGGCAGATTCTTTTGGGGGCACCAAGAGGTAGTTGAGCTCAGTGGTTTTCCGTGGCAGCCCTGGATTTCTGGCGTGAATCCTAGAATCAGTAACAGTGGGGAGAGAGCTTCCCAATAGGGCTCGGAGCGACTTCTATGTGAAGCGGAGGGCTTGAAGAACAAGAGGACAGAATTGGCTTTAAGACTTTTAGTGAAAGAAATTAGGAGTGTTGAGACGGAGAAAATACTGGAAAACTGTAAGAGCATCTGACTCAGGTAAGTGGAGTGAAGCAGAAAATAAAAGCCTTATCAATTACAGAGAAAACACACTAACTGCCCTCAAGTCAATTCAGACTCATGGCACAGTGCCCCCGTAGGCACTGTAGTGAGACTTTAACTCTTCACAAGGGTGGAAAGCCCTGTCTTTCTCCCACAGAGAGGAATGGGCATTGTTTTAGACCAGGGGTCCTCAAACTAGGGCCCACAGGCCATATGCAGCCCGTCGAGGATATTTATCCAGGCTGCTGGGTGATTTTGCCCCGTTTTGTTTTTTACTTCAAAATAAGTTATGTGCAGTGTGCATAGGAATTTGTTCATAGTTTTTCTTTTTTTTAAACTATAGTCCAGCCCTCCAACAGGTCTGAGGGACAGTGAACTGGCCCCCTGTTTAAACAGTTTGAGGACCCAGCAGGGGAGGCGAATTTCTTGCAGAGATGGCTACTGCGCTTTTGGCTCATAGGACAGACACTTATTAGTAAACACTTCCTGAAATGTTACTTGCTAGAAACAACATGTTTGCTTTTAGTTCCACATGGGTGAGATATTGGTTCTTTGATCTCATAATTTATACAAAGTGGAATACAGGTGGTCAGGAAGTTACTATGTAGTCTTTTTTTTCTTACTTCCCCTTTTCTATTGTTTTCAAATACAGCTTGTATGAAAAATACATAATGTACAAATGTGTTCTTTGTTTTACTTTTACTTCCTTAAAGACAGTCTCTTAGATATTTTAATGTTCAACCAATAATTTCTTCAAGATCGTTCCTGTGGTTTTTAAAAAAGATAACGGATTATCTTTACCAGAGTTCCTGCCTCTCCTCCTCTTCTCTCTTGCCTCCTCCTTCCTCCTTCTTCTTCCCGAGGTCCAATTATGCTCTGCTATGAGTGGTTTAATCCTTAGAATAAGGCTTTATCCCAAAGGCCTTTATAATATTGTATAGAAAAGGAATACTTGTTTTTTTGAAGGGCTTCTTAATAACTTATCATATATAAAAGATAAAATTGAACTAATATTACCACACCAACTCTGCATGCATACTCTCCTCTGTTAGATACAGAAGCACTGGGGGTGCAGTGGTTTAAGCATTGTATTTTTAACCAGAAGACTGACAGTTCAAACCTACCAAATTGCTCTATGGCGGAAGCTGCAGCCGTGTGCACCAGTGAAGAGCTCCAGCCTCAGACACTGTACCCTGCCCCTTCAGGCCACTATGAGTTTGAACCTACTTGATGGCAGCGAGTTTGGTTTGTTAGAGACTATAAAACGGATTCCTTCTCTCCACTTGTCATGCATACTTACTCTCCTTGTAATGGGCTTAATTATTAATAATATAATTTTTCCATGAACTCTTTGACGCCTCCTTGTATGAAGGTTACCATTGTAGATAGTTCCAGCCCTTAAAGAGTTTAGTGTTTAGAAGAGATGGAGATGTATGGAGGTGAATTAGGCAAAAATGGGGGAGTAGTCACTTCCACTTTGGGATGGATTCTGATAACCTGGAAACACTAATTAGAGTGAATTATTTTGAGGAGCAGTTCATAATAAAGGTGAGGGTGGGTGGGGGATGCTGTTCCGCCATTCTAGTTAGGAGTATTGTTGTGCTGTTGGGAGGCCTGAGACATCATGGAAACAGCAAATAACTTCAGGTGTCTAGTGCATGGAGGAGTGGGAGCAGAGGCAATGCTAGAGCGGTAGTTCAGGGGGTGTTGAACTTTATCCTGAATGGGAGTGATTTTTAATTGGGAGTTAATATTAATAAAATCAGGGAAAATGATCTGGCATCTAGGAAAAGATAAGATAAATGATTTTAAAATAGGAATTAATATTAATAAAATCAGGGAGAGATGATCTGGCAGTCAAGGAGATCACTCTGCAGCTGTTAAAGTAATCTAGCAGGCAGTGCCATGGGCCTGGAATCTTATCCCAAGTCAGGGGTCCTCAAACTACGGCCTGTGGGCCACATGCAGCCCGCCGAGGACATTTAACCCCATTTTGTTTTTTACTTCAAAATAAGATATGTGCAGTATGCATAGGAATTTGTTCATAGTTTTTTTTAAACTATAGTCCGGCCCTCCAACGGGTCTGAGGGACAGTGGACTGATCCCCTGTTTAAAAAGTTTGAGGACCCCTGTCCCAAATGATTAGAAATCAAAATGCATATGACAAGAAAAAGGATGTAGGTACAATCAGGCCCACCACAGATTTTGAGCATGTGGCCAAGAAGAGTGAAGAATCAAAGATGACATTCAGTCCATCTGTCTGGGGGAATTCAGAAGATGCCTGTTTCATTTGTGAGATAAGGAATAGAAGGGGAGCTGGTTTAGGAGGAATAATAATGAATTTGGCCTTTGAGCATGTTGAGTGGGAGTTGGTACCAGCTAGAGAGATGTATTCTGGATCTGGAACTCAGAGTAAGGATTTGCAGTCAAGGAATGAGAGTCATCAGGGTCAAGTAATTTGAAACCATGGGAATAGATGTGACAGCCTCTGAATTCAAGAAGAAGAAAAAAGCTAGGATAGCGTGGGAACATTTAGGGGAAGGCCAGACACAGAAGCTGGTAAGAGTAAGAGAAGTGCTGGTCTGAAAAGATTGTACTTGCATTTCTTAGTCAGAGGTCATTGGTTGATAAGGAGATTGAAGTGATACGTTGTTAGGTGTCCTTGAATCTGTTCCAACCCACATTGAGCTTCCATACAGCATAACAAAACATTGCCTGGCCCTGCGCCATCCTTAAACAATTGTTAGGTTTGAGCCCATGTTGCGCCCCTGTCAATTCCCTTCATTGAAGGTCTTCCTTTTTTCTGATGCCTCCCCTCTACTTAACTGTGCATGATGTCCTTTTCCAGGGACTGGTCTCTCCTAATACCATGGCTAAAGTATGTGAAATGAAATCTCACCATTCTATCCCCACTTCTAAGGAGCATTCTAGTCAAACTTCTTCCAAGACGGATTTGTTCTTTTGGCAGTCCACAGGACTTTCAATGTCCTTCGTCAGCACCATAATTCAAATTGTCGCTTCTTCTTCAGTCTTCCTTAGTCAGTGGTGCAGTAGGAGTAAAAGTCAGATTACAGAATGATTTTGTATTACATTATAGTTATGTTTATAAGCACTTAACTATTGATTTAAACATATTAAATGATGAAATATTTATTGAAAAGATGCATATACTTTTAGTGAAGTATCTAATTCTATACCCATTCCTTTTTAAAAAAATTCTCTAGTTTTAAATACTTATACACACATAAGAAGTTGCAAAACTATTATAGAGAGGTCCTATGTAGCCTTCTCTCAGCTTCCTCCAGTCACTACTAAGTTTAAACAAGTGACTCGCACTAGTTCTAATGTTAACAGTGGGACCAGGATCTGCTCCTGTACTGTAAACTCCATTTCTGTATTTTCCAGTGACTCAAACCTGGGGCTTGGGTTTCTCACAGGGGCCTCTCTCTCCCCTCTACTTTGGGAGGAGTGGACTGCAGGGCATCACGGTTGCTTCTCTGAGCTTCAGAGCAGAGCTTTTCCAGCTCTCTTTTCAAGTGTTGAGCAGCCTTTTTGAATATCTTGACTCTAAACGTGGGTTTCACTTTCGCCATCCTGGAAATGGGGCACTAAGTGAGGTTTCTGTAGGCCCAGGCCCAGTTGTTCCCTTGGTGCTTTTCTTTGAGTTTCTGACTCTTGGCACTTAGAGATTTCCCTTTCCTTCCATGTTTTTGTGTTCAGCTATATACCCTAATTTAAAAAAAATCATTTTATTGGGGGCTGATACAACTCTTATCACAATCCATTCATACATCAATTGTATAAAGCACATTTGTACATTCGTTATCCTCATTCTCAAAACATTTGCTCTCCACCTATACCCTAATTTTTTAATACTGATCTAGGATGATATTAGTGTGTTTGTGTACGTGGGTGTATTAATCTAGTCCTCCTTGTTCTGAATCAGAAGTCTAATGAACTATTTTTTTGCTTTATTGTTTTCCACAAAATGATTAGAAAGCAGATTATATTATTTTTTAAAAAATTATATTTATTTTTAACACAGGCAGTCTATAGCAACTGAAAAAATGAGAAAGGGTGTCGATGACTTCCTCCGTTCTGTCCCTACCCAGCCTGGTCTCCCTCCCTGGACCGCAGCTCCTGGTTCCTTATGGATCCTTCTGGGGGGATCTGCTTATGTAGACTATGCTTCTTCCCTTAGGGGCAGTTTTAAACTTACAAGCAGTATTTATAATTTAATTTTGTAACCAATACTCAGGAGTTTTCTATTTGCAAGTAGTAATTGTATTTTTCTCTACTTGGAGTTCTTTTGAGTTAGAACTATAATTATGTGTTACGTGTTACATGCTTTTATATACATGACTAGGCTGTTTTCATTTTTGTTCACTTTAGAAACTTCAAAATGTGAGACAATATATGCCAAAATAATACAAACTATTGGGTAGAATGCTTTAAGTTAGTATGTGGAATATGAAAATAATGGAACATTAGCTCGTGCAAATGACATTTTAAGGAAGATACTAGAAATTTTGTTTAAACACATTGTGCATATCCTGAAAAATTGTCCTGGTACTGACTAGTACGTGCTATTTTCTGCCTGTGTGCAAATAATTTACCAAAGAAGTAAAGAGTCTATCAGAGATGAAGTTCTCTTCATTGGTTCCTTAGTCTCACAATTGATATTCATTGATTGGCTGATGGCAGCTTGGTGACACTCAGTGACAGGGAAGCAAGATATGGAAGCCTGTAACCTAATATTTTTTCCATCCTTAGATCAACCTCTCCACCTCACCTACACCTGCACAGTTAATGAGCCGATCCCAGGCTTCCAGTTCTACCAGCGGCAGTATTACTCAACAGACTATGTTACTAGGGAGTACCTCGCCTACCTTAACGGCAAGTCAAGCTCAAATGTACCTCCGAGCTCAAATGGTAAGACTAAGCTGAGTGTTTATGAACTTAAGAGCGATCAAAGAGTTTGTTGATTTAATGCAATAACAGGCATTTAAAATAATAACGGTTTAAGTATGTGCATGGTGCATGTGCATACCCAGTTCCCATACATTATGTCATGGAAAATTCTACCTTTAATAGGTAAGCCTTCTCAGTGTCTTAAATAGAAATTTTTTAAATTGGGAACCTGTCAGAGGTTTTTAAATATTGGAGTGATTTTTTAAAATAATCAAATTTCCTCAATGCAAAACTGTTTTTTTCCCCATCTTTTAACATCCCCGAAATTAGGATGCATTTTAGGATGGTATCTTACAGCTATAATTGGTACTTTCTGTGATAACATAAAATCATTGTATGTCTTTTATAGTCTAGAGTTGATAAAATGGTAATTATAAATATTAAAATATTTGTTGTTAATTATAAATTAAAATTTATATCCTGAGATCTTCTGAAATCTGAATTGAATATCCTGATAAGTCATCAGATGCTTTTTAACTTTGGTTATTTCTCCCATTTCAACTCTGCAAGATTAATTTGTTTTCTCACTTTGATCGTAGATTAATATAAGTATGAATTTGATTATTTGTATTTATGTACCTACTGCTATTCTAACTTACCTTCTTAAGTTTATTTGATGTGTTTACAAAATAAGACAAAATGGGCCCAGTTACATATTTATTTTCTTTTTTGAGTAGTCAATCTGAACGTCTATCTAGAGCTCCAGCTTTCCGTGTAAAATTGCAAAGAAGGTTTCTAATTATATTTCCAGCAAGAGATAGTGACACGGCCTCCCTTGTAGTTAGAGGCTATTGAGTGCACATTACCACATTTCTAGTCTCTGCATGCACCCTACCCCCTTGGCAACTTATTTAACCAGTAATGTGCTTTTAACTAGGTCAAACTATTTAAAATCTTATTTGACTATTTTTAAAAAATCTTTGAAACAGGCAGTTTCATATGACTCAAACGAAATAGACTGTCTTAATAAAATTTGAGGTTTAGAGCTTTTAAGTAGTTTGTAATGAAAATTACATTTTTGTGAAAATTGTTCTTGGTTGCTGAATTTACATAAGTCTAGTAACTAAACAACTGAAGTTTAAAAATATCCCATAGTTGGTCATTTTCATTTGAATAGTAGTAGGGTCTTTTTTGGAACTGAGTGTTAATAGAACTTTGAGGTAGAGTATTTACAGATTCTTTGAAACAGGTGTCATAATTTACAAAGTTAAATAGGATCTTCTCTGAGTGGATTTGTACTACCTTAAAAATCAATGGCATTCAATTTCAGTATTGAAAACAATTGAGAAAAGATAGTGATGAATAAAGAGTTATTCTATTTTTTGATGTGAAGATTTTCACAGATGGTTTTGATGCTGAATTTGGACATGTGTGGTGGTTGCGTTCTTTGCAAGTAGTTTTAAATCAAGAGTTATCTAGGTTTGTTTTACTGGTGTAGCTGAGCGAAAGACTGAGATGTCGTATGTGTGTAGTTTGCCTCTGTGGTAAGGAGGGTTTAAAAGACTTGTTGGTGCTTCTTTTCATGTTTCTCACAGAAATGTAATTTGTGTCCAAGAATAGTAACTGGTGGTCTTTCAAACTTCCCATTGAAGGAACCCTGCGGCAGTAGTGAGCTGGGAAAGGTTTAAGTATAATAGTTTTAGCTGGGGAAAAATAAGGTCTGAGGATTTTGCATGATCAAACCATACTTTCTCTTTTGAGGATTGATTTATTTCTCTACACATTAGAATCACAGCTATTTCGAATTTGTTCATGAGATTTTTAGTTTTCGAATATTAGTAACTTCTCTTTGTCCTGTAAAAACCTTTTGCTTAGAAGATGATTCTAAACTGCACTGTCTCTGTCACAAATTTCAGTCTTTCTTGCCTGCTATACATTGTGTGTGGGACATGTTCTTATGTCTTAGGGTATTTTTTGGTTTTCTGTCTGTACAGCTGATTTTCACACCCGCTACCACTGTGGCTGCTGTACAGTCTGACATTCCTGTTGTCTCGTCGTCATCGTCACCTTCCTGTCAGTCTGCAGCGACTCAGGTGAGCGTGTCTGGCTTCATAATGTGGTGCAGGAGGTCTGGATCTTAGGATAAAGACAAACATGCACTTGGTTTCAGTGCTCTGTGCTTGTATCTCTGATGGAAATTTAATTAAACATAGTGAGAACTTCAAGAAAGTGCTTTCTATTTTATAGAAATAACATCATTTGGCATGGATATCTAGGTTATTTGACATTAATGAAGGTTAGTGAAGATTCTTGCAAATGATGTTATTTAGTTTTATAGTGAAGCAGAACAATTTCTTTTATGTGAGATGTGTTTTTTTTGTTGATTGCTTTTATTCAGGTATACTACAACTTCAAGATGGATTTAATTTTTTAAAATGAATTAAATTTGATAATTTTTAAATTAAAAAAATTGAGTGGAATATTACCTTGCTTGAGTCTATGGAAAAATGAATTTTAACTCTTTCTTCACTCCATTCACAAAAGTAACGCACAGTATAATGTAGACCTAAAGGTAAAAGCCAAAACTAAAATTTCTACATGGAAGCATAGAATATCTTTATGGCTTTAGGGGAGGCAAGATTTCTTAACTTTTAGGGTAATTTGAAGGATGGTTAGTCTGTCTGCTTAGTGTCTAGAACATTAGACACTGAATTATTTATTTATTATTTGCATAAAGGGCAGGCAATAGGAAGGCATTAAAATACAGTCCTTACAAACTTAGCATTGGGGTAAAGCTGAACTGAGTTCCACTTCTGATTTCAGGAGCAGTAATTGCCATGGACAAGGCCATGGTTTAGCACAGTGTGTCAGGACCCTGAATCCAGTTTCTAGGTCTAAGTGCTTGCTCTACAACTTAGTACTTACTTAGCACTTACACTTAGTACTCCTCAACCTTTTACCTTATGTGTTAGTCTGGGTACTTTAGAGAAACAAACCACAGAAACTCATATATTTTTGAGAGAGTTTTATATAAAGTTTAAGTGCACATCAAGAAAACATCCCAACCCAGTGCTGCCCAAGCCCACAAGAACAACATTAACCCATATGTCTGACACCAGTCCACAAAGTCCTCCTCCATCTCACAAAACACGCAATGATGCCGACTGCAGGAGGAAAGTCGAATCAGTGAGCGTGTAAGCATCTCAGCGCTGGCAGGGGTCTCCCACGTGTGCTCCAGCATCCAGGGCTGCATCGGGGTAGGTCCATGTGGCTTCTCCTAAGGGATGTCTTGCAGGAAATGAGCCTTGTCAGCTGAAGAAGGGAACTGGCTAAGGCAGCTGCCACCTGGTCCCACCATCAGAAAGCAAGAGACCAGAGAACTGGAAAGGCTGCAAAGGCGAGGCTCACCGAACCTTTTATCCCTCCACCCTTCAATTAACCCCACGTGTGTTTATCGGCCAGGTTGGCACAATAAACTACCGCACCTTAGTTACAGATAGAACTGGCATATGGATAGATCTCTTTATAAGTCTCTAAACATTTATAAAATAGGATTAATTAGTGCTTACTTCACAGGGTTGTTATGAGGACTAAATATATTAATAAATATAAAGCAGAACAGTGTTTGATGCTCATTAAATTTTAGCTGTTATTACGATTAATCCTGTTAGGCCTCAATTTCTTCACTGTAAATTGGAAGTGATAGTTCAGAGGTCTTAAAAGAAATCATAAAATATTTAAAATAGTGCCTGTCACAAAATGAGATAGCACATGTGACTGATTATTATTTTTGCTCTACAGTGGGTGGAGCTGGATCTTAGTTTTCAAATAGCTAACAGTGAAGAGAGAAAAATACAACCACTTACAGGATTTTTGGTTCCTTGGGTAAAACTGCTTAGAGAATCACAACTCAAGAGTACAATTGATCTTGTGAACTATCATGGGGAAAACATGTAGCTTTTAAACAGCGTCTCTGCTCTGCACATCCTCAGTATCTCTTCAGGATCCAAGTGCGTGGCTCTGTAATGAGCCGACTTAATTCATGGATGAACTTTTGAGGAACTAGGGGAATAGACTGACCTTTAGGCATTTCTCTCTCAAGGTTTTTTTTTCCCCTTTGTGGTGCTTTTGAAACGTCAGTGAGGAAGCCGTGCAATGGCAGGTGATGTTGACACCGGGAGTATTCCTCAAGGTCATAAAGGACCGTTTAGAAAATGTCCTGTTCTATTTTGTTGACTTTAAAAATGATAGTTGCAGCTTAAAACTTTTTTTTATAATAAACACGACATTTGAAGTTTTGTTTTAATTGTTGGTTTTCTGATGTCATCCTAATAGTTAATTTTTTCTCAGTATTAAACATTACTTACAGCATATTGTCAAAAAAATGAGAAATTTGGAATAACTTACCTTTACGTTCTGCCCCTTTCTCCACCCTGCAAGTAAATCTGATTTTCAGAAAGATATCAGGACAAAGAATGAGTATGTTTGTAGAGGCATAAGAAATCTTACCAGGATGTCTTGCAAATGCAGTTTGAGTTAAGGGAAAAAAAGCGTTTGCTGGCATTGGAGACCAGAAGTCAGCTCTGCTACCATCAGTGCTGTCTAAGCTCCTGCAGTTTCTTTGCCAAGAGAGGCTGTTAGGATACGCCACACGTGATTTGTTAGTCTGAAATCAAATACCTGTTATGAGAATGTTTTGGTAGGGAAACTGCCAAAGGCTAATAGGTGTGAAATTAGCAAGAGATAGCAAATCATAGACGTTTGCAAAAGCTAGACAGTTTACATTATTCCATTATGGGGAAGATTCTGGAATGCCAGTACATGAAAGTTGGCCATTGGAGTACCTGAATGTTCTTTATCTTGGAAAGGTGGAGTTCTCCCTCTTCAAAAGTAAAATTCTGTCAAAGAAAACTGAATTATGTGATCTCTCTGGTAACAACTAAATTACCTTTGTAGTATACTTAAGCAGTACAGCTGACATATTTGAAATTTGTTATGTATAAGCCAAAATATCTGTAGATATTGCAGCCCTACTTTAAAATGCATATGTATTTTTACTTAGCAGCTTTTAGTTAAAGCTTAATTTACTCCCGAGCCATAAGTTTTCGCTTCTTCAGTTTTTTCTGGGAGATCTTTCTTCTGTGTAACCTCCTCTTCTGGTTAGGAACAGTTTGTTTCCTCTTCAGTCAGGCTCATTTTGATATGGCAGGGGAAGCTTAGGCATGGGTTGGTCCGACTGTGAGCTCTGTAAGTCCAGGAGCTCATCTTGGGGGCTTTGTTCACCCGGATGTGCTCAATGGCCAGATAATCCACATCTAAACTCTTCAGTTCAGCATGACTGCATTTTAAGCACGTGCAGCAAACATTCAGCGCACTCTGGGCCACCAACCCTGGTGCCAATTGCACTGTTTGGCCTGGGCACACCTACCAACTCCACCACTGTAACGTTGGAAGGGCACACACTGCGTCTGCAAAGTGATGACTTTCACTTATTTCAAATATTTCAAATATTTGGTGGCTTTCTGGATGTGCATACCCTTGATGGCCTGGGCAGTTTCACAGGTGTTCTAAAAGTGGACCTGGAGCTTTGACCTTCTTGATTTGCATGATTTTGTGGAGTTTTCTGGGTCACTTTGGCAGAACACCTCAGGCAGCTATGGGAAGAGGACGAGCAGTGCCTCCGGGGAGAATTCATGGTACTCTTTTTAGCTCAAAATTTTCACAAACTTTTTGAAGCTTTTGCTTATAAGGCAATATACATCATCTATATAAACGTAAGGACATGCATTTCATCTCAGGATTCCAGAAAATAGAGAAAATTGTTAAATCTTCATTTACTATGAATATACTTTTTATTTGAAGAAAAATGTCCAGATTTTTAAGTATTTCAGATATTCTTCAGTCTCTGGTTGTTATTATTATGTGGTCTGCTTTATAGATCATTTGTGTGTCAAATGTTGTTTTATGTTACCTTCTTTTTGTTTGCTGGGAGATTTAATGTACCTCCAGATATTTGTATGGTAAATTGGGATAAATGATGTATTTTAATGTTTCCTTCATAAAACCATAAATATAATTAAATATCTACCCAACTCACGGCCCCCAAATAATAAAAGCCAAGTAAAAAATAAGCAGAATCAGATATAGGAGAATTCCACAGAGTCGTGGAGCTTCCTTCCTTTCTGTCTACAGCACTGCAGTAATAAAAGAATGCCAGAGGGAAGGCCTGCCCACTGGAGACTCCATATTAAGAGTTACATGCATTCATGATTTGAAAATAGACATGTGTCAGTGCCATAGGCCAATGTGGTTCAAATTGTGTGGGAAAAACAATCTAGAGAGGAGGGGAAATGTATCTTTAACTAGGGACTTTGGGAAGATTTCTTAGGGAAGGAGTGGGATTTTAGCCAAGCATGGATTGGGTTTCAGGAGACAGCTTTGAAGGAGAAAGGTGTCTTAGTTAACTTAGAAGATTTGCGCAAAGATGTCAATGAAGGAAAGTGAGCTGTAACACAGGTTGGCTGGAACATGAGAGTTGTGGACTGGAGTGGTAGAAAATTAATGCCTCACAGTGATTTGGACCTAGATTGTGGGGGCATTGAGTGGCAATCTGACTATTCTAGGTTTCATTTTGTTTTATTTTTGTAGTAAAGGTTACATTGCTACAAAAACTTTGAGAAAAATCAGAGACGATACGCCCTGTGGTATATCTTAGAATGGGATTGATTCTGGCGTGACCTGAACTGGACATTTAGTGGTGGTGGTGGTGGGGCTGGTGGTGGTGGTGGTAGGCATCTGGCGCTGGGAAAGTGAAGGCATGTAACTGAGCCCCAGTAATGATGTAGTTTTAGACAGAACTCTCATGAAGTGGGAGAACATTAATTAAGCAGTATAGTTTTCTTTGTTACCTTAG
>NW_022111320.1:16900867-16912019 GCF_000313985.2 Echinops telfairi | reverse complement strand
CATATAGACCAAATTTTTAATCAAGAACACACACACACACACACACACACACACACACACACACACGTCAATGGTGTCCCACTTTAAATCTGGTCACCTTACTTTGGATACAATCGACCTGCTCTGTGAACCTCTCGAGACGCAGATGAGCTTCACCTTCTCTTGCAGAGTGGTTGCTGGGCTCAAACAGCTGGTCTGTTTCAGCTAGCAGATGATACTTTAGTGCTGCCCCATCAGAGCACTTTTGCGTTCATTCCAACTAGAAAGCCACGCAGTTATTGGAGAAGCATTTTCTGCTTTGCTGCATAGGAATGTTATAAGTCTTAGGTGAGAGTAATCGGCATGGTCCTTGCCATGATCCAAGACTGCCTATGTGTTTATCATAGCTCTTTCTGAGGTGGAGCTAGCAGGAACCATCACCCAAACCCATTTCAAGACCACACACAATCTTCGCAGTCCATGAAATATAGTCTTCAGATGACAAGTACGTGTTTAATAGCAACAACAAAATGAAACTGCAAAAATTTACCAAATATATTTTTCATGATCTATAATAACAAGGGATAGGTGATTTGATGAATTCCTTTACTTAAACAGCTAGCGCTCCTTCATAATCTGTACAGTTAGGACTGGTGCCATTAAAACGCCATACGCTGTGACCCCCTCGTACTCAGATTCATTTGCAGACACATGCACTCTGTTTCCATCACGCTCTTCAGGACGCTCTTAGTGGCTTTGGGAAACGTCCACGTTAAGCATGGCTACTCAGCTTAACCACGCCACTTTTCTTCAGGGTGGATCACATGTATCCAGTGCTTGGAGTTTTATGTATGTAAAGCAGAATGTCATTGTACTGCCATGGTTACAGTGCTCATGATTGCCACACTGTTGGAAACCACCTGTTTCCCTCCTAATTTTCTGTTATGTGGTTCTTAGGTACAGAATTTGACATTACGCAGCCAGAAGTTGGGTGTATTATCTAGCTCACAGAATGGTCCACCAAAAGGCATTGGTCAAACTCAGTCATTGACAGTTTGTCATAACAAAACGACCGTGACCAGTTCTAAAATCAGCCAACGTGATCCTTCTCCAGAAAGTAATAAGAAAGGAGAAAGTTCAAGTCTGGAGTCAAGAAGCACAGCTGTCACCCGAACATCAAGTATTCACCAATTAATAGCACCAGGTGGGATAAAACTTTTTTGCAAATGGTCGCATTATTAATTTTCATAGTAAGCAGAGAAAAAGAAAAGATACTAGTAAGATCCTGAATAAGGATAGTACGTTTAAAGCAGTTTAAAATATGAATTCTGTCAATTATCAAAGTACAGCTCAATATTGTTGCTTGTAAATCTTAGGAAAATCCAACAGCTAAAACATGAAACAGTAGACATTTATTTTGGAAATTGACATTTGGTTAACATCTTCAATATGTGCTGGTCTCACATTTGTAAGTGGTAACATGTTCTATCATCATAGCAATGAATTAAAGATTTAAAAAAAGATTTGCCTGTAGTTTTAGTCAAATGAAATGAAAAGCTTGTTAAAAGCATTATTTCTCATCGGTGGAAAGGATTGGTCATTTTTAAAAAATAAGGACTATGCGTTAATTTTCCTTGCCAGGTGTGATGGTGGCTTTTCTTATCTGATTTCATCTTAGAGAGGAAGATGTCAAGGAATCAGTTAAAAATTTTTTAAAAAACTTTTTACTGTGAGTTAGGTGGGGATTTACGTGTCAGATAATCAATTTTGTATTCAACAACTTAAACCTCCTTATCAAACCTCCCAGTAGCTTGCCCTGTACCCCCCCTTTTGTTTTCTTTTTCCCTCTTGTAGAATACTATCTTCTTCATCCTAGTTAAGACCATTCTACCCTGCACCTATTGCTTCCCCTACTCCCCCCTTTGAAAGTCCACTCTTAGTGGGCTTTGGATTCCACTTGCTCTCTCTTTAACAGTCTACAGATAGCCCTGCCTCATGGTTCTCACATTGAAAATGCTGGAATTGTGCAGAGCAAGCTTCCTTTCTGGTAGTCTTGTCTATTCCTTGCAGAATTTCTCAGTGCTGAGATTTCTTTGCGTGTGGTAATAGAGGGAGCAATCTGTTTGCTTCTTTAATAGCATTATTTGACTGTATCATTGGTCCTGCCCTCTTTTAGAGCTTGTCCAGCAGTCATAATATCTTTCGTCATTCTCATGCTGGACTCTCTCCTTTAATCTCACGCATACCCTGTACTCCTTAGTCTTAATAGATCTGCATGTGTTTTTACAGGAACAGACCTGTCCTTCAAAGAGAGCATGTGTGTGTGTGATTCAGAGAGTGTGCGCATGCCATCTCACATATACGCCATTCAAAAAGAAATCCTTTGCGCCAACAGTATCAGATAGGCATCTTCTGTGAGATCTTTATAACTGCTCTATTTTTAAAAAGATTTGCTTCACATTAGTGCAGCCTGCTTTCTCCACCTATATCTGTTTCCCTTTTCTTGTTTCTTCAGTGTGCTAATATTCCAAGTATCTCAGCAGCAGCATCTTGGCATTGTTTGATTTGCCCTAGTTGAAATCTCTTATTCTGAATGTCTTTAGCATTTCTGGGCCTCCTTGGGGTACTTTTTCTTTGTTTTTCTTTTAGGGGGAGTACTTTTTCTTTTATAGTTACTTATATAACCCTGACTTCTAGGGAGTAAGCTCACTGAGGATCTGATGCTATTGGGCCTTTATATGTCAATTATGATTTTAGCACTTTATACTTATTAACTCATTTAATGCTTTCTCAGGGTCACTTTTTCACTTTGCATCTGTCAGTATTTGTATCTACTTGCATACAAACCCTAAACAAACCTCACTGCCTTCCAGCTGATCCCGGCTCATAGGCCCCCTCCCCGGCAGAGTAGAGCTGCTCTGAGGGTGTGTGAGACCTGAACTCTTTCCGAGGATAGAAAGCCTCGTTAAAGAGCGCCTTCCTCCAAACGCTGGTGGTTTCAAAATATCGAGCTTGTGGCTAGCAGCCCAGTATGTGACCCATTCACCATCAGGGCTCATTTTCTTATCTGTAAGAGGTAGGAGTAAATATTTTGTTTAGGATTATTTTTCCCCTTGGAAAAAATTTTCCCATAGTTCCCATTCACAGGACTGGTCAAATCTGACTCCTGGATTAGTACAGGCTTTGTGATGATACAAAATTAAGAAGTCTACTCAGAGATAGTTAGATTTGAATTTTTTCATATCAACATGTGTGTGCCAGGCTCTGTATTGTCTGGATTGATAACTGGGTTTTGCACTGCACTGTCCAGAGTTATTCTCAGCCTTAGAGTGACTTCCAGCCAGTGTAGACAGGAAGAGTCAGGGTGGAGCAACGTGAACCGCTGCCAGGGGTCAGTTTCTAGTGATGTCTATAGTTTGGATAGATTATAATGCAGAGTAGATTAATTTCCTTCCAGAGACAACACTGCCCTTCAGAGAAAGCTGGAAACTCAGATTCTGAACTCTGAGTACTTGGCGTCCCCTGTCATTGGTCATGTTGGACGCTGATTTTTGTAGGTATGGAGGAGACCAGTGAGCGGAGACCGACCACCAACAAGTCTCAGACATTGAGAGACAACCTCAGTTCCAAATTCAGATTTTATGCATATTAACCAAACTCCAGTTGCCACATGGCTAGGTTGAAAACCAAAGAGAATGCCATAAACTCCATATCCTGAGCTCCATACACCTTAATCTTTAATCAATGTAACCATTTGTTTAATTCTTATGGGATGGTTATGTAAAGCAATTGTGCCTTACTCCTGGTGATGCGACAGTGATAATTTCACTCTCTTTTTCTGTTCTTGTGGCTGGAAGTTAATGAGAAGCTAAGGGTTTGTTTGTTTTTAGAGATTCTAGAATTGGTAATTTGCACTTTCCTTCAATTAAAAATGTGTTCCTACAGATTATTTTCAATGTAAAAAATGTGCTTGTATTCCAAGGTAGCATGGGCTAATATTGTAATTAACATGGTTTTGTCTCCTTTTTATGTCATCTTTAGGGGGTTAAAAGCGTTTCTCTTTCTTCATCATCTCTCCCTGAAGATGGAGTTCCCACTTGATAGTTAATAGTTCTATTTTTCTTAAATAGTTCTATTTTTTAATATGTGAAAGAAAAACTTTGTCGCAAACCTGGAAGTTATCATGAATTCTATTAGTACTGAAATTATTTTTTTAATAGCAATTTTTAGCGCTTTTATGCTATTAATCCAATTGGAAAATGCATATACTGTTTTTTGCAGACATTTAATTCAGTGTGTAGTGAAAAGAGCCCTAGACTCAAAGGATTATGGGCTATTTGAGAATCAGCTCTGCCACTTTATAACCCCGTGATTTTAGGCAAGCCACTTAACTGCTTACATTTTTCCGCTTGAAATATATTGGATTAGTGTAGTATCCTCTGTACCTTATAGGGTTGCCGTAACTATTGGAGTAAATAATATGTTTAGTTGCAAAAGTTTTGAATTTAAATATGTGAGAGATGATGCCAATCATTGATTCTTCAAATAGAAGGTCTCTGAAGTATTTAGAAAAATTAGCAAACATGATATTCTTCAGGGGACTATGGCTTATCTTGTACAGTATTTTCTGTTTTTATAAATCATTTTATTGGGGGCTCGTACAGCTCTTATCACAATCCATCCATCCATCCATTGTGTGTCAAGCACATTTGTACATTTGTTGCCATCATCATTCTCAAAACAGTTTTTTTTTCTATTTGAGCCCTTGGTATTAGCTCCTCAATTTGCCCCTCCCTTCCCCACCCTCCCTCCCGAATCCTTGATAATTTATAAATTATTATTTTTCCATGTCTTGCAGTGATCGATGCCTCCCTTCACTCACTCTTCTGTTGTCCATCCTCCAGGGAGGGGGCTATATGTATATCACTGTGATCGGTTCCAGCTCTCTCCCCCACCTTTCCCTTATCATCCTGGTATCTCTCTCTCATTATTGGTCTTGAGGGGTTTATCTGCCCTGAATTCCCTGGGAAATCGTTTTTTTTTTTTTAATCATTTTACTGGGGATTCATACAACTCTTATCACAATTCATACATAACACCAATCGTGTAAAGCACATTTGTATATTCATTGTCCTCATCATTCTCAAAACATTTGCTCTCCACTTAAGCTCTTGGTATGAGCTCCTCATTTTCCCCCTCCCTCCCTGCTCCCCACTCCCTTATATATAATTATTCCATTAATAATTTATAAATCATTATTATTTCGTCATTTCTTGCCCTGTCCGACATCTCCCTTCGCCCACTTTTCTGTTGTCCATCCCCTAGGGAGGAGGTACCCTTGTAATTGGTTCCCCCTTTCCAACCCACCCTCCCTCCACCCTCCTGGTGTCGCCACTCTCAAGGGATCATCCGCCCTGGATTCCCTGTGTTTCCAGTTCCTATCTGTCTTGTGCAGTATTTTCAAAGGTCCTCATAATTGTTCTGTCGTATATACACTGGATAGTTGATTTCTGATGCAAGATGATTTAATTTATTTGAAAAAAAACCAAACCCAAACCAAATCCATTGCCATAAAGTTGATTCCTAATCATCGCAACCCTAGCGGCCTGAGTAGGTCTCTGTCAAAGCCCAGCAGCTGGCGGTTTGAATTGCTGACCTGTGGTTAGCAGCCCACCTTGTCACTCTCTATGAATTTATATGGAAAAAGGAGACTTCATCTATCAGTTATGTTAAAAGATTGCTCACTTACTAGAGCACAGAAAGAATGTCTATTCTATTGAATCAAATATCATTGTGCTTCAAGAATATGCTAAATTTCAGTGATAACTTTAAAAACATTGAATCAAAATATGCCTATGCTGTTATTCTGGCAAGAAGTCAATTCTCTTATCTGTAAAAGGGGAGCAATTAGGCTGATACAGTCGTCAGGCATTTTATGCAGACAAATGAAAGAGCTAGGAAAGACCTTTGAGCTCCTTGAAGGGAAAACTCTTTATCGAATCCCAAAATTTTACTAATTCACCTTTTTTTGGAATGCTCTCTAGTACAGAGTATCTGTTTGCACAGTTATAAAGTGCTGACTTAAAAATTTCATTCTTAATTTGAAACACTAGTCTATGAAAATTATTTTGTTAGACCTAGTTAACATTTTTTGGCACAGTTAAGTGTATACCTATTCAATTTTTGAAATACCCGTCTCTTGAGATGTTAATCAGATGTTAATTTTTTTAAAAGAGAAAAAACTTTAAACAATAACAATCAAATGCAATAAAATAGTAAATTTGTTGGAAGTTTTTTACTGGGCTACTGTCAAAAATATAGTTGACTAGAAAAATAAATACAAAGTGTTCTAATCTTTATTTTAACATTCTGATATTAAGGAAAAAAAATGTTTTCCCTGTCATTAGACCCATTTTAAATGGGTGTGATTTTTACATGCTGTTTAAATGTACATATTTTAATATTAAGCTGTCATTTTAGGTCTTCTTGTTGTGACCCCAGTTTCCATTATTACGTAGATAGGGATGCTTTCACCAGGAGAATCTCCCCTGTGTAAACACAATAAGCACCAGTCTGCAGGAGAGCAAATGATGGACGAACTACTTACAACAACCGGATTATTGCTAATTCTTATATTTATTAGCCCTAGTGTGACTAGCTTCTCTTTGTAGAAAACAGTATGACCACTTAGATTATTGGAAGATTTTTCCCCCTCCAGGAAGGCAGAGGAGTGAACAGCATCCTTTATTCAGAAAGCATGTGCTTCTGGTTGCCTCCGCCTACAAGTAAAGCTGGCCCTCTCAGATGTGCAGCGACCCTGTTACTGCCAGTGCGCACTCACACTGCTTGATTTGCCCTGTGTTTTTTGCTTAATTTATTGAATTAAACATTACACAAAAACGTTTGCTAGTTCAGATAATACCAGGCTCACTGTCTCAACACAGGAGAAATTTATTTGGAAAACTTTATAAGCAATTACCTTGATTATTAGTTGGAAGCATGTTCACACATAGATTCAAAAGTATGAGACATTTAGTTTCTGATTTCTACTATAGCAGTTTTAGGATTTTAAAAATTATCTTAAATATGCCTTATTTGTTCAGTAATACTCTTCTTCCCAAAGAAACATCTTGAGTGGATAAACTACTAAATTTAATTCAGTTATATTGGAGACTTAGAAAATTTAACTGGAATAATTATGTGCAGATTCAGATTTGTGAATTGTTTCATGAGATTTTCTTGATTCTTCAAATTATTCTTTTGTGGAAGACTTGCAATTGATGATGATGATGATTACCTTTTGATGTGAAAACTTTCCTCTTTTAGATTTACTTTTTTAATGTCTAATTTTTTGAAATACTAATTTTTATTTTTTTCCCCTCACAGCATCATATTCTCCAATTCAACCTCATTCTCTAATAAGACACCAACAAATTCCTCTTCATTCACCACCTCCCAAGGTTTCCCACCATCAGCTGATATTACAACAGCAGCAACAGCAAATTCAGCCAATTACACTTCAAAATCCAACTCAAGACCCACCCCCATCCCAACACTGTCTCCCACTCCAAAACCACGGCTTTTCCCCAGCCCCCAGTAATGCCCAGTCACAACATTGTTCTCCAATTCAGAGTCACCCCCCTCCTTTAACAATGTCTCCTAGCCCCTTGCAGTCAGCACAGCAGTCTGTAGTGGTGTCTCCTCCACCACCTCATTCACCAAGTCAGTCTCCTACCATAATTATCCATCCACAAGCACTTATTCAGCCACACCCACTCGTCTCATCAGCTCTCCAGCCAGGGCCAAACTTGCAACAGTCCACTGCCAGTCAAGTGCAGCCGACATCACAGCTGAATCTACCATCCCATCTTCCACTTCCGGCTTCCCCAGTCGTACACATTGGCCCAGTTCAGCAGTCTGCCTTGGTGTCCCCAGGCCAGCAGATTGTCTCTCCAACATCACACCAGCACTATTCAACCCTACAGTCCTCTCCAATCCCAATTGCGACCCCTCCACAGATGTCAGCATCTCCTCCAGCTCAGATTCCACCACTGCCCTTGCAGTCTATGCAGTCTTTACAAGTGCAGCCTGAAATTCTGTCCCAGGGCCAGGTTTTGATGCAGAATGCCTTGGTGTCAGAAGAGGAGCTTCCAGCTGCAGAAGCTTTGGTCCAGTTGCCATTTCAGACTCTTCCTCCTCCTCAAACTGTTGCGGTAAACCTACAAGTACAACCACCAGCACCTGTTGATCCACCAGTGGTAAGCCCTTGGAAGCTCTTTGCCTTTCTTGCTGAACTGAGAGTAAAAACTGTTCTTTCTTCTGTGTTATGTCACTATATCGAATGCTTATGAATTTAAAGAGTTTTAAATCTCCAGATGTCAGTGTCTGACAAACAAGCTGTATGGGAAAAAAGAAATGCCATTGTTTGTTAAAGTGTGGTTGCATGCTTGATAATTTGTGATTTGGTGGTTATTAAAGACCCTCGTTAATTTTATTACTATTTAAACAAATCCATCTGCTATCTTTACAGAGTTGATTTTTTTTCCCCAAGGGAATGCATTTGAACCAGTGTCATCTGCACAAAGTTTTTTCTCTTAAGGTGATTATCCTTCATAGATCCCTTCTGTTGGCTTGTATGTTCTTAAACTTATAGTTTCTGTAGCTAACCTTTTGGTTGTATGCAATCTGAAGTCCTGGGCCGTAAGGGGCATTTCTTTCAAGGTGGAGGTATAGTAGTATGGTGTAATTTATTGGTAAAATTGTGTTTGGTTGTTAAACTTCTGTAAGGAACATTCTAGGAAAGAGTTCAACTTTGCAGAAAACTGTAGACCCCTTTTTACAAGTGTGAAACTTCTAGTTTTTTAATTTGTAAAAGAAAATCTATACTTAAAATATTTCTGACTTAAAAAGCTCAAAAACTCAATGGCTAAACTTAACACAAAGGATGAAAGGATCCATTAGTAAAAATGTTGGTAATTGAGATGATTGTAAAATTTATCAAAATAAGTCTCTAAAGCCAAGCATCTTGCCTAGAAAGGAAAATTATCTTGAGAAATTTGTGCTTTACACATTCTCTGAAGGGTTTGTTAAATTATAAAACACTTCCAATAAAAACAGAAATAAAGTCTATAAATATTATTCATAATGATCAAATTTGTCATGAATGTTTAACTGAGGAAAGAATGGTCTTTAAGGGAGAGAAGGAGGTAGTATATCAAACCCTGTTGAAGAGACGTGCCTCTTAAAAGTTAAAACATTAGTGCATAAAGAGGGGTTTTAAAGTCTGTTCTCTAACGGGAAATGTTCCTGCGCTCAGCTTGAAAACATGTAGATTTTTCATTCTTATCATTCTACTGATCTATTTAATAGATGTAGAGATTGAATTCCACTTCCCATTCAGTTCTGTTAAAAGAACTTAAAAACAAGAGTGGCAATGCAGAAATATTTGTCATTTCATCCTCATGTCTCTATATTTACTTTTAAAGAGTTTTTGATAAGACTTGTATGAGCCCCCAATAAAATGATTTACAACAAAAAAAGAGTTTTTGAAATATTTACAATGGATATTGTGCCAAAAACATGGCTTGAAGAAGTTTACAGTACCTTTAAAGAAATAAAATATAATTTAATTTTCTCATTTTCTAGTGTAGTGATTTGACAAACTAAAAATGAAATATCTCTCTATTGCTTATCTATTTCTAATTGTTTTGACTCGGGTAACACTGGGGGGAAGCTATTTAGAATGGGAATATCAGATATTATATGACATTTAAAACTAACTAAATTGAACCTTTTAAATGCAAATATTTAAAGTCCATTTTTGTTGCTTCCCACCGCCTTCTTTTTTAAAAGAAAAAATTGTTATCTCATTTTCGATTTTTTTTTGGTCACTGCTCTTTCGTCAGACTTGCTGTAGATATTCTCATGCTATCTTTTAGATTCCTTGACTTTTGTACCTTTGTGTATTAAATTGCCATATTTTTGCTTTATTATCTTAAGAGATGTGAAGTTTCAAAAGGTAAGGGGGAATTTTCATTGACATTTGACTGTGCTAAGTAGTACGATGTGATGAGGTAGCTAGACAATACAGAACTAATAAGCAAATGTTACGCAGTTTATTTAGGAGAGGGAGACAGATGGACATAATGTACTTTATTGAGACAAGTTTGATAGGCTTTGCTATCTTGAAAATAGTTATGAGCCAAACAAATTGTTCTTGTGAGCAAATCTTCCTTTTGTCTCTTTATTCAATACTTTAGTTGTTGTGGTTAGACTTTTTTTTTAATGCTGATGGCGCCAGATGTCTGTGATGGATTTTATTTGCCTTTTCCTCATTCTTTTAATCATTAACTAATTTTGCTTTAACTTGGGAAATTTAGAAAAAAATACGAACATTCAGGATTGACTTTTAAAGAATGAAAAGTGTTCAAACATTCTTTCATGTTAGTTAATTCTTTTAACAATTTGTAAACATAGTCTTGAACAAATACCTTATTTTAAAATACATTATTTATGCTATGACTCTTCATTTTCAAATACTCTTTTGTTATTTAAAAGTATATATAGGAATTGTATGCATGATCAAACTTTGAATCTTTAAAAGATCCTGTAGCAGATATTTGAATAACAAGTGATGTTATGATTGAGGAGTTTAAGCATTTTAAGAAAAGGTAATGATTTAAAAAAGACAATATCTCATAAAGGAATGCTGTATAGATTGGTTGACAGAATCAGACTTGCCTAATTACATCCAAATCAACACCCTGCTAACTCTTGGTCAAACTGAGGCAACTGAATAAATGGCTCACAGCTACAGCAAATGCCCCTCCCTAGAAGGTCTTATTCTTTAATCTCAAGGACACTTTTTTTTTGGGGGGGGTGACTTGCCCCCCTTTAGATATCATCATCTTAATTTTTTTATTATCATGAATAGATCAAAACCAAACTCACTGCCATTGAGTCCGTGCTAACGCATAGCGACCCCCTGTGGGTTTCTGCATCTGTAACTGTTTAGAGGAGTATGTGTTAGTCTGGGTAGACTAGAGAAAACAAATTCATAAATACGCATAGGTATATAAGGGGAGAGGTTTATATACAAGAGGAATTGAACATTGAGAAAACATCCCAACCCAGTCCAGTCCAAGGCCATAAGTCTGATATTAGCCCATATGTC
>NW_022111320.1:16898219-16900570 GCF_000313985.2 Echinops telfairi | reverse complement strand
CACCCCTACAGTTTTAATCCTTAAATTGACACCAGCTACCTCAGAGTAGAAAACCCAGTCTTTCTCCTGCGGAGTTGTGATGGTTTCAAACTGCTGACCATGAGGATCACAGCCCAATGTGCACCACCTACACTCCCAGAGCTCCTTCAAGAACAGATAGTGGCCACTATCATTTGGCATAGTAACATACTGACAGCCTTTACTTCTAAGGTTCCAGACAGATAAGAGGTCTATTTTGGTGAAAAAGGGTCTCAGGTGTAGCATTGTAAACAATAACTTTAAAAGATGTTGCTCATTAATAGATGTTTTGTATTACAGTTCTATAGACTGTATTTGATTTAAAATAATGATCAGTAACAGTAAGATTTTTAAGTCTAGAAAAGGCAAAAAAATATTGTTTTATTTTTTCTAGAGAATTAGAAACTTAAAAATGTCTTCCTTTGTTAATATTCCTTTGTAGATGAGACTGCACAGTCCCTTTCATAGCACATGTTTTATGAAGTCTTGATTATTTTTGTTTAATTTTATATACTTCAAAACATCAAGCTTTTAAAATAGTTTGAAAAATAACAGTTTTAGAAAAATCTGAAAGTTCTGTGTGAATGTTAAGAAGTTTTTGTTTCATTAAAATTTGTTGGAAATAAAGAAGCTAATAAAAAAAATTTGTAAATTTATATAATAAGCTTTGCATCTAAATGAAAGGACCTAAACAATTTTGTAGTTTTGTTCCTAGTCACCTGTCATCGTTCATCAGTAATAGTTAATTTAAGTACATTTAAAATAATAAAATATATGTGCCAGTCTCTAGAAGTGCACTTTGAGAAATAAGCTGCTTTATAATGAAGCATTAATAGTAAGGTCAGGATTTTTAGTTGTGTAACTCCTTCCTAAAGTGCCTTTTTATTTCAACTTTTTAATGTCAACTTTATAATTGGATAACGTGAGTAAAGTTAAACACTTTAAAGCTTTTCCTTATGAGTACAGAATAATTAAAAAACTGAAAAACAATTTGCTAAATGGCTTAGGGTGTTTGTGTGGGTATATATGTAGATTGCATTTTAAGAACAGGTACTTTATATACCTGATAGTAGCTTGACAAATTCTTCAATAGAGTTTTGATTAGAATGAAAAGGATGAAAGAAAGGGTCAAGATAAAATTATATACCTTTTTTTGTAGGCACTTAGAACATTACTTTTGATAATTTAATTTTGATTACACCATAATATAAAGAAGAAAAACCTTGATGCAGTCCCCAAAACAGTATGCTTTTTGATATATAATGTGTCATTTTATTGATTTACTTAGTGTCCCTATGAAAAATATTAATGTGTATTTTTATTTATGACCATTAGAAGTTAACACAAATAATAGTATGATCCCCAAAATAGTTCTTTGAGAATATAAAATGAGATTGTATTTTAATTTTCAATATTAAAAAAATGTTCTGAGTAGAGCATCTTTTCAGAAACCTTTGTGCATTTTACCCTAGGTAGTGATCCTCAGCTCACTTTTTGTGTAAGATTGCCAAGTCTTAGGGAAAACTTCATTTGGACAGTTTCAGTTTTATTTTCCACGTAGCGGAATAGTGTTTTTGTTTAAATTTAAAACATTTAGGCTTTTTAAAAAAAAATTTAAGGTAAGAATACTTCCTTAAATGTCTTTTTGGAAACATTTTAAGGCAGTGTGGCTTGCCTTTGCAGGTTTATCAAGTAGAAGATGTCTGTGAAGAAGAAATGCCGGAAGAGACAGATGAATGTATTCGCATGGACAGAACCCCACCACCACCCACACTGTCCCCAGCAGCTATCACTGTGGGCAGAGAAGATGTTACTGCTGAACATCCTTTGTTAGGTGAGGAAGTTCCTAGCTTTGGGGGAATATTCTATTCAGTAAATGTTAGTAATGGGAACGTTTTTCTTCAGAGAGAGAGAGCGCTAAAGGGTTTTCCTTTTATTTCTTAAATGTATTTGTTGTTGTTGAAGATATACATAGCAATACCTACACCAAATCAGCAGTTTCTCCAATGAACAAATTAGCGCTGTTAATTACATTCTTCTAGCTGTACAGCTATTCTCACTCACCTTTGTTGAGTTCTTCCTCCCTCATTAACATCAGCTCACTGCCCCCTTCACTTCCTGTCTAAGCTTTAGGTGGCTGTTATCAGTTTGATCTCATGTAGAGTTCTTAAAAGAGCAAAATGCTCAAGGCAAACTTTTTTTACTAGTTGAACTAAACTTCAGTTTTAAGATGACATCAGGGGATATATTTTTTAAAATTTAATTTAATTTTATTTATTTATTTTTAACATTTTATTAGGGGCTCATACAACTGTTATCCCAATCCATACACA
>NW_022111320.1:16889215-16894659 GCF_000313985.2 Echinops telfairi | reverse complement strand
TGACTTCTAACTCTCCAGTCCAGGTGACGTAAGATCAAGCGTCATGCCTTGGATGGCCACTTGCAAGCTTTTAAAATTCCAGAAACTATACAATGTAATTAGAGCAGAATGAAACGTGTTATTATGCTGATTAACTGGGATGTGCCATGAAATCATTACCATGGATCCGAACCAAGGAAACAGATACCATGAAGTGTTTGGTTATGCATAATCAACCCTGACAGCTACTCTTTATTAAAAATATTTCTCTCACATAACTTTTGCTAATCAACTGCTTAAAGGTTTCATCTTATTAGCGATTACAATAATTGGCTATGTAACCCTTCCCTTAACCAATGTGATTTTCCCATGGCTGTTAGCCCCCTTTCTCCCCCTTCCCCTCTTTCTTCTTAGGAGCAATAGTGATGCAGTGATTAAGTGCTTGGCTGCTCTCCAAAAGGTTGGCAGTTTGAGCCCACAGCTGCAGTGTGGGAAAGATGCACAGTCTGCCTCAGTAAAGAGTACACTCTGAGAAACACTATAGAGAAGGTCACAGTCAGATTGGACTCTGAAAAAAATTTTGGTTTTCTTGCCCCCTGGTAACCACTAATAAACTTTGGTCACTATACATTGGCTTTTTCTTCTCCTTTTATGTAAGTGCGGTCATATGGTATATGATTTTTGGTGATTAGCTTATTTTGCTCAGCATAATGTCTTAAAGCCGTAGCTTGTATCAAGGTTTCATTTCTCCTACAGTTGTATGTATGTACCACATTTTGTTTATCCGTTCATGTGTTGTTTTCACTTTCTGATTATTGTGAATAGTACTCTAATGAACATTGATATAAAAAGGAAAATCTTTTTTTTTTTTAAAAGGGAAATCTTTTCAAAACTCTGGTCCCAACTGAAACAGTCCCAAGCCCAGCCTCACTGCCATCAAGTTGAATCTGACCTTAGACTGTAAGCCTTTAAGGAGCAATTAGTGGCATCTTTCTCCTGTGGCGTCTCTGGTGGTTTGAATCACTGACATGTGGTTATTGGTTCGACACTTAACAGACACTGCTACAAATGCCCCCTTTTTTTCTACTAAAGATGGGAGTAAGTTAAGTTGTTATTGTAGTTAATTGCAACAAAGGCTAGGTTAGAATTCAAGACTCTTGCTGGCTAACAACTAGTTTTTTAAAGAGCGAATAAGAACTACTTATATTGAAAAAATTTTTAAATACCAGACAAGTCCAGTTGTGTATAATTTGCTAACCAAATACAAACCCGTTGTTGTGGGAGTGATTCTGAATCATAACAATCTTATAGGACAGAGTAGACCTGCCTGCTTCACCCCTGTGGTATAAAGTTCCCTAGGCTGCAAATCTTTATGGACAGTATAGCGCTACTAACAGTGTTGTAGTTTAGCGTGGATCTTCAAATGTTATTTTTGACAATGAATGGATGCTGTTTGTCATTGTCATTTCAGCATAGTAGAAAAGATTGTCCGATTCAAAATGGCCAGTACTAATCTATTTCAGCTTACCTAATGCTTAGTATACCAAGTTGTATACATTCCATTCATTTTTAACAACTCTCAGTTTTCCTGTGCAGGCTTTAAGCAGTTAACGTTCCAATTTTTCATGGATGGCTACAGCTGTTGTGTTTTTTTCCTTCATTTTGAGTCATGCCACATCAGCAAATGAAGAGTGTAAAAGTTTTACTGCATCCACATAATTTTGGTCAATTCTACTTGGATTAGGAAGATGAACCCTTCTGGCACAGTGAGTTAAGTGTTGAGCTGCTAACTGCAAAGTCGGCAGTTCAAACCCACCAGCTGCTCTGTGGTGGAAAGAGGGAGGGTAGCTGCTCCTATAAAGATTTACCCTTGGAAACCTTCAGGAATTAGCTCTACCCTCCTACAGGGTCCTTATGAATCAGAAGTGGCTCAATAGCAGTGAGTTCTGCTTTTGAGGAGGCGGCTCTTCTCCAGTCATATTTTGAGTGTCATCCAACCCGAGGGTCTCACCTTTGGGCACTAACTATATCAGTGTGCACACATAACGAATTTAGTGGCCAATTTAATATAATTGAATTGCTAGATCCTTTTCCCTAGTCTTTCATAGTCTGGAATTGCTGCTATAACTGTGCATTACGGGATCGTTCTGGTATTTGAAATACCAATGGAAAGCTTCCAGCGCATGGCGACACAGAAACTACCACAGTATAAACAAATGGACAGATACACTGATGCAAGTAAAATCTTGCTCAAAGTAATTAAAAAATGATTATAGCAGTACTGCAACAGGGAACCATCAGAAATCCAAGGCAAATTCAGAAGAGGGTATGGATTAGAGCAGCAGTCCTCAACCTGGGGGTCGCGACTCCTTTGGGGGTAGAATGACCCTATTACAGGGGATGGCTAATTCATAACAGTAGCAAAATGACAGTGCTGAAGTAGCAACACAAATATTTTTATGAAAAAAAATTTTTTTTATGGTTGGGGGTCACCACCACATGAGGAACTGTATTAAAGGGTTGTGGAATTAGGAAGGTTGAGAACCCCTGGATTAAGGGATAGTATTGCTGATATTTGATGGATCTTGGCTGACAGCATACCAGAGAACGCCAAAAATATTTACCTGTGTTTTTGACTGCAGAGGCAGTTGGCAGTGTGGGTCAAGCAAACTGTGGATAACATTGCCAAGAACGGGAGTTCTAACCTTGGCCTTGTGGTTAGCAGCCCAGTGATTGCTTACTGTGCTACTAGGACTTCTGTGGCTATCATATGCTGTTAAAGCCACATGATGGGGGTGGGGAGGGAGGGGAAAAAAGGAGCTGATCCCACAGACTCAATGGAAAGTAAATGTCTAGAAAAGAACGGTGGAATATATGTATGAATATGTTGATACAATTGATGTATAGATTGTGTGATCACGAGGTGTTGAACGGATCACTGAAGACAAAGGGGTGCATAAGCAAATGTGGTGAAGAAAGCTGATGGTGCCCGCCTATCAAAAAGTATAACGTCTGGGGTCTTAAAGGCTTGAAGGTAATCAAGCGGCCATCAAGCTCAGAAGCAACAAAGCCCACATGGAAGAAGCACACCAGCCTATGCAACCATGAGGTGTTGAAGGGATCAGGTGTAAGGCATCATCAGAACAAAAAATCTTACCATAGTGAATGATGGGGGGGAGTATGGAGTGGAGATCCAAAGCCCATTAGTAGGCCACTGGAGATCCCCTTGCCAGAGGGGTGTCGGGGAGGAGATGAGCCAGTCAAGGTGCGATGTAATAATGATGAGAAATACAACTTTCCTCTAGTTCCTAAATGCTTCCTCCCCGCTCCCACTACCATGACTCAAATTCGACCTTGCAAGCCTGGCTAGACCAGAGGATGTACACTGGTACAGATAGGAAATGAAAATACAGGGAATCCAGGGCAGATGAGCCCTACAGGACCAGTGGTGTGAGTGGCGAAACAGGGAGGGTAAAGGGAGAGTGAGTAGGAAAGGGAACCGATTACAGGGAACTATGTGACCTCCTCCCTTGGGGACAGACAGCCAAAAGGTGGGTGAAGGGAGGTGTCGGACAGGACAAGATTTGACAAAATACCAATTTATAGGCTATCAAGGGTTCATGAGGGAGGGGGGAGCAGGGAGGGAGGGGAAAAATGAGGACCTGATGTCGGGGGTTTGGGTGGAGAGAAAATGTTTTGAGACTGATGTACAAATGCGCTTTACACGATTGAGGGGGTATGGATTGCGATAACAGTTGTATGAGCCCCTAATAAAATTTAAAAAAAAAAAGTTGTAAGAGCCCCAATAAAATGATCTTTAAAAAATAATTAAAAGAAGCTATATGATGACATTAATCACATCAGATACTAAATGGGAGCTCTTAATTTTTCTATTTCTGAGACTACAGAGATAATCTTGGCACTATTTCACTAATTTTATGTTTGAGGAATTTCTTTTCTTAGCTCCCTAAGTGGAGTGTATTTCGAGCATCTTTGATAGGGGTGCTAATCCTTTTCATACTAATGGAAAAGTTAGCATAGCAATTAAGGCATGGTCTTTGGAGCTAGTAGGCTCCAGCTCCTAGAGTTATTAGCTGTGTCTCTGTAGGCAAGTTGCTTAATCTCTGTGTCTTGGATTCCTCATCTGTAAAGTGGAGATAACAGTATCTATCCCACTGTGGGCTATGTGTAAAGATAAATTGAGTTGTAACATATAAGACACTTGTACAGTATCTAGCACACAAAAAGTGCTAAGTATTTCTATTTTTACACGTGAGCTTCCCACTCCACCTGCCTCCTTACACATCTGTACTCACTTATATTCCAAGATACTAGCTGATTCCATATTTCCACATTAGTACTGGTAGTAGAGGATCATTGCTCTTGATTGGGTAAGTAAAGACTCCATCATGGGGTTAGGTTTGCCTTACTTTGTCTCCATAGGAGAACACGCGGTCCTGGCCAATGTTTTGAACTTACTGGTGCTACACTGTTCTCCCAAATTGACAACATTTATGTGAGTGTTATTCCTTGAAATTAAGGTTGATGACCCACATTCATCAACTTTCCTACTTATCCTGTGGATTTCATGAGTCTTTCTTCTATAAGCATACTTTCAAAGTATTCTTTCCCCTACCATTTGGAATATACAAGAGGATTTCAAAAAGTTGATGGAAAAATTCTATTTTCATTTTATTTTTCCATGAACTTTTCAAATCTCCCTCGAATAAACAAAAACAGGTAATTTAATGCCAGCTTACAAAAAACAAGCCACCGTTTTAGTAATTATTCTTAAATTGACATTCCAAAAATTTTCCATGTCGATGAGACAGTTCTTTTTAACTAAGGTCTGAATGAAAACTTTGAACATTAATCCCTCTTCTGTGGTAAAGTGGGGTTCGTAGTAGTATGTAACTCTAAGAATGTTGGGCAGATTAGCGTAGTCAACAAGTACAAAGTTCTTAGAACAGTGTTATAAAGCCAGGTATTATTTTCCATTGAATTTAGGATACCCCTTTATTCTCTTTTATATTTACATGGAGATATGCTAAATATAAAATTTCAAATGACTCCTTTTCTCTCACAGAGCAAGTGGAATTACCTGCCGTGGCATCCGTGAGCGCTTCAGTGATTAAATCTCCGTCCGATCCCTCACATGCTTCTGTTCCTCCACCTCCGCTTTTACTTCCCGCGGCCACCACAAGGAACAGTAGGACCCCTATGCCCAGTAGCATTCCCAGCGTGGAAAACAAGCCACCACAGGCGATTGTTAAGCCACAGATCTTGACCCATGTCATTGAAGGCTTTGTGATTCAGGAGGGACTGGAGCCATTTCCTGTGAGTAGCCAGCAAATTTCCCCTTTTAAAAAATTATAATCCATGTAACTTGGCTTTTGTACTGTCTTAGCCTCTACTAAAAAGCTTATAATTTTATTTCTTTAAGGTGTCAACATTTTTTTTTTTTT
>NW_022111320.1:16886196-16887376 GCF_000313985.2 Echinops telfairi | reverse complement strand
AGTGGGGTTGGCCATGTGGTCCTCTCTGGACTGGCTGCTCTATTTGGCCTAGTGGGTCAGGATGTGCTCCAGTCTCTCCTCCTCCCCCGTCATCTGTTCCTGTGTGCTCTGGTCAGATCTATCCTTCTTCCGAAGCTGCAGATTCAGTGCCATCGTTTGAGATACACTCTTCTCAGGGGAGGGGAGGGTGTCAACATTTTATCTAGACTATATCTTTCTCTTCTTTTCCAAACGTATTTATAGCGTTTTAGACTATTTTGTTGTATAGATAAAGAAAAATATGAAGGACTTTCAGGATACACAGATAACAATTTCAGAAATTTAGAAAATGATAGTTGGAAGTTTACCCCAGATAAGTAAGCCTTTCTCTCTTTTTAAAGGGGACTGAAATGACACCGAAAGTGTGTGATTTTTCAAATGGTTTTGTTTACATAATGTGATGTGTGGGAAGAGCTTAAACTGGATTGGAAACAATAGTAACTTTCTCATGACCTGGAGAAATAATATGAAATGGCTTTATAAAGTCCATGGGAACGTTTTTGAAGCTTCCTTATTGTATATCAATTGCAACCCGATTGATAGCCTGGAATGACCTAATAGACTTTCTCATTTATTCTTAAATCTCAGCCTTCATCAGATTTTTAAAAAGTGCTATACAGTTCTACAGTCTCATCAGCAATGTAAAAACATAGACTTGCACAACCACTATGGAAATCAGTATGACAGTTCCTTAAACAAATGCAAATACAAGTCCCATATGTGATCCAGCCATCTCTCTGCTGGGTGTATGACCTAAAGAAATTCAGAATAGAACACAAGCAGACATGTGTACATTCATATTTATTGCAGCATTTTCCACAAGTGCAAAAACATGGAAACAACCCAAACCCCCAACTCTTGAAGAACAGATAAGGAAACTCTGGTACATTTATTCGTACTATGAAATTTCATGCATCAATAAAAAACAATGATAACCCTTATTAAACACTGCAAGACATGTACAAAACTAGAGAACATTATGCTTAGCACACTCAGTCGTTGCAAAGATCAGCATTTAATAACACCATTATTGTAAGGAAGATAAGGAGAAATGTGGTATGTAAACCAAGAAACGAGATTTTGACGACTCTGAGGAGGTCAGGGACAGTGGAGGGAACAGGGCAAGGGGAGGCATACAGGG
>NW_022111320.1:16884710-16886096 GCF_000313985.2 Echinops telfairi | reverse complement strand
TATGTTCAACTCAAAATGGAAGTGCTGTATCTACTATTAAAAGTATTGTGAAATAATAATAACTTATAATCTATCAAGGGGTCACGAGGGTCGGTGGGGGAATAAAGAGGAGCTGATACCAAGGACTCAATAGAAACTATTTATCTAGGAAAGAATGATGGCAGCATATGTACAAATAGGCCTGATAAAATTGATGTATGGATTATAATAGTTGTGAGAGCCCCAATTAAATGATCTTTTAATTAATATAAATAAATTGAAGTGTTGTGATTTGAGACTAGCATTAAATGATCTATATGATATTTGGAGATGAACATTTTCCCTTAGAAGATAAAAGAAAAATTTTAGAAAGAGGAAAAATAAAACTGAAATAGACTTGGAGTCTTTAGTGACAAACAAGTTCATCTCAAATCCAAGAGAAGATAAATCTAAGAGAATTAGACAAACATATTTAATTTGAAGACCTTTGGGTCCCTTGATGGGTACAAAAAACCATGCATTGTGATGATTGATTTAATTGCTTTTGTGTTGCTTATTGTGTTAATCTTGGATCTCCTATAAGAATTCTGATAAAGGCACACAGAGAATTTTTTTTTTTTGGCATCATCACAATGCAGTTGCTCACTCATGGAAAGCAAGGGCTGACCTGGGAGAATGTGATTGGGAAATCTTATCCCATCGGCCCCGACCTTGCCCCTTCAGAATTTTTGTTCCCCAAACTCTAAAAATATTGAAAAGGAACTTGGTTTAAATTCCTTGAGGATGCCAAACCTACTGTTCAGATATGGCATCAAAGAGCATAGAATTCTTCAAGGAAGGGATAGAGAGCTGGAAGTATCCTGAGCATAGTGAATATTTTCTGTTGTCAGTTTTACGTGAGGATTTGACCATGTCTTTGTGATTATAGTGAATTAGGCTGCTGAATTAGGTAGTAAGATACTTGATTTTTATTCCTCATTCCTCTCTTGTAAAGAAATCCCCTAACACTTTGAACACTAATTTCTTTATCTATAAAATGTATTCCTCTGTTGGAGAAAACAAAATGTCCCAGTTCATTTAAAAACCTTTTAAGGGATCTGACAATGTGCACTGTGAGTCATCTGAGACTTCAAAATTAATCATTCCTTTGTGGAGACTATCCTTGCAAGTGAAAATCCTTGAGCTTGAAAAAATGAAAAAATAAAGAGTAGTTTTCAGAAAACATAAAACTCATTGAAAACACACGCTAATGAAAGCCCACCTCCCAGCTCCCACTACCATGACTCGAATTCTATCTTGCAAGACTGGCTAGACCAGAGGAGGTACACTGGTACAGATGGGGACTGAAAATACAGGGAGTCCAGGACGGATGAGCCCTATAGGACCAGTGGTGTGAGTGGCAAAACA
>NW_022111320.1:16851269-16884178 GCF_000313985.2 Echinops telfairi | reverse complement strand
GATTAGTATTAGTTTTGGCCATTACTAAAATTTAAGACTTTTTTTTCTAGAACCCTAAATTCCACTTGACTAAGACTTTGCTGGTGTCTTGAGAATAAGCACTTGTATCCAAATTGCCTAAGCTTTCCTTAAGGAATAACCCCTTTAATGAATGGATCTGATTAGCCGAACAAGTAAATTGTCATAGATATCATTCACTTCAAGAGGGTTTATAAAACAACGTACTTTTGAATGTATTTTTAAACATTTAATTTTCTTCTCTCTCCCTTTTAAAGGTGAGTCGTTCGTCTTTACTAATAGAACAGCCTGTGAAGAAAAGGCCTCTTTTGGATAGTCAGGTGATAGATTCAGTGTGCATTCAGCCAGAGCTGCAGAATCACACAAAACACGCAGACAATTCCTCGGACACGGAGATGGAAGACATGATTGCTGAAGGTGTGTGGACTTCACTTCAGATACCTTTCAATTAAGTTGACTTCCCCTTTTCGTGTTTGAGAAGGGACTTGGAGTTTTAACCTACACAGATTTTTTCATTTGCTACTTTTCACTGTTTTAGTCTCATATGTTGTATAATTTGTCCCAAACAACAGGAAAGCAGATTTACCTAGTGCAATGCATCTTTTGATCTCTTGGTTACTGCTTCCATGAGCATTGATTGTGGATCCAAGCAAGGTAAAATCCTTGACAACTCGGCCTTCTCTCCATTGTTCATGGTGTTAGGTCAATTTGTGAGGACTGTGCTCGTCTTCACAATGAGTTGTAATCCACAATGAAAACAGCATCCTTCTATCTGCATCAGCAAGTGCTTCAAGTTCTCCTCACTTTCAGCAAGCAAGGTTGTGTCATCTGAATACTTAAGGTTGTTAGTAAGCCTTCTTCCAATCCTGGTGGTACAATTCTATCAATGTACTGCTGCAATCATTGCTGGATGAACTTCAGCAAAATTTTACTTGCATATGTATCAATGATATTGTTCTATAGTTGAGAATTCTCTTGGATCATCTTTCTTTGGAGTGGGTGTAAATAAAGATCTTTTCCAGTCAGTTGGCCAAGTAGCTGTCTTACAATTTTCCTTGCATAGATGAGTAAATGCTCCTGGGGCTTCATTAGCTTGTTGAAATATTTCAGTAGGTGTTCCATCAATTCCTGGACCCTTGTTTTGGGCTAATGTTTGCAGCTTGAACTTCTTCCTTCAGTACCATTGGTTCTTGCTCATATGCTACCCCTTCAAAAGGTGGAATGTGGACTGGTTCTTTTGGGTAAAGGGACTGTATTCTTTCCATCTTCTCGTTGCTTGATATATCATTCAATAGTTTGCCTATAGAATCCTTCAGTATTGCAACTTGAAGCTTAAATGTTTTCTTGAGCTCTCTCAGTTTAAGATGTGCTGAGCATGCTCTTCCTTTTTGGCTTTCTAACTCTAGATCTGCACATTTCATTATATATTTTACTTTATCTTCTCAAGCTACCCTTTAAAATGTTCTATTCAGGTCTTTGATTTCATCATGCTTTCCATTTGCTTTAGCTACTCTAGGATTTCAGAGTCTTTTCTGACATCTACTTGGATCTTCTCTTTCTTTCCTGTCTTTTTAATGACCTTTTGCTTTCATCATGAATGATGTTCTTGATGTCCTCCCACAGCTGATCAGGTCTTCTGCAATTAGTGTTCAGTGTGTCAAATATGTTCTTGAGATGTTCTCAAAATTCAGGTGGAATCGACTCAAGGTCACATTTCGACTCTCATAGACTTGTTTCCATTTTCTTCAGCTTTAACCTGAACTTGCATATGAACAATTTGTGGTCTGTTCCATAGTCAGCCCCTGGCCTGGTTTTAGCTGCTGATACTGAGCTTTTCCAGCATCTCTTCCCATAAATGTAGTCAGTTTGATTTCTGTGTATGCCACCTGGAGAAGTCCATTTTGAGTTGTACAAAGGTATCTGCTCTGAACAAGTAGTTGGTTTTGCAGAATTCTATCATGTGATCTCCAGCTTCATTTCTATTTTCGAGTCCATATTTTCCAACTGTTCTTTTCTCTTTATTTCCAACTTTTGTATTCCAATCGACGGTAATTATCATTGCATCTTGATTGCATATTTCATCAACTTCTGATGATGTTGGCAGAATTCTTTAAGTTCTTCATCACTATCTTTTGTGATTGGTCCATAAATTTGAATAATATTGTATTCATTGGATTTCCTTGAAAGCAGACAGATATAATCCTATCACAGACAGCATTATCTCTCAAGATTGATTTTGAAATGTCCTTCCTCTTGGCTGTGTTATTCCTGGAATAGTAAATCCATTTTTTAGTAAAAGTGGCCAATATCAGTCCATTTCAGCTCACTAATTTCTAGGATACCGATCTTTAGGTGCTGTATTTCGTTTTTGACAACTTCCAGTTTTCCTAGATCCATACTTCTTCACACATTCCAGGTTCTGATCATTTGCAGATTTTTGCAGCTGTTTCTCCTTCCCTTGTTATGTGCCCCATCGGCAATGGAAGATTCGAGTCTCCACTCCCACAGACTTTACCCCACTCACGACACCTTGGTCGACTCCATCCCAGGAAAGTAGCTTCTTTTCAGTTACATTTTGAATGCCTTCTGACCTGAGAGGCTCATCCTTGGGCACTACCACCAACAATGTTCTGTTTCCATTCATTAGGCCTTGAATATCTGATAAGGTTTTGAAGCTATACATAAGATTTTCATCAGTTACTTCCTCTGAAGTGGGTAGCCGATTCCTTTTTCGTAGTCTGTCTTACTCTGGAAGCTCTGCTGAAAACTGTTCACTTATTATTATTATTTTTAATCATTTTCTTAGAGGCTCATACAACTCTTATCACAATCCATACATACCTCAGTTGTGTAAAGCACACCTGCACATTCATTGCCCTCATCATTCTCAAAACATCTGCTCTCCACTTAAGCCCCTGGCATCAGCTCCTCATTTTTTCCCCTCCCTCCCCGCTCCCCCCTCCTTCATGAACCTTTGATAATTTATAAATTATTATTTTGTCATATTTTGCACTGTCCAACGCCTCCCTCACCCACCTCTCTGCTGTCCATCCCCCAGGGAGCAGGTTACATGTAGATCTTTGTAATCGGTTCCCCCTTTCCAACTCACCCTCCCAGTATAAACTGCTTACTATGGTGACCCTGCTGGTATTTGAAATACCAACGACATAGCTTCCAGCTTCACAGCAACACACAAGCCACCACAGTGTGACAAACTGATAGACAAGGGGTGGTACTGAGTGAGAATTTCATTTAAAGAGTTTCTGGTGGTGCAGTGATTAAGCAGTCAGCTATTTGAATCCTACCAGCCCCTTAAAGGAAGAAACATGAGACAGTTTGCATCTGTGCAGGTTTACAATCTTAAGAAATCTATGGTACAGGTCTATCTTGTCCCATAGGCTTGTAATGATTCAGAATTAACTTGTTGGCATTAAAAAACATAACATTTAGTATAGGTTCTATCGTAGTGCATTAATTAACAACTGTAAGTCATAATCCTCAGTATATTTCATCTAAAATGAACTTTTTGGCAAATCCTTACTAAGCATGTATTATATGCCTGTATTTTGCTAAATTAAACAAAATAGGCATTTGGTAAGCCAAGTAGATATTTATTGCCTCTGTTCACATTTTTCATAATTCTTTAGAGGAATGTACATCTATCATTGTAAATTGTCACAAGGTTTTAATTACTCTCCATTCACTGATTGAATAGTAGAGTTATAATGGTGTAAACTTTGAGTTTTACTGCTTTCTACTGAGTTCAGTTTAATATTTTATATTTACAGGGATGTTAACCATGAGAATTTTCCAATGTAGATACAAATGTAATTGTATAATGAGGCTACTACATTCCAGCAGACTCAGCATTAGCACCAGATTCCAACATTATTTTGCCATACTTGCTTCATCCATGCATTTCGGCTACCCTCCTGCCTTTTCCCAATCTTTCTCTCTAGTGCTTTAAAGTCTGTAGTCCTTGTTTTATTTCACCACTGTATACTTCAGTGTGCGTCCCTCCAAAAGTGTATGTTTTCTTAACATAACTACAATGTGATCTCACATGTACCAATACTAACTCCATAGTCAGACTTCCCATGATCTTTTAAAAATGCCCCTTTATAGGTATTTGGTTCTTCTTAAAATCCAGTCAAGGTCTACATTTTACCTCTTGTTATTATTAAGTAAATCTTATCTAATCCCTGAATGCCTACTTTTAGTTTCAAATACTAATTTACGTGAGAAATGTTTTTTATTTGAAGTGAAAATGTACAAGCATTTTTTTTTTCTTGCTTATATCTATAGTATTGTGGAAATGAAAATTCTAGGCTTAAAAGTGGTTGTAATATGCCATCTGGTGCTCACACAGGGGTAGGACACGGAATAGAAAACTGCTAAGAAGTTTCATAGGATATATCATGATTGTCAAAAACTGTCATAGAGTTGATGCCAACTTAGAGGGGAGAGTAGAACTGCCCCTTTGGGTTTCCCAAACTATAACTTCACAGGAGTAGAAAGCCTCATCGTTCTCCCACGGAGCTGCTGGTGGTTTCAAAGCATAATTCATGATGTCATCAGAGTTCCTTATATATCATGATACTCAACGCTTATAATAGTCATATGTAGCATATACAATACTCTGCTACAAGTTAAGAACTATTTTATAGAAGTAAGATACAGTTCTGTTCCCTGAAAGAACTTTTAATTTTGTGTGGAACTAGAGAATTTCCATAGTAAAAAGATTAACTAAGGAGCAGAAACTTAAGTTAATGATACAGACAGATGGATTTAGAACTTTAAAACTGGCTGAGACTTCCCAATATGGTGGCATGTGCTTTAACCTGAGTCTCGGGTAATAAAGCATAGATTTAAAGTAACAAACAGGAAGAACATTGTTGGCTAGAGCACCATGAAGAAGCACACAAAGGATATCTGATCTGTTAGTGTTTCAATCTCTTAGAAGAAATAAAGTCTTTTTTATCAGTTTAGTGTGAATTAGGTGGAGGTTTGCAGAAACACCAATTTTCCATTGAACAATTCATAAATATTTTGTTTCATGTGATTGATTGCAGTTCCCACAAGGTAACATCATATATCCTGTTTCCTCCTTACATTTCTAGTTTCCATTCTTCCTTCTTTCCTAACCCTTCTGAACTTTGTCCTAGAGTAAATGCTGCCCTTGTGACCCCAAATCTCTGATTATTGTAATATGCATAGGGACCTGCATAGTATTACTGTCGCTTATGGGTCTGTTTATTGTTTGGCTGAAAATTGAGCCATAGGAATGAGTTCATTTCAGACCCTGAAGGGTGATTAAGGGCCATAGACGCAGGAGTTTCAACAGTTTCTTTATGTGACTAGTAGGACGGTTTTGTGTTTTTAAATGGTTTTTAAAAATGTTTCCCTCTGTATTTTCCTCCCATTCTATCCACTCCCTGTCAAGGTCCTTTCCAGAGCAGTTGGTGTAGTGGTAGCCAGGCACCATCTTATTCTTCTGACCTCACAGACAGTCTGTTAGCCAATTGGACTAATTATTTCCATGCATCTTCAAGTTTCTTCACTCTTCTTTTGTGTGGACGCAGAGAGACACCAATAGTTGTACTTCAGATGGCAACTCACAAACTTTTAAGACCCCAGCTGCTGCTCACCAGAGTAGGATGCAAAACATTGTCTTTTTGGACTGTGCTATGCCTATTGGCCATGATGTCCCCAGTGTCTGTGGTCCACCAGACCCAGGGACTCATTCCTTTAAGGTGCTTGGTTACATCTAACAAGTAGTCATAACTTTGCTCCCTATATGCTTCATACTACATTCATGTATATATTTGCAGCAAAGAGAAATTCAAATGTACAAATATGCTCTGTCAAACCTATGTATATTCACTGGTATATTCCTACCCTCCCTGTCACTCCTGTCATCTTTATGAGAAAGTCAGTGGATGTTCTGTTTTTGTTAAGTCCTTAATCCTTAGAAAGCATGTGCTTGGGCTCTCCTCTTTCTCATCAGCAAGAACAGTTCTTTCTCCTTCATGAAGCTTCATAACCTCCATATGTTGCACAGTGCTATACTAACTAATAAAACCTTTTGTAACAAAACGCTCAGTACAGCCTAGACGTGGAGCTGGAGGAGTGGGCTCTAGGGCTGAATTGGTCGCAGTGATGTTGGAGTGAGAGGGTTAGGGTTCTGTGTCAGGTTCAGGTGTTTGGTTTTTCACGATTACGGGTATGACAGTACTTCTGGGAGTCAGGACATTGGGTCCCCTGACTGTGTTGGCCGATGTTCTGACTAGGTAGAAAGAGCCTGGTAGAAACCCTCTTTCGCTCAGGGGAAGGGGCTTTTGTCACTTTACTTGGTGAGACGATTTCGAGTACTTTTCATCTGTGCCCCTGTCTTCCTCTTGACCTGTCATGTGTTTTGGTACATAAATTTCACATGATTTGGCATGGAAGTTATGATGATGTAAGAAAGTGACAAAATAGAGTTGTTTAAAGAATGTGACAGGTTTCACTTAAGTATTTCTTGAGCACTTGTTATAGGTCCTAGCACTCTTTCAGTTCTTGTGTGGAAAGGGAACGGTCACTTTCTTAGGCCTGCTATCCATTGACCACCCACTGATCTTCACGGCAGCTCATAAGAAAGGCATGATCAACCGGACCGATGAGAAAGCTCAGTCATGAAGATGAAGTCACTTGGTTTTGGTGACTGCTGAGTAGCACTGAAGATTATGTAGCACTTAGGCTGGATGTTTCTTCCTAGGACCTGAAGAAAGTAATGGATGTAGATTTAGAGAAAAGATATTTGAACAGGGAACACCCTGAAAGGGACGTCGGGATGCAAATTTAAAGCTACAAGTAATTAAAAAAATTAGTCCAAAGTAATTTTTGTTGCAATAGAACTAAAAAGGTCTTTTGTCATTAACTATATGTTGCTGCCGCTAGGTGCCAGGGAGTGGATTCTGTCTCACAGTGACTCACAAAGCCTTTCAAAGCCCTGCTTTATCCTCACTGTTCCTGCTGTGTTGGAGCCATGCTTATTAACTCTTTGTATTCCATGGGTTATAACCCCGAACCTCACTGCCATCAAGCCCATTCCAGCTGCTAGCAACACTACAGAACAGGCTAGATCACCGGTGTGGGTTTCTCAGACACTAACTCTTTACGAGTGGAAAGCCTTGTCTTTCCACCTCGAAGCCACTGGTAGTTTTGAACTGTTGATCTTGCGGTGAGCAGCCCAAGTGTAACCACGACCTGATCAGGACTCCAGTCCATGGAATATAGTTAGGTGCATACATATATGTATACCATGGCATATGCACATATATGTTTACATATACATGCATTGCACATTATATACTCTATATAAAACCAAACTCCAAAAACTCACTGCCACCGAGTCAATTCTGACTCAAAGAGACCCAGGTTAGAACTGCCCTGTGAGTTTCCAAAACTAAATCTTTACAGGAGTAGAAATCCTTGTCTTTCTCCCACAGAGCAGCTGGTGGTTTTGAACAGTTGACTCTGCAGTTAGCCGCCCAACAGAATTAGAAACATATCTTTATATATTCCATGGGATATAGTATATAAAGATATATATAATCAATACTTTGATATGTGCCACTAAAGTCAAACTGTCAGAATCTCTTTGAAGCCATCTTCATTCCCTGCCATATACACCCAACCCCCAATGACCTCTGTGCAGAGCCCACACCCCACGAGTGTTTGCACGTTTCTTCTGGAGGGTAGTGGCTGTGCCTTATTCTTCATCTTCATCTTCTCTCATGGTGAATGCACATTTTAGACATGGGAGAATCTTAACACTAATATTTATTGATATGGACAATCTGTATGTGCAGAGACAGGGAAAGATAGAGGGATTTGGTGGAGTTGGCTGTTGAATGGAGGTGAATCGGGCCAGAGTAGTTGTGAATTGAAAAGTTAAAGAGCCAATTGGTGTGAACCAGCATATCTAACCGAACTAGTGACTAAAAGAAGACTTGCTACAATTAAAATTTTGGATCTTTCCCCCCTTTGCTTCCCTCTTTTTTTTAGAGACATTAGAAGAAATGGACAGTGAGTTGCTCAAGTGTGAATTCTGTGGGAAGATGGGATATGCGAATGAATTTCTGCGGTCAAAACGATTCTGCACTATGTCATGTGCCAAAAGGTATTTCTATTCTTTTGAATTTCATAAAGCACAAGCCAGCAACCACTGCAGTGAGGTGGGAAAAAAAACTCATATAGCCTAGGCTGTGACCATAATCTATAGGAATAATGTAAACTACACATCATCTTGAGCACTTTGGTATTTATTAAATTTGCTCTGTGAAAATTCCATACGCCTAGCACAATGAGTTTTACAGTATCATCTAATATCGAAGTAGAAATCTTCTGATGGGTAGAGTGTTTAGACATATCCCACTTGTGAAAAGATTGGGAGATTATAAAATATTAGTATTTAAGGTAGCCAAACAATTATTTCTTTTAATTAATCATTTTTTTTGCGCTGCTATAACAAACGGGCCCTTGGTGGCACAGTGGCTAAAGCGCTTTGATGCGAAAGATGGGGTAATACAAATCCAGCAGCTGGTCCGAAAGAGGAAAGTGACAGTCTCTTTCTGTGAAAATGATAGTCTTGGAAACTCTGGGGGCAGTTCTTGTCTGTGTTACAGGGCCACTGTGAGTTAGACTTAATGGCAGTGGGTTTTAGTTAGTTATGCTAACTAACTGTTAGGAGTGGATGTGTTTTAAAGAACAGGATTTGTGTGTCTCACTTTTTGAGGCTAAGAGTCCAGTTTCAGGATGTTGACAGGTTTAGGTTCTCTCTCTCTCTCTTGGCTCCAGGGCAGACCTGGTTCCTTTTTGCTTTTGTGGCCCTGAGCATTCGTTGTCTGTTCATAGGCTTCTCTTCCATGACACCTCTCTTCCCCCAAGTGTGTCTGTCTATGTTATACTGTTTTCATAAGCCATCACCCAGACGCCATTAAGTTTAGGACCCACTTTACTTTGGTATAATATCATTAACATAACAAACTCGATTTCTTTACCATGTCATATAAATAGGTACAGGGGCTAGACCTTTAAACATAACTTTGAGGTGGGGTGGGGCATAATTCATGAATTACTTTGTTTTAAAAGTGTTGCTTGAACAATTAGGTTTTAAGTGGGATAGCTTTAGCAATAAATCCCCCTACACTGATTTTAGTAGACAGTAAAATATATCTTTTTTAAATCAGTATTTTTAATAGTACTGTATATACATGAGTTTATGCCGACCCGAATATCTGCAGAGGCGCCTAATTTTACCACAAAAACTACATTAAAAATGTGCTGAAAACCTCGGCTTATACATGAGTATATATGATATTTATTATAGATAAATAAGGGAGTTCATTGGTGCTGTTGAGTAAATATTGGACTGGTAACCAGAAGGTCAGTGGTTCAAACTCACCAGCTGCTTTGCAGGAGGTAATTGGGACTCTCTGCTCCTGTAAAGATTTACAGCCTTGCAAACTCTATATAGGGTTGCTATGAGGTCAGAATTGAGTTGATGGCAGTGGGCTTGGGATTATAGATAAATAGAACTCCTTGGTGATTCAAACGATTAATGCCATTTGGCTGTTAACCAGGCCCACCAGAGGTGTCTTGGAAGAAAGGCCTGGCACTCTACTTCTGAAATATCAGCCGATGAAAATCTGAAGGAACACAGTTCTGCACTGACACATACTGGGTTGCCGTGAGTCAGAATCAACTCAACAGCAACTAGTAAAATTAGAGACTGCTAGTATAAATAACAAAATTAATGTTTGGCCTCTTCATTAATTTTGTAATTTCCAAGTTTAGTTTTCATTGAAAAAACCTACTCTGATTTGGATGATAAAACCTAATTATATAGCTATTTATTTATCACTAATTTTGAAGTATTCATACAGGTTGATTGTTTTGAAATTTTCTCTGTGCTAAAATAGCAAAAAAAGATTATTCCCTCAAGGAATTTAAGATCTTGATTGTACATATTTAGGGAATATCTTGCTGAACATTTTATTTGGATGGATTCCACTAAACTTAGTAAAACATAAATTATGTAAGTAATAGTATTTCCTTTGAAAATGAGTTCATTGGTTTCTCAGTTGTCAAGCTGCCATTCTCATAGTCTTTCATGTTTTGAGCGGCTCTGCTTCAAAGTGATGAAAACTTCTGAGAATTGAAGTGACTTCAAAAAATTCATGGAAAAATGGATTGAAAACAAATTTTCCATGAACTTTATGGAGCATGCTTATATTTTAAGCATTTAATTATTTCAAAATACTGCAACACACTTAACATTGAATTCTTACCTGTAGTCACCTTCTAATGGTAATTTTTCTTGCAATTACACTAGGTAACAAACACAAAATTTGGTTCTAGGAGGAGAGCGCTATTCTAACAAATACCTATAGTGTAGAAGAGGTTTTGGAGGAATTTCAGTATGCTTAGATAGTCTTAAAGAAATTGTTGGTAGAATTATGGATGTTGGGTTATCTGGTGAGACCTCAATATGAAATGAAGAATCTTCATTTAACTCTAAAGGTGCATTTCTTTAGAAGGTTGTTGTTTTTGTTGTCATTGTTGGCTGCATGGCAGTTCCAACTCATGTTGCCCCTATGTACAACACAGGATGGCCCTGTGCCATCCTTACTGTTCTTCTGTGCGAGCCTACTGTTGCAGCCATTGTGTCAATCCATCTTATTGAGGGCCTTCCTCTTTCACTATCTTTCTACTTCACCAAGCATGATGTCCTTCTGCAGGGACTGGTCTCTTCTGACAACATGTCCAAAGTACATGAGACCAACTTTCATTATCCTTGCCTCTGGAGCAATCTGGTTCTACTTCCAAGACAGATTTGTCTGTTCTTTAGGCTTGACCCTCTGGCAGTTCCCTGCCATTGTACTGCTGCAACAGTTGTTGTGTGATCTTCAGCAGGATTTTACATGTGTGTGATGTCAACGATACTGTTCTATAATTTGTGCATTCTGTTGGGTCATCTTTCTTTGGAATGGGGAAAGATAGAGCTTGCCTCGTCAGTTGGCCAAGTAGGTGTCTTCCAGACGCTGGGACACAGAGTGAGTGCTTCTGGTGGTTCATCAGCTGGTTGAGATATTTCACCAGGTGTTCCATCCACTCCTGGAGGCTTGTTTGTGGTTACTGTTGTCAGTCCAGTTTGGACTTCTTCCTTCACTGCCATTGGTTCTTGATCCTATGCTATCTCTTGAAATGGCTCACTATTCTTTTTGGTCCAGTGACTGTATTTTTTCTATCTTTTTTTTTGTAATACTTCCTGCGTCATTGAATATTTTGCCCATAGAATCTTTCAGTGTTAAAATTACAAGTTTTCATTTTTCTTTAGTTCTTTCATTTTAAAATATATTGAGCATGCTCTGCCTTTTTGCCTTTCTGCCTGTCGTCTTGCACATTTCATTATAAGATCTTATTTGGTCTCCTCAAAATTCCCCCTTTGGGGTCCCAATAATCTCTCCAACTGCCTGCTTACCTCTGTACCTTGAAATAAACTGGCCCAGCAGATTCCCGTGGCATTTGTTATGATTGGAAGATGCTCTCTTCATTCCATACAGTAGTATTCATTCCATACTTTAGCTTCAGTCTTGCTTAAAAGTCTGGTGAAAGTCTTGCTCAAAAGTCTTAGTTAGCTGGTCTTTACATAACATTTTGGCATCCATTGAGCTGAAAGCTTGCTGAGACCAAGATAATGGCTTAAAATTTAAAAAGCAGAACTGTGTGAGATCCTGGCTTCAGTAGTTATTGTATCAATGGTCATTCTTCCACCGGTTTCTGGACTTCAGCCAGTTTCTCTATTCATCAAAGTTGACATCCCTTGAGGTCTTCCCAACCTTTCTTAAAACACTGGATCCATATAAAAATTGTTATTTTTTGTGGGTCAGCATTTCCAAAAAATTGCTGCAAAGCTTTTATGAGTTTGGAGTAGTTTTGTTACAATTGTGTTAATAGACCTGATCATAAAATAGTTTTATTCCCATGGCACAAAGTATCTTGTTTTTAAGGCACCATAAAGAAACTAAGACAAGTGTATTACTGAGAGAACGTGTCTGCAGCCATCCATTGATCACAGAGACACATTTAAACACACATTATCAATAAAAAGTTAAAACAGAACAACAACAAAACATTTTGGTTAGAATAAACCAAAAATTCTGGTTCTGGTGTATGTGTAGACGAGACTAGCCGCAGCAGTACTTTTTGACTCCCCTCATATTATGTTGGCTGCTTTTGTACTACAGTAGTGAAAGAACCCATGTGGCCCACAAAGCCTACAGTATTGACCAACAGGTTTTTGAGCCCTCATTCTAGGGGTTTAAAAAATCCAAAGAGCCTTGGTAGCATAGTGGCTACCCAGTGGCCTGCTAGCTGCAGGATCAGCAATTCAAAACCACCAGCCAATCTAAGGGAGAAACCTGGGGCTTTCTACTCCCATAAGGAGCTAGAAGTTCTTCCATTTATTTAAGATCCAACCCATACAAGTCAACAATTCACGTATTGCAGTTCATAGCTAGGGCTGTACTTGTATAGTTTCCTTTTCTCAACAGTGTTTTAAATTCGATACTACTGGTCAAACTAATGACACTATCAATGCATAGTGGGTTACACATTGGGCTGCTAACGACAAGGTCAGTTTGAAACCACCAGGTAGCTCTGCAGGCAGGCACACTCAGAGGCAGTTCTACCCTGCTCTGTAGAGTCACTATGAGTCAGCATTGACCTGATGGCTGTGGAAGGGATGCCCCAGGGGGATGATTGGTAATTTTCTCTAACATGAAATGACAATGATGCCTTTAAGGTGAACTAGAGACACATGAAAACCATAGATGCATGAGTGGATTTGGGATTAGCACCAATCTAAGAACAATTGGTTCTTATTACATGTCCCTCTTGAGGCTCCCCTTTATAGAGAGATCACTGAAGGTATGACTACGGTAGCTGGTGAAGAAAACAGATGGTGCCCAGCTATCAGAAGGATTAGCATTTGGGGTCTCTGTTATCCGGGTTGACTAGAGAAACAAATCCATAGAAACTCATTTGTGTATAAGAGAAAGTTTTATATAAAGGGTAATTGTACATTAAGAAAGCATCCCAACCGAGTCCAGTCCAAACCCATAAGTCTGCTATTAGCCCATATGTCCAATACCAGTCTATAAAGTCCTCCTCAGACTCATGAAACACATGCAATGACGCCTAATGCAGGACGATCACAGGCCAGTGAGTAGAAAGTCTTTCGGTCCAGTGGTGTGGTAAGCATTTCAGTGGATCTCCACGTGGCTTCTCCAGGTTCAGGTTCTGGCTGTATCAGGGTTGGTCCATGTGGCTTCTCCTCAGGGATGTCTTGCAGTCAGTCTTCTCAGTAGAGCGTCTCCAAGGGAGTGAGAAGATGTCTCCTGCCTCCCAGGAGGAAAATCCAGAGTTCCCGGAATTCGCAGGAGAAGACCATGCCCACACAGAGGCCTCATTGGTTATATCTTGATTTACAGGCCAGACTCCACCCATTCACTCATAATCCTCTCAAATTTACACTAGATTATGTAACTACCACAGGGTCCTAAAGATTTGTTTTCAAACAAGCAGCCATCTAAGTGAGGCACCAACTAAGACCACATGAAAGAAGCACACCCCACCCTGAGTTATCCAAGGCTTGTAAACAATATACAAGTCTAAGGGAGGGAATGGCATCAGAGCTTAAATTGTGAATCTTTGGTCTGCAGAAGGCTGTGGATGACAGTGGAAGTCCAAAGTCCACATGAAGTGAGCCTCTGGCGAATCCCCTCCCATCGTAGTTGAGGGATGTGGGCAAGCCTACAAATCTGCCCCTGTGAATGATCCTACAAATTAAAGGAAAAAAAGTGAAGGGGACATACACATAGATTAATCCTGGTGAATCCCCTCTGTCGTGGACCAGGGATGTGAATAGCCTTGCTGTGCTGTAGAACGCATTGCAAACTGGATTGTTGCAGACGCAGTTAGGTTAACACTTAGCACCCTGCCATTTGATCTCCCTTATGATTCATTTAAATTTGTTCTCATTAATGATATTTTCTGTCTTTTCAAATGAGGTTTTTCTCTGTTTTAGTTTGCTAGTTGATGTTTTTAAAAAAACAGGTTTCTGCATATGAAACCCAGGATAGACAAATCTACAGAGATAGTAACTGGATTCACGGTTCCTTAGGTATGGTGGGGGTTGAGGGGATTGGGAAACTAATAACGAAGAGTACAAGATTGAAGAAAATGTTTCAAAATGAATTGTGGTGATGATTGCACAATTCTTCTTGATGTGATTGAGTTATTTAATTGTAAGATATATGAATTCTATGCCAATGAAACTTAGGGGCTTTTCTACCCTGCCTTACTTGGTTGCTGTGAGCTGGCTTCAACTCTATTCTAGTAGTTAGGAACCCAGTCAATGGTATAGAACTCTTTAAAATGTTTATCATGCTTTATAAGATTCTCTGTCCACAACCACTAGGCAATCTATTTTGATAAAATAAAAATAACCATTCAGCCAATTTTGAAGAACTATAGAATTACGTACTTCTGAACTTCCTGTATAGTGAGAACAATTAATCCCTAGTGTAACTTGGTAGTCTCAGCTTTCTTGTTTTCCCCCTTTTTCCTGAATGTCTGAAATTTCTATAACCTTGCTGGTGCGTAGATATTGTAGAGCAAGGCCTCAAACCATTTCAAAGCTGCTCTTGCAAGCAGGTGGTCTCAGCTTTCAATTTTCACTTTGAGATAATATTTTCACTTTCAATAATACTTGAAAAATATTTTACTAGCTCTTTGAGATTTTCCTCTCCTTACCCATTTTCATTATCTTTTCAGAAATGATTACTTAAGAAATGATCTCTTTGAGTATACATCTTTAGTACAAAACTTATTTCTCCTGGGACCTAGAATTATTTTGCAGCTACGAAAAATGATAGCATCTGTACTTTGCATAAAAATTTCCACTACCAAAGAAAATGTTCTAGAACTGATTGTACAGCTCACTTTTTTTAAAGAACTCTTTAATACGACTGAACAATGGAAGTGTATGATGTATGAACCAATGTCAATAAAACTATTTAAAAATAAAGAGACTTACTGGAGAAAGCATCAATACCTTGGTAGGGGTGGTCAGTATTGGGTTAAGGTATGATATGCACAGGGGCCATGGTTTTACCATTAGCATAAGTAAATCCAGTGAACACTTTGGCTTCTTTTATGAGCTATTGAAGTCCCTACCGAATATGTAGCATAGTTGCAATTTAAAGTCATAATTGAATATTACATGCCATGTTCCATGTACCATTTAATGTTTTTTTCTTACTTGAAATTTTTAGGTACAATGTTAGCTGTTCTAAAAAATTTGCACTTAGTCGTTGGAATCGTAAGCCTGATAATCAAAATCTTGGGCATCGCGGCCGTCGTCCGAGTGGCCCTGATGGGGCAGCAAGAGAACTTCTCCTTAGGCAGGTCTGTAGAAACCTTGCTTCAATATGCAATACCCTTTTCAGAAATGCAAGGAAAAGTGCAATGCTGTATTTTACTTGTACTACATTTTCCAGCTTCCAATTACTTATCCATCTGCAGAAGAAGACTTGGCTTCTCATGAAGATTCTGTGCCATCTGCTATGACAACTCGCTTGCGCAGGCAGAGCGAGCGGGAACGAGAGCGTGAGCTTCGGGACGGGAGGATTCGGAAAATGCCAGAGAACAGTGACTTGCTGCCCGTTGCACAAACAGAGCCATCCATATGGACCATTGACGATGTTTGGGCCTTCATCCATTCTCTGCCTGGTATGTAGCTCACCACCTCGGCCTAGCGTTTGTCTTGTGCATTCACACACAGGAATGATGTTAGATCAGCCCACACCTATTCCCCAAAAGGACGAGGAAAGTTCTGTATATATTTTAGTCAAATGGCCTTTGCTATTGAAATGTGATCTGTTTCCTCTTGCTTATTCCCTCAGCACAACCGGGTATTTTTTTATACCCCCCAAGTCGATAAAAACTGACTAGTCCTGCTTCCACTGTGACAGCTCAGCCGAGAAGATAATAAAGGTGCTCTCTCCTCTTCAGTCTGATTTCTCTCGGAGGTCAGTAGAGAGATTGAATCAGACACTTCCTTCCTTCTGCTCTTCGATTTTCCTATTCTAGCTCCTCCTGGTTTCCGTATTTAACTTTTTAAAAATGAACTGAGAGACTTTTTTTAATAAACATTTTTGAAAGCTAATGCAGACCTTCTAGGCTAGGATAAAATTTTGATATTCTTTTTTTTTTTAATCAAGCTGATTCTTTTGAAAGAAGCTGCATTCTTGGATTCCTTGCAATAAGTAAACATCAAGGGTACTTCTGAAGTTTTATTTTTTTTTAAGTAGTAGCGGAAAATTCAGTTAGACTGTGTTCTAGTAGTGGAGTAACTGTTTTCCTGTCTTAATTCTCATTTCGGTAGTTCCATCAACCTAGGTCTTCTTTACATTCTCTATTTTTTCTTTAATGCAAGAATTGTCTTCCACATTCCCTGTTTCTGAAGGGCTGGCTGTTTGAGACAGCTGTACCTTTGCTTACAGGGGGACCCACAGTTCTCTGTATGAAGATAATGTATGTTTTTAAGTTGGTAAATCTTATCAACCACTTTGACTTTATGAATAGGAAAAACAAGGTGATTTTATTGTTGTGCTTTAACATTTCTTCCATTTTATTATATTGTGAATCATACCATTTCTCTTGAGACAGCTTTTCAGAAGAATTCATCTCATTTGGATTTGTTTACCAGACTTACTGAAAGTAACCTAGCTGTTGTCGTTAGTTAACCCTTCTGTGAAACTAATCAAAGTTCCCAAAGCAAACTTACAGTGAAGATACTGTGACAGTGGAGAAAATATATTCGAAACATCACTGCTTTAAAGAGCCTGTCAGCTGTTTGCCTTTCCGTATGTGTTCTTGTCATTTTATCCATAGCTTGTTTAAAAATGTTAAATAGGGTTTTTTTGGTCCCTTTGAAAGAATGATAAGGACATGTTTTAAAGGGGCATACATTTTTCATGGGAAGGCGTTTAAGCACATGTCTAAGAAGACGTAGGGTTTAAATAGCTATCAAACCATGTGGATTTAGAACCTGCTTTAAGACTCATGTATGAAGAGGGTGGTGAGTCTTCACTGGTTGTGGTTTTAATATTTAACAAATTCACAAAAGTTGACTTTGAGGTTAGTGTCTGTCTCTTGAGAATCAACAATGAATTTATACCATCACCTGTGGCTGGGCTTTGATTCTGGCAGTTTCCAAAACAGCGTGAGTCTTCCAAATGGACATGGCTTATTTTGAGCCTGATTTCTCATTTGGGGAAAATATTTCTCATCCATTTGGGGTTTGAGGGTGTTGATTTTTTGCTTGCAGAAGGTAATTGCCAACACAGTGGTACTGTTGATTCTTTGTTCCCTGGAGCTTTTTCAGGGCTAGTTTTGTAATTTCCCCTGTACCCAGTTGCTTTAAGACTATTCTTAGTTGCTGTATTAGAACAAAGTCTAATTCCTTTATACCACTTTTGCTTCATTTGCGTTAGAAAAATTTTGTTTTGCTTTATTGGGTTCCTCTCAACAGTATTGTTGCCAGTTAAAGAACATGACGTGCACTAAAAGGGGTGTGCTTCTTCATTTAGAATTGATTTGTCCAGTTTGCTTAATATAATTCTCTTTTACAGATTAAATGAAATTATCTCCACACTGCTTTGGCAGACTAAATAACCAATGTTTGTAATCAGTTGGATATTCTTTCTCAAAGGTTTTTTCTTAGTAAAATCTCTGCAGCTTATGGTAAATCTTGTATCAGAAAACATCTTTATCTTCACTTCTTTATGTTTTCTGGCCTTTATAAGTTTATTTTTAACTCTCTTTGAGTCCATTCCGGGTTGTTCCTGTTGTGTGTTTTCTTTGTCCTCTCTGAGTAGTCATTATCCTATTCCCAAACTGTTCTTATCAGAGGAACTTCTTTGTAACTCTTGTGATCTCTGTGGCCTTTGTGGTCTCTGGCGCCATTGCCCCTCTGTGGCAGGTGCCCCTGGTCCCGACAGTGCTCTGCTCTCTGTGCTGCCATCTTGAGCACCATTCTCTTTGGACCCTGTGAGAGCTAATGTGTAGCTACCCTGAATTTCAAAACTATCGTCAGAGTGAAAATTTATTTTCTCCTAATTTGGTAATGCATCAAAATGATCTGTACAGGCACAACTCTTACTTTTAGGCTGTTTCCTTTCTTATTATAGTGAAGTACCGTTTGCAAAGATTTGCTTATTCTGTATTATCTGTGAATCTTCAGATCTAGTTTCTCTGTAGGCATATGAAAGACTGCTTTCTAAAAACTATTTCCTGGTTTCCATAATAATATTGGGACATCCTTTTCTTTGTTGCATTGAGAGGCAGGTGATACTGTTTCACTAATTTTCCATTCATTTTCACGCGAGATGCTCCAGGGTTGGAAGTGGTAGGGTTGTGGTGTTCGGCGGGATAGGTGATGCCGGATGCTTAGCAAGGTCCAGGGGACCTGTGCGCAGAGGCCTGCGCCAGACTGAGAGCTGCACTGCACTGTGACTGAGCCGCAGCCCAAGGGGTTGAGGTTGGGGTAGGCGTCACTTCAGCGGGCGTGTGCTTTGTATGGGCTCAGAGCTGTTGTAGTCCAGCGAACTAGATGCTGACGCTGGAAATTCCAGAACATTAGCCCAATGTACTGTGAGCACCCAGTTTCCTCCTAGGGTTTTTCCTTAAAGAGTTTCTAGAAGTATACTTATTTTCTCTTTTTCTTTGAAGTAACTTTTCTCATTTTTATACTAATGTAACCACCCTTCTCTGTAGTTGTCAAATTTATCTAAAATGTCGATGATAATGTATTCCTATTCAATTATGCTATTGACTAAAAAACACTTTATTTTGTTAATATATTTACTGTCCAGCTACAAAACATATTTGAGAGGAATCTCACAAAAAAAGAACAAAAACGTACTATATATTTTCCTCATGGAAAATTCCTTGTTTCTATTCCCAAATGTAGCTCTTATGATCCTTATGACTTCTCATTGATCTTGTTTTCTGACTCTAAGTAAGTCCTACTCTATCTTTCTCTCTTCTTTTCTTTCCTGTGTTCTTGTAAGTAAGACTGAAGAGAGAAGAATATTAGTTCTTTCATAAAAAGGAGGATGAAGTCACAACTAGATGCAAGATTAGTCAGTTTTGTCTACCCAGTTTGGTTGAGAGCTACCTCTGGGAAAAGAAAAAGGGGCTTTTCTGTGGTGAGTAATCCCATTTTAACTATATAGTTTTTTTGTGGTAAATGGGCAAAACCATAAAATTTTGTAGAGAAGTACTGAAACACCAATATTTAAAAGCCTATGAAAAGATACAAGGTACAGAGGAGACAGGGAAAAGAAATAACCAAGAGAAATTATGGCCACATAATCACACACAGGGAAAAACTCTTCTGTAGCAGGGTCCATTTTTGTTCACTGTTTATCCTGTTGATTCAGTCATAGTTCACCTATTTTTAAAAATGTGTTTAGCACCTGCATGTTATGTGCACTGAGGATGATTAATTTGCAAATACGAAGGGTAATCATTCTAGCAAAGTTGTAATATCCAGAAGCTTAATGTAACCATTTCACTTTTCATTGTTTGTCTGTGCTTCCCTTAGAATGCTGACTTGAATAAAATTGGAAGACTTAATGCTGTTACTTTTTACTGTGATTTTGCTCTTAATGAGGAAACTTTCACACTTTTCACATTCTTTTCAGTCTTGGCTCCTTAATGCATTGCTTTTCCAACTGGTTTCTTTAACCTCAAAGGTGAAGTGTATTGAGTAACCTGGATGTGCAAAATTTGGCAGGCAGTAACAATATTTGAGGTTCCAGTGGATCGTAGAACCTTGGGACCTGCTAAGGTACCTGGTTTAAACTGCTGACTAAAACATTGGTTGGTTGGAACCTACAAAAGTATTAGCCAGCAAACTCATAATTTCAATGAGAATGTGTTTTCTTATCAAAAGTTATGACAAGGCTGGTTCCTATCAGTGACACTGAGTTAAAACCACAAGTGAAGTCATGCTGTTGGATCAGCTTGGCAATAGATAACAGTAATCTTGATGGATCTGCTCTGAGTGAGCAGAAAACATGTTCTAGAAGTGCTTATCAATGGAAGGTTGTAAATTAGACTAACGTACAAGTAATACTGAACATGACACCCTGGCACTTGAGAACACATTTCTAGGTTGTTATTTAATGGCAGAAAGCATTCAGTGAGACCTGTGAGAACCAGAACTCATCGGTCCTGCCTGGTGGTTTAGCGGTTCACTAGTTGTCCGCCTTTGACAGAGTGCAGCCTTACCGCTCGTCTGTTGCTCTGTTTGGTGGGAGATGTTTGCGTTCTGTGACACGTTTCCACCTCCCACAGGTTCTGACTGCACAGGAGTCACTCTATCTCGTGCCTCTGCTTTTCTGTAGAGGGAGCCCTGGCGGCATAATGGTTATGCGCTGGGCTGCACACTGCAAGATCGGCAGTTAGAAATGACCCACCAGTTACTACAAGGGGGAAGATGAGACTTTCTACTCCTGTAATGAGTTACAGTCTCGGGAACCCCCGGGGCACTACCAGCCTGCCCTACAGTCGGCATCGATGGGCTGGCAGGGAGTTTGACTCCTTTGATGTCAGGCGATTGCTAAGCAAAGTGACATTCCTGAGGCATTAGAACTAATTCATCCAGACCTGCTGTATGTTGTGGAATTCTTTGGGATGACATCATAGTCCTTTCCATGAAGAAAATGCTCTTTAGACTGATCTAGTTAATTACTAACTAATGCTCTTTAGACTGATCTAGTTAATTACTAACTAATAATTTTGTAATACTACCCTTAGAATAAGAATTCCAATTAAATTGCCTTTCCTAGATTTTGAATTCTTACTTTCAGAATTTCAACAAATACCCTCTCCTTCAGGGGTGAACCCAAGGCCACCGTAATAAATTCCATTCACTCCTCAGCCTGTATTTCAGCTACTTAGACCCAGTGAGTCCATAGCTGTGACTGTGACCAGTGACGCCTGGTTGCTGGGCATTACTTCTAACTTCCTTCCATTGCTTCAATTCCAGGCTGCCAGGATATTGCAGATGAGTTCAGAGCACAGGAGATTGATGGACAGGCCCTTCTTCTGCTTAAAGAAGACCACCTCATGAGTGCCATGAATATCAAGCTGGGCCCAGCCCTAAAGATCTGTGCGCGCATCAACTCTCTGAAGGAACCGTAACAGAACTGCGAGGCTCTGCGACACTGCGGTTGTGGTCTTCTCAAGCAGACCTGTATAGTAAAGGCCCAGTCTGCCTAGAACGTGACCCTTGTGGTGGACAGCCGAGCACACTGGGATCTCTTCATCAAATAAATGCTGGCATTTCTTCACAGGTAAAATAATTCATTGTATGTAGTGAGATTCATCTTACAGGTTTCATGCGAAATCACAAGAGACTTGTTAGAGCAGGTCACGATATTTTTCAAACAAACTCATTGTATTAGATAATTTTTTAAAAGTAATGTTTGCATTAATATCATTTGAAAAGTAATTTAATGATTTACATTTCTCCTGTTTTGGTTTGTTTTTGTTATACAGTTTTGTATCCTATTTGCTTAGTTTTCTAAAGGTGGTCGTGTTACGAACAATTAGGAGTCCAGTGGCTGGAAATGTAAACAAGTATCAGTGTGCATTTGAAACAAACTCATCCTTTAGGCAAATGCTCTGCCTATTTTAAGGATTCTAGCATGAACAATACTGATCTGGAAGCCAGATAGTTGGAATTTGGTCTCTATCTGAATTTGACTGAGATTTTGGTTTTGACTGAAAATTGGTGTTCTCTCATTTTTTGTACATGGAAAGCAGTGGTTCCCCAGACAAGGGGAGTTTTGCTCCCCAGGGGACATATGACTATACCTGGAGACATTTTCATTTTAGTTTATCACTCCAGGTAAAGCTTGGGGCTGGGAGGGGAAAAGTTGCTACTAACATCTAGTGGGTAGAAGCTAGGGATGTTAAAGTCCCCTACAGTGCACAGGCAGCCCCCCAACAGAGGCTAGCCCATCTAATATGCCAGTAGTGCCAAAGTTGAGAAACCTGATGTAAAATGAAGAATGTTAAGCCTTGCTCTTTTTCACCCAAAGAGATTTATAATGGTGAAGCCTAGTAAGACATACATACAATGGAAGTATTGTTTAGATAACATTAACGGTCTGCTAGTCTGCTAAAGTACCTTTTCAATTGTATGCATACTAGGACAAAAGGGGAGGTCTCTGTTGGATTGGCTACAAAATGAAACCTAGTTCCAGATAACCTGACTGTCAGAAAGTCCTCCTTCATGTTAATTATTGTTCATATCTCTGTGCTCCTCTGCACTGACGAAGGCGTAATATGATCATTATATTGTGACCAGTGCCCAGCCTTTACCAACAAGATGATCATTTGTGAAGACACAGGATGGTTCTTGGTTAACCCTAATATGGAACACACTGGGTCTAGCTAGAATGCACATTCCTTTTTCTTTTACTTAGGCCCTTCGTGTTTCCTGCAAAGCAAAGCACTTACCAAGTGATATCTCTTGGGAGGAAGGATCTCCTTTTGCCAAGTATGTTTTAGGAAAATTTTTAATGCAAAATCTTTCACTGAGCAAAGTTAGAATTATGACGCTTAGACAAAGTCATTTGTGGTAGCTCTGGGAGCTTTCTAGTCCTGGATGTCAAAGAGTTTATTTGTGAAGATGACGCAGGTTTCGGTTCAGTCATTGCGTACCATTGATTTTACACCGCATAGTGCGGTGTTTTGATAATTGAAGGAACAGACACAGACACTTGGCACAAGTGCAGTCAAGAGGGAGGGAGTCCGTGAGTGTCACTCATTTCCACTGCTCTTTGCAGAAAGATTGTGTTGAGCTAGAAGACGACTAAAGATGTCAATGGAGACGTCACAGATATTTATCTTTTGGCTTTGTGTACATTAGAGATTGTTGATTATTTTTATACAGAAATACAGCGGGTACTTTTTTTAATCTTTTAGATGCCTCTTGTTTGAATGTATGCTTTGTGAGATTCTTTTGTGTAGTACTGTTTAAGAGAAAAAAAGATGTTTACTAATAGTTATGTGTAGTATAATTAATATGAGGCTCATGTTCCAGACCTACAATAGCTTGTGTCTGTGTTACATATTTCTTTATATCACATTTTCAAATATGGGATTAACATTTCAAGGCAAGGCAGGCACTCTGTAGTCAGTTTTCATTCGTTAGTTGCCAGACGTTTGACTTTGGAATACAGTGTCCTTTCATCATCTTGTCAATTTCAGAACCCAAATCTAGGCTAAGCCTTAGTGGGAGATAGCCCAGGGTGGGTGGGGTGCACAGAGCAAACCCTTCCCTTGAATTAAAACAGTTAGCAGAGGTAACCCACGAGCAATTCATACAAAAATGGATGAGGTGAGTTGACTCTCGTGGGTGACTGTTGACCATCACTGTGGTCAGGGGCCTTGGAGGCTTCTCTCTGCAGGTGTGGCAGGGGCTCCTTTTCTTCACTTGCTCTGGGATCAGTCATCAGGTACTTGTCCAAAGGCCCGTGCCCACTGACGACAGTGTTAAGTATCCAGGATGGGCTTTCAGAGTTCATTTATAATTAATGTGTAATCATAAGAACAGTCTGGATCATGTTGTCCCCACTCAGAACATACCCCAAGGAGATACTTGCTTTTTTCCAATGATCTGGGTTAGCTACGAGTGGCTCCTTTGCTTTCTTCACCGGTTCCAGAGCTTCCGTTCTGCTGAATGACCACGGAGATGCTGACCCTGCTGTCCACCTCACGCCGGAGCTTGCAGCACAGCTGTTGCAATTTACTGGGGGAAAGAGGCAGGGAGGGTGCGGTTTTTTCTTTATTATCAATTTTTTGTTGTTTCTTGATTTAGGAGAGAGTGACGGGTAGGGGGATTTTTTTCCTTCAAATTAGCATTTTCTGATTAACTAATGCACTCTTTTCCCATTGGGAGGGAAACACAAACTTGACATTTACTTTTAAGCCCTTCTTTTCCTGGGACAGGAAACTAACTTGAATGAGCTGGTTAGTAATTTTCACCTTTTCCTTGACCTTAATGTAGGCCTGCGTAAAGCACAGCAGTGCAGTGGGCATGGCACCGCCCCAGCACCAGTCACCTCCTTGGTGACATGCAGCTACTTCCACGATACTTTCACTTTGCGTGGCATCGTCTAAGTCGGTGTTTCTGGTTTTCCTCGGTGGGGTGAGTGGTAAGGAATGTTGGTGGGCAGCGTAGGGCAGGGAGGGAGGCAGGAAGCCCGCCACTCCACTTGGTCTAGCCCACTTCACCGTGACCGTTTGCACTTTTGACATGAATATCTTAGTATTTCTTAGAAATTATTGTCTCTGTCAGGTGTCCACTGTTGATTTTTATTTTGGGGTCTGCTGAAACACTAGCACTGTCTGAAACCAGTCCTGTGACCATACCTCAAACAGTTGGTTCTGTAACAAGTCGGACATGGTTAAAGTCAGAGATGAGTGACCACCGTTTGGGGAATTACAAACTACTCTGGGTGTATGCAAATGAGGCTGTCCCAATAGCCAGAGCCCGGGGTGAAATGAACTCCTGTCAGGACACACAGTTATACCTTTTTGCAGGAGACATTTTAGTTTGATGGTTTGTACCTGTAGGGAGTTCCAGAACAAACGCTGTCTGTACAGAGCCTGGCAGGGAACATCACCTGATGGCACCAAGGGCCCCACGTGCTCTTTGCTTCACTGTACTCTCCCTGGCCTGAGGACTCTGCAGGGAAACTGTCTTCAATGAGAGACGTTGTGGTACCAAAAGTCAGGGCAGTGAGGCCTGGGCAGTGGAGACTAGCCCATGTATACAAAAGGTGGCTGGGCCCACTAGGTGGGCTGGAGAGGGCTTGGGACAGCATGGGGGTGCACCGCATAATAAAACAGTTAAGACAAGGAGGAGGGGATTAGAAGGAGAAACATTTCAGACCCAAGAGGCTAGTACAGTTAACTGAGGTCATATAGGCCATAGCTGTCATCAGCAGTGCAAAGTAAGAGTTTCTTTGTTGGATATCAGTTATAGTGACAAAAAGGTGACAGCTTTTGTTTTGTCATGATTCACCTAGTATCTTGCTCTCGCTGTCAGGTGACCCTGCCCTTTGAAATATTTATGAAGGAGCTTCAAAAAGTTTGTGGGGCAGAAAATGGATCGAAATGGAATTTCTGCACGAACTTTCAAAGTCCCTTTTACGTAGCTCTAATGATGTTGCTAATGTTGTATCATCAGAGTTATAGAGAAATACCATTTTCAAATATCACAATTGAACCAACCATGTAGACTGTTATAAAGAAAGGCATTTTAAAAATAGTAATTTCATTTGTCATGTTGGGCCTCACTGGGCTTAATGAGTCTGGGTTTCAGTCCGTGCCAGCCTCCCTCCAGGAGTGTGACTCAGGGCAGGTATGAGTGGTTACACCGACATTTATCAATTTTGGACTTTTGCAAATCTAGGACATTTGATTTCATCACCAAGATTGCGATTCAATTTAGATAAGCACAAATACAGGATTAAAGTAAGCATGCTGAAATTTACTGAACTCTAATCTCAATTTGTTAAGCTGTACATCGTTTAAAAAAAAATTCCTTGGGAAGACAGTCCTCTTTTGTTAGAGATTCATAAAACACGTCAGTATACAATTTCCTTCATAGCAGCAGTACAAGCCTTTTCTGCAGCTAAGAAGTTTTAAATAACATTCTCTCCTTTGAGAAAACATTTCCTAAATTTCTGAGAATTTTCAAAGTTTTACTATGTAATTTTTAGAGCTTAACCTATTTTAAAATTAAATTCCAAGAAAATGTTTAAGCTGTAAAGTAAAGCCTTAATACAATGATCACCATCCTATCCCAGCAGAAGTATTTTTCTGAACTTTGTGGTAAAAGCAGATTCGAAGGGAGTTTGCCCCCCTTCTTTATCGGTCAGAAGCCCAGCTTCTCTGAGGAACACCCTTCTCTCGTACTGTGCGCTTTTGGAGGTCATTTTAAACACCCCCCTCTGCTGTAAGTTCCACGTTTGTAGATCCTTTGGGGAAAGCTTTTCAATGAATGTTATTTACGCCCTTTTTATAGCTTCTGTACTTTAATGGGAAACGAAAGTGACAGTTTTCATCTCAGAAGGTTAGAAAGGCAGTACAAAATGAGATTTGGGCTAATGGTTTATACTTTAGAGAAAAAAATTTTTCTTACTGCCTTTCAAAAGTTATCATTATTGTTCTGTGACACTGGGGCATTCGGTATGAATCTAGAGAAAGAACACTTGTGCAAGTGTTTCTAAATGCATTCTTCAAAATTAGTAGTAATGAATGAGCCTTAATTACATAATTACATAAACAAGTATGTAATAACATGGTATAGCTATACATACAAGAGCAACCTAGCAGCTCCTTTGAGACCTACTCTTGAAAGCGAGTCCAGGCATCTTAGGGATTGAGAGCAGCCATCATTTATTGGCCTAGAAGTTATACTGCACATACCACTAATCAATCTTAAACCCATGTGAAGTGGCACTTTAATTGATTGAAGTAGAAAAGTTGGTGTCTATGAAAAGCCACGTGGCTTTGACATTTGTGAAATAAACGTCTTTAGACGTTTTAGAAAGGTGGAGTTGTTAAGTCTTGCCTCAAGTAAACCAGAAGTGTCACCTGTTTAAAGTCTTTGTTTAGATTGCTTCCTTAAAAGTAACTCTTTTTGTTTTAGGTTGTAGTAAATGAGTAATAAGCTACTTGAGTAGTAAACCGTAGATCACGTAAATCTGTGAATTCACTTGAAGAGCGAAGAAGAAACCCCTCGGCCTTGAGGCCAGGTGGGTCCCTGTATGACACCCCGGGGTGGTAGGTACCTCGTTTTCACCTCAGCCTTCACTCCCAGACGTACCGTCTGGTGACTCTGCTACTCAGAATTTTCCGTTTGTTTTAAATCATTAGGCACCATCCAGTTCTGAAGCTCTGATTCTAGGGCCCAGAGTGGGGGCATTCCTGAAGTTGCTTCTGCGTAGTTCTCTCTTCCCATCTACTGCTTCAGTGTTGATAGTTAAAGAGCTTTTGCTAAAAGATACTTAAGTGTCCATTCCCAGGGTCTCAGTCTTTGTTCTCTAAGAATTCAGATTCACCCGGTTCGACCAGTGAGGGCAGTTTCTAAGCGTACTGTCCCCGCGGTATTCATAGAGTCACTCCACCGGCAGACCAGCTGAGGACTAACTGTGTGCAGTGTGTGCTTGTATGTGATGAAGGAACTAGCAAAGTGTCAAGAAAAGCTTCCCACGCTGGATTAGGTGAAGGGGTCTGCGGGTATCACGCCGCAGTCCCTAGAACACATTTCACCGGAGAAACAGCAGGCAGCTCTGTGCCCAGCTAAGTTCCAAGAGTAAGGGTAGGACTTGTCAGGCCACTGCGATAGGTAGTGTTTGATGGCATTATCGTGGCACTCAGTCTGCTCCAGAGGTGCTGCTATACCAGATGAGTGACAGGACAAGAGGAAGCAGGTGGTATTGACTTAAATCGTACATTTTTGTACCTCAAAGGTTTTATATAGAATATTGCCAATGTAGCAACTTCTAAAAACAACAACAAAAGATTGCTGGGATAGGATTGTTTTTAAAGCAAGAAAATGGCCTGCATTTTACTTTATTTTTAAGGTTAACACAAATGCCCACATTTTAAGACTCAGTAATAGAAAGCAAATGTTCCACATAGGAAAGGGGTAGATGTTCTTTAAAGTGCAGACCTGGTCGCATAAATGAGTTCCATGCTTGAATGGCTGGGTATTTGGGCCGTGCACGGTGCCAGGAGGAACGTGGACTGAACTGGGCCAAGGTCTGTCTCTTCCTGCTCTGGGAGTCTGTGACTCTGTCTGCAATTCCTGGTGACACACTTTTACATATGAAGGTCCCCTAAAGATACATATGGAAAGTGTCATACAGACAGAATTGTTGCCGCTTTTAAAAGCAAGAAAATGTCCAAATAAGTCTATACCAAACTCAAAAGAGGAACTAAAACCCATGGAGCCAGATAGTCGGGGGTTTTAAACACTAGTTGCCTGATATTTGGTAAAAATGACTTCTAAAACAGGCTAGTTTACCTAACTTTTCTCGTATCTCAAGCTGTTAAAGTAGCCATTGCGTAAACACCTTCTGTGTCTGTACGCTTCAGCTTTGCAAGTCACCTGAAGGTGCAGAGACAGGGTTGTGCATGATGTCGGTTTCTGTGTAGAAGTCGGTCCAGGCCGTGCTCTTGTGTTCCCCGTCGCGGGCCCAGGTGCCAGAGGGATGGCAGGCTGTGTTCAGAGTCAGGCAACAGTACTGGCGGCGAAGGCGGCCACGTGGCGGGGTGGAGGGGCGGCTGTGGACAGTGGTGGCCAGCATTTCAAACGCCTTTGTTGAAATGGGCTTTTTGTCTTCTTCCTTGCTAAATTTAAAAAATGAGCAAAGGCAAATTGTGTGGTTATTCATTTTTTAATTGTTAACTTTTCATATTCCTCCTGGTTCCTCCCCATTGTTCTGAGACTTACACATGAGGAAGTCCTCAAGATGATCCGCCCAGCATGAGTAAAGGTACCGCCAAGGGGGAAGAAAACACGTCTTTCTCGTCACAGGAAACAAATGTTAAGATTATGTGCACGTGTCTCCTTTACATTGACTATTGTATTTTAGTCCTCCTTACAAAAAATGGGATAGTTTTAGCACCCTTAGCATTAGAGTTCTTAGATTGGTGTTGATAGCTACAGTTTTAAAATGTAGAACCTAAAAAAAAAAAAAAAGCAAACAAACCATTAAGTTAATTTTACATTATAAGAGCACACCATGATCTATGTAAAAATATTGTCCATTTGGTGTATTTTTTTTAAAAAAAGAGAGCACTTTCATATTAACAAGTCGCATGTGTATGGAGTTTAGATATTCATATTTGTTGTGTCTGTATCAAGTGAAGTAAAATTGAACATTTAAATGTTTGTCGATGGCAACATTAACTATTAAATGAAAGCACCTTATACTCTGCTGCTTAAACTTGCTTGTAATTGCACCTTTGTTACCTGCACATTTTCACATAGAGTATTGTTGTAACACTGCTTCGTGTGGGTCTGGATGGGAGATTTAGTGGGCCTACAGGATCCCATTTATTTATGTTGTTTATATTACAATAATATATTGTAGATCTGTTGTAAGTTCATTTCTTTACAAATAAAAGCCTCTTCCATTTGAATGGTGTACAGAATGATTTTTTGCTTTAAGCTTATGAGGCCTGGGGAATCCTTTTTCCAAATGAACAAGCGAGTAATACTCCAATAGGGGTCTGAAATAGTTATAAATTTTCCAGGGTTAAAATTTGCAGTATAGGATCTGTCAAGTGCTCGCCATACAGTGCCTGGGCCTGGGTTGGACCCCTTCCGTGCGAATGCCTGCTGGACTCTGGGATTACCCTTGGAAAGGCGACAAGAAAGTCGAGACCCTTCCAGCCTCCCAGGGACGGCTTCTGCCTGGGACGGTTCTGACAGGTGCTTCTCACCGCGGTAAGAGAGCATAGCGTGGCTTCTCGTGCTGCCTGTGGGCCTTCACGGTAAAGCAGTGGCTGGGAACAACATTCGGCTCGAAGCTTCGTGAAGAAGAAACATAGTTAAGACACTGGGATTGTCCTGAGGGTGGCCGCCAGCTACCCTGGACAGGATCGGATGGTTGCTCTGGTGGATGTGGACGACTTTTTGTCCAAGTGGAGCAACGACAAAACCCTCACTTAAGGAATCGCCTTGTGCGGTACAAATCATGGAAGGGTGGGGGAATAATTGCAGTGAGTTGTGAAGCTCGTGCTTACAGGGTCACAGAACGGCAGACAGGCTTCCAGTGTTCAGTGGGAATCTTCCACAACAAGGTCCTGGCAAAACTGGCCCGTGGATTAAACAAGCCCAACTGCCAGACACTGGTCTCCCACGGCTGGGTCCCAGAGCTCTTCAGCCAAATGCCTGGTAGCAAAATAAATAACACGCCAGGGCACATAGGTACCTGGGCTAGCTGAGTTGCTCTCATCGTGGGCACAAGAAAAGGAGCCAAATCAAATGAATCACCAAGTAGACTCTAGGAATGACATGCCCTTGACAGTAGGGCTTATCCTATTACTGAGGTAACAGCGAATAGCCTCGGAGGAAAGCTCAGGGCCTCCTGTCATCGAAATCCCGGGGATAGAATACATGGGTAACTGACCCCGTTCACTGAAGCTCAGCTCTAGAGTCATTTTGGGGAGAAGAATGGGTCTTGGCTATATGCCTTGTGCCGATGGATTGAGCATGATCCAGTTAAATCCAGGCAACTACCCGAAACCATTGGCTGTAACAAGAACTTCCCAGGGAAAACAGCCCTGGCTACTCGGGATCAGGTACAGTGGTGGCTTTTGCAATTAGCCCAGGAACTGGAGGAGAGACTGACCAAGGACCTAAATGATAACGACACGGTGGCCACTCATTTGCCTGTGAGCATTCAGATACAAGGAGACATGTGTTTGTCTCAGCAGCCTGCGCTGCTGTTGTACCCTCACCCACTATGGCGCACACAAGATGAACCAGTGCGCGTTTGCTGTCATCAGGAACTGTAATACTTCTGGGATCCAAACACAGTGGTCCCCTCCCCTCACGATGCTTTCCCTCTCTGCCTCCAAGTTCTCTGCCTCCACGTGGCCCTGGGTCTGGCACAGACATCACCATCTTCTTGAGCAGTGACCCAAGTTCTCTGTCAAAGGTGCCAGGTGCCAGTTCAGAAGCTAAGACCCAGGGAAGTGGCCCATCCGTAGCAGCCACCAAGAAAGCACCCAATGCCCTGGAATCTTTCCAAAAAGCTGCAGAGAAGCAGAAAGGCAAAGAAGCTTCTTTCTCATCTCTGACTGCCATCACCCAGGCCCCGTGACCAAGGCACCATCCACACCCGCACTGCCTTTCCAGACCAGTTAGGCTTAAGGGGTTGAGAGTCTGGAAGCCCTAAAACAGAAACAGCTTAGTAATCCTTGTTTCCTGTTCTCCACAAAAGCCCAGCTCCAGCCCTCATGGGTTCCCAAACCACTCTCCGACCGATTCCCCAGGCCACGTGTGGGCTTGTGAAGAGGTGTTGAACCCAGGAAGGACCCACTGACGAAGCTCCAAATAGCTCCCACACGCTTCCGTAGCCACCCCGTCAGCTTTGGGTGCGCCTCAAGAGGCTGTGCCCACTCCGAGTCTCCTGGATGCTGAAGACCCAGTGCTGTGTGAGCAGTGTGGCTCCCTGGTGCCAGCATGGGAGATGCCGGAACATGCGGACTGTCATTTTGCCTTAGAGTTGCAGAAATCCTTTGTGCAGCCCTGCTCCCCGACTCCCCCTGTGTGGTTCCCACCCTTTTCTCCTCCAGGCACTAAATGTTACTAAACTGCCTAGGTCTGAGGGCATCCCGACACTGCCATCTTGTTTTAAACCATTAGCACATTAGGGCTGCCCTAAGGTGTTCATATTTTCTCTATTCCCTGGGAGATGGAAATGTATTCACTTCTCCAGGGAATTCATAACTTAAGAAGTCTTTAATAAGCAAACTAGTGGGTGAAGGGAGACATAACATATAACAAAATATAAATTATCAAGGGTTTATGAGGGAGGGGGGGAAATGACCTGATACCAGGGGCTTATGTGGAGAGCAAATGTTTTGAAAATGATGAGGGTAACGAATGTACAAATGTGCTTTATACAATTTGACGTCTGTATGGATTGTGATGAGTTGTACGAGCCCCCAATAAAATGATTGAAAAAAAACAAACGAATCCAGTTAGGTGCTGAGTTACTACTCCTATCTTCCCAGCTATGGAATCTAATCCCTTCACCAGCAGAGACCTAAGAATCCATCTTCCATGGGGAGCAGCTCCAAATTTTGAGCTGTCACACTTACGGAGGTGGTCGGTGCCACACATTAAGAAGGGGGTGCTCCCTGGGGCCCAACAGGCCTGGTTCCACCCCTCACTTTGCCTCTGGGGGTGTGGCTGTGAGCAGGCTTCTCCTCCTTTGTACAATTAGGAATGCTTTATAGGCTATTAAAGGTAGAAAGAATGCAGTGCCTAGCTTGAAAAGTTGGCACAGAAGAGGTATGAACTGGTAAGGGTTTTTTTTAAGTTTCCCATCAGCCCTGTGATGGTGCAGGTAATACTTTGCTCCAAACTCTGTCAGATGGAGCTCTACAGAAACACAGTCAGTTATTGAAGCAGGGCTGTGCACATAAAAGCTACTCCTCAAATCCTGAACTTGGCTCCAGTGAACCCTAGTATAAAGAGCCCTGTTCACACCATGGCTAAGTGCTTACCTGCTAACTGAAAGGTTGGCATTTCGAATCCACCCAGTGGCTCAAGGGAGAAAGACCTGGCCCTCGGTTTCCATAAAGATTATGAACTGGTGGTGACTTTACACGTCGCCACTCTGTGACAGAAGGGACCTGCCCCCGAGGGCTTCCTAGGAGGGTCCCTTTACGAAATCAAACCATCAAATCTTTCTCCCATGGTGAGCTCAAACCACCACCAACCCCTGAACCATTTTGCCAGCAAGCTCCTCCTCTTCCTTAAAAATTAGAGCCCAGAAAGCCCCCAGGGGACAGTATGCTTGAAAATGGACTCACGGGCACCTAACTATAAACCTGTTATAACTGGGGCAGCAGCAGCCTGTCAGCCCTGTCTCCTCTCGTACTTATGCAGAAGGAGATTGCTATGACCCAGTTCAGAAATGTCTTCCTTGCTGAAGTGTGAGCTT
>NW_022111320.1:16843361-16849995 GCF_000313985.2 Echinops telfairi | reverse complement strand
TTCAACTTGTCCAATATGACACTGAATTCTTAATCTCCGTTCTTACGTATGGGAAGTCAGCTTTTTGGCTTTTCTGACAACATCTCATGGGAAACCTGGAGTTGTAAAAATATACTGCGTAGGGTGGGGTAATGGTAAATAGGAAGGGAAAATGGTGTGTACCCATGCACCCCACGCCAAACATATACATAAACCAACCTCTACTTTTTGGCTTATTTATAAATTAGGGAGTAGTCTATATTTAGCTCGAAGAAAGAAGTTTGAAAATCATTTCTTCCTCTATGTGTTCTACCCTCATGGAAATAAAATCAGCACTCAAAAATTTTTTTTGAAGTATAAATCTTTACTAATTTAAGTACAATTTATGTAAACACTTAAGTCCCATGGTGTAGCCAATTGGAGAGGCATAACATACAGAGGAAACCACCACACGAGTGGTCCAGGGTTAGACATGGAGGGCAGTGAGGCCTTCTTGTCCAGTCCCTTTAACCAAAGGATTCGGGTTGACTATTAGACGCTGTTGGCTCTCTATAGGCATTTGTTTTTCATAAGCCAGTCTGATTTTTATCCCTGTTTTCTCTAAGCATTAGAGCTATTCAATACTTTTATACTTTTGCCCCAGAATGTCTGTTACCAGACCCTGAGCAGTAGTGAGCATATGATTCAAACTGGCCCAAGCACTTACCTCCAGGGAGCCTGTATTTGGAGCTTGGAGAAAAATGCTGTACATAGCAACCATGTAGATGCCTCACTGACTCACTGCCGTGAGGTCAGTGCCAACGCCAAGAACCCCGACAGGACAGAGTGGACGCACCCCTGTGGATTGCCGAGACGGTCTTCACAGGAGCAGACAGCACATCGATCTGCTGCTGTACATGGTTCACAGGACCTAAAGACTGGTGTCGAGCAAGTTAAGCATCTGTTTAAAACAGGTGTCTTCGTGATGTACTCTTTCGAGTACACGGAGTGGGACCAACAAAGGGCAGCGTGGCCCAGTGGTAAAAACAGAACCTCAAGGGCCAGAGAGTTCCTAGGCTTGAATCCCAGGTCCCCCAGTTATCCACTGAGGGAGCTACCTAATTTCTGTGTTTTAATTCCTTCATAGAGCTGAGGATGACATCAGTTGCTGAATACAAAACTGCCTAGCAGATCAGAAGGACTTCTAACATTTTTATTTTCCTTGTTCTTATAGCACTTCCTTTAGGGCATTTTCCAAATAATGGAAAGCTATCCGCTTGTGGATCATAAACTCAAATTTAGTGGGTCACAGCTAGCAATGAAAAAAAGCAAAATACTATAAAATGTATCTGTATATAACATATAATGGCAAATGCTGTGACATGCACATTTACACATATACACAAATGAATATATATTGGTCATAAAATAACAATATGCTACTATCAAAACAAAAGCCCCTCATTTTTTTTTTCAATTAGAAGATCATTTTATTGAGGGCTCTTAAGCTCTTATAATAATCCATACATCAATTGTATCAAAAAACCCTCATTGCCTCAGTGTCAATTCTGACTCAGAGCGACGCTGACAGGTCCGGAAAGAACGGCCCCTGTGGGTTTCTGAAACTGTAACTATGGAGTAGAAAGCCTCATTTTTGTCCCGAGGGGCAGCTGATGGTTTTGAACCACTGACCTTGTTAATTGGGTGTCAAAAAATGAAAAGCCACCAGTTTAGGAAATGCCGACTTTAATTTTTTAAATATTTAAATTAACTTGTCTCTTAGTATTTATAAATGATCAAAATCTCTACTCAAAGTATCTTCAGATTATTTTAAAATGGTCTCAACAGGGAATATTTAGTGACATCTGAAGACATTCTCCCAACCCCACTGCTGAAAATACACAGCAAAACACATGCCATTCCACATTTCTACACATACAACTCAGTGGCATCGAGTAGATTCTTTGAGCTGTACAACCACCCTCTTTTTCTGAGTTGTTCCCCCCCATCATAATCTCTGTGCCCAAGGCTACTAGCTCATTTTTTGACTTGCAATTGTCGATTTGATTCATATAGAGAGATCTTAAGCAAGCATAATGCTCAAAGCAGACCCATTTTTTAGATGAGCTAGACTATTTGGTTTTAAGAGTGCTTCAGGAAGTATTTTTGGCTTCAGGTTTAAAGATTATCTCAGACAGTGGTTTCAGGGGTCCATCTAGCCTCCACAGCGCCAGAAATCTGGGATCCAGAGAATTTAGAAATTATGTTCTCTATTCGTTTCCTTCCACCCAACCCCTGCCCCAACAGTATTGTGGTCATAATTTCTCTAATAGTATTAATACCAAACTAGTTCCAAGAAGTTAGAAATTGGAAAAGTGCAACTCTTGCAAGATGATAGTCTGCTCAATTTCCCCCCACTCCTCCCTGAATCTAATCCCTGCTGTGTCCCAGAGAGCTCAGGGAAGTTAAGGAGTGGTCTCAGTTGGTGGTGGGTATAGTTCAGTCCAATGTTCAAAGGTCAGGCAGGGGGAAACCAGATGCTGGGGCCAGAGCACGCCCTCCACTCCTGGCTCTTGCCAGCGATGAACCCAAACGCCCTGCTGCTCAGTTGGTTGATTCCTGGGCAGCAGGGATGCCTGTTCGCAATCACAGCCACATCCTGCCAGCATCTTCCCGTCTGCCTACCAGACCCAAGGGCAGGGCATTTGGTGGGAGTTACATGGTGTAATGTCAGACTGCTCTCCACACCTGGACTGGATCTCACTGATGCACATATGCCTGGGGCCTCTGGCAGGATGTTTCCGGTGGGCATGGACCTCCCACTAATCTTAACCTGCCACGCTTTTTCCCAGACCACTCCAGAAACGGGGTTCTTTCTCCTCTCAGCTGTAGGTTAAAATTTCTTACAGCTACTGTAACAGTAACGAAGATAACTGTTAAACAAAGATGTCTGATGTACACCCTCTACTAAGGTGCAGAACTCATTCTCATCCCATTCCTGTTTGCTCGCAGATAATGAATGCCCTCCACAAGGGGACCACAGCCACAGGCGTGTGGAATTCAGAATCATTATGTGTCACATCGGAGGTGATGGCTACCAGGGCTATGTGAATAGAGTCTAACTCAAGTACCCTTCTGGCATCTTGAATCAAAGCGTGCAAGGATGGTAGCTGGGCACCATCCTGTTCTGGTCTCATGCTCATACGGGCACTTACCCACATGTTGCCTATCTTCCTCCGATTCCTGACTTCTCTTCCTCTGTTGAGGGCAGTGGTTCTCAACCTGTGGGTAGCGACCCTTTTGGAGGTCGAATGATCCTTTCACAGAGATCGCCTGATTCGTAACAGTAGCAAAATGGCAGATGAAGTAGCAACAAAATAATGTTATGGTTGGGGAGTCACCACCACATGAGGAACTGTATGAAAGGGTCGCAGCATTAGGAAGATTTTTCTCAACCTTCCTAATTGGTGAAGACACCAATTTTGCCATGGGTGGCTACTTGCAAGCTTTTAAGACCCCAGGCACGAGGCCATAAACTGTGAGGTAGCATCTATCACAAGTTCATTCCTTCTAGAAGCTGAGTATAGGTCCCAGTTGTTCTGTGCTGTCCAGTCCAGGCTGACTCTTCGTGACCCTAAGGACAGAGTAGAACTGCCCCCGGGGTTTCACAGGCAGTAAACTCTGCAGGAGCAGACTGCCAGCTCCTCTTCCCGTGGAGCTGCTGGTGGGCTCACGCGCCGCCCTTTGAACCATGGTGCCTCCAGGCTCCATCACATCCGAGGCAGCCCACACAACACAGCATGTGATCCAAAATGTCAACAGTGCAGAGGCTGAGAAGCCCTGCTTTCACGTCCAGTGGGATGCACTGATAGCGTGAGGATGCAGCATGGGACTGCGGGCATCCACGTTCTAGTGGAAGTGGTTCTGGAGGCTCAGCAGAGGTCCAGTTACCACCCCCACCCCCACCCCGCCCCCCGGGATTCTGCAAGGGGAGCGGCCCACACGCCTTTCTCCAGAACACAGATGCATGAGAAAAATTTGCTAAAGTTAAACTGAGCTTCTATTTCTCTCACATCAAAGAAGACATTAAAGAACGATGAAAAAAGTGGTTTTGGTTTTATTGCTCTGAATTGGATAAAAATGTTTATTGAGGTTCATATCTTAAAGTTGATGATGATTATCAGATTAAGTATGTGTGTGTGTGTGTATATATATATATCACACCCAAACATCATCTCACTCCACTTCCATGTTTGTTAGTAACTAATATTTGTAATAAACATTTCTGAACAAGTATAAAACCTTTTTCTTGTGATGCTTTTGTTTTGGAAAGATAACACTGTTTAACAAATTAATTTTATAGCCTCAAAAGACACCTTCTAAGTAGGCGTGGATGTGGAGCAGGGGGAGCTTCTTACTTAGCTCTTGGAGTTGTTAGGAATCCATTCCTGACACTCACCAGACCAGGATGTAACTCAGCTCTTCACACACCCCGCTTCCTCCTTCTGTAAAGTTATCACTCTTATGATTCGTTTTAACATGGCAACATATTAACAAATTATTATAGATATTGGCTTTTCCATTTTCTCAAGAGTATGAATTGTAAGTGGAATGAAACAGCATTTCCAGCTCACAAATGGATCCACGGGTAATGTGAAATCTCTTACATTGAGCTTAGGATAATTAAACCAATACAATATAGCAATGAGAAAACTGTTGACAAAGTACAACCAGGGAATGTTCATCTCAATGTAGGCTGGGATCTGTACTTCAAACAGCAGGACGATGACTTGAAGAAGTACAAAGGGCAGCCAGGTACCAAGAAAACAGATCACGAGCTTGGGCAGCAGGGTTTGCTTGGAGCTCACATTATATTCGGGGTGGGATGGAAAAGGGAAGTACAGGACCGCCTCGTTCATGTAGGACGTTACCCTAACCGCCTGTCCCAAGGAGATGACTTCTGACCAGAAGGTGAGGAGGACCAGACCTAAGACCAGCACCATGGAGGAGGAGACCCAGAAGCTCTGTGCGCTGATGTAGAACGGGCACTGGTAAGGATAGGCATCCTGCGCACTCAGACTCTGGTAGATGCCCGGATCTCCCAAAACATAAGCAAGGACCAAAACCCAAATGAGAATCACTGCAAGTAAATAAAATAGTTTTTGACACTTAACTGGCAGTTGTGTGGTCTTGGAGAAAACCAGGTAATAATCTATACAGGCTATCAGGAAAACTGGATAGTGCAGAAAGCCGTAAGTAAAGGAAATAATTTGCGTCAACAGGCAGATGTGGTACCGAGTAAACCTAATGCCTAGAAGTACAAACTCCCTGAAAAAGGAGATGATGGAAATGCTCACTAAGAGGAAAAGATCAACGAGTGCCAGGGAAATACAGAAATAACCCATGAAATGGTGACAGGCGCATGTCCTTCGCAGCCCCAGCGTGAGGGCGTTCAGCACCGTTTTCCCAAACGTAATCAGGAAGAGCAGGCTGCTGACATTTAGGAGCTGGTTTGCTTGGTGGGCCTCAAACTGAGAAGAGCAGTTCGCAGAGGGAAGAACAGTCATATTTTAGTTCAATCTCAGATGGCCTGACGAAATACAGACACGAGAACACTGCGCCACTGCCTTCACATCCCTGCAAAACAAGGGGGCGGACAAGAAAAAATATTGATGCTGTCTCTCTTTGGTGCTATTTTGCTATGTCTTTTTTAAACTTTACAAAGCAAGCAGCTCTAAATTTCCAATAACCAGCCCAACTTTTTCCAAATAACAAATAGGAAATTATATCACTCAAAGAACATGAAATCTGGTCAACAAGAATTAAGGTGTATAATCTGGTCAGGTAGGTGAACCCAGATGGTCCAGATTCTGCAGATCATTAACTCAAACTGTCACACCTGGTTTCCGGAAGGCTACAGATGACAGTGGGAGCCCCAAATCCATTCTCCGGGTCCACACATGCATTAAGCCTCCAGAGCCAGTGTGAACAGCCGTGCAGAGTGCAGTGCTTCTGTTGTTTTCTGTATATAAAACTCAGGATGGGCGTGGCTACAGAGATGTGCCTGCATTCATGGTTCAAGAGGGGTCTGGGGAGGGTTGGGGGTGGTTGGGGAGCTGATGACAATGGGTACAAGAAGGCTGTAAGTGTAAAGTTGATTGTGGAGATGACTAGACAGCTCTTAATGTGATTTAATTGTATGATATGTGAAATATATGCCATTACATTTTTTAAAAAGTGTCAGATATAAACTTCAACTTCAGTACATCTTTTATTTATTTTTAAAACAATTTTATTGGCACTTTTTCTACATATCATACAACCCAGTAGTTCAGCCGTACAATCTTTACCATAACCAATTTTAGAACATTTTATTTTTCCTGTACTTACTGTTATTTGTGTCTTTTTTTCAACTTTGGCAAAAATATACACAACAACACTCACCAATTCAACAACTTGTACAGGCATAATTCAGTACCACTGACTATACTCTTTTTTTTGGAGAAGCTGAAACCTTTTTTTTTTTTGAAGGTGATAAGTTTATTTTGTTAAAAAAAATACATAGCTTGAAAACAATCCAGTTTTGGGGGGGAGAGGGGCACCTCTCCGTATCTTTTAAAAAATGTTTACCCATGAGTAGCAAAAAAATATGTGTAGAGTAATTGAACATGTAGGA
>NW_022111320.1:16838003-16841127 GCF_000313985.2 Echinops telfairi | reverse complement strand
CTCGGCATGGCAGGACCACTGACTATACTCTTTCTGTTGTACAACCATTATTGATAGCCTCACCAAAAGAGTCTACCACTGTAGCAATTAACCAATGCCCCGTAGCAAAAACTCTTCCTCCTCCACCCAGAGCAACCATGGGTCACGTTTGGTTTTGGTTTTTGTTCTTTTTCTCATAGTTTTCTTGATGTAACATTCACACCTACACACTTCCACAGTTAACCCGCTTCCAAAACAAGATGTCTATCCATCAACACAGTCAGCTCCCCCCTTGCACATCCACGGATTGCTCCACAATCCTCCCCCTCCCCTATAAACCACTGCACCATCAGTTACTATCTCTCTGCAGCCACTCCTGTGCTTCCTACACTGAGAGACCTAACAGAAATATTTTAAAAAAGAAAATGAAACATAAGGAAGGAAACAGTAATGATAATAATACAAAATTAAAATAAAGAGAAAGGCAAAACTACCAACAATATTAAAAAAACCAGAGAAGGCATTTCTTGGACCAATTGAGACATATTTGTGCAGAGAGCAAATTCAGGTTGGATCAAGAGCAATGTCAACTGCCCAAGTACCCTATCCTCCCATGGTTCAAGTCACTGTCCTCAAGTGTACAATGCTCTCTGCCTCATGGAAAAGCTGTTCGAGGGCCTCCCGTGGCCAGAGGGGGTCTGCCGGAGGCAGGTACAACCTGACCGTACACGCAGTCCTTCTTGAGACTTCTCACAGAAAGGTAGAGACATACTTTCATCTACTTACCTAGTGCTGTCAAATTAGTTCTGACTTAGAGCAACCCTCTAGGACCCAGTAGAACTGTCCCAGAGAGTTTCCGAGCCTCTGAGTTTCACAGAAACATGGCCACCCGGGCTTCCTTGTCACTTTGATTCACTGGGGGCAAAACTCATTCCTAAAGTTGCAGCTTTGAACTCCGTCTCCCTCGATAATATGCCCTAGCCTCTGTTTTTAAGGTACTTCTTTCAAGGGAAGGGCAGCAAATTCACTAGAGAAATTTAGACACCAAGCTTCTAAGCGTAGCAGTTTTCAGGTGGTTTTTTAGTCACAGTCAAGCAAGTGTTTTCCTGCACGAGCACACTAGCTTACGTTTGTTTTACCTGAAAATAGTGCAAAGAGTGGGGAAGGAAGACAGTCAGGATTTCTATGAAGAATGTGATCTTTCAGCTGCAGCATGGGGCGAGCCGTGAGCCGGGCTTTCCTGGGGAGCCCTGAGAACCTTTCAGAAATGGTCGGTAGATGGAGGCACAAGAACAGAGTCTCAGGCTGGATGAAGACTAGTGGAGCAGGAAAAAGATGGAAGAAGAGAAGTCAGGATAGAGACAAGAAGAAGGTTAAAGAAGGAACTTCAAGGAAGCCCTCCTCTTAATCCCCAAATGAAGCAACTGCACAAACAACTCGTAGCTGTTTCTGCATGACTGGTCAGTCCGGTGCTTATGAACAGCAAACAGATGAATCAAAGCAAGCAGGACCAACAATCTCCAGCGTATGCCCTTAACTACTGGACATGAGTAAAAACGACAGTCCTTACAAGGAAATAAAAATGCATGATTGTGTAGTTACTAAAAAGGGTTTCCAGGATAAAAGGACGAATTAATTTTTACTCTATCCTTCAAAAAGTTAAAATAAGAAAATCATGTTAAATATCTACAATAAACTAAGTGAAATGAAGGTTAAAAAACTATGCAGCACCAGAATACACAACCAAAAACCATTGTTGAGAATAAGGCGGGTTGGAGCAGAGACCCCAAACCCATCTGTAGACAATGGGACATCCCCTCACAGAAGGGTCACAAGGAAGGAAGGAGTCAACCAGAGCACAGTATAGCTCTGATGAAACACAATACTCTTCTGGTTCTTTGAGTCTTACACACACACACACACACACACACCAACTATTATGACCCCAGTCTTGCCTGCCACTTCAGGCTAGACTGGAGCATGCCCACTGGTATGGATAAGAGCTCACATGGGATCCAGGTCAGATGAACCCCTCAGGAATAGAATTGGGAGTAGCCATACCAGGAGGGGAGGGAGGGAAACAGATTGCAATGATAGATGCATAATCCACCCCACCCCCAGGAGGATGAACAATAGAAACGTGGGTGAAGGGAGACAGCGGTTGGTGTAAGATATGTAAACAACAATAATTTATAATATACTAAGGGGGCACAAGGGTGGGAGGGGGGAGGGAGGGGGAAAAGGAGCTGATAACCAAAGGCGCAAATAGAAAGTAAATGTTTAGAAAATAATGATGGCAACATATGCACAAATCTGCTTGATACAATTGATGTATGGATTGTTCTAAGAGTTATAAGAATCCCCCAAAATGATAAAAAAATAACCAACCAAACAACTATCAGCAACATGTCATCAAGCTTTTATAAGAAAAAAATTACATAGGCACAGAAAAAAACAAGGTATGTAAGTTACTAATAAGGTAGCACAAACTTGTAGGGCTTGGGTGGTTCTTAAACTTTTTGATTAAAAAAAATAAATCTGAAGTCAGAAAAATAAAGAAACAAACTGTGCTTGCCTGAAAGCAAAGCCCGATTCAGTCCTTCAGTGGACTCGCTGCTATTTTAGACATGCATTCTGGTGCCAGTAGATCTGGATGATGGAGAAGAGGAGCAAGCGTGAGAGAAGGCTAAAGTACACACGCACGCACGCATGCACGTATGAGGGGGCTTCAGAAAGGTCACAGGAAAATGGAACTAAAATATAATGGAATTTTCCCACCAACTTTTGAAAGTACCCTTGCATATGTAAGATAGTTGATTTAAAACAAGTACAGTATCTTTTCGTAACTATTGGTAAGAAAGAACTAGTCAAACAGGTCTATGCTGCTACACTTGAACATACCAGTGTGTTGTCCTGACTCACAAGGAGCAGGGCAGGGCCGCCCCCAGGCGGATGTTCTTGGTTGTACTCATGACAGAAGCAGACTGCCGGGCTTTCTCCCATAGAGCCTCTGCCAGAGTCGACCCCACCAGACTCTGGTTCACAACTGGGTGCTTCACTATTGTGCCAGCAGGCTCCCCTTCCCCCGAGGCACAGAACACAGCTGCCACCTTGACACACACACACACACACCACCACCACCACC
>NW_022111320.1:16835443-16837157 GCF_000313985.2 Echinops telfairi | reverse complement strand
AGGAGGCGGGCAGCTCAGAGGGCTCCTGGCGGCTGGGGAAGGCCTCCCTCCCAAGGCAGCGAAGACACCCTCACGGCACCAGCCACAAACTGGAAGAGAGAAGCAGGTGAGTCAAAACGGAGAGGGAGAAGCTGGGAGCCAGCTGGGAGCGGGGTACCAAGGCCCAGGGCAGAGACTGCAGCGTGGAGGCTCGCAAAGGGCGCGTGCGCAGACAATCAAGCTGCTCCCGGTTGTTTCCAATCGTCCCTGAACGCCGCAATCACCGAGGCCATCTAGACTTCTTGGATGATTCCGAGGACATACTCTCCGCCCCACTTCCTTCATGAACATTAGACGCAGGGCAAATTCCAATAGCCTGGTTTTGAACCATCTCCTAGGATAGGACCCCAAATCCACCCGTCTCAAATCTTCGTTTAAAAAGATACATGGTTACTACAGGGATTCAGAGATTTATGAACCGGGGTCTTTCTCCTGCGTAAATTATGGAATGCCTCACAAAACAACTCCGCTGTACCTAACGAGCTCCCGTGGAGTCCTGCCCAAGGCACCTGTCTCCCGTCCACTTGCCTGGTGGTTGGTTGGAGTCAGGCCCAGGTGCGCAGTATTAGCAGGGCTGACGGGAGTCAACCGTGGCTTCTTTTCACGGACTCGGTTGCTGATCTTCTAAGGAGCAGAACTCTTCGCATTCTTAGCCGCACACCATCCTTACTCTGCTTTCTGCACGGGGTCCTGGTGGTGGGTGGTCTTCCTACTTTATATTGCGTCTGCTGCCCTAAGTCGCTTCCTTTTGGTGTTCTGCCCAAATTGCTAGATGAATAAGCTCTGTGAAACAGAAAACAAACAACCATCACTACTGATTATTGACCATCGCTAATCATCAGCTTAGTGATCAACACTTTACTGATTAATAACCGTCTTAATGAGTCTGGTACAAGTGGTTTCAACCCCAGACTTAGAAAAAACATCTTTCTGTGGATTGGGGCCAGTGAGTCAAGGCTAATAGTCTTCGTTTCTTTTCAAGAAATGGGACACTTATATTCATAGTCCCCTAAAGGCCCTTAGATATGGATGCATGTAACATGACATCTACTTAAAGACACCTGGCATCTACAAACTTCAGAGTCTAAACCAGAAGTTTTCCAAAATGTTTGGATTCAGATTCTCAGACATTCATTAAATGCTAATAGAACAGATATTTCTATATAAAGTGCTGTATTTTTCTAAACAGACACCTTCAGTAAGAAGAGTGGCATTTAAAAAAAAAACATTTTCACAAATCACTTTAGTGTCTGTCTGGCTTAACAGCAGACAGTCAAATTCTTATCTTCTATATTTATTTAATCAATTGTGATACGACACATCTCATAGCTTCTGCAAAAGTCCTCTGTATATTTGTGAGAGTTTAAGAATAAAAACGGCAAATCTTAGTATTATTATGAAAATAGTTTTGACCCTAGAACCCACAGAGGAGGGCTGAACGACGTGTGGGGCACTGGATCCACACTTTTAGAATCACTGCTCCACACCATGTCTTTACCTTCTACAAAAGTTATCACACTCAGATGGTGCCCGGCTATCAAATGATACAGCAATTTTACAGGCTTGACGACAAACAGACGGCCATCTAGCTAAGAAACAACAAAACTCACAGGAAGAAGCACACCAGCCTACCCCAGCACGAATGCTGAAGACAAAGCGGGTACATAAGCAAATG
>NW_022111320.1:16823184-16834373 GCF_000313985.2 Echinops telfairi | reverse complement strand
GTGCTGCTGCTGCTGCTAGTGCGTGCCATCCCGTCGGTGCTGCCTGATAGTGACCCTGTACATGACGCAACGAAACCCCCCCACCCCCCACTGTCCTGCCCCGTCCTCACCATTGTCCTCTTGCTGAGCCCATCCGTACCGCTACTGCGTCAATCCTGGTTGAGGGTCTTCCTCCTTTGGGCTGCCCTCGACTTTACCAAGTCTGATGCCCTTTTCCTGGGACTCCCCTACCATGGCCAAAGGACGTGAGACAAGCCTCGCCCGCCACCCTTGTCTCTGCCGCGTACTCTGGCCGCTCCAGGACAGATCTGTTAGTCCTTTCAGCAGTCCGCCGGACTGGCAATATTCTTGGCCAGCACCGCATTGCAAAGGCTTCAAGTCTTCTTCAGCCGTCCTTACTCCAATGGCACCCAGAGGATGATGGAATTACCTGGCCATGTGGGCGCTGTCTTTAATTGTATGGAGTTATACAACTCAATAGCTCAGTCAGATCAGGAAGGACTGTACAATCATCACCACAATCAACATGGGGTCATTTTCTTCCTTCTTGTCCCCATGGCTGTTTGGATACTATCTTGTTAACCTTCTAAAAGGTAAATGTAAAAAGACTTTTAAAATCATGGTCCTTATTTGATAACCTTAAAAAAATCAGTGAATAAATAAAATGGTATTCAATTCTGATAAGTGTTAAAGACACAGGTGTTTTACTTTCATTCATTTACCCAGTTATTAGATTTTTCTTTCAATTTTCACATGATTTTATTTTCTCCCTTCAACCATAATAATATGATAACCAAATTTTGTCTTAATAGGAAGGTCTGTATACACAGGTTTATCTAATCCACTTACAGGCAAGGCAAATGCTGCTTCTTGAAATGGCCCTACCACGGACCTCTGGCCATCCAACCCAAGTCACCCCTTGCCTGGCTTATCTTCACTACATGTGCAGCCACTTCACTCAATCTCATTCCCGACTTCAATTTCTCCATGGCTTCCAAAATGCTGCTGTTTTGCGCACAGAATGTGCCTGGCCTTTACTGCACTGCCACCACCGCTGGGACCCTGAGCCTTCCTGTCAGCACTGTCACTCCCAGAGGCTGCTCCCCCACTGCCAGTGACACTTCTTCCCTTGGGCAGCACCTCCTGAATGCCGCAGATGAGCTCTCGATTGCTTCGATAGCTTACCCAGGTATTAGATTTTTATAGAAGATATATTGAAAAGAGAGATTAACAATGTACACAGTACAAAACTCAAGTTACAGATGAGTATAAAATTAAAGTGCCTTTCCCATTGGTATATATGAATTACGGTGCTGGTGAGAAATATTGAAAGTACCACGGACCGCCAGCACAACAAACAAATGTGTCCTGGAGGAAGCACAGCCAGAATGCTTCTTGCTATCAGGAGGGGCCAGTCCCTGGAGAAGGCCATCCTGCCTGGGAAAGTAGAGAGGGTTAACCAACGAGACGATGCTCAGTGAGGGGGTGGCTGCCACCGTGGGCTCAAACACAGCCCTGTAAGGATGGTGCGGGACCCGGCAGGTGTCATTCTGTGTACATGGAGCACTTAGAGCAGACACCAACAGCGCCTGACCACGCCCACCTACTCCCACACGCATTTTAGAATTCTGGTCTGTAAGCCATTGTGAATGAGCAGCTTTGCGTTGTTTTATTTCCTCCCTGTCCCTACTCCCTAGGTATATGTCAGTACCTCCAGCTGGTCTCCCAGGGATTTTTCCAAACCACGTCCTCAGTGCTCTTTGTTCGGTATTCTTTGAAGTTTAATACAAATTGTTAGCCGTTCTCAAAATTTGTGTTCTTCCCTCTAAGAAGCAGATACAGCCCCTGGGGTGAGATGCAACTTGGCTCAGCCTCTTAGCCTGAGACTGGGGCTTCGGCTTCAGGACATTCTTTCCTTTTAATTTTAACTTTGTGTTCTGAGTTGGGTGAAGGCTTGTAGAGAAAATGTTTCCAATTCTACACGTCACACACATTTGGTTTCATGTCACTGATGGAAATCCCCACAAGGTACTATTACACATCCCACTTCCTTCCTGTGTTTTCAGTTTCCGATTCCGCTCTCATTCCCAATTCCAGGAGCTCTGGTGGTGGTGTGGGTATGTGTTGGACTTCTAACCACAGGTCAGTAGTTCAAAACCACCAGCAGCTCTGTAGGAGAACAAAGCTTTCTACTCCTGTAAAGAGTTACAGATCAGAACTGGAAACACAGGGAATCCAGGACAGATAAACCCCTCAGGACCAATAATGAGAGTAGAGATACCAGGAGAGGAAGGGGAAGGTGGGGGAGAAAGGGGGAACTGATCACGATGATCTATATATAACCCCCTTCCTGGGGGATGGAAAACAGAAAAGTGGGTGAAGGGAGACGTTGGACAGTGTAAGACATTACAAAATAATAATTTATAAATTATCAAGGGTTCGTGAGGAAGGGAGGGTGGGGGAGGGAGGGGAAAAATGAGGAGCTGATACCAAGGGCTCAAGCAGAAAGCAAATGTTTTGAGAATGATGATGGCAACATACGTACAAATGTGCTTGACACAATGGATGGATGGGTGGATTATGATAGAGTTGTACCAAGCACCCAATAAAATGATTTAAAAAGAGAAAAAGTTAGTCTTGGGAGCCCCGAGGCAGTTCCCTCTGTCCTACAGGCCTTTATGAATTGGAACTGGCTACGTGGCAGTGAGGTTAGGTTTTCTTGTTTCCTAACCTCTCTGAACTTTGTCCTTGGGGGTGGAGGTTAGATTTTACCGTTTCCCCGAAAGTAAGACATCCCCCGAAAATAAAACCTAGCGCATCTTTGGGAGCAAAAATTAATATAAGACATTGTCTTATTTTGGGGGAAACAGGGTATGCATGAAAACGTAGGGGTGAAGTCAAACTTATCAATCAGTCTGAAGATGGATGCCTCCTTGGGGGTGTGGCCTTTTAAGAAAAAGACAATGAGAACGTCTCTCCTCTCTCTGGCCTTTGCCCTTCCTGATTTCTGGGGTTGTGTGCCTACAGGGGTGGACCATGTGGGTGGCACACCTGGAGCTCGGCCTCACCCTGCTATGTCTCCACTGACCTTGGTTCCACACCACTCTGTGCCCACCAGCCTGTGACCTCCCTGGTTCCCACTCCCCTTTCTGTGTCACTAGCCTGGCTCACATCAGACCGACAGACTCTGATGACTGGGCTGGAATGCCATCTTAATTAACAAAAAAAACAACTTCTTGATGTAAAGTTTTTTCTTATACATGTTTATCACTGGTTTTCTTTCTCTAGACAACCCAGCCTAACTCACTGGGCAAATGCTGCTCGTTTGATCTCAACGGGTTGAGGACAAGAGTCTAAGACTTCTAAGGAAGGAGGCTGACAGGCAGCTTTTCCAGCCTTTCCCCTCTTGACTTGGACGCGCCCACTCGCCTCTGTGGCTTCCTGCAATGAGCCCGCCTCCAACCTCTTGGCACCAGTCCCTAAGGACACCTTTACATGCCCGCCCCTCTGACCTCCACTATTCCGACTGTCCGCTGGCCCTAACCAAAAGGCTGGTCACTTAAGCCTGCTTATTTCTTTGCTCGCTCCTGGATGACCACAGGCCGGCTGTTTGCCTTTCCCTTCTTACAACTACCTCTACTAGTGGTCTGGAGCCTGCACTCTTGTGCCATTTTTGACTAGATGCCCCATCTTAAACATGTGTTTGATGCTGTAATGCCTTCCTTATGAGTTACGTCCTCAGACTAAACACAGTTCTTAGAAGTCTTAAGCAATATTGCACATTAAGAGCTGACTTGACTGCCAGCTCTCAGCCTCCTATCAGTATCTGCTGACCTGTCACAAGTGGTATCTGCCAACCCTGCAGATTTCGACTGGGATGGCTCTGCTCCTGTCATGTGCCACGGCCTTGGGCTCTTTCTGTTGGAAACAGGTACAGAGTCTGTTCATCTCCAGTTTGAACTCCCTCCCTGCAACAGTAATTACCTTTCATTTGACCCCGGGTCTCATTTATAAATGTCCAATATACCCAGGTCATTTTCCCTACTGTTTCCAGTATGACTGGCATACAAGTAAACGCATGCATAAACACCACCCATGGATTAAAACAGATTAAAGACAATGAGTCCCAGACCGATCTCTGAGAGTTAATAGTTCTTCCCTGCTGGCATGATCCCTGATAATGTTTCTGTATGACCTTCCCACCATCTAATCATGCTCCTATTGTAGCTAAATTACGCTCCCTTAGTTCTTGATGATTGTTATATTATTCATAATTAAATTACTAGCCCAGGAAAGTTATGATGCATGTGTCCAACTTCCTCCAGATACTGATAATGTCCGTGAAAAAATTAGGTTACAATAGGATTCACTTTTGCAAGGAACTATTATTCATTTTTACTCAATCCCTTATGCTGGATGACACGCAGATATCCTAGTGATGTGTATTTTCACACATTCCTCCCAACAATGTGGTTGTGTCTCTCTAACTGATTTCCTGCAAGTTCATCAAATAATAGTCCCTTCTGTGCCCCTGTGGTGGAAACAGGTCATCCACTGGAGGACAGTGTTCAGAATGAAGGAGGAGGGGGGCACTCTGCATGTCTGCTCGTCGTTCAGGAGCACTGGGGGGCAGTGGCTAGGAACCCAGAGGCTGAGGGAAGGGTGGCGGTTAGAGCTCGCCATCAGTCCACAGTAGAAAGACAGGCAGTCTGCTGCCAGAAAGACTGACGACCTTGGAATGGCTGGTGGCAGTCCTACTCTGTGCTCTCGGACTACCAGGAACAGGAATAATGTCCGTGTTTCTTTTGAACGAGTCATGTCAGTTTTGTGAGTTCAGGGGGTCGGGCAGTGTTTTGTTCTGTGGGGCATAAGCTGCCGTCAGTCAGAGGAGCCGCAAAAGCACCGGACAGCAGTAACAACATTGAGTGCCCCGGTTGAAGGGAAATACCCACAAATACGGAGAGATCTAAGGATGCCAACACATCTGGGAAAAGAACTCGAATCTGTGAGAAAACAACGCCAGCTAAAGGATTAGGAGCCCTGGTGACATAGTGGGGACGCGCTAGGCTGAGATCCATCAGCTGCTCCTTGGGAGAAAGACGGGGCTTTCTACCCCCAGACATAGTTCCTGCCTTGCACACTCACAGGGGCGGTTCTACCCTGTCCTACTGCGTTGCTCCGAGTCAGCATCAACTCAATGGCAGGGTTTGGCTTTGGTGGGAGGGGGGGAGCCCCCGCGGTGGGTGGGTGGGGGGGGAGTGGAAGAATCATAAAAACAGGAGCTGTCCAAAAGTAGGACGGTAGGCTGACGTTTAATTTGTGCCCCTACTGGAAATGTGTAAGTCGGCATAGCTCACAGGCTTGTGATGACAAAGGAAGTTCAGTTTTCGATGCGCAGGTGAATGAGGCCTCCCTCTAGGCTCTCCAGGGCCATCAGTGCTCTAGCACGGCCGTTCCACAGGCCGAACCTACTGCATGCCCTGAGAAGAACGGGAATTCCAGAGTACTTCTTTGTGCTGAGGAACTTATACGCAGACCGAGGGGCAGTTAGATCCACAGAATAAGGAATCTGTATGATTTAAAATCAGGAAAGGGTGTGTGTCAAGGTTGTCTCCTCTCACCCTACTTATCCAATCTGTATGCTGACAAGTCATCAGAGAAGCTGGCTTATAAGAAGAAGAGGGTGGCATCAGGACTGAGACATGGAGGACTGAAGTATGGAGATGACACACCTTGCTAGCTCAAGTGAGGACTTGAAGCTCTTGCTGTCAATGATCAAGGATTGTAGCCTTCAGTATGGATTACGACTCCATGTGAACAGCACTAAAACCCTCACAACTGGACCAACAGGAAGCATGATAAATGGAGAAAAGGATTCTGCCTGGCTTGGATTCACGATCAGTGCTCAGGGAAGCCCCTCCACGAGATGGTCGACACAGTGGCTGCGACAGCGGGCTCAAGCGCAGGATGGTGCAGGGCTGGGCAGTGCTTGGCTCTGCTGTGCACAGGGTTGCTATGGGTCAGAATTGACTGGATGGAACCTAACAATGACAACCGACACACAGAATTCCCTGGGGGAAAGGTTGGAGAAATGGAAACAATGCTTTCAGGAAGTGCTGAGAAACAACAGCTTCATATTTTGATATTTTTGTTTAATAAAGGGTTCTATGATTTTTTGTAGCAATACTTTTTGACTTACCGTTGTACGAGCTGTACTATATAAAATGTTGCAGTGCATAATTTGCTGAAATTGTTATTCTTCTGCCAACCACCAAAGACAGAGACTGGATTAAGAAAGACTGAGGGTAAAGGGCAAGATAATGAAGACGGCTCCTAGCAACAAGCGTCCAGCCACTTGGAAAGTACCACTCAGCAGCCCACACTCAGTGACCAGTAGGCCTCACCCCCAATCCCTGGCTTCTCGACAGGCAACTCAGTGCACACTCAGCCACTAGAGCAATTATGACAAGGCTCACGCTTGGCCATTCCTGGTTTCTAAAATCCACTGGTCCCTGATGAGCAGGTACAACCAGGCCCACAGAGACTATCCTATCACTCGGGTCCAGTTCACCCACAAGTCTCTGACGACAGAATGCCAGGCCCTTGCCAGCTTGCTCCCCTCTAACAAGCTTGCTGTTTGCTTGTTTGTTTTCCCTATTCCCTTGGAGTTCAGAAAATGGAACAAACTTCTCTTAGATTGATTTTTACTTGGGAGTTTCAGAGATGCAGAGGAATGGGGGCTGTGGGTGGCTGGTAGGGCCCTCAAACCCATTACTAATTCTACCTAAATATATATGGTAGAATAAAAATATGTACTTTTCAGTTTATGATGTTGGTTATGGAGACTGTCTGGTTCAAAGTATCTAAATCATGCTCTCGAGAGCAACGACATTCCATAAACTTTGTCCTGCTGTTCACGGTCTGAGACAGAGTCACAGGAGTGTTCTCTCTGAGAGAGGAGAGAGTACCATGATATAAAACCAGGTATATCCACACTAACAGAAAACAAACAAACATATACTCACCCCATGGGGGTGAAAAAAAGCTTTAAAAGGATCTTAACATCCATTCATCAGAAAAACCTCTCAGTAACAGAATTAACTTCAACTTGATAAGGCAGATCTATCCAAAATGATATTGCAAGGGCTGCTCTCACCGTGTGGTTTTTAGTTCCAAAAGGTTTAGTTTGTGATGCATCCTCTAAGCTCCTCCCGATTTCACCTCTCCGCCTAGTCTGCATGGACGTGATCCTGTCTTTTGTCCCCTTAACTGGCCTGAACACAAAGCTGCCTTAATTTATTTCCCCACACAATGTGCTCAGTTCTCTAGCTTCTTATTGCTGTCACCATTTCTGTTTAATATGTGACGAGGTTCTAGAAAGGGTTAAGGAGCAGAGATGTCCCTTTGAGGACGAAGGTGTGCCTACTCAAGCCATGGTCTTTTCGTCACTCAGACGCATATGAACGTTGGACCATGAGTAAGGAAGACCGGGGAAGCAATGATGCATCTGAATTACGGTGTTAGTGAAGAATACTGAATATACCACTGACTGCCAGGGCAACAGACAGACCTCTCTGGAAGAACAGTCATAATGTGCCATAGCAGCGAGGAGGGCAAGACCGGAGTTGTCATGAGGGACCAGTCCCTGGAGAAGGGCATCACCCTTGGTGGAGGGTCAGCCTCAAGAGGAAGGCTCTCATTGAGATGGACTGAGCAGGGTCTCGTTCGGATGTGTATGACGTCGCTGTAGGTAGGAGCTGGCTCGGTGGTCCCTTACGACACCAGTAAACAGTCTAGTACAATAAGAAACAAAGGGCCGGGCACACAGACGAGAAAGGACAAAGTAAAACTGTTTGTGGGTGAACACTCATGTACAGAAAATCCTAAGGTATCTACAAAAAACCTACTAGAGTAAGTGAATTGTAGTAAGGTCAGGGATATCAGTTCAATGTTAAAATTATATTTCCATACATAGCAATAACAGTTGAAAACAAAGAAACAATGTCATTTGCAATGAATCCAAAAGTATAAAATACCTAGGAATGTATTTAACAAAAGATATATAAAACATCTACACTAAAAACTCAAAACTGTTGAAATGTCCATTCTGACAACTCTGTTGGTTAAGTCAGTTCAGACGTAAGTTAAATTCCTAATTTTGCATCTATCCTAATTTTCATTATTATTACCTTCTATTATCAGTATCTTTAGAAATCGAATCTTTTTATATAGGACAGGTAGCACTTGACTTACAATGGTGGTCTCATTATCATGACTATCATTAAATCGATTATCATCAAATTGAATCTGATGTAAGTCAAATGCCTCAAAGTTCTCATTATTATTGATTCTTATTTTAAGAGGAAGGTCCTCAAGGAGATGGACTGACTCTGTGGCTGCAATAAAGGGCTTAGGCATGGGAACAATTGTGCCATTAAGTAAATATATATCACGTCCGTTAAGATGCCAGTGTTCCCCAGAATGATCTCCAGATTCATACCATGCTAATCGGAATCCAGCTGTGAGGACGGCGTAGGGCCAGGCAGTGTTGCCCTCTGCTGGGTTGGAGCCAGCTCAATGACACCTAACGACAATGACATATAAGTGTCTTTATAAATCTGGTAGTGTTTGGAACAGTAAACCACAAAAAATGAGTATCTCTGAGTGAACATCTGAGAAAAACATTAGCAAATTATGCACTGCAATGTATTACTAACAATAAATGATGGTATATTGACAGGACTGCAATGGATGCTGAAAACAATTTGTATGAATTGTTGAATAAAAAGTTTTAAAAAAAGATATGCACAAATAAAAAAAAACACCAACAGTCATAAGCGAGGTCTGTTATAACTTGAATGCATCATAAATTGAGGCCTACCTGTACATATTACTAATGATAAGATGTACCACACAAAACAAAAACACGGACAGCCCTACAGCAGTGTATTCATTTGGGGTGGGGGTGGGGTAACAATCAGTGGTGAGAACAATCCCTCAAAGGCTAAGAGGTAGCGTAAAGTGGTATTCACATTGCATTTACATTGTATTAGGTATTGTAAATAAATAATTAATCAAGGGCTCATGAGGGAGGGAATGCGGAGAGAGCGAGGAGAATTAAGAGCTGGTATCAAGGGCTCAAATAGAAAGAAAATACTTTGAAAATGATGGTGGCAGCATATGTACAAATGTGCTTGACACAATTGATGTGTGTATGGATTGGGATAACAGTTGTATGAGCCCCTAATAAAATGTTAAAAAAGAGAAAAGAAAAAAATAAAGAATGGATATAAACAATGAGTAATACCAAGCATCTGTGAGGTTATGGAGAAATTGGAAACTGCATACCTTGTTGGTGGGGCTTTAACAATACAGCCATGTTGGGAAAAAACTGTCTTAAAGAGATGTCTAAAAATCTATGATGTGATCCATTCATTACCCTCCTAACAATGTATCTTACGGGCATGGAAACATAGGGCCACGCAGACACGTGTACAAATATGTTCATGGGAACATAATTCACAATAGCAGGGAAAGAAAAAAACAGAAGCAGATACGATTTAAATGTCCACGCAGTGACGAGTGGTTACACCAAGTGCATAAAGTGAAGTATTGTACAAAGCAGTAAGACACACGACATTCTGCAGCACAGCAGAACCTCAAAAAGCCAGACACAATAACCTCTATATTCTGGGATTTCATTCGGATGAAGTTTCCAAGAAAGGCAAGAGAAAGCTAGTTTATCACTGGCTGCCTAGGGTTAGAGTTGGTTGATTATTGAAAACTGGCACAAGCGAACTTTTGTCACTTTAAACCTGGAATTTTGCAGAAGGTTGCACAAGTTTAAAAATGACTAAAAAACGATGAAGTATGTACTTATAATGATGAATGGATAATAGAAAGGAATATTAGTTACCCGTAAAGAAGAACAAACTACTGAAACATACAACATGAATGGATATCACAACTATTATACAATACTGAACAAAAGTCAGGCATAACAGAGTCTACTGCATGTACAGATTGTATTTCACTTTATATGAAAGCAGAGAATTCAAGGACGATTTTTGTGTTTTGACCGTGAAAAGGCATTTGACAGTGTGGATCAAGAAAACTACAGCTAACATTGCAAAACAAAAAAGGGAATTCCAGAACCCTCCATCGTGCTCCTGGGGGACCTGTGCAAAGACTGAGAGGCAGAGAGGAGAAGAGAACGTGTCTACAACCAGGCAAGGGGTGTGTTGTTCCCTTCACCCTATTCATTCGACCTGCACCCGAGTCAATAACCATATGAAGAACTTGGCTTCAGGATTAGAGGGAGGCTTATTAGAAACCTGAAATCCACAAATGACACAACCTGGCTTGCTCAAAAGTGAAGAGGACTTGAAATAGTTAATGATGAAAAGCAAAGACTTCAAAGCTTCCAGTCTGGATTACAACTCAGTATAAAAAAACAATAATTCTCCAAAAAAAGTGTGGCACCAATAAGCAACATCACGATAAACCGAGAAAAGGTTGTGGTTGTCAAGGATCTCATTTTATTTGCATCCATCATCAACGCCCCTGGAAGCCGGCAGTCCAGAAGTAAAAAGAGGAGTCGTACCAAGCACACCTGCTGCTCAAAATCACAGATGCCACTGAGAGGACCAAAGGCCACCCTGGGGCTCTCTTCACCTCACGCGCACAGAAGCTGGGCAGTGAAGGAGGAGGGCTGAAGAGGAGCTCATGCGCCCACATTTTTTAACTTTAACAGTTTTATTGACATATAATTCACATCGCATATGACTCAATGGCTTAAACCTATTTTTAAAAGCTGTGTAGTCATCACAATTACTTTTATAACATTGTTTTCATTCTTGTACTCATTATTATTAGCTCCCCATCTCTCTGCCACCCCCCATCCCAGCCATAGCCCTAGGGAACTATTAAACTGACTCTAGGTGTTAAATTTTAACCTAACTAGATCTGCATTAATCTATTCGCCAGTGCACTCTCTTTGAGGACAAGGCTACTCACATCTCTGGTCAATGGTCACAGGGCATTCATTCACTGGAAGCTTCAACCAGTGGGGACCCTCATGCATGTGAATGATGGTGTTAGTGAAGACTACTGAAAGTACTATAGGCTACCAGAAGAACAAGTACAGCCAGAATGTTCCTCGAAGACATGCATTTTAGATGAGCAATCAG